>NC_141693.1:326914245-327587995 GCF_964263255.1 Lissotriton vulgaris
TTGGCCTAGGGCTGGGCAGGCGTCTGCATGTGGAAAGTCATATCTGCATCTGTAACACTTCAATTGTCTTTCTGACCTTTTCTTGGTGTGACTTGCGCTTCTGCGTCGACGGCTTGAGGGGTGGTATTGCTTTTTGGATCTGGAAGAGCGTGCTTGAGGTGGGGACCGTCCATGCACTTGTCGAGACTGTATCCTGAATGCCTGTTCGCGTTTCTCGCTCCTCCCGGCTTCCATCTTCTTCGCGTGTTCGTCTGCTTGATCATCAACTCTTGTCATCTCCTCAATCTCCTCTAGCGGGTAGCTTTTCTTGAGCAGTCTGCGTCTCAAGGGCTCTGACAGACAGCCTTCTTTGATTCTCAGTCGTAGGGCATCCTCGGTGGAAAACTTGTCAAAATCACAATATCTTGCTAAACGTCTCAAACGTGTGACAAATGCGCTCATTTGCTCACCTTTCTCTTGCGATGCCAGGTTGAATGTGTATCGTTCATAATCACATTCCTTTTGTGTAAGAACTTGCGGTTGAGTGCTTCACAGACCTTCTCGTATGAACCGGTTGACTCAGTAGGCAACTCTTTTATGATCTGGCCCACTTCTTTGCCTACAAGATTCTTGAGCGATCAGTTACTGTTTAGCGTCAGTTACATGGGGCCCGGTCATAAAGTCTGTGAAATCTTCTAGCCATTCTTGCCACCGCAAGCCTATACCCCAACCAGATTCAAGAGTGAGTGGCTCTGGAGGGCATAGGAACGAGACTCCCAACACGCTCATGGGAACGGGGGTCAGCCATCACACACTCCCGTTATTTCAGACGTGCCACCAAAGTCCTTTTCTTGTACTCACCAGTGCTTGTTTGTTTTCGTTTGCACTCACCAGTGCTTGTTTACTGTTCCATTTGCATTTGCCAGTGCTTGTTTATTCTTGTATTTGCACTCGCCAGTGCTTGTTTACTATGTTTGTTGCACTCGCCAGTGCTTGTTTACTGTGTTCGTTTCACTCGCCGGTGCTGGTTTGCTATGTTCGTTGCACTCGCCAGTGCTTGTTTATTATATTTGTTGCACTCGCTAGTGCTTGTTTATGTTCATTGCACTCACCAGTGCTTGTTTAGCTTTCAGGTTCTCTATTTGACTTCAAAATGGCCACCTAAGATCCCTGACAGGGGATTGGACAATACTGCCTGACTTCAAAATGGCCGCCGCAAGAATCTCGTGTACAACGAGATTTGGCCTTTTTTTTACCGGAGACACGAATGCATTGGTCCTCACTTTCTCTCCCACTCACCCCTTGTCGGTTTCAGCCGGCGCTTTCTTCAGCAAGGTACCAGGTGAGGCAGCTCTTTCTTATTCTTCCTTATTTTTTTTTTTATGTCCCCGCCGGGGTGGGCTCCCGGCGAGCAGGCAGGCAGCAGGCTCCAGCCCCCAGGACGTGCCACACGCACACGCTGTGCGAGTTCCGGGCAGGTCGAATACACCTCCAGATGGCTGGGTGGGCTCCCAGCGCGCGAGGACGCTCGCGCTGTTGCCACGCAGTTACCTACGTAGCTAGATGCTTCCCCACTTCCAGGGACGAGCACCGAATTAGCCGTCCTTCATGTGCAGGTTCTTAACTCCTTCGGCGCCAGATGTAGTGTCCTGCCTGGCATAGAACGACAAGGACACACAGGAGATTCTTTATTGCTTCCTTCCTCGTCCTGGTGCATCGGCTAACTGCCGTTCTTGGTCACTGACTCCTCCCTTTCCGCCCGCCCTCGGCCTTCCTCGGGCCGGTCCTAGTGCCCTTAAGTTTGTCCATCATTACACCAGGGTGCTCATGTATGTGGGGGGTTGTGGCGTCGCCCCACCCTGCAGCAGGAGACAGGTACACTGCAGTGGGGAGGGGGGTGACAGGCTTGCAGACTCACTGTCGCTCATTCGAAAGGGGCAGGGGGGTTTCGTCATTAGAGGGAGGCAGGCCCAGTCTGTGAAGAGATGGCAGAGAGGGGCTGTTTATGTAACACTGAGACATCCCTGAAACACCGATCACTGTAGCTGCTTAGCTGGAAGGCAGGGTTGTTGAAGATCCACTCATATGGCAGGAAGGCCTGACATGCGCCTACTTCCTATGCACATGTCCATGTTCGAGCCAGCTGCCTGTCCAGCATTACCTCAGTTTCTCCACAGGCAGTTCATTTCTAGTCTCACCCTCTTATTTGTTTCAGACATCGTTTGGACGTGGCTGAGCATGCCTCCCAATGGAGTGCTTATGGTATCTGAGCAAAATCCTTTGGGACACGGAAAAGGTGTCCCGCGTCATACTGAATGGAAGTTTGTGCGAGAGCGCGATGTGTCCCATTGATTCTTCCCTTGCTTGCTTGTCAGGTGTTCCTGCTGCATTGTTAGTGACCTCACTCCTCCAGAATCCGATAGTACCTGGGCATTATGCAGTGCTCTGATGTGGTGTGAGGCCATTCCACCCACGTTTTAAGAGTGGTGTACGAGAGCGCTCCAGCCCTGTTTCTGTAATTTTCTAAAATGTGTGAGTAGGAGTTTCGCTGAGCGGTGGGACACATTCAGTGAGGCCGGGGACACTAGAAGTAAAATCAAGCACTGTGTCCTTGAGTAAGTAGGTAACTGTTGCTCATACATAGTATCCAATACCCTCCGGTCAACTTCCCACTATATACATATGTAAAAATGCTCTCCCTCGTGCAGGCTGAGCCAAAGACACATCCAAAACATTCACCATATACCAAACTCATTGTCTTTGGGATCCCCAACAATTTCCCCCATCTACCAAACAACACCACCGCCTCTACAAACAGCATGCACACAACAAATATTCTAACCATCATCTATGAACAATAGGTATGGTCAGTACTCCTGAACAATTGTCTTTTATTTCATACAATATAACATTCTCCTTTTTACAGTTGGCATCCTAACCCGAATAAATAAGTACCGATCATATGACTAGCATACATTTGTTGATCTCCTTCCCTTAAACCCACCCTAACCTCCTACCTTCTTTAACGCTCTTTCCAGATTTCTTCCACCCATACTCCCTATACAATTCATTCAGACCCACCCTTCCCTTTTCTCACTACTCCTTATTCCCTTGTTCCTCCCTTCCTTATTGGCCTCCTTTATCACTCTAACTTCTTTCCTACCTTCCTTATTATCTTTCATTCCCAACCCTCCCTCCTTTTCCCACTCTTAATTACTTCAACCATTTCTTCCCCTTCCTCTATTCCTCCTTCCCTCAAACCCTTCCTTCCTATTTACTTCCACTGTCCCATCTGCCTCTCTTCCTCTCTACCTCCCTATATTTCATCACCTCCTTTCCTCCTTCTCCCTTCTTGCCCTTCCTAATCCCTCTCGTCACTCCTTAATCCTATACCCCCACTTTATTTCCTAAACCACAATTTCAACTTCACTTATTCCAGTCACTCATATCCTACCTTTCCGTCTGTCACAAAGAACTTTTATTGTTCTTCTTGCTTTCTCTCCTATTCTTTTGACCTCTTTCTCTCCCTCACTCACTCCGTCCTCTTTCCCTTCCTCACATCTTCTCCGCTTTCCTCCCTTCCTTCCCTTAATTCCTAACCCCTTTCTTCCCTTCATTCCCTTATCTCTTTCACATTGCTCTTTCACTCAACGTCACACAGTTACACGCCGCACAATTCAACTCCACACATTTTTATTTCACACCACTTAATTTACCAACAAACCCACTAATTCAACTCAACAACACAATGACATACCACCACATATATCCACTCCACATAATTGCACATAATGCTAAAAAATTCCACACCATAAAATACCATTCCACATAATTACACGCCATCACACCCAGTACCACTCCACATAATTCCAATATGCTTAATACCACATAATTACTATCCACATATTTCAAATGTCTCATGCCACATACTTCCACTACACAAATCCACTCCACACCACAATTATATGCCACAAAATTACTTAACTAACAATACCTATCCAACTCGCATAATTCCACTACACACCATACACATACACTCCATAGCAAAAAGGTGAAACACATCATTTTAAATGCCAATAACTCTAACTTAAGCAAATGCGAGAGCTATAGAATTCCTTTTTGGATCACAAAAGTAAAAAATGGTGCATGCGCCATTTCACATGGTAATGCATACACATGCCTACAAAATAATGTGGGCAGTCTTCTTTATTATCATTTTTTAACATGCTACATACACAGCAGCCACATTGCTCTACAACATAGCTTGAAAACAGAGGCAAAGCCAAAAGCTCTAGCTAATCACTTATTAGGTCCCAGAGGCGAGACCTATTGGCTATGCCAATGCTTGTTACTCCTGTTGTGGACTGGTATGAGAGCATAACGAAAGAGTGTTCTCATTTCCCACCATTCCTAACCTAAGTTGCATGTTCTGGGTTGTCTAATCATTGGTTCCTTTGCTATAGGACGAAGAGCTAATGTAACACTGATGCTAGCTGGTTAGGGTTTCTAGGCATTGAGGTGAGTTTTTTTGTACACCAAAATTCACTGAGGTCCTGGGTCTCTGTGCATAGTTCTGTGTAGGAGCAGAATCCCTGCGACAAAATAAGTTCACCATCCTAACATTGAGAAACTCTTCTGCTTCTTTTATTTGTAGTGCCAACGAGTTTGTTCACAGTATACTTTTATTATAGTGTTCATGATTTATTGCATAACGAAATATATCTCAACCACTACATCAACCTATCTACTACCTTGCAAGGTAAGTCTGGGTAAGTAGATGTGGGGTAACTATGTACTTATGCCGCTAAATTGTAGTGGGTAATGTAGTGGATGTGGAATTTTTGTTGGTCAGTATTGTTCACTTCGAAACGGGATATGCACACTTCTTTACAGCTC
The DNA here is from genome assembly GCF_964263255.1 of Lissotriton vulgaris. NCBI lineage: Eukaryota > Metazoa > Chordata > Amphibia > Caudata > Salamandridae > Lissotriton > Lissotriton vulgaris. Next base: position 326,919,121 of record NC_141693.1, read on the forward strand.
TTAACTGAGGCACGTGAACCACTTCAACTTATGAGGGGTTTTGATAAAATAATGCCATGATCCCTTCATTCCAAATATTAGTCTTAATAGAATTTATGACCATACAACATTTAATCGTGTCGTGGCCACTCATGTAATTATCAATATCTGCATATTGCACAGACCTTCTTGGATACGTTCTCTTTCAGGTCTTATTGCAAGAAAGGCAACCACAAGCTTTGGAACTTCTTATTGTATTTTTTGTGGTTTGCCAAACCTGCATATTTCCCAACCCATGAGCGAAATACCTCATTAAATGTGATTCATCTCTAATATACGCGGCCCTCAATGCAAAATCCTTGAGATCAAAACCCTGCCATTGACATCTTCAGAAGTGTTATTTGTATTACTAATCTTAAGCAGCTGTAAAATATATTTCATATTGTTCACCCCCCCCCCCACCCCCGTGGCAAGATATCTTAAGATTGTTTTGTATATTCTTTGAGTCGGGTAATATTGACCGTCCAGTTGCACCATACTCTTTCATTGGTCACCAACATAGTGGTTTCCATCAAGTAACTGTGATAGGAGAGAATATCTTCTGATTTGCCTACAACCCGAGGAAACATTTCAGACACCAAACCCATATCTTATCTAGACAGCACGTTACTGTTATATAAAGGTTTGCAGAAACATATCGAACAAGAAAATCTATTGTTTTGTGGACATTACCAGTGCTACTCAATTGAGTCACAAGATCCATGTCCTTAGAAAGTTATATTTATAGCTGAGATAGGTGGAAGATTTAAAATACAATGTCTCTTTAATTATAAGATCCATTGAAGTAGAAGAAATACATCTTCTCCCTTAGTTGTCAACGGGTCACTTATCTGGTGAAACTTCACTAGGGAGATGTGACTAGTCCTTTCTAGATCGGACCTACTGTTGATCTGCTGTTTAAATTGTATTCAGAATTGGAAGCGCACAGATTTAACTGAGACAGAGTAGTTATAAATGGATTAGTCTTCGGAATATTGCTGGCATTTAGCAATATAAATAGTGGGTACTTAGGTGGTATTTCCCATATGTGTAATCTCATTTTATTTCTTCTTGGACGTTTGTTTTTAAATCCTCCAATTTGTAATCCCTTTTCTCAATTATTTGTTATATTTTTATGTTTTGGACCTAATTCAGCCTTATCTTACTCTTGACTTGCCATACTCTTGTTCGAATATTACAAAGCTTGTCGATTTCTGTTAATCTCTGCATTTGAGTATTTGTTGTGGTTAGAGCAAGGAAACTTAAAAAAATGGCCCATTCTAAGTGGGAAACATCATTTACAACGCACATTTTACAACGCGTGTTGTTACAACAAATTATTTACAACGCGAAATCCATTGCAACGCATGTCATTACATTGCATAATCTATTACAACACATTCACCAAAGTAATGACCCAGCGGAGTTAGACTAGTAATTGTGTTTTAATGGATTATGCGTTGTATTGACATGCGTTGTAACGACATGCGTTATGGATTTTGCGTTGTAAAGAATTTGTTGTAATGACACGCGCTGTAATGCGTGCATTGTAACATTTCCTATTCCTTCCAGCTAATTATTATTCCCTCCTGGTGATTGCGTAAACCTATTTGCCACTTTCACGCTATCTCCAGCATGTATATCCTTTGGGTTTGCCACCTCAACTTTAAGAATGATTACTAAAGGAACCAAAATCTTATTGAAATTCCTCAAAATTCCTTAGAATGAGCTGCACTGTAGAAGACAGGATAAAAGAAAGGATATCATGTCTGACATTTGTTGGTACCTGCTGGCAAATCCAGTGTACAAAAATGGAATGTCCTCTGTTCAAAGAAATGCAATTACAAGAGGCTTTTTATCGTAAACATCTTTGTCTTAATTGATAAAACCTGCATGTCTCATCTTTTTGCAGATTGTGAAGGTATTATTGAGGATGTGGTGATGCTGGGGGCTCCAGTGGGAGGAGATGCCAAGTACTGGAGTGCCCTCACTAAGGTGGTGGCCGGAAGGATCATTAATGGGTACTGCAGGTCTGTGAGGCTCCGCTTGTATATGGGGTTGAACACAAACACAGTAAACATCCCAGGATACGTGGTCCAGATTTTGAAGCAGGGGACATTTTTGGTCTAGGAGTATTCCGAAAATGTTCTTTTCTTCTGTACCAAGCAATTAAACGATTAGCTCATGTAACCGTTTACCTTAAATATATATACCTGACCACTAGTGATTGAGACATACTAGCATTTACACGAGCCTAAGAAACAATAATTGCATCTTCCTCCCCTTTGAGGCCTGAGCTTCCTCACCTAGGCTTAATCTTTCTTCTCTTAACCTATGCCCTGTCTTTACCTCCCAGGGTCAAAACTTTTTGCCCTGTTCTCCTCCCACTCTCCCTGCATTCACCTCGCACATTCTGCCCCTCCACTTCCTGAACGTGTACTTCCATGCTTCATGAACACCAGTTTCAATGGTTTAGTCCTGCAGCAGCGTGAGCCCCCACTGTATTCCTATAGACCCATCCATTCCCACTTTCCTTGATTTCACTTGCAATCCTCTATGCCCCTACCGCCTTCAGACCACTGACCATAACTTCAGTGCACAATTTAAACACTCTGCTTTACCGCACCTTCATCCGGCTGTCCCTGTCTTCATCTGGACATTCAGTACAGTGATCTTCCTTTACCTTCACCATTTTTCTGTCCTTTTCAGCTCTCCCTTTCTTTGTCTTCTTTCCCTATCTCTACCCCACCTTCAAACAACAGACCCCCACCTTTATCTCTCTTGTCCATACCTCCAGCCATTCTTTCATCTCTTTCCTTCTGTCTTCATCCACTTGTCAAGAACTTCAATCTGCCTTCTGTACACTGATCTTACTTTTATCCCAGCTTCATATGACTTTCCACATGCACCTTCAGAGCAATGATGTGCCCTTAGTCCCATCATCACCACACTATAACTTCCTACAACCCTCCTAGCGTCACCCAATCTCCCTGTCTTTAACCCACCTCCACATAACTGATCATGCATTCATACCTCTGTTTAAACTTTGGACATGCCTTACCTCTCTTTCAGCTTTTTCTCTCTGTCTTTCTTCTGCAGCCACCTGTCCATCACTTCACCCTAACTTCGGTATCTTTGCCTGATCTCCTCCCTCTGCCTGGTTTTGCTCTGTAACGCTTCAACTTTGTGTTTTCCTTCTGCACCCAGCTTGATTGCCCTCTTCCTCCCACCGCCACTTTAAACTCAAAGGCCCTCTTCCCTCAATTTTATTCAGTCACCTCTCTATATTGTCAATCCCCACTTTCATTTCACACTTCCTGCTGTCACCCTTGTTTTAAGCTAGCTCTAGGTATTAATGTTTGATCTTATATTAATAATGTTTGGCTCTCTAAGCAAGATGAGCCGGAAGGTGCTTCTCGCAGTTGTCCACATCTAGATCGTCATAAGCCTGCTGGCATGTAGGGTTGCTCCCCATACACTCCTGTTTTATCATTCCCTTTTCTACATAAGGAAGTTATATGGCCTAAAAAGATAAGGACTGGAAAGCAGAATGGATGGAGGTGGCAGTGTTTCAGAGCATAGGACTTGGCATCACCATAAATCTTTTTTAGGCAGAGTATTCTGCACGCTGTAGATGTTTTTATAATTTATATAATGTTTCATTATTTTGTGCTTTGTGTGCATATATGATGGTTCCTTCAAGAAATTTAGTACAGAAGTCCTAGTCTTATGTATTCAGGTTTAAAAAAAAAAAGTATTTTCACAGAAGTAGGCTTTAACATGGACTGTACATCATTCGTATATTAATTGCAGTGACATTCCTTTTGGTTCTCCTGCAGTTGGAACCCATTTTGTAAATAGGTCTACCAACATCTGTGTACATTTTGGGAAAGTGCAACCTGTGTGCTTTTTCGATGCTGAATTAGACACAATATAACAGAAAGCTTTTTTGTTTTAGCTCATTTTGTAAATCGCTCTACCGACAGTCTGTATCCCTCTTGTGCATGGTAAACCATTCAATGGTTTTCAAGGCGGAACCACAATCGATATGAGCAGTGTATTTTTTTCAAATATCTGTCTGTGAAGAGGAAGACAAAATATTAAAACCAATTTATTCAAAACAATTCTGTACAATGAGGCTGGAAATATGGCATTCATATGGGACTTTTTGTGTAAGGTTACTTCAATAACGTTTTCTACAAAGGTAATTTGATAAATGGAGAAAACCCAACATGAATAACAAGAGAATGCCGGATGCACTACTCTACAAAGTCTTACTTATAAGTATTAGTTGCAACGTTATTTTGATGGGTGGTGAGATAGAAATTGAGACTTCCAGTAGATATTTGATTAAATATATGAGAATACTAGTACGAGCCTATAACAAGATTACAAGTATGTTGGATACCACTAAAGTTCACACATCAGTGGTCTACTGTATTAGCATACATATAACAATTTCATACAAAGTCAAGAAAACGCCATCAAACCAATGCACTGGGTGAAAGGAGGCAAACCTGTAGCCCATAGCTGTCCCACTTTTTTTTATACCATATACCTTCATTAAGGTTAGATTAGATAAATGAAATATCTAACACTGTTATGAAGATGCCTTCATCATTTTCGCTTGATTTTCTTGAACTGATTGACGTTATTCGTTTCTTTAAAAAAATGACCACAATCTTTTTTAGCATCTGGCTGCTGACTGATGTAGCTGTCTGTAGTGACCATGACATTCCACAGAAGATACACTGTGGTATTGGCTTTAGCTTCTGTCTTAGCTTATGTGGCAGAAATAGTTTCTTACTGGTCATAGATCTGTCAATTCAAACACAAGGAGATGATGGACTGAGCGCTGAAACTTTTCAGACACTCACCCACAGTCATAAGTCTGGGTTGCATCAATCATCATTCTTTAGCTCACTTAGGCCTAGATGTAGGTAATTTTATTTTACCACTTCTTAAATACCAAATGTTACTGATTCGGTATTTAAGAAGTGGTAAAATAGGGGGGTGGATGTAGGTATTACAGAATCGGTAAATACTGAATCGTTAAGATTCGGTATTTACCGATTCTGTAAATACCGATTCGGTAATGCCCATTGATTCCTATGGGCATTGAAGCCCATAGGAATAAATGGGCATTACCGAATCTGTATTTACCGATTCGGTAAATACCTATTCCAGCAAGGGTGCAGGGGGTGTCACTTTGACACCCTCTAGCACCCCAAATACAGGCATGTGTGCCATGTGGCACACAGACATGCCCTAAGGGCATGTCTGTCTGTCACATGGCATAGGTGTGCATGCACACATGTGCATGCACACCTGGATTCGGTATTTTAACACCCAAATGGATTGGGTGGTAAAATACCGAATCTGAAAGGCCTTTGGGACTCAGAAGAGTCCCACCAACATCTAGAAGTTACCGAATCGGTAAAAATACCGATTCGGTATTTTACCGATTCGGTAAATTTACCGATTCGGTTACAGAATCGGTAAAAATGGCCCCCTACATCCCAAAAACCCATTTACCGGTCGGTAACGGACGAAATCGGCCGTTACCGGCCGGTAAATGGCCACCTACATCTGGCCCTTAGCCACCCCAGTTCAGACCCAGCTATATCCAAATCAGCATTGACCCTGTTCCTTATGGGAACAGTCAAGCCTGAACTGCCAAACCAGGTCTTCCCTGGACCAGAAGAAGCATCTGGGGACCGGTTTCGGGGTAGCACCCTTAATCAGCAATGATAGCTTGAATCCATGGGCAAAGTTAGGTTAGGTTAATGACATTTGTTAAGCGCATGGTTGCACAAAGAACAGTGTGTCCCCGCGCTGACAGCCCTATCTACATCTCTTCAGCTGGTTCACAGAAGGTGGGCCTGGCCTGCTATGCTGAATTTAGCTTGGGGAAAAGGTGGGTTTTCAGCCTCTGTCTGAACCTGGTTTCAGACAGCTCCATCCTCAAATCGATGGGTAGGTTGTTCCAGTCATTGCTGGCATGGTGTCTAAAGGAACGTCCTCCCATCCTTGCTCTATATATCCGAGGCGCCACTAAAAGCATGCTGCCCATCGACCTCAGAGGACGTGAGGGGCGATAGACTGGAAGCAGGTCCTGAAGATATGGAGGTGCTTTTTTGTGAGCTATACGGTGGGTTATACACATAGTTTTAAATGTGATTCGTTCCTTTATTGGGAGCCAGTGGAGGGAGCGTAATGCATGCTTCCCAGAGGCTCTCCTAGGGAGGTTAAGGACCAGCCTAGCAGCAGCGTTCTGGACGCGTTGTAACTGTGCTAGGCCTTTTTTGCTAAGTCCGCATAGAAGGGAATTCCCATAGTCTAGATGGGAGGTGACCAGGGCATGTACCAAAGTTTTTCTGGAGCTGGGGGGCAAAAGGTCCAGGACTTTCCACAGGACCTTCAGGAGTCCATAGCATTTTCCCGCAACCTTCCCAACATGATTGGTGTATGCTAGCTTAGAGTCGAGAAGAAAACCAAGCTTTTTGACTGTGTCTACTGGGGCCGGGACCGAGCCCAGTTCCGTGGGCCACCAGGCAGAGGTCCAGATGGAAGGGCAGGGGCCTACGATAAGAACTTCTGTCTTATTGCCATTAAGGCGGAGACAGTTCTGTTTCATCCAGCCGTCAAGTGCCACCAAGCAGGCCGAGAAATTCTCAGCGTCCACAACTGGATCACGGGATAGATTGATCACCAGTTGTGTGTCGTCTGCATAAGAGACTATTGCAACACCATATGACTCCACCAATTTGGCAAGGGGTTCCATGTACAGATTAAATAGAGTGGGGCTCAGGATCGAGCCCTGAGGAACCCCTTGCCTGAGACATCTTACACTGGATTTACAAGGTGGGCAGTGCACTTGAAATCTCCTGTTGTTAAGGAAGGAGACCAGCCACTCATGTGCAGGACCGGTTATTCCCTTTTCATTCAGGCGGTCCAGTAATACGGGGTGTGATACGGTATCAAACGCCGCACTTAAGTCCAATAGGACCAGTGCAGCCGTGTGACCCTCGTCCGCCTTACTTCGCAGCAGTTCAGTCGATAGGAGGAGGGCGGTCTCTGTCGAGTGTTTGGCTCTGAATCCCGATTGAGACGTGTGAAGGAGCATGTTTTCCTCCACAAAGCTCACCAGCTGTCGGTTGACCAATTTTTCTACTACCTTCGCACAGTAGGGGAGGAGGGAGATTGGTCTCAGGTTGTCTAATTGCGTGATGCTTATGTGGGCTTTCTTTTTTATTGGGACAACTTGGGCCAGTTTCCAGCTATCCGGAACTAAACATTCATGGAAAGACAGTGAAGCCAAGTTACCTATATGCTTCGCTACCAGAGGGATATGATTTCGAAGAATTCTCGCTGGTACTGCATCAAGGGGAGAGCCTGAGTGAATGTTCGATAGGATATTGATAAGCTCCTCAGTTTGGGGAACCACAAATTTCCTAAGTTCTTCCCTGACCTTCTTTCCGCAATTAGGGTCGGGCGGATTTATAGCTTCAGAGTTAGTCTGAAACGAAGCATAGATTTTTTCTACCTTCCCTATAAAGAAGTCTGCGATGTCATTGCATGACTCAGTCGTGGGGGGGACTTCCCCTGAACTCGCTGGAGGGGCTGAGAGTTCCTTTAGAATCATAAAAAGCTCTTTAGATGTGTTCTCCGCACAGTCTATCCGTTTATTATAGTACTCTCTTTTAGCTTTCCTGATCTGGTTGTGGTAGAACCTTAGTTCACTCTTATAGGCTTCACGTAGTGAGGGGACATATTCCACTCTCCATCTACGCTCCAAGGTTTTGCACTTGGTTTTAGCGGTGCGCAGCTCAGCGGTGAACCAAGGAGCAGATTTCGTGCTCCGAGCCATGGCTTTATGTGTCCAAGGGGCTACATTATCCAGCGCACCTTGCACCCAATCTTCATATATCTTGTACGCCTCTACCAAATTGTCGCTGAGCTTTGGGGGTTTCTGTTCAAGGGCTTGACTGAAAGCGTTGTGGCTGAATTTTCTCCAGTCCCTGCGTCTAATGACGGGAGGTTTCTGTAAGGGCCCGCTGTTGGGAAGTTTCCTCAGTTTAAATGGGATCACATAGTGATCTGACCACAGAATCTTAATCGGAGCAGAGACACTTATGTCTTCCCAGTTAGTAAAAATTGGGTCCAGCAAATGTCCTGCTTGATGAGTGGCTCTATTGTCAGCTAAAACAAGCATAAGAATTCTGAGTTCATTAATTAAGGAAGCGGCCTCTCTGCAGTTGACATCATCCAAGTGCACGTTGAGGTCTCCTACAATCATAAACTTATTATGTCGTAAAGCAGATTGCGTTAGAGCTTCCAGGAGGCTTTCAATGAACGCAGTAGCTACACCCGGAGGACGATAGATAAGGTAGCCCTTAATGGTGCAGTTGGGGCTCACCGCGATAGAGAAAAGTCCCGCTTCGCATTTCTTAATGGAAGTCAGTTCAAGAGAGACTGGTAGGTCACTATTGTGAATAATGGCTATCCCTCCCCCTCTTTGATCCCCTCTGTTAATGTGAAGAATATTGAAGCCGGGTGGGAGGGCCTCTAAGATATCAGAGATGGATTGGTCATCCAGCCATGTCTCTGTCAAGAAGACTAGGTCGGGTTTGTCATCTAACAGTAGGTCATAAATGTTCAAGCTATGGCGTTTCATCGATCGGCAGTTTAGTAATAAGGCAGATAGTTCGTTACCTTCCTTATTCGTCGCTTGGTCTTTGAGGATAGTATGTCCACATCCCACACACTTCAGGGGCCATTTTTCCACCTGCAGCATGTGTTCACATTCTAGCGGCAGCCTCTTATTCAGCTGTAGTAGCGCCTGCCTTGTGTAGTTTAGAATTCCATGTTGTTCTGAGATGGTTTGGACAGGGGGACGGGGCCTGGGCCGCTGCTGGTTGCGGACGGGCGCAGACGGGCTTGCCTTAGGCGCGCCTTCGGCGCACAAACGGCGCTCCCGCTGCGCTCGTCCGCTGCGCTTGCGTGGTTGGCACATTTAGGGGGAGAGGGTGGGCGTGGCCAGCGAGGTGGGCGTGGCCTCACGAATGCCGCGATGGCGGCCTTTCCACCAGCTGTCCCGCGATGCAGCGCTAGCTCTGCTGCTCGTGGGTGTCTGCTGGCTCTAGGTGCTCATAAGCTCAGGGGCGATTAAGGCAAGTTTTAAAAGCAGTGCAACACAAAATAATGGTTTTAAAAAATGGCGAGTGAATAGTGCCTCCGGCTTCCGCCTCAGAGGTGTAGTAAGTGGCTACCTGCGCTTTTACACAGCGCTAGTTATAAGCGGGGGAGTGGGCGTGGCCAGCGAGGTGGGCGTGGCCTCACGAATGCCGCGATGGCGGCCTTTCCACCAGCTGTCCCGCGATGCAGCGCTAGCTCTGCTGCTCGTGGGTGTCTGCTGGCTCTAGGTGCTCATAAGCTCAGGGGCGATTAAGGCAAGTTTTAAAAGCAGTGCAACACAAAATAATGGTTTTAAAAAATGGCGAGTGAATAGTGCCTCCGGCTTCCGCCTCAGAGGTGTAGTAAGTGGCTACCTGCGCTTTTACACAGCGCTAGTTATAAGCGGGGGAGTGGGCGTGGCCAGCGAGGTGGGCGTGGCCTCACGAATGCCGCGATGGCGGCCTTTCCACCAGCTGTCCCGCGATGCAGCGCTAGCTCTGCTGCTCGTGGGTGTCTGCTGGCTCTAGGTGCTCATAAGCTCAGGGGCGATTAAGGCAAGTTTTAAAAGCAGTGCAACACAAAATAATGGTTTTAAAAAATGGCGAGTGAATAGTGCCTCCGGCTTCCGCCTCAGAGGTGTAGTAAGTGGCTACCTGCGCTTCAAGTGATCAAGGGACCCACGTCTGGGCATACGCTGCCAACTTAGAGCAAACAAAACAAACACAAGGAGTTGATGGACGGAGCGCTGAAACTTTTCAGACACTCACTCTCAATCACAGATCTGGGTTGAATCCACCATCATTCGTTACCTCGCTTATCCAACCCAGTTCAGACCCAGCTATATGAAAATCAGTCTTGACCCTGCTCCTTATGGGAGAAGTCCTGCCCGAAGTGCCAAACCAAGTCTTCCCTGGACCGGAAACAAGCATCCTGGGACCAGTTTTGGGATAACCCTCATCAGCCAGGCTACCTTGAATCCAGTGGCTAAGTGAGCAAGGGACCCATGTCTTTGCATACTCTGCCAACTTAGGGCAAACAAACCAAACACAAGGAGATGATGGACAGAGAACTGAAACAAGCGGTATCAATAGCAGAAGCAGCTTTACCAATTCTGGCAGTAACTTCACAGGTGAGGCTTACAGTCCCTTTTGTTCACCTAACCCAATCCTCATAAGCACACCTGACATGCTGACTGTTGCCAAAGCTTGTCACTGTTAAATATGAAATTGCAAGATTAAAATCCTTTGCTGTAGTGGGTCTGTGAGACTGGTTCTTCCATAGTGATAATCCTGGAATGCATAATGAACTGAATAGAAATAGGAAGCTACAAGTTTAGCCGATTTAAACAATGACAGACACTACCTACATGACTCGAGAGCATTGCTTCATGCAAAAACAACTAGTTATGCTGCAGAAGCATGCTGCCAATGAAATATCAAAACGGAGTCACGTGGCTGTCTTTATATATAGGTGCTGCTGTTGTGAGATGCAATGTATGAATTGGGGCTCTGGCTGTAGAGATGTTTAATAGGATGTGTATTACCTATAACTCTAACTAAGAGTCCTTTATTTAGAGTAGGTGTATCTGTGAACATCCATGATTTCTACATCCAACACATGTTTCGTATGGCCCATCCGCCTTAAGCATATTCAGGGCTAGAATGATATACAATATGAATGATAAATTATTTTATTCCAAATTAACCAATAGATTCACGGTGTATTCCTCTCTGCTGCCCGCAGTGAATTTTGAATAAGGATTTGTATGACTAATTGTACTTCAGGCGTATATGTGCCACTAGTTCTGCTCTGGCTACCGTTTTTCAATTTTGTGTCCATGATTTCTAGCTTTCAGAAACACTACAAAGTATCTCAGAGTGAGATGAGCCTCACTTTCCGTCACATCATCCTCTTCATCCTTGATTATGTTGTACTACTGCTAACTCATCCATACTTTGTTTTATAAGTAGTGCTCCACTGAAATAAGTATGGACTTATGAGTGTATCAGTATTCTGTTGCCAGAAAATCATAAATCACCAGGTTCAATATGGCCTCCATCAGAGGTGTATGAGAGGATGTATGACGGTACCACGCGTACTTTTACAACGCGTACCGTTACCACGCTACTTTTTACCACGCAAGTCATTACAACGACTTGCGTGGAGGGGCGCTGGGTAGTAAATTATTTAATTTACTATTCCAACTCCAGTCCCCGTGGACTCTAGGGAAAGGAGTTGGATAGTAAATTAAAGTATTTGCTATCCTGGAGCGCCCCCCAGCGCATTTTGTTGTAACGACCTGCGTGGTAAAAGTAGCGTGCTAACGGTACCGCGTTGTAAAAAATGCGTGGTAACCGTTGCATACTGTGTGGGAAAGTAGTAGAGGCCTTTCTGTTCCCCACAGGCGACAGTCTATGACAATACTTGATAATGTATTTCTAAGGATCCAGCAAGTGTCCAATATCAACATGGAGGCCAAGAATCTTCAAAACTTGACACTAAAATGTCTGTGGTAACTGTTTCAAACAGTGGGGGACCCATTTCTGTTCTGTTCTGACTAATCGTGAGATTTGACCGAAAAAAGTGGTTGAAACCTGTAGTCATCGTACCAAGAGTAGTTCAACAGAGAAGGGTTATGCCAGACTCTTTCTAAATTAAAGATCTGGGCCAAAGGTTGTGACTCTACTAGAACTGGATGGAACTGATTGTTCAGAATCAAACACACAAGTTCCACCTAGTTCTGTGTCCTCTGGAAGTTGCATTAGGTTTTTTTTTAGGGACGGTATTCCGTAGGCATAAAAAACACTCAATCATTGACATGACTGAGGATTCAGAAGAACCTGTGTGAAAATACTTGGTACCAGGGGGGATCCATTACCAGCGTTTGGGAAAATCACTCCTAGTGCTTGTGTCTGGATCTCTTTTTATGCCTAGAAAAGTTAAGTCGTTAAGCACTTGGAAGCCAACCCTTGTTTGTTCTATTGTGGTTTTATCACTCAAATTGCCTCTCTGGGTAACAGATATGGCACCACTGTCAGTCAAGGAGCTAGGTTTGGCTTACCTATTAGAAGGAGAAAAACTTTGCAACTACCTGATGGACCAACACCGTACAGATGGGAATTCCTAGAGGGGTTTTACTGGGGTCTGCTCAACTGTCACATTTGATTTGCTTAAAGCCTGATCCTCATATTGACAATGAACCCCATCCTGGCACTGTGCAGACTAGGACTGGAGAGAACAAGTTAGAATTGCCAACTTAGCCTCATCTGTTTTACAGTGAAGTCCCATGTTTTATGATCAATATGTCCTCCACTAATAATAACCACATGCACCAACTAGTCCATATCTTCTGGTGGGAAACTGTGAATTTGAAGTTTTGGCCATAGTCTGGTACTGTACATGGAAAACAGTATCAAACTAAGGGCCGCTTTTGGATTAACAGCGTAGAACAGCACTTTCTGCTGTCAGCATTGTATGGCTGTGCGATAGGTGGGGAATCGGGGGAACAAGTATGTAGGATACCTCAGACCTTCAGTCTGGAGTAGTGTGGCTCACTGGTTAGAGGCGGCAGACCCAGAAGCAGAGGTCGGCCCGGGACCAGGGTTCAATTCCCGATGTGTCAGGGTGTTGGGCCAATGTCAGCGGGCTCGATAAATCTCGCCTTTGGTGCCACTCTAACCATGGGTTCCACTCATCAACTCTGGGCAATAGCTTGCTTAATCTCCACAAACGGCCCCATCAACGCCGGGGATGCCTGGTTTCACCTTGGGGGGTGCCCAATAGGGGCCATCTCACAGGGAAAAGCCAGGACGGGTTCTCCAGCGTTATACAGCGCCAGGAAACCTACAAGTAGCAGTGATCTTTACAAGCTCAAAAATTAATTAATTAATTAATTTCTGATTCTCATCTTTCAGGATGGGTGGGTTTATAGAGAGAGCCCTTTTTAGGTATGGAGTTAGCCATGACCTTTTCATTTATTTTACCAAAAGGATTTCTATAATATGCTCATAGGGATTTTCAGCCAGACCACTTAATTCATTGGTCTGTCATTGTGTCATTCGCATTTGTCTTCCTCCCACTACAGCATAAAGCATTGGGCAGTGGATCAACCATGTTCAGCCATTGGCTAACTTCACTTTGAATGACGACATTCTACCCTTTCACAAGGAGCACAGCTACACACACACAGTAGTTCCTTTATGGAACTTCTATAGCAATGTGAGCTCTTTTAGTCCAAAGTCCGGAGCACCGGGTTAGGCCGCACTTAGTTGAACGATGGGCGCCTCCGTCTTTCCTCTACATGCACCAACCATTCACTGGTTACGTGCTCCTTCAGTTGTGACATGGCTTGTCTTTAATTACAGGTGATAAAGTTGTGTCATTACTCCTTTTCGACATTAGCGATTGTCATATTTGGTATGTCACTTCATTCTCCTGATCAGAGCTTCCGGTGAAACATAGCAGTTTATAAGCTGCCTTGATGATCTCTGGCACTGCATTATTGCAGGATGTATTTTAAAGTGGTTCATTAAAATAAATGAATGCTTTTAGATTGGTTATATTCTTGCAGCCGCTTCTGTTATTGAAGCTGTCTGTGGCGAGCTTAAACAGTAGCTTCTGACAGGTTTATCAGCACATTCTTTCTGCTCTGGGGTTGACAAGGGATTCAATGCTTTGCAGCTGAGATAAAGATCTGGATGTTCTGAAGCATTGACTAATTTACCATTCAGCCACCCCCCACTCCCGTCCGACACATTCCCAGGGGTCCAAGACCTTCTTTTCTCATTAACACCTCTCAGTGTTCATACTATGTGCACATTATCTTTGCTTAGCAGTGAAAATTAATTTACTCACAGTATCTAATCTCTGCACTTCAACCACCCACTCCGCTTTCTGTCCAGGTCTCACTTTTTTTCGCTCAGTTGCACTCTTTGGCTTTTTTGTTTTTTCGTTTACTCCTCTTAGGACATTACACCCTCACTTAATTGTAGAGATATTTATTTCCTCATCTCCCTCCGGAACCCATCAATCCTCCCAACTTTCTGTGCTCAGCCCTACTCTCTTTAGAAAATAAACTAGGATTCCTCATCTCCTCTATCTCCCAGCTTGAAGCCTCTATCTCTCTACATAGTACTAAAATGTCCACCCTCCCAACAACCTCTTTCCCCTGGCTCACACCTACTTCCCCAAACTCCAGAGGAATACTTTGCTCCGCACCCCAAAAAAGCCACACATAATCTATCATCTGCGAACATCACTAATTTATTAGCTTGTTACAAGACCTCGAACGCCATCACTTTTCCCCCTCCTCTCCTACTTCATCTACTCTGCACAACATCCTGACTATCTCCTCTGCCAGAACTAAAAATCTGAAAGAGACACGTTAGTGATAGATTCCTTACCATAGATTCCTTACCTTAGAATATCCCCAGGCGTCAGACTGGATCCGTAAACTTTTGCGCAGCAGTACCCGTGCGGGTCGGTAGGCGTCGTCTGCGCTCCGCGTCCGTCGTGGGCGCCGTGATGACGTCGTCGGAGTACTTAGACGCCGCCTCCGCGTGCTGACATCAGTTCTTCTTTTTTCCACGCCAGCCATCGCAGATCTGGAAAAAGCAGTAACCCTAGTCAATTTTTGACTAACTTTTTGAGATCATTTTTGACCCTTTCTCAGAGTCTTGCGACTCCGATCGGTGCCGTAGGGAGGCCTGGTTTCAAGCACTGCGAGGATAATGCACGATGTCGGTCACGGATCCTCACCACTTGTGCCTAACTTGTCTGGGCGTCGACCACGACGACAAGGCCTGCTCCGACAGCCGGGCCCTCTCTTCGAAAGCCAGGCAGGAGCGGTCCCGCAGGTGACTCGAACTCCGGCAGTCGGCCCCGCGCCGCGTGAGGTCCCGGTCCCACGGGAGGTCGAGGTACAGGTCGCGGGGACAGAGCCACCACAGCTCCGGGAGTCGGCACCACTCCTCTGGGTCAAAGTCGTCATAAGGTAAGAAGCACAAGAAGTCGAAGAGACGTCATCGCTCTTCTGACTCCCCCTGACGCTCACACGACGCGGACGGGGGTTCGGGTGACACCGCCCACGCGGCTCCTTCGGAGTCGCGGCGTCACGTCCCACCCCACACCCTCCGGTCCCTGGGCGAGACGCGACGCCGGAGGAGATTGAGCGCTTCCTCATGGCCATAAGGTCCCTTTCTCCTCTGACGGGCTCCGTGGCGCCTTCGGGCCCAGCGGACCCGTCTGGGGCTCCTAGCGGGTCGGGGGCTTCGGCCCGACGCAGTCGGGTGCTTCGGCCCCTTCACCGCCGGCGCCTTCGGGCCTGGCGCCGCAGGGCCCCACAGTCCTGACACCGCCGGCGCCTTCGGGCCCGGCGCCGCAGGGTAAAGCGTCCCCGACGCCGCCGGCGCCTTCGGGCCCGGTGCCGCGGGACACCGCTGGACCTTCCTCGGGCTCTGGATCATCACCGGTGGACCTTACGACCCCCCCCGGCGTCGGTCCGTCAGGTGTCGCCTCCGGCGCCGTCCTCGGGCGGCGCCGCCCCCGATTCCTCCTTTGCTCCGGTTCCGATGTCGGAACGGCGCCGCTGGGCGCCACTTTCGACGCCGTTTGGAGATTTTCACTTCTACGAACCGGCCCCATTGATTGACAACCCTGAGTATCAGGAGATGGGTGATGAGGAGGATTGGGAGGGGTCTGAGGACCCTCTGACCAAGGAGTGTCAGTCTCAAGAGGACTGGGCAGGAGACCTTGGGGAGGCCAGTGGCCTGGACACCTCTGCAGACACTGGTTTTGTCTCCCCCCCCCCCTACCGTGGCTTAGGAGGAGGGGGCAACCTATAGTGAGGTGGTGATGAGGGCTGCCAAGGCCTTGGGCCTTGAGCTCCCCGTCGTGGCCGTGAGGACTAACCTCCTCACTGAGGTCCTTAAACCGCAGTCAAGCTCGGCCGAGCCTCTGCTGCCCTTTAATGAGGCCTTGACCGACGTTCTTTTGGGCACTTGGTCCAAGCCTGCTACGGGTTCGCCCGTAGATAGGAACGTGGCCAGACGCCACCGCCCGGCCCCGGGCTACCCATGTTTCCTGTCCACCCACCCCACGCCCGAGAGTCTGGTCATCCAGGCCTCCAATTCCCAGACCGCATTCCCGTCGGCTCCGCCGGACAGGGAATCCAAGAGGTACGAGCAGTACGGGAAAAAGATCTTCTCCTCCCTTAGTATGGGACTGTGGTCTTCCAACACCGCATGCCTCTTGGGCCGCTACACCCACTCTCTGTGGGAGACGGTTGCGGAAGTGCTGCCAGAGTGTCCGTTGGAGGTACGGGCCAAACTCGGCCAAGCCCTTGTGGAAGGTCGGGATGCAGCCAAATATTCCATCCGGTGTGGGCTGGATATCACCGACTCACTGGGTAGAGCGATGGCAACAACGGTGGCGGTTAGACGCCACGCCTGGTTGAGGTCCGCCAACTTTCCGGCAGATGTCCAAAACACTCTGATGGACATGCTGTTTGATGGCCGTCGCCTTTTTGGTGACAAGGCAGAACACGCGCTTGAGCGCTTTAAGGACTCCAGGGATAAGGCCAAGTCCTTGGGCCTCTCGGCCCCGCACCAGCAAACGGGTGCCTTTCGCTCCTTTCGTGGCCAAGGAAGGGGCGCCCCCACACGTGCCGCCAGCCACACGCCGCAGGCTAACATCCAGCGCGGTGGCGGCCGTGGAAATCGCTGTGGAGGCGGTCGGGGACAACGGCGAGGCCAGTCCACACCTTCCCCCGCAGCATCCGCCCCTAAACCCTCCTAGTCTGTGCTTCTCGGCCCATGTGACGCCAGTGGGGGGCAGGGTTCGCCATCACCACTCTCACTGGCGCACTGTCACTTCGGACAGGTGGGTGCTGCAGATCGTCCGGAGGGGCTACTCCCTCCCCTTCGAGACGACCCCTCAAGCCATGCCACCGCAACACCACTGCGTATCGGGGATCACTTGCGGCTTCTGCAGGAGGAAGTTTCGGCCCTCTTGGCCAAGGGGGCCATCGAGCGCGTTCCTGGGCCAAAAGTAGGACGTGGTTGCTACTCCCACTACTTTCTGGTACCCAAGAAGGGCAAAGGGGTCCTACGCCCTATCTTGGACCTACAGAACGTCAACGGCTTCCTCCGGAAGGAGAAGTTCAAGATGCTGACTCTGGCTCAGGTCTTAGCTGCCCTGGACCCAGGAGACTGGATGGTAGCGTTGGACTTGCAGGACGCTTATTTCCACATCCCCGTCCTGCCGGCCCACCGGCGTTACCTGCGGTTCACGGTAGGCCACGAGCACTTTCAGTGTTCGAGGCATGTGGGCTGCTGAATTCATATCTGTGCATAGATCGCCGCCTAGTGTTGGGTCCGGATTATTGCACATTGTTGTCCTAAAAGAGTCTTCGAAGTATCACGAGATAGGTGACTCCTCCCCTGGACTACAGTGCGCATGGGCATCCTCTCCATCCCCAGATTGTTTTTTTCCGCCATTGGGTTCGGATGTACTTTCTCGACTCCAGTTCGGAAACTTGTTATATCTCTTTTCTAAGGCCAAAAAGCCTTCGGGGGTCGGTTTTGTCTCGTTCGGTGCCTACGTTCTCCAGTTCTTCGAACAGGACGTCGAAGGCCACTTTTGACTTTCGACACCAAAGGCCCAAACTACGACGACGATGGACCGAAGTCCGTTTAAACGATGCCCCGTCTGCAACTCAAAATACCCTCACATTGATGTGCACCCAGTGTGCAATAAATGTTTATCCCCGGACCACGACAAGGCCAGCTGTATGGCCTGCTCAAAGTTCCGGTTGAAGAAGACGCTTCGAGTTCGACGCGCAACAAGACAGTCAGCGCAGAAGTCGGCGCCCGAGCCGGAAAACATCTTCGAGGCCGGTGACGAGGAAGGCGCCGACGAAGAAGATCCTGACCAGCAGTCGGGCCCAGCGTCGGAGCATGACTCCAACTTCGATGTGGACGAAGACGATGAGGACTATGTCCATGAAGAAGACGTCGTCTAGGTAGGTGACGACGCTGAGGCCATCTGTGCCGTCGATAACGACTCCAGTGATGAGCCAGGCCCAACCGCAGTAGCGGGGCCTAATACTGACAATACGCTCCCTACGGCTCAGGTCGAGGCATCGCCGGAAGGCCTTAGCCAAGATCTTACTCCACATTCTATAGCCCCGCGTCCAGGCCCGGCTAAGAATACTTCAAAGGAGCCATTGGTCGATCTTTCAAAATCGAAACCGAAACCTACAGAGCCAAAACCGAAACCGAAACTACTGAAAGTGTCATCGGATCAACGCCATCAAACACGTCGACGCCAGTCAAGTCGAAGACTGTTGACAGCCCTTCGGGGTCGAAAGGGGGCGCTGCCTCGAAGACCGGGGCGCCGAAGCCAGGCTCTACAGTCAAGCACGTCACCTCGACACAGTCGGTGCCGACGTCGACGCCCAAGCATGGTGACAAGACCAAAGGTCTCCAGGCCAAGAAGGCTGTCGAGCCGAAGATTTCAGCGTTCAAACCGCTACTGGGCAAAGCTCTCGAGTCGAAGACCAAACCCGACCCGAAACAGCAGATTGCATCGACGCCCAAGGCCGTACATGCTACGCACCGTGAGCTCGAGTCGACGCAAGGAAGCAAGCATGCTAGTGAGCCGCCGAAGCAGCTCGGATCGAACACTACGGCAAGCTTTAAAAAAATCGGCTCGTCCACAGGTCACCCTCCAATTAAATACGGTCTGCCGCCAACGACTCGACCCAAGCATCTCGAGCAGCACAAAGGCATCGACACATCCTTAAGACTATCCGCGCCTTCGAAGTCCACTCCTGAGGGGGTAATGTTCCAAGAGCCATCGTATGACAACCAGTCGAAACTCTCCATCGACTCGGAATCTGGCAGGCTCACCATCCATAAACGGAAAATCGCACCAGAACATCCCTTGGAGGCGTACAAAATCCCTCTTAAACGGAAGAATGACTAGACCACCTCACCAGTTCTTTTTGAACATGTTGAGAGCTATTCACAACAAGTGGCATATTCTCCAGCGCAAAGCGAGGAGGACGTGGGTGATGAATACGGTCAGGCGGCGTTCACCTATCATACTGACACTGATCAGGAGGAACCTCAGCAATGGACTGATGCTGCAGACCCTGATGATCCACAAGCTGCACCGGACATTAAGTCTTACAATGTCAAAACCTCGCCTACTGAGGACACGGCGGCGTTTAACGCTTTAATAGAAAGGGCAGCCCTCAACCATGATGTGGAAATGCACGCAGAACCTGTGGAAGAAGATTTCTTATTTGATACTTTCTCCACCTCTGAAAAATCGGCAAAGACATTGCCTATGCTGAAAGGAGTCCTCAAGCATGCTGCGGACATTTTCAAAGATCCCACAAAGGCAAGGGTTATCAACCCTAGGATTGAAAAAAAGTATAGACCTGCGCCTGTGGACCCTACCTACATCAAAGGCCAGCTCCCTTTGGACTACCTCGTAGTGGCCAATGCTCGCAAGAGGGCAAACTCGCAAACTAGTGGTGATGCTCCTCCTCCGGACAAAGAATCAAAGATCTTGGAGGCGTCAGGAAAGCGGGTGCCAGCACAGGCTGCTAATATTTGGAGGATTTCAAATACACAGGCCCTATTTGCTAGATACGATAGGGCTCACTGCGATACATTAGAACAGCTGTTGCAACACCTGCCTGATGTTTACAAAGAGGGAGCAGAAATGATCATACAGTAGGGGAAGTTAATTTCTAATGCATCCATCAAATGTGCACTGGATGCGGCAGACACAGCAGCTAGGGCCATCAACACTAGTGTTATGTTGAGACGTCACGCCTGGCTCTGCATCTCTGGGTTTAAACCAGAGATTCAAATAACTTTGCTCAACCAGCCAGTTAACCCTGACTTCTTTTTTGGTCCTGAGGTAGACACAACCCTCGAAAAAATTAAAAAGGACACTGAGACGGCAAAATCCATGGGGGCTCTGCAGTCACAGCAGTTTCGGGGCAGTTCCTTTCGCCGCTCCGGTAATAGGGGAGCATCTAGAGGACAAGCTTTACAGCAAGCCCAATACAGCAAAGGGAGTACGCAAACCACCTATACAAAAACTAACAGGGGTGCATATCGTGGGAACAGCGCCAAGGGCAGAGGACGTGGAAATAAAAATGCCAGATCCTCCGCTCCCAACAAACAGTGACGCCTTGTCACTGCCCCCCGACCATTTAACACCTGTCGGGGGAAGACTCCAACAGTTCCTGCCAGTCTGGGAAGGCATTACCACAGACAGGTGGGTGAGACAACTTATCCAATACGGCTATTGTCTAGAACTAACCTCCACTCCCCCCAACCTACCCCCAAGGCACCGTCCTATGTCCGCAGAGCACATGCACTTATTGCAGCAAGAAGTACTCTCCATGCTGCAAAAAGGAGCAATCGAACTCGTGCCTGCAAAAGAGCAAGGTACAGGGGTGTACTCTCTGTACTTTTTAATCCCAAAAAAGGACGGTTCCCTGCGGCCCATTCTAGACCTCAGACCCCTCAACCAATACATACTGTCAGAACACTTTCATATGTTAACCTTACAGCAGGTCCTACCATTGCTCAGTCAGGGCGACTTCCTAGCAACCCTGGACCTCAAGGATGCATATTTCCACATTCCCATTCACCCAAGTCACAGGAAATATCTCAGATTCACCATCAACGATCAGCATTACCAATTCAAGGTCCTGCCTTTCGGGGTCACCACTGCCCCCAGAGTGTTCACCAAGTGCTTAGCAATTGTGGTTGCGCACCTTCGGAGACAGCACATCCATGTCTATCCCTACCTGGACGACTGGCTTGTTCAGGCAAAGTCAGCCCAGCAGTGTGCCAGCCACATGTCACGCACAATTCACCTCCGACACAGTCTAGGATTCTCACTAAACTACCAAAAGTCGCACCTTCAGCCCGCTCATGTGCAGCACTACCTAGGGGCAACAATAAACACTCTAACTGCAACAGCGCAGCCAGAGTCAACAGCATGCAGCTACTAATTCAGAAATTCAGGCCCCAACAATCGCTCCCAGCGCAATTATTCATGCAGCTGATCGGTATGATTCCCTCCTGCATATTCATAGTCCCGCACGCGAGGCTACACATGCGTCCCCTTCAAGAATGCTTAGCACGACAGTGGAACCAGGCTCATGGGCATCTAAAAGACCTAGTGTTGGTGACCGGTCGTGCATACAACTCTCTGCATTGGTGGAACGCACAAAACCTGTGCAGGGGACGACCGTTCCACGAGCCTGTCCCACAAGTAGTGCTGACGACGGACACATCTCTCCAGGGCTGGGGGGCGCATGTCCTCCATTATACTGTGCAAGGACTATGGACGGCACAGCAGCAAAAGATGCATATCAATCTTTTGGAGCTGATGGCAATCTTCATGGCACTGAAAGCGTTCAAGTTGCACCTGTGCAACAAGGTCATGTTGATCCGGACGGACAACATGACTGCCATGTATTACATCCAGAAACAGGGAGGCACACACTCCCCGCAGCTATCTCACCTAGCCCAGAGCATGTGGAAGTGGGCCATCCAAAGGAACATCTTCCTCATGGCGGAACATCTCCCAGGCAAGGACAACCAGATGGCGGACCTGCTCAGCAGGCACAGTCATCAGATGCACGAGTGGGAGATTCACCCCTCAGTGCTCCAACCATATTTCCAGCAGTGGGGTCATCCAGAGATCGACCTCTTCGCCACAAAAGCGCGCCACGCGGCGCAAAATGCCAAAACTTCGCCGCCAGGTTCCCACACCCGCAGTCTCAGGGCAATGCGATATGGATGAACTGGTCAGGCAGATTTGCGTACGCTTTTCCCCCAGCCCCACTCATACCGCTAGTGGCGCGCAAACTGCGGCAGCACTCCATGACGCTCATCCTGGTTGTTCCAACTTGGGCACTGCAGGCTTGGTACACCACGTTCCTGGAACTTTCAGTGGTGCCCCACCAACGGCTGCGCCTCACGCCCAGTCTCCTCACTCAGAGCCATGGAGACATTCAGCACCCAGATCCACAACAGTTGAGCCTTGCGATTTGGCTCCTGAGGTCATAGAGTTTGGCTACCTCAACTTGCCCCCTGACTGTATGAACATCATCAAAGAGGCAAGGCGACCTACAACTAGGGCGTGCTATGCAGCCACATGGAAACGCTTTGTCATCTACTGTTCCAATAATTACATTAATCCGCTAGATGCGTCCACGCAAAACATCATATGTTACTTGCTGCATCTATATCGATGCAATCTAGTGTATAGTTCCATTAGGATACATTTGGCCGCCATGGCAGCTTATCTTCAAAACAGGCAGCATGAGGGGGCGTGGCTAGCAGCCAAGCATGGAGGCAGCCAAGCGTGAGAGCTCCTGAGGGCACTGTGGCCTTTTCCTAAATCCGACACATTCATCCGCTATCCTGCTCACCTGAAGCGGCGGCGATCGGGTCCGGGCACGAAGCGGTGTCACCGGTCCGACTCTCAAGTGAATCGGAAGACCGGAGCCTACCGAACTCCGCGCGACCGACTCTAGGCCTACCAGCGGGAAGACAGCACCGGCCTTGCGTAACACACAGGCCCCGGCGGAAGTGAGATCGAGCCAGCCTGGATGGGTGGACGCATCCCGGCTCCCGCCCGACACAACGCAAAACTACCTGGGGCTCTCAACTAGTGGCATTACCCTACGGAATTCACACAGGCATCGGCACGCCACCTGTGCAAGACTGGCATAACACGCAGAACGAGGGGGAGCAGACACGGCCTAGAGCGCGCCACGCGGCGCCGAATCCCCACCTCCCCCCCCCCTAGGAACTATACGCTAGATTGCATCTATATCGATGCAATCTAGCGTATAGTTCCATTAGGATACATTTGGCCGCCATGGCAGCTTATCTTCAAAATAGGCAGCATGAGGGGGCGTGGCTAGCAGCCAAGCATGGAGGCAGCCTAGCGTGAGAGCTCCTGAGGGCACTGTGGCCTTTTCCTAAATCCGACACATTCATCCGCTATCCTGCTCACCTGAAGCGGCGGCGATCGGGTCCGGGCACGAAGCGGTGTCACCGGTCCGACTCTCAAGTGAATCGGAAGACCGGAGCCTACCGAACTCCACGCGACCGACTCTGGGCCTACCAGCGGGAAGACAGCACCGGCCTTGCGTAACACACAGGCCCCGGCGGAAGTGAGATCGAGCCGGCCTGGATGGGTGGATGCATCCCGGCTCCCGCCCGACACAACGCAAAACTACCTGGGGCTCTCCACTAGTGGCATTACCCTACGGAATTCACACAGGCATCGGCACGCCACCTGTGCAAGACTGGCATAACACGCAGAACGAGGGGGAGCAGACACGGCCTAGAGCGCGCCACGCGGCGCCGAATCCCCACCTCCCCCCCCCCCGGGGGACCTGGCGTGCTGCACGAGACGGCTGCGGCGACCTTTGCGCCTCATCTGCCCGCGGGGTCGGAGTGGAAGCAACTACAAGCCCCGATCGGCGGTAAGAAACATTGGTGCCCCCGGGGGACGACGACACGTAGAGGAACCACGCAGGGACTCACGGAGGAGGCTCGGGGCCCACATATTAACCCTGAAGCATCAGCCTGGCGCGCGGGGGACACAGATCCTGTACACCAAGCGGGAGAGCTTGCAGCCTGCCTGGCCCATAGGAGGGAGTGCGACCGCCAAAAACCAGACCCTCTGCCATCCGGTATACAGGAGCGGGGTGGCCCTGCCCAAGAGACCCCAACTGGGGGCCGCTGAGACTGTCCCTGCTCAGGCAGGGTTTATCGAGGGGCAAGAACGCAGACCACGAGACGCGACCTACAGTGAAACGCACTGGAGCACGCGCAGCGACGGCTGGTACTATCCTGCAGCACTACCACGGCTGGTGAGGCCTATACAGAAGGGAAAGGTGATACTCCAACTAACGCGTGCCAGCCTACTGCTCCCTGGTTGGTAACTAGAAGCTGCGGGACAGGACGGAGCGCTGATCGCGACTCAGTAGGGCAAGACTACGGATTCCACGAGCCCCAGAACCATGGCGGGCAAAGGAACTAGGAGCGGGTCCACACAGGCCAAATTGAACAAATTTGCCTATGGACAGCAAGGTCAGCCACACAATACAGGGCGCAACTCCACAGGTAATGCCCAAGACGCAGAAGGAACCAAAAAAATCACGTTGGAAGACATTATGAGAACACTCTCGGAGATTAAAATAACAGTGGGCGCCATCTCCTCTGAGGTCTCATTGTTGCGAGCGGACTTTCACAAAATGGCGGAAAGGGTGTCGCAGGTGGAGGTGGTCACGAAATCTCTTGTAGAAGACACATCGGACCTGCAAGTGGCCATGGAGCGCATGCAGAAAGTCACCAAGCTCCTACAAGACAAGCTGGACGACCAAGAAGGGCGTTCGCGGCGCAACAACGTGCGCATCCTTGGAATTCCGGAAACGGAGGGAAAAGGGGCCATGGACCTCTACGTGGAAGATCTCATAAAGAACAAACTGCAGCCCAAAGGCCTGTCCCACTTCTTTTCGGTAGAGAGGGCGCATAGAGTTCCGGGAGGTCCACCCAAGACAGGAGCAACTCCGAGACCTGTGCTGGCAAGGCTTTTCAATTTCAGGGACAGGGACGCGATCCTACAGGCGGCGCGAACCTCACCACCTGTGAGGATCCAAAATGCAACCTTGGCTTTCTTCCCGGACTACACAGCGGAGGTGGCCAGGCGTCGTAAATCGTTCACGGAGGTGAAAAAGGCACTACGAGACAGAGAATTGCCATACTCCATGCTATTTCCAGCTAAACTGCGGATTGTGGCCGAGGGAAAGACATGGTTTTTTGACACGCCGGAGGTAGCGCAGGAATGGCTGGAGGGCTGGAGGCCAGCGGGACGGCGACATCGCTCACAGCGGGACCTGCCGACACAACGTGCCTGTGAGACGGTGAACAACCAGACTTCCCAATCGCCCCGTCAAAACTGCGCGGAAGAAACGGAATCGGATCTTGAAAGAGACCCGCTGGACTCTGGACAACTGGCTCCGGTCTGAAGCCGGACTGTACTCATATGGGACTGAGTGTGGCGCGGAGTGCCTTGGACCTGGCGTAGCTGAGTAGGGTGGGCACAGGCAGTGCCCGTAAGAGACTCACCAACCCCACGAGCAGGTAAGATGGTTGGGGAAGGACTAAAGCACTCTGCCAAGTTGGGGAAACGGGCGGGGGTCTGTCCGTGGAGCAGGGTAGCAGGGAGGGGGGACGGGACTGATGGTTTTTTGTTAGAATTCATGTTATTGTTCGTAGTCATCACTCAGCATTCACATTATTCTACCACCCCGAATATCGCCAGCTTCTTACATAGTGTGGCGTGAAGCAATACTTGTGCCTGCCCTGCGGGCACACTACATGCGACATTCTCACATCAACTCAATGGCCAGGCCGATTCATGACTTGCCCGCTGAGGGCTCCCCTGTGACGATGGGGGTTCCCCCACTACGCATGCTAACCTGGAATGTCAGAGGCCTGGGAGACAAAATAAAAAGAGGCTTGGTAATGCAAGCCATAAAGCGACACAGCCCAGATCTGGTCCTCCTACAGGAAACCCACCTCGCGGGGTCCACCTGCAAAGCACTTGATAGACACAATGGCGATTCATGCAGAATTCACTACCGGCTCCAGGGGGACAGGAATACTGGTGAAAAAAACATCTCCCTTTATCATAACACATCGTGAGGCGGATGACCAAGGCCGCTTTGCTGCACTACATGGCCAGTGGGAGGGCAGATCTCTCAATATAGTGTCGGTATATATACCCCCAGCGTTACAATCCGTGGCCCTGCCTGCACTAGGCAAATTTCTCCTTAACCTCCCTGAAGGGGACACGATTGTCGGGGGGGACTTCAATGCCATCATGGATCCACTTCTGGACACCTTTCCCTCTAAGACCCGACCACGAGGAACTGCATCACTCTCGGATTTTGTAGAAGCCCTGGGCCTTGTAGACATCTGGTGGCATCTGCATACCGAGGATAGTCAAAACACTTACTACTCAGCTGTACATAATAGTTTGTCCCGTATAGACTACTTTCTAGCCCTGGGGTTGGGACTGGGAATGGTAGAAGCAGTAGACATCCTGCCCAGGGGCATCTCTGACCACTCTCCGATTGCTCTATCTCTTACCACCGGGGAAAAAAAAGGTGCTAGGATCTACCCAATATACCCCAATTTTTTAAAACTCCCGAAGATTCGGAAGAAACTTAAACTGGTCCCAACGCAATATTTTGCTGAAAACACAGGGACGGTGGCGTCCCCGTCAATCTTGTGGGAAGCATACAAAACAGTCCTCCGGGGGGGCGGCCATTGCAGCCATAACGGGGCACAAGCGGGACTCCCGGAAGGAACTCACAGAATTAGAACTGGCACTCAACAAAGCCAACACTGCACACATGACAAACCCCTCCCCGTCCACGACACACACCCTCATGATTCGGCAACAGCAATACCAGGCTCACCTTAAAACAACAGAGAAGGGATACATCGCAAACACAAAACATAGAATATACGATGTGGGGGACAAAGCGGGTAAAATGCTGGCGTGGTTGGATAAGAGGGGAAGTGGAACGAAAGGTATTCAGAGACTGCACAAGGAGGAAGGACGGACTTTGACGCACCCAGAAGACATAGTTTGCGCCCTGGCGCAGCACTCTCAAAGAATATACACCCCAGACAGGGTAGTCACACAGCAAATGGCGGCAGCGACGCTAGCGGACATAGCCGTCCCCTGCATTACGCAGGAGGATATGGAAGCCCTAGAAGTAGACCCGACGGCAGAGGAAATTCAGCTAGCAATCCAGGCGTTACAGTCTGGAAAAGCACTGGGTCCGAATGGGATACCTGTGGAATGGTACAAATCCATGGCTCCGGAACTCAGTGCCCCACTGCTGGCCATGTATTTGGAAAGCAGGGAAAAAGCAGAATTGCCACTGGATCAACGCACGGCTACGATTGTGACGATACCCAAACCAGGGAAACCCCTGACTGAATGTACCTCGTATCGCCCGATATCATTACTTAATATTGAGGCCAAGATATTGGCTAAGCTTCTGGCCACCCGCTTGATGCCACACCTCAGTACCCTGATCCACCCCGACCAGTCAGGCTTTATGCCTCACCGGAGTACAGCGCTGAATCTCCGGAGAGTGCATGGTGTAATGACCCGTGCGCACCTCCACACGGAGAGGGCTGTGATTCTCTCCCTCGACGCAAAAATGTCGTTCGACCTCGTAGAGTGGGAATATCTCTTCATGGTACTCGAGCGTATGGGATTTGGGCCGAAATATATAGCATGGATACGACTGCTCTATACGAAGCCAGTCGCACAAGTAGTGGCTAATGGCCACATATCACCGAGGTTCCAATTAGGCAGGGGGACTAGACAGGGTTGCCCCTTGTCACCCTTACTCTTTGCGCTGGTGCTGGAGCCCCTGGCAATTCAGATCAGGACCACACCCTTATTTGCGGGCATTAAATGGGAGGAAGGGTGGGAGGACAAAGTCTCACTATACGCCGACGACATGCTCATCTACATGACTGCACCTGACGACGGTGTCCCAGCCCTGCTAGAACTCTGTAACACCCACGGGCACTCGTCGGGCTACACCCTAAACTGGTCAAAATCTGTCATGTATACGCTAAAAGGCCCGGCACCGAGGTTGCAGGATGACTGTCCGCTGATTGCAACAACGGTCTCATTCAAATACCTAGGTATTGTCATCACGAGTGAAGAGGCAAATTTTTTTACTTATAACTTAAAACCGCCTATAGATCGCCTACGTGCGGACGTTAAACATTGGGCGGCCCTGCCCCTGACCTTACTGGGCAGGGCAGCATTATACAAAATGATGGCGCTCCCAAGGCTCCTCTATGTCCTAGAAAATACCCCGCACCTAGTGCCGCCGCGATACTTCAAGCAGATCGTGGCGCTGGTCTCTACCTTGCTCTGGGATACGGGCCCGGCTCGTATAGCGTACGACAAGTTGGTCAGAAGCTGGTATGAAGGGGGAATAGCGCTCCCTAACATTCAGCTATATTACTGGGCGGCCCAGCTTAAAATAGTAAATTTTTGGATCCACGCCCCGAGAGAGGACCCGGCCTATCGGGCAGACTGGTCACAGCTCGGAACGGACTGTATGCTGTCAGTGCTTTACAATAAATCGCAACTTAAGAGTCTAATCGGTCCGACAAGACACACGGCGGCCCTATGGCACATGGCACAGGCCAGACTGGGATGGGCAGGTAGAATCACCAAAATGACACCATTGTGGGACACGAAGGCTTTGGGAAACCTCAGAGGCTGTAAGGGATTTGAGCGGTGGGACTCCATAGGAATCACTACGGTGGGGGACCTCTGGGACGATGACACAGTAATACCATTTCCACACCTACAGCAGCAATACAACCTCGGCCCCACAGAAACATTCAGGTATGTGCAAATTAGGCACGCATTACTCGGGGCGATCCCTGCAGGTACTCCTCTGCCGGAATCCTCTCCACTAGAAGATAGACTACTAACAGAGTACATGATCCAAAGCGCGACCTCACTCACGTATAAAAAACTGATCAATAATCTCAAAGACCCCACACTGAAACTCAAAGACAGGTGGGAGGGGGATATAGGTGAGGCGGATGAATTTGAATGGAATGAGGCGCTGGCCTCCCCAAGAGAGGTTGGAATCTCGAGTAAATTCAGACTGGTGCAACTAAAAATTTTACACCGCATCTACTACACCAGGACACTACTTCATAAAATACAGAGAGCGCCACATCCCTTTTGCTTGAGAGGTTGCGGGGAGGAGGGAACATTATTTCATACATTATGGGAATGCCCGCAGATACGAGAATTCTGGAGGCAAATAATGCGCACGATCTCCCAGGCCCTTAAAATCTCTCTACTGCCTGAACCGCGCAAGTGCCTCTTGAACATCTGGGACCCTAATGACCTGGGTAGATACGAACTAATTTGGGCAACTTTGGCCATGACCGTGGCCAAGCGAGATATAGCGCAGAAGTGGGGCGCACCGGAACTACCCACCACGAGCAGGTGGGCTAAAGACATGGACATCCTGATGGTGACAGAAAGGGCGGTATACGTCCTCCGTGCGGCACCCCGCAAGTGGAACAAGGTATGGGCGGCGTGGAATACCTACAGAGGAGAGATCTGTGACCCTTTTCCAGAAGGGGACGACCTGGACTCAGAGGGGGAGGAGGAGTAACGAAGCAGGAAGGTGGTACTAACCTCAGCGGTACAACGGTACAATATTTCCTGCACTGACCTGGCTATGTAACGATGAACACACTAAGGAACTTGCTGGTTGAGAAAATGGGTGGAAGCACACTGGTGATGATGACACAAGTTTGGGGGGGAAAGGGGTGTTGATTATTTCTATAATATAAAAGCAATGTTACGGTTGAATAATACACAAAGGGGGGGAAAAGCAACGAATTACAGTACATACGATTGGAACACATGTAATGCATTTATGGATCTTCCAAGGTTTAATGCGTCACAGCCTTTCCTACTGCCATGATTCCTGCCACATACGAAAAGTAACTTACGTAACGTAACCACGAACGTATGACTGTATGATACTGTTTGAATATTATTCCTACCTGTCAATAAAGTTTAAAAAAAAAAAAACAGGCAGCATCTTTCCCTCTTCAAAGTGCCTGCCAATAAAGCCTTCTTGGAAGGACTCAAAAGAGTGATCCCTCCCAGACACCCTCCTTCGCCTGTCTGGAATCTAAACATTGTTCTCACCAGGCTCATGGGGCCACCCTTTGAGCCTCTTCATTCTTGTGAGATACAGTTTCTTACATGGAAAGTGGCTTTTCTGATAGCCATCACATCGCTACGAAGAGTCAGTGAGCTTCAAGCCCTAACAATTCAAGAGCCCTTCCTACAAATTCATGCTAATAGGGTAGTGCTGCGCACCAACCCCAAATTCATGCCTAAGGTGGTCTCGCAGTTCCACATTAATCAAACCATAGAACTGCCAGTTTTCTTTCCAAACCCAGATTCAGTGGCAGACCGAGCACTGCACACCTTAGATGTCAAAAGAGCTCTCCTGTATTACATCGACAGGACAAAAGACTTTAGAAAGACTAAACAACTTTTTGTTGCCTTCTCTCCACAACACAAAGGCAACCCTATTTCCAAATCAGTTATAGCCAGATGGATTGTTAAATGCATACAAATCTGTTATCAAAAGGCTAAACGCACTTTAACAGTTCCCCCAAGAGCGCATTCCACACGCAAGCTAGGGGCATCCATGGCTTTCCTAGGTAACATTCCTCTAGAGGATATATGTAGAGCAGCCACATGGTCCACCATACATACATTTACCAAACACTACTGCGTAGATGTACACTCCAAACAGCAAGCCGCTGTAGGACAGGCTGTTCTCAGAACTCTCTTTCAGACTGCTGCAGCTGGCACGGGCAACCGCCGCTAAGGAGGTAACTGCTATTTATTCTATGCACTGATATGAATTCAGCAACCCACATGCCTCGAACGGAATATGCTACTTACCAGTATGCATCTGTTCTTGGCATGTAGGGCTGCTGACATTCATATCGCCCGCCTTCCTCCCCGGTGCCTGTCGCAGCTGTAGCACTCAGAATCATTTTCAGGCATAGTCATCACTTTCAGTATTACACTCCATCTCTGCCACAATGGCGAAAAACAATCTGGGGATGGAGAGGATGCCCATGCGCACTGTAGTCCAGGGGAGGAGCCACCTATCTCGTGATACTTCGAAGACTCTTCCAGGACAACAATGTGCAATCATCCGGACCCAACACTAGGCGGCGATCTATGCACAGATATGAATGTCAGCAGCCCTACATGCCAAGAACAGATGCATACTGGTAAGTAGCATATTCCTTACCGTGCTCCCCTTCGGCCTTACCAGCGCCCCACGGGTGTTCACAAAGGTGATGGCGGTGGTCGCAGCTCATCTGCGCAGGTTAGGGGTTTTAGTCTTCAACCATCTCCAGACAACGGCAGACCTCTTGCACCAGCTAGGGTTCTCCATCAATGTGCCGAAGTCACACCTGTGCCCCTCTCAGAAGCTCCTTTTCATTGGAGCGGTTCTCGACTCGGCGCAGTTTCGGGTTTACCCACGCGAACAGCGGGTTCGGGATATACAGGCTATGATTCCGATCTTCCAGCCTTTATCCCGAGTTTCGGTCAGGTTGACGCTGCGGCTTCTGGGGATGATGGCTTCCTGCATCCTTATGGTGCATCACGCCCGGTGGCGGATGCGGGCTCTGCAGTGGGACCTGAAGTTTCAGTGGGCCCAGCATCAGGGCAACCTGTGCGACCATGTCCTGATCTCGGAGGGCACTGCGAGACAGCTGCAGTGGTGGCTCACGGACGCGATTGGGTCAGCGGCAGATCCCTCTCCCTTCCCCAACCGGAGCACGTAGTTGTGACTGACGCGTCCCTCCAGGGCTGGGGAGGCCACATGGGAGAGGCGGAGATCAGAGGCCTCTGGTCTCCGGCGGAGTCCAGGCTCCATATCAACCTTTTGGAGCTGCGGGCGATTCGTCTAGCACTGAAGGCATTCCTCCCCTCTGTCCGAGGGAGTGTAGTGCAGGTGTTCACGGACAACACCACCGCCATGTGGTACTGCAACAAACAGGGCGGGGTGGAGTCGTGGACTCTCTGCCAGGAGGCTCTGCGCCTCTGGCAATGGCTGGAACATCAGGGCGTGACTCTGGTGTTTCAACACCTGGCAGGTTCTCTGAACGCCAGAGCGGACGAACTCAGCCGCCGGTGCATGTTGGATCACAAATGGCATCTGAACTCGAACGTGGCGCAAGGTCTCTTTCTGCAGTGAGGAGAGCCTTGGTTAGATCTATTCGCCACCGAAGAGAACGCGCAACGTCATCAGTTCTGCGCGTTGGAATTTCCAAGGCGGCACTCGCTCAGACACACTTTTCGTCGCGAGTGGAGTTGCGGTCTGTTGTACGCCTTTCCGCCTATACCACTTCTGCCCAGAGTGCTGAAGAAGATCAGGTGCAACCGGGCACAAGTCATCCTTGTGGCTCCGGACTGAGCATGAAGGTACTGGTATCCCGAGCTACTCAGTATGTCAGTCGATCCCCCGGTTCGTCTGCCTCTTCAGGAGGACCATCTGTCGCAGCAGCAGGGGACAGTCCTCCACCCGAACCTGTCCAGTCTCCACCTCCATGCTTGGAGATTGAGCAGCGA
Organism: Lissotriton vulgaris; assembly: GCF_964263255.1. Taxonomy (NCBI): domain Eukaryota; kingdom Metazoa; phylum Chordata; class Amphibia; order Caudata; family Salamandridae; genus Lissotriton; species Lissotriton vulgaris. The sequence goes on from NC_141693.1 coordinate 326,951,617, forward strand.
CAGTTGAGGCCATTTGACTTGCCTCCTGCAGTCTGTAACATCATTCTGGCAGCCAGGGGTCTCTCCACAAAGTCGGTATACGCCTGCAGGTGGAACAGATTTTTGGCATGGTGCACAGCAAAGGCTGTGGATCCCCTCAATACCCCTCTTTCTGAGGTTCTTATCTTTCTTCTTTCTCTTGCCCGGCAGGGCTCTGCTCTGGGCACTATCAAGGGCTACCTCTCTGCTCTTTCAGCCTTTTTGAGGCTGCCTGATCAACCCTCTTTGTTCAAGTCCCCTATCGTTAATCGATTCCTGAAAGGCATCAGACATGCGTTCCCTCCTGTTCCCTTCGTGATGCCTCAGTGGGACTTGAACTTGGTTCTAACTTTTCTGATGTGCGCTCCCTTTGAGCCACTTCACAACTGTCCTCTTCGCCTTCTCACTTTGAAGACAGCCTTCCTGGTAGCCATCACCTCTGCCAGGAGAGTGAGTGAGCTCCAGGCTCTATCCTGTAAACCTCCTTTCCTTTCAGTCCATCCGGACAAAGTTGTGTTGGGGACAAGGCTCTCTTTCCTACCCAAGGTAGTCACGGCCTTCCACAATGGGCAATCTATCACCTTGCCTACCTTCTTTCCGCCTCCGCATCCCTCGAGAGAGGAAGAGAGACTCCACCGTCTGGACCCATAACGTGCGCTCTCGTTCTATCTGGACCGCACACGCCAGTTCCGGGTGGATGACCAACTCTTTGTTGGTTACGTGGGCGCTACGAAGGGGAAAGTGGTGCACAAGAGGACCATCTTGCGGTGAATCATCTTGTGTATCCAGGCGTGTTACTCCTTGGCCAAGAAGGAACCCCCTGTTGGGCTGAGGGCTCATTCCACTTGAGCCACAGCGACTACGACTGCTTTGGGCCGAGGTGTGCCCTTGCAGGACATTTGCCAGGCGGCTACGTGGGCCTCGCTGCACACGTTTGCAAGACATTATTGCCTGGACAGTCAAGTCCGGAGGGATGGCTTCTTTGGCCGTTCCGTCCTCCAGGATTTTCTGGTGTGATTATTGGTTCGCAGACCCACCACCACGGGGTTGGTATTCCTGGGGTATCAATTCTAAGGTAAGGAATCTATCACTAACGTGTCTCTTTCAGGTGCACAAGTTACTACTTGTGTAACGATATATCTGTAAGAGACATTAGTTAGTGACAGATTCCTTACCGACCCACCCATCCTCCCCATTCTGCGAACCGATATCTAGGGTTAAGGTCATCCCCTTTTAGGGCCCTAGTTTCATGGCACCAGTGTTAGTTTTTGACATAGCTCTACGTTTCTGGCGTGGAAAAGCTGTGTCTAAGAACTGACGTCAGCACGCGGAGGCGGCGTCTAAGTACTCCGACGACGTCATCACGGCGCCCACGACGGACGCGGAGCAGCAGACGACTCCTACCGACGCACATGGGTACTGCTACGCAAACGTTTCCGGATCCAGTCTGACGCCTGGGGATATTCTAAGGTAAGGAATCTATGGTAAGGAATCTATCACTAACTAATGTCTCAAGTAGTAACTTGTGCATCAGTCTTATTCTATCCCGGTACCCTCATAAGAAACATTATCCCTATCACTCCTATAAGCCCAATCACCCCTTCACCAAGACAGTCCGGTCAGAGTTGCGCTGCCTGCTACACAACTGCAGATCTGCTGTCAAACACAAGCTCAAAATTTCTGACACCATCACTCTTCACAATCTCGACATTTTTTTTCTCACTGAAACCTGGTTTAACGACATCTCTCATACTATCTTTGATCTTCTACTACCCACTAACTACACCATCTTCAGAAATGATTGAGCAGATAAAGTGGGGGGAGGTATTGCAATCATCTTCAGAAACTCCTTCAATTCAAGGTTCTTCCCAACAGCTCATCACATACATTCGAGCTTCAAGTGCAACATTGCTCCCTTTTCAAACTTCATGTCATCTATCACCCGCCAGTGACTGCGCCTCTTTCTTGGAGGAACTCACCGACTTCGCTAGCGACCAATACGCCCAAAGTTACAAACAGATTTTTCTGGGGGACTTTAATCACCACCGGGGATCACTGGAAGACTCAGCTGCCAATAGACTTGCCACTTTTCTCTCAGCTAATGATCTTATCCAACACTGAACCAACACATTTGACAGGATCAGTTCTTGACCTTATTGTCTCCAATACTAATATGCTAACTATTGATGTCCCTATTCCAGTAGACTGGTCCGACCACTTCCTCTTCCCCTTCTCTCTTCACCTTTCTCGTTCTGTAACTCTTGGCCAACCTAAACGGACTACTACCTGGTTCCGTAACCCCAAAAATATTGACCTTGACAGTCCTTGCGATTCTGCCATGATATCACTTTTGCAACTCTCTGCTTACTGGCCTCCCCAAATCTCACCTTTCCCCTCTCAAATCCGTACTCCACTCAGCGGCTCGTTTTGTCTATGGTACCAAAAGAAGTGATCACATCTTACCCATCCTTTTTTCTCTTTGAAGGCTTCCCATTGAAGCAAGATCAATCTACAAACGTGCCTGCATCACCTGCAAAGCCCTGAACACTTTCTCCCCTTTAAACCTGACAAATAAACGTAAAATCTCTGGAGGTTCTAGAGCACGGGTACTCATAGTATGGCCCGCGGGCCGTCTGCGGCCCGGCAAGCCTTCCCTGGCGGCCCGCGGACCTGGCAGACATCGCACCAGTGTTTTAAAAACCCATTTCTAAGTGTCTGCAACCGGAGTGAGACACTGCTGCTCTGTGGGGGTCGGTCGGGTGATTCATTCAGGTGACAGGGAGAGCGGAGCTGCAGGGGCCGAGGTGAAATACAATAAAGTCCCATTAAAATGCAAATGGTCTTTTAAAGACCTGTTAGTGCTCGGGTGCGGCTTTGTGTGTGTTTGTGCCTGGAAGCTGTCTCAGCCGGGCCGACGCACAGGGTGAGATGCCGTTCCTGTCGCAGGCTGACTCATTGCTGAACCTAGGGCTCACAGCATCAGTCTAGCAGAGGAAAAAGGACTGCAGCCCCAAAGCTCTGAAGTCAGCAGCAAGAAATTCCTCAAGTTGGGGGCGCAGAGGGGAGCTACCATGACTGACATTACAAATGTCAAGGAAGGCTGGGTGCAGAAGAGGGGTACATGTAAAAACGGAAGCATTCACTCTGTATCAAAAACAGTCATTCTCAACAATATGGAAGCAGTTCTGTGACCACATTTAGAGAAATGACCAATCGATGAAAAATGCAGTGAAGGGGTGAGAAATGTGCAAAGATAGTTTACCTCTTATGGACAGGATAAGTCGGTGTGTTGTTTTTGGTTTGTAACACATGATTTATTTTATAAGGGGTTAGCTGTTTTTGTATTCACTTGTCTGCAAGCATGTCTCTTATGGCAATCCTTCTTGAAATGAGGACGTTGTAAATGTAGTCTCGTTTTGTATTATTTTGGTCAGCACGTTTAAACGCAGAGGCCTACCATAATCTCTCTGTTTTAGAAATTAAACGTTTACAGCGTTTTGTTCCCATCAACCAAAAACAAGTTTGTGTGCACCCTGCCAGCCGTAAGATTTTCATCGCCAACAAAACAGAAAATTAATGATTTGCTTCTGTTTTGCCATTATTGGAAGGAATTGTTCAAGCATTCAAATCTACTGATTCCTGAGGCCCAGCTCGGTATCCTTTGTTGTGGGAGGTATTGATGACATCTAATACCGTTTTTTTAGAGACTTATGGTGGTTGTGTATAATTGAGAACGGAAATTGGGTTATTGAAGTCCCAAGGGTACACAGTGGGTATTTTTCACTTGCTTTTTGCACCCTCTAGGCATCTGAATCTGGAATCTGGAACTCGCTTCCTCCATCGCTCAGTGTCACCATTTCCACCTGGATCTTCAAAGCTAACCTCAAATCTCTTCTATTCCAAAGACACTTTCAGAACTAATTTATAAAATGCATAAACAAATAAATAAATAAATAAATGACAGAGGGTGACAGAGGGAGGTAGAGGGAGAAAGGTACAGGGAGGGAGGGAGAGGGAAGGGGAGTGAGGGAGGGAGTGAGGGAAGGGGAGGGAGTGAGGGAAGGAAGGGGAGTGGGGGAGGAAGAGAGAGAGGGAAGGGGAGTGGGGGAGGGAGAGAGGGAAGGGGGGAGCGGGGTAGGGGAGGGAAGGGGAGGGAGGGAGTGAGGGAAGGGGAGGGAGTGAGGGAAGGAAGGGGAGTGGGGAGGGAGAATGGGAAGGGGAGTGAGGGACAGGGAAGGGGGAGCGGGTGAAGGGGAGTGAGGGTGAGGGAAGGGGAGGGAGTAAGGGAAGGGGAGTTAGGAAGAGAGGGAAGGGGAGAGAGGGAGGGAAGGGGAGTGAGGGAGGGAGGGAGAGGGGGTAGGGGAGTGAGGGTGAGGGAAGGGGAGTGAGGGAAGGGTGGGGAGGGACCGGTGTCCAACCTCATGGTCACAGTTTTTTTTGTTGCTCTAGGCCCGCCCCCTCCCCCACTGACCCCGCCCCCACCGGTGCGGCCCTCGGACACAAACCACACTGTAAATTTGGCCCCGAGAGAAAATTTCTGAGTACCCATGCTCTAGAGCTTCTCGTAATGCCGAAGAATTCCTGCTTGAGCCACTCACCTTCAAAAAGGAAAGATCGATGTCTCAATCCTTCTCAGGTAGTTCGGTCAGAATCTGGAACTCGCTTCCTCCACTTCTCCGTACCACCACCTCTATCTAGATTTCCAAAGCCGACCTCAAATTCCTTCTCTTCCAAAGACACTTCCAGAATGGATGCATCCCTTTTCATGCCCCCAAGGAAGTTCTTACAATGTTGTAAATTTGTAATATATGCCTGTACGTTCCGAATCCTAGTGTGCCTTTTGACCTTTGTGTGACTGCCATCTACTGTTTTATTTTACTTTTTCTTCTTCCTTGTTATGTTTTGCGCTCTGACACCTTTGGGTAAAGTCTGCTCTATATAAAACTGCATAAAATAAAATAAATAAATCTCCAAAATGCCTTCTCCTCCTTCAGTCATCTCGATCTTGATCCTCTCTGGCGAGCTCCTGTCGTTTTTATCCTCCCTGGGGCTCTCCTTGCTTCTTCTTTGGTCCTCTCTGGTGGCTTTATTAATTGCTGTCTCCTCTCCAAAGGCATCTTTGTTTTCTAGCTTCTCTCCAGTGGTCTCTTTAATTCCTTGTTCTTTTTTGAGGTTCTCTTTCCTTCTTTGCTTCCTCTGTATGCCCTTGGTTTTTTGCTGATGGTCCCTTTAAATGTTTTCTGCTCTTCAAGGTCTCATGTCTTATTTCTCTCAAGTGATCTCTCTAATCTTTTGCTTCTCCTCGATCTCCTTTTTTCACTAAGGTGTGTCTCCTCTTTCAGTCGTCTCCAAGTATATTTCCTTAAAAAAATATGTTATTGACTTTCGGTTTCAAGCAAAACAACAAACCAAACAATATTGAATGTACATCAGTAACGGTGAGTGAGATCATTCACAACGAACACCTTATGTGTTGTAGATGAATTAGGGCCCATAGTATCAACAAAACGTTTTGAGCATCATCTGCTAGTTTTATTACTATGTCATGCTTTTCTAATCTTTGCCACACACACTGACAGACTATCTCTTGTCTCTTACATATTTAGTCATCTCTGAAGGTCTTCTTTCTTTCATTGCTCTATTCTTCTGTCTCTTTTTCCCAATCACTCCTTTCTAGATGTCTTTTACCTCTCTTGCTTCCTTCTGATAGACTTTCTTATCCTTCATTCTTCTCCAGAGTATTCTCCTTCTCTCTTTTCCATTTATCCTACCTGTTGGCTTTTCATTACCTCACTTCTCTCTGGAGGCTTCATTCCTGCCTCACTCTTGGTGAGAAGCAAGGGAGGAACAGAGCTCCACAGAAAAGTCTTTTAAGCCCTCACTTCTTTGTGGGGCGTCTTTCTTCCCTCTCTTCTTTCCTTGTTCCTTTTTTAACCTTTTGCTTTTCTGCAGAGGTTGATTGTGATATTCTCTCCTCTTTGGGGATTTCTTTCATCCTTTGGTTCTCTTCGTTCGTTAATCTGTCCCTTTCATTTATACAATGTCTCTTCTTTTACCTCTGGTGATTTGTTTAATCCTTCATTTCCTTCTTGGCTTTTCCTTCCTCACTGCTTTCTTCATTTCCTCTCTTAGTGGGACTTCTGTGTATCCTCACATCCATCTAGTCAAATCCTTGTTTATTTTTATGTATCCTCTATCCCTTGCTTCTCTCCAGGAGTCTTTGCCTCCTCTGCTCTTGTCTGATAACTCTCTACTCGCCTTCAGTCTGCGATTACTTTCCTAACTCTCTGATGTCTTTTGTTTGCCTTGTTTCTCCTCCCGAAGTTGTTCTACTTCTCCACTCATCTCTGAAGCAAGCCTACCACCTTCACTCCTCTCCTAGAGCTGCATTACACAAAATACCCTGGGGTGCAACAGGCGTGTGTGCCCACTTTTTATGCTCCTGGTGGACTTTGGTATTACCAAAGATTTGTGCAGCTACTTGTGTAATGCAGATCATGTTAGTGCAACACCAGCACAGTCTTAATAAGATGTACCTTAATTTGCATTTATTTACATGTCATGGTATACATGATAGCGCAGAGGCAAAAGAGGTGCAGGAGGAACACTGACTGTGCCACAAAGAGGAAGAGCACCGTGCCCGTCACCCTGCCCTGAGATTACCCCAAACCCTGTCATTGCCCTCAGTCGGTTGCAGTCATTCAATGTACCCTCCTGCAGTTGGAATTCTGCCCCTTTTTTTTTAAAAAAAAAAGCTTTTTATTGAATTTTAGCATATATAAAATAATACATAGAATCACATACTACATAAAATACTACGTAAAATTATATGCAAAGAACAAAGGCGCAAACAAAATAAAGCTAAGGGGTAGGAGCAGTTAGGGGGGGGAGAGTTGAGAATACAGATTCAGGTTTGTAACAAACTGACAGGGTGCGATTGGCTTACTGGCCCAGCGCGTTACCAACAGAGGGAGAGACATCTGTAATCCTAATGAGAATATTTGGTAATAGACAGTAAAAGACTACTGTCCTGAAAATCAGAGAGGCACATTGGTTTTGAAAACAGAAAAATATGCCCATTAGACTGATGCATAAGCAAGCAATACAAGTCAAGTACAAGGGTATGGCAACAGAGTACCTTTCACTAATGCTCTACCCACAGGGCAGCAGGACACGTGCATTGCTGCAGTGAAGGTTACGCTTACTTGTAATAGGTCTGCGCCCGAGTGAAAGGTGCACTGCGGTGTGGACCAGGGCGGGGCTTCCTTTACATAATGCTGCCCACACACGTCTTTTCAGGATTATATTGATCTACTAATCACTGCACCAGCGAAACATGTGCAGGATATCAAGAGGAGGGAACCTCATTTTCAAGGGGGTGTACCACCAAGCAAATAAGAGGGCACTTTGCCTCGGTGCCCAAACGTATTATAAATGCGGGCATAGAGGCAAATAAACTGGCAAGGGGCACGCTGATTGTGTGCCACAAAGAAGTGGTGCACAGTCAATGCAACCCCCGAAAAGAGGGCCCTATGGACCCCACAAGGCATAACCTTTTGAAACGCAGGCCTTGTTGCTGCCTGCAAAGTGAAAGATGGGCCAGCTGCTTGAAACGGCTCGCGTGCCTTCTGTAAAACGTTGCGCCAAGAGCAGGCACACATTTGTGAAGTGGGGTGCACTGAGCTTTTCTGCACCTGATGCACCAGTCTGCACCCATCTCACCCATTTAAAGACTCACCAGGACAGGGGGGACTTGCTGCTGAGTTTTGTTTACCGCAGTTCATCTGTGAAGCTGAATGTAGCTGGCCTGCACCCAGTAAGACTTGACGACAGGAGAATGGTTAACGTGGACCTCTCGTCAGTGGTGAGTGTTGTCTTTCCTGCCTTCTTTGCTTCAATAGCAATGTATGAAAAGCTCCAGCTTTGGCCTTGGCAGCCTATGTCTAGGCTGGTGCCAAGTGATTTGCTTCAGAGCTGCCCCTGGTATCGGTTGTAAGCCAAAGACCTGGTCTCAAGTGGAAAATGATGGCACATCTGCAAGCAATATGATGAATAATGATGCACTTTAATTTTTTTCCTCTTTCCAAATTGCTTTTGATGCTTCGTGGGGGTTACTTCATCTGTATGGACAGGCCTCTCATCTCCCTGTCACACTCAAAACCGTCTGAGCTTCCAAAGAGAGGCCATTGCAGATAGTCTGTGAACTATAAGCCTTGGCTCTTGGTAATGCGCACGTTGACATTTGAGCACATTTCTCTATAAGGCTGCGGGAACTGGTTCGGGGTCTCTGGCATGTGCTTTAATGGATACCAGCAGTGTCATTTTGGTCCTTGTACCACTGCTTCTCCAAGGACTGACCTACCATTGGACAAAAATGTAATACTAAGGACATGCTTTTAGCACTTGCGTTTCCCAGTAGCAAAGCAGAGTGATTTAAGATTTATTAAAGCGGATACCAATTCAGTGTCAAGCTAATGCTTTATCCAAAACAGTTTAACTTTTCCCCAAAAGGGACACAGAACACAATATCTAAATATTTAGTATGCAGTAATCAGAAGGCAGTGGCTACCAGTATTAAGGTCATGCCAACCCTGAGAGTTCCTTTGCTGCACTGTATGCCGGTTATGCTCCCACAGTCTCTGCGAGTCTCTGGATAGCTGATCTGGTGCATTCTGGCACTTATAGTCTAGGCAATACATCTTCTGGTGACTAGGACCCCCCTCTGAATCTCCCTACCACATGAGGCTAGGCCACACTAGTGCCCTCCCAAACACTGTGCTTTTAGTCAGGAATTATGCTGTCCATGCGTGCTGACTGCAACCGCAATTTAAGCCAGCTCTTCCCCTCATATGCATGCATGCTGCAGTCTTCACTTGCAAATGCCCCATGCTGGGGAGATGAGGATAAGCTTCTTTAGCAACTTGGGGAATGCTTTATGCAGGCTCTGTAGGTAATACAGATTTTATTGGTGACCCCTTCAGGTAGTTACACTGGTCCAACACCAAATCCCCTTCCAGAACATTTGGAGAGCCTTTTCTATAAGGGTCTTGATTCCTTGTTGTTTGACCAGATTTTTATGTGGGTGTGTTTGAGGACAACAGATGCCCCCAGTGCCCTTGCTTTAGGATCCTTGAGTCTTAGCACAAGTCCCCCAGGTACAATCAAATACATTCGTTGACTTCTTCTTGGTCTATAGGAATTTCAGCGGTGAAACTTCCTTTCAAGTGTACAACCCCGCAGCCACAGGTGAGAGGGAAACAGAGCACTTACTTCGTAACTTAGAGCAACCTCCTTTATGGATAGCTATTCCCAGGGATAGGACTTGGGCCTACTGAAATATGTAGTAAGGAGCTGGAGACCACAGGTGAACCACAACTGGTTTAATGCAGGAAAGCAGAAGGAAACAACCTCGACACAAGCTGGCCAGGCACAAACTGTCACCACCTAGAACACTAGGAGGAGGCAGAGCCATCTACATTCTGGAATGCATGACACAGGTAAGAATCACTGTACAGCATGGAAATAAAGAAAAAATAAATATACAACACATCTCCTCTCGTAGAATAAAAAAAAGAAAGAAACATGTCATGGAAAGGAAACTTAACGCATAAAACAAACATGTCATGGAAAGGAAACTTAAACCAAAACTAAAGAAGGTCAGCGATATCAATTGAGCAATAAAACCAGCAGTAAAAGAAAGCAACTGATCAATAAATAAGACAAAGCAACTGATCAATAAAACTAGGCATTGAAAAGGACACACGTCACCCCTCTATAATAAAAAAAAAAACTAATCGCAACAGAAATCATTCAAGTATGCAGGGGGTCTACGGCACCTTTGAGGCCTGGAGGTAGACACAGAAGGGTTGGAATCAGAGACAACGGGATCAGGAGCATCCCCCCCACCATCGCCCCTCACCAAAGCATGCACAGGAACAGGCACAGCGGGAGCTGCAGCAGGATCCTGAGAGGGAATAAACATGAACCCTGAAGACGAAAGATCCTGGGCAGGAACAGAGGAGGAAAAGGAGGACGGAGAGGAAACAGAGCCAGGACCAGTAACAGCTTTCTGATAGAGGGCGACCCTCCTTAAATTCCATTTCTCCCCATTAGAAAGAACTACATAGTGAGGATAGACCATCTTTACAAGGAAGGGACCACGGAATTTTGACAACCCACCAGAAACACGACCAGACTTTACCTTGACCAGGTCGCCTTTAGCGAGTTTACTTGGAACAACCTTAGCAGGAAGACCCACAGAACTCTTACCGGAAGGCTTTGGGACCCCTGGAACCAGGTCGCCTTTAGCAAGTTTACTTGAAACAACCTTAGCAGGCAGACCCACAGAACTCTTACCGGAAGGCTTTGGGACCCCGGGAACCACTCGAGGCACCCTACCCACAGGGTACATGTTGGTGGAAGGACGAGAGGAAGAAGGAAGCGAGGAAACACCCTTACCCAAAACAGACTGACAAACCATGTCCTTGAGCCAAGAAGGAATCAGTTTGGTGCTGGGAACCCTACCCCTCATCATTTCAAAGGGGGACTTGGGCTGAGAGCCATGAAGGGTGGTACAATACGCATAAACCATTTCACGAACAAGGGAAGAGACAGAAGAACTGCTGGAGAGGGCCATTTGAACAGTACCTTTCACCAATCTATTTAGCCGTTCACAAAGACCATTCCCTTGGGGATTGTAGAGAGAAGTTCTGTGGTGAGAAACACCACAATCAGCCAAAAAGGCTTGCATGTCATGCGAAACCAACTGTGTTCCGTTGTCAGTTATAAGGACACTTGGAAAACCCTCCATAAAGAATACAGATTTCAGGTGTTTGATGGTGGTATCCGTAGTGATATCCTTTAGAAACTCCACGGACAACCATTTGGAATGGCAATCTACAATGACCACAGCAAATCTCTGCGAAGAAGGTAACTCCGCCATGGGACCTATGAAGTCTAAACAGATAGTGTGCCACGGGATTTCAGGAAACTGCAGCACACCCACCTGGGACCCCACAGAAACCTTCAGTCTCTTCTCACCCACCTTGCAAGTATGACAGTCCTCAACCCAAGAAGAAACCATAGAGTCCATACCGGGCCACCAGAAGTTCAACTTGAGACGCTGTTGCGTCAGGGTCTGGCCAAGGTGACCCTCATGGGCTAAGGAAATGAGTTTGGATCTCAAATCAACAGGAGGCACAAATTTATCGCCACGCATTATAACATTGTCATTGCATACAGACAGATCATCAATGACCTTTAGGAAAGGGCGAACAGAAACATGGACACAGCTCTCCCTGCGGGAACCCAGTTTTATCAACTGGATGACTTCCTGTAAGACGCTATCCCTAGTCATAGCATCCACCCACTCAGACCGAGAGAAAGAGCTCTCAGTTAGCAAAAGAACATCATCAATCCAGGCAACATTCTCATCGAAACCCTCTAGGCTGAAGCCAACATCAGCACCAGACGGAAAAGCCAACCTAGACAGACAATCCGCCTGAAAATTCCTCCACCCAGATATATGGGAAATGTCAAAATGATACTCCTGGAGTTTGGAAGCCAACCTCGGAGAACCAAAGGCCCCCCCCCAGGAGAAAGAATGCGGATAAGGGGTTTGTGATCAGTCTTCAGATTGAAACGAATGCCCCACAAGTAAGGTCGAAAATGGTGAGCACCCCACGCAGCAGCCAAAGCCTCCTTCTCAATAACAGAATAGTTCTGTTCACATTTGGAGAGAGTGCGTGAAGCAAAGGCAACCGGCCTGTCACCGTCTTTGTGGGACTGTAACAATAAGGCGCCAAGACCATGAGCGCTGGCATCCACCAACAGAGTGGAAGTCTTTGAAGTATCAAAGGGTGCCAGCACCTTAGCATTGCAGATAGCTTCCTTGATCTCATTGAAACACATTTCCAGTTCAGGCCCCCAAGTGAATTTGCAACCCTTTTTTAACAAAGCCCTCAGAGGCAAGGTCTTCTCCGAGAACCTCTCCACAAACTTGGAGTAGTATTCGATTAACCCCATGAATGACCGCAACTGGTCCTTATCAGACGGGCAAGGGGCTAAACGTATTGCGTCAACAAGGTTCTTCTTTGGCTTAACTCCGTTGACTGAGATTTCATGTCCCAAGTATTCAATGTTCTGGACAAGAAAAGAGCACTTCTCCTTACGCAACGTAAGGCCAGTGTCCCAGATTCTATGCAAAACATTTCTCAGAACATGATTGTGATCTGCCACAGAGTCTCCAAAAACCAAGATGTCATCTTGAAAGAACACTACGTTCTTTAGCCCCTTGAAAATTTCGCTGACCAACCTTTGGAAGACACTCGCTGCCGATATCAACCCAAAGGGAAGGCGAGTAAACTGGAAAATCCCCTCAGGGGTGATAAAGGCAGTAAGGTGCTTCGAGGATTCGTGGAGCTTGACCTGATGATAGGCACTCTTCAGGTCGAGCTTAGAGAAATATCTAGCCCCCTGAAGAGTGGACACCATCTCGGCAATATTAGGTAAAGGGAAGGTGTCCGCAACAACACACTTGTTTAGGGACCTGAGGTCCACACAGAATCTCAATTTTCCGTCTGATTTTTTAGAAATCACAACGGGCGAAACCCATGCCGTTGCTTCTGTTGGTTCTATTACCCCAGATTGAAGCATCTCCTCAATAAGGAGTTTCACCTCATTGCGAATAGAAATGGGAATCCTCCTCACACGATGTTGTACAGGCAAACTATCCTTCTTCAACTTAATAAGATGAGCATACCCACGAAGCTCACCCAACTCCTCCCTGAACACAGACCCAAATTCAGAAAGGATAAACTCAATAGAATCATCATCTACAACCATTATTTGATTCTTCGCCCTAGGGTTGATAACTATGTAGAGGTCGTATTGATGTACCCATCCTAGGATAGGAGGGCCATCAATGGAGACATAAACTTTCCCAAATATAGACCTCTTCTCGAAGATAATCTCAGACTCGAAGAAACCAAGGATTTCAATCTTCTGGCCATTAAAACCCTTAGGAGAAATGTCACTCTCATGTAAATTCACACCCTCCCAAAAAGTGTCAAAAGTAGCCTTAGGGATGATGGTATGGCGAGAACCAGTGTCAACCATCAACAACACCTCATGGGAGTCAATCTTGAAGATGGGCTTGGGTCTGTTTTGTCTTGGATCATCGCAGATGACATCCACATCATCAATGACTAGGAGTCTTTCAGGCTCAGCTACGGTGTCATCAACGTAGTCATCAACAATGGCTACTCTTTGTCTAGTTTTAGCTTTGCACATTTTGGAGAAATGTACAACTTTGCCGCACTTTAAACACTCCTTGTTTGCAGCAAAACAAAACCTTGCGTCAGATGAATGGCTACTACTGCCACACCTATTGCAGAATCTACTCCTGGAGGATTTTTTTGCAGGAGGTCTGGGTCTGTTTTTCACTACAGCAACATTGTCTCCACAGCAATGTTCACACTCCGCCACACCACCTTTGTCAGAGACAACAGAGACCTCTTGTTGAGGACAAGACTTATGTGAGTCTAGGACCTTCATGCATTTGCTGGACTCCTCAATAACTTTAGCCAGGTCAATTGCATCTTTCAATGACGGGTTCTTAGCAGCCCATAACCTCTCTTGAATTTTCTTGCTTGAACACTGGACAATTAATTGGTCTCTTATAAGTTCGTCGTTCATAGCACCGAACTTGCACTTTATGGATAACTCTCTAAGTCTAGCCACAAAGTCGTCAATTGTTTCTGAGTCTTTTTGACGTTGTGTATAAAATTTATAGCGGTTCATAACCAAATTCTCCTCCTTAGCGAATCTGATCTCCAGACGTGCAACCGCTTCTTTAAATTCATCAATGTCCTGGCCATTAGCTCTTAATGTGATCGGTAAAAATCTAAAAACCCTCTGTCCTTCCTTGCCAAGAGTGCTCAAAAGGATAGCCTTTTTCCCTTTGGCAGAAAATTCCTGTCCGTCTAGGGCTTCGAGGTAGTTGTCAAACATTATATACCAGTCCTCCCAAGGTATCTCAGGAACCCCAGGCTCAGGTAAAAACTGAGGAGGTAAAGTAACTACAAACTGTTGTGCCATGTCCAAAGTACAATAAAGCCAAATAAAAGAGAAATAGAAGAAAATTGCACAACCAGGAAAAGTAGTAATTACAGTAGGAACATACCTCTTTTCCTTGGAGATCTGGCAAATGTCCGAAAACGATGTTAATATGCTGTGATGTTTATATGCTGTGACAGGAGCAAGGGTTTTTCCGATGTAAAATCGTGTTGAAACAACTTAAAACGGCCGCCACTGAAACTCGATCGAAATCGAGGCTTGGCAAGCAAACAAACAAGAGCTAAAATGGCCACCACCAGGACACAGGCGAAAACGAGGCTTGGAACTCAACCTATTGAGGCTTGAAACGCACGTGGATTGAGCGTCGTCAGAGCCGGCCGATGAAGCGTCTCCTAGGCAACAGCAGACAACAACAAAGAGACGATGACGTCGGAGCTACCACTAAGCCGTTGCTGAGGGCTTATGGTTACGCTCGTGCTTCGCTCGCGCAAGAGCAAAAGTACTCACAATTTCACCACGGGGGCATCTTTAGGCAGAATCGAGACGCACCAAGTGGAAATTGACAAAGTCCACACGCAACAGGTTCGTTTCTCTCGAGGATGTTCCGCTGCACACTGCTCACTGGTACGATGTCTGGAACGAGTCAGGCATCAGTTGGAGGTCTTCAGAGGATACTGGCCAGCGTTAAAACGTCGCCAAAATTGTAGTAAGGAGCTGGAGACCACAGGTGAACCACAACTGGTTTAATGCAGAAAAGCAGAAGGAAACAACCTCGACACAAGCTGGCCAGGCACAAACTGTCACCACCTAGAACACTAGGAGGAGGCAGAGCCATCTACATTCTGGAATGCATGACACAGGTAAGAATCACTGTACAGCATGGAAATAAAGAAAAGATAAATATACAACAAAACACATGCCGGGTGGTGCACAAGCATGGGAACAGGGGCAGCACAACTCAACAAAGCTCTGAGTGTTACAGGTGGTTTCCCCACACCTCAGTTGATGCTTTACATGCTTTCCCAGTCCTTATTTAACAGTTCCTTCCTTCTTCAAGCAGCCGGACTGGACTGCTTGTCTATGCAGAACCTCACTGTGGGGACACCCCAAAAAGGCCCCTTATCCTCAGTGATGGCACCCTATGTCAAGCGTACACCCAACAGTACTCCTAGCAACATCGTAGCTGGACAACACTGAAACTCGGAAATGTTCTCCCTTCTACTGCTGTGGACCTCCTGGACCAATGAAAAGTCTCTGGAACACTGATCAGGAAATACCATCTCATACTAAGTTTGTAAACTAGAAGTGTGCATTTCCCAGCGTGGCTTGTCTTTTTTTTCAGGGGTGGATTTCAACTCACATCTTGGCACTCAGCCAGATAGCATTGTTCTGTAAATGTAACAGGAAGGACAGCAGCGGCCCCTCCATTAATGCAGAGGAGCATGCCATTATGCTGCAAGTGCAGCAAAGGTAAAAAAAAAAGAAAATTAACTTATTACCATTTTATTTTTCACTCCTCCCAGCCCGAGCCGTGCGAGCCGTGTTTAGGGGCGGGACCACTACTGCTGACTGGCAGAAGTGGAGGTACTCACCCCAGTTTAGAGTGCGCATGTCACTTTGTTCGGCGACCTTGCGACAGCCAGCCTGACATGCACACTTTAATAATCTGCCTTCCAACAAACACCCATCTCCCTCACACCCAATTGCAGTACTCTCTGAAAAGCTACCCTCTCCTGCAGCATTCAATGCAATGGGGAGAAAGCAAGCAACTGTTTAGGGGAGTATAAAGTCTGGTTACCAAGCATAGACTGTAAACAAACCCAGGCTTATTGCTTACATGCAACCATATCTATTACACCACAAGACTGTTGTGTTGTGTCGTCTGTCCAATCAGGGCCGGAAGAAAAGTGGGATATGCCTGATCATGCTCAGGTGCAAGATGTGTCACATAGAGGGGGAGGACTATGCCAATATTGAGCAAAGGAGACTTGAGCCCAGAGGCAATAAAGCTTAAAATCGGGGACTGCAAGGCTACCCCGATCGTAGGGCAGAGTTAGGCATTCCAAGTTGGGGTTGACCCCCCTGCCCATGTGCGGCATACCATAAGGGTGCGCAGGGCATGCCGGAAGCTAGAGAAGAAATGGCACAGCGAACAGACTCCGGACAGCCACGCAGCACACAAGGATGCCACCCGCAACCACCATCACCTCATCAGGACGGCGAAGAGGACCTCCTTCAAAGACAGCCTTGACAATAACGCACACATTAGCATGGAGATCTTCAACATCGTGAAGGAACTCTCCAACCCCAGGTCCAACACCAATGACATCCCGCCATCGCAAGCCCTGTGCGACTCCCTTGCCACCTTCTTCCACCGCAAGATAACAGGTATCCACGACAGCTTCAACACCCAGACAGCCCCAACAGACAGCAACACAACAGTCTCTCCGCACACCATCGACCACGACCCCCTGCTAGCCTGGACCAGCGTGAGCATCGATGACACCATCAAGACCATGAGCACAATTCACTTTGGATCCCCATTCCCGCACCACATCTTCAACAAAGCCAGCAGTTCCATCGCACATCACCTGCGCAACGTCATCAATCTCTCCCTCAAGACGCGACATTCCCAGAGAGCTGGAAACATGCCGAGATCAACGCCCTACTCAAAAAACCCAAGGCTGACCCTAGAGACCTCAAGAACTTCCGGCCCATCTCTCTACTCCCGTTCCCGGCCAAAGTCATCGAGAAGATCTTCAACAGACAGCTAACCTGTTACCTCGAAGAAAACAGAATCCTGCACCCTTCCCAGTCAGGGTTCCGCAGCAACCACAGCACAGAGACTGCCCTCATCGCTACCACCGACGACATCAGGACACTGCTGGACAGCGGTGAGACCGCAGCCCCCATCCTCCTGGACCTCTCCGCCGCCTTTCGTCACCGTCTGTCACTGGACACTACACGCACGCCTCCATGCTGCAGGGATCCGAGACATAGCCCTGGAATGTATCACCTTCTTCCTCTCCAGCAGAACCCAGAATGTCAGCAACCCCATTCCGATGCGAAGCCTCCGAGATAATCTGCGGCGCACCCCAGGGTTCCTCCCTCAGCCCGACACTGTTCAACATTTACATGGCCCCGCTCGCACACGTCTACCGACAGCACAACCTCAACATAATCTCCTACGCCGACGACACTCAACTGATCTTCTCCCTCACCAAGGACCCCATCATCGCCAAAGCCAACCTCCATGAAGGAATGAAGGTCGTCGCAGACTAGATGAAGACCAGTCGACTGAAGCTGAACACAGACAAAACGGAGGTCCTCATCCTCAGCTTCAACCCCTCAGCCTGGGAAGACTCCTGGTGGCCGACGGCACTGGGGGCAGCCCCGACACCCACCAACCACGCACTCAACCTGGGAATCATCCTCGACTCAACGCTCTCCATGACCAAGCAAGTCAACGCCATCTCCTCCTCCTGCTTCAACACCCTCCGCATGCTCCGCAAGATCTACAGGTGGATCCCGACAGATACAAGAAGAACAGTCCCCCAGGCCCTCGTCAGCAGCAGACTCGACTACGGAAACGGCCTCTACGCAGGAGCCCCGACCAAGCTCATCAAATGACTGCAACGCATCCAAAAAGCCTCGGCACGACTGATCGGACGTACCACACCACAGCCACATCAACCCCCACTTGAGAAACCTACACTGGCTACCCATCAACAAGAGGATATCCTTTAAGCTCCTCATCAACGTACACAAGGCACTCCACAAGACCTGCACAGCCTACCTCAAACTACTTTCCTTCTACACCCCCAAACGCCAGCTCCGCTCTGCCGACCTCGCACTTGCCACCGTCCCGTGCATCCGAAGAAAAACCACCGGCGGGAGGTCCTTCTTCCAACTCGCCGCCAAGACCTGGAACACCCTACAACAGACCCAAGCCCTGCTGACCTTCAGGAGGGTACTCAAGACCTGGCTGTTCTATCAGTAGCAGCCCCCCCCCCAGCACCTTGAGACCCCCCAGAGTATGTAGTGCGCTATACAAATGTTGTTGATTGATTAATTGATTGGGTATGTTCATGAATAGGTAAAGGAACCTTGGGAGGATGACCATCTTCAATATAGTACACACCTCATCAAAGAGAGGCAATTTATTCCATCCTTTGATCTGATCTTCCAGCGTGGACATTGCTAACTCATCGTTCTCAAGTATGACTTCCGGCTTGCTAGCACAGATTCGAATTCCCAAGTATTTGCGGTTACCCAGAGCATGGGCAGCAAGTGGGCAAATTTTAGCAGCCGGGTAGGGGAAAAATGAAAGACTTTGTCCAGTTAATCACTGCCTGATACCACCCAGAATAGTGAAAACTCGCGGATGACCGGGTCCAGATTCTCTCCCGGGTTATTCATATAAAGAGTAATGTCATAAGCATAAAGCAATATGTCAATATTGCGGAGCAAGAATGCCAGATCTCCATGATCATGGAAGTTGATGAACGTCCAAGGCCAGTGGTTTAGTGGACACCACATAGAGCAAGGGTGACAGTGGGCAACGCTGGCAAGTGCCTATGCTAACTGGGATGTGGCCTGACAACAATCCATTGAAAAGGATCCACTACGAAGGGGCCATGTAAAGCAGCTGGATCAGATGCAAATGGGGATCCCAATTCTGCACAGAACTGGAAAGAGAAAAATTCCACTCCACAGGATCAAAAGCTTTAGTGGCGTCAAGGAAGACATCCACTGTTTCTTCATCTGGTCTCAGTTTATGTAGGAGGACGAAAAGTGTCCTGAGATTGTGAGAGATGGAGCGGATGGGAATTAATTCTGCTTGGTCATGCAGGATAGGGAGCAAGAGAATCATCCTGTTGGCCAACACTTACGCGAGTATTTTTGCATCAGTATTTATTAATGAGGGGTGAGCGTTAAGAATCCGGACACTCAGGGGGTTCTCTGGTTTTAAAAGCATTATTATGATACTTTACCGTGTACTGAGATTGTGAGAGATGGAGCGGATGGGAATTAATCCTGCTTGGTCATGCAGGATAGGGAGCAAGAGAATCAGCCTGTTGGCCAACACTTAAGCGAGTATTTTAGCATCAGTATTTATTAATGAGGGGGGAGCGTTAAGAATCCGGACACTCAGGGGGTTCTCTGGTTTTAAAAGCGTTATTATGATGCTTTACTGTAAGGACGAGGGCAAGACGCCATTGTGCAATGCCTCTTTATATTTTTGCAGAAGTCGAGAAGTAAGAAGAGCTGAAAAAGCCTTGAACTCAGAGGGAAGGCAGTTACCTCCTGGGAATTTGCAGGGAAGCAAACCACCTATTGCTGAGTGATCTCGTTTAAGGTTATGAGCTCTGCCAGGAACGCCCTATGGGCACCCAGCCAAGCCAAAGTGAGGTGACTAAGGTAGGCAGTAAAATCCACTGGGGCATGCGATTATCGGGGGTATATAAATAAGTGTAATATTCTTTCATGAGATTCTTGGTATCAAACATCGCAATTCAGTTAGGTGACAAATAGAGGTCCTTGCTGCCACCAGAATATGTGAGCTAATGTCCAGCCAGGCCTATCATCCTCCCTATATGCACAGGCTGTATCATATTGGTATGAGTGTTTGCATTCGCTGTCGGCCAGGCTATGATCTTCCTTGAGGGCTGGCTGAAGCTCCACCACCACATGCGGTTGGTAGGCTGTTACTATGTTGCGCTCTAGTTGTCAAAGGTAGAGTTTCAGTAACTCCAGCTGATGCTGAAGGTCTTTCTGGATCAAAAACTGCTTGGATAGACACAACAACCTAATATACACTTTCTTATACCATACCCGTTGACTCAACTGTGTCCTCATTGGTCTCCAAGAATTCCATTATATCGCATTGGAAATCAGATTAAAATAGCGGATCCAATAGTGCCTGGGCGAGGTTTCCATGCGAAAGTGGTATGTTTAGAGGCAGGGAAGGTAAGGGTGGATACTACAGGGTAGTGGTCGGAAGGGGTCCTAGGCAAGTGCTCTATTTGAGATACCCAACCATAGACATCATGAGCTCCTAACCAATAAACCAATCTAACCCAGAATTCATGTACAGTTGATATATGCGCGCCTTCTCTAATCTTAGCTTGACGGACTCTCCAAAAGTTTAGAAGGTCCTTAACATTTATATGATCGTGCAGTGAGTTGGCCACAGCTCGGTGGCCTCAGAATGAAGGATTAGAACAACCAACATCTCGGTCAAGGACCAAATTAAAATCCCCGCCCAGAAAACACTACCAGGGGATAAAGCTAAACAGCGCCTTCAGACAAATTCTGAGTCATCGATGTTGGGCCCACAGGTGTTAAAGCTGGTGAACTGCTTCCCTTTAATTACCAGTTACAATATGACATATATGCCATGTCGGTCAGCTATCTCAGATAATAAGCAAACAGGAAGGACCCTCCGAATTAGCAGAACCACTAACTAGGCACAGGCTGAATAAGTTGTGTAAACCCCATGGGCAGCCCAGTGACCTGCAAAAGGCATTCGCATCTGGGACTCTAGGTGCGTTTCTTGCAATAATGTGGTATTAATGTTATGAAGTGTCAGATAGGTGAGTGCCCTCCATTTGTTCGGCAGATAACTTAGGCCATGCACATTCCAAGTTATAAGGTTAAATTCTAGCATCTTACTGGCATTTGGTGGCATGCAGGATGTATAGAGTGATATGGGTAAAAGCCCAGGCACCTTAAGGGGCCCAAAGTGCTCAAACAATTGCTTATCAATCCGATCGATACAAGCAAGCATCCAAAAATCCAGTGGTTAGTATGAGGTTGGCACACACTTCACAGAACCATAAAGGAAACATAGTTTTAAATATAACCCCCCCCCCCCTCCACCACCCACACTGATCATCCTTGTGCACACCCTAAAAATGGAAACAGTGTCATGAATACAAAAACAAAAAGCAATCTACTATCGATTGTCAATATTAACAGGTTAAACATGCAACGCATCTGGGGAGGAAGGGAATAAATGCAGTCAACCACTCCGCCCACATAACAATCAGGAAGGGCTAATTACCTTAATGAAAAAAATCCTGATATCAGCGGCCCACAGAGGGGGGAAGGAAGGCATCAGATAACATACACCTAGTGACATTAATTGTACAATGATATTATGAGCAACAAGAATTGCAATACTGAACAACAGCTTACCAAGTCGAAGCACAAAGTAGACACAAAAAGATCAAGACGCTGAGGTCAGTGTGATAATAGCCGCTTGGCCCAAGAGCAAACAAGTAGAAGAGAGTTCCATTAGTTCAGGTATCCGGACCCGTGATGTATGAAAGGCCAATGTCACTGCCAAGAGTGGAGGCCTGGGTGTTGCAGCCACGTCAAGTGTGGGTTCTGAAGGTGTTTTTGATGCTGTAGAGGGCCTCCTCTGGTGCGTGAATATAATCATTTTCCCATTCCGTTTACAATGGAGACGAGCTGGACATAACATGGCGTAAGGTTCATTATGGTCACTGACAAGAGCCTTTACATCTTGAAAAGCACACCGGGCCTCTTGCGCAATGAGGGTAAAGTCCGGGAAGTTATCTTTGACGCTTGGTACGTGAGCCACCCCTCTCCTGAGCCAGCCGAAGCACAGTATCTCAGTCATGATAGTTGAGTAGCCTTGCAATGATAGGGCATGGAGGCACACCATGGATAGGACGTGGGCCTAAAGAGCAATGGGCTTGCTCCACAACAAAGCATTTGGAGAAAGAATCAGCACTGAATAGTTCACATGACAACTTTTCAATGAACGAGTCCACTTTCCAGTATTATTGGGTTCAGTGATACCCACCAGGTGCAGATTGTTTTACCAAGAGTGGGCTTCCAAGTCCTCATTTTTGACATCTGCATTCAGTAACTTGATGCATAGTTTTTGCTAGTCAGCAGCTAAGGTTGCTAGGTCCGTCTCCAGTGAAGAAATGCACTGCTCAGTATCAGTGGTTTGCATCTTCTGCTTTGTAAGGCAAGCCTCCAGTCTGTCAAAACGGCCCATACAGTTGTCGATTTTAGAGTCTACACGTTAGATGCTAGCGCTCATCTGGAGGAGGAGAACATTGACTGTCAGGCTCGGGGGAAAAGGTGCCTGTGGTCATGGGCATGGCACCATTCACTTCAGTTCTGCGTTTAGTATACCTACGAGGTTCAAACAACAGCTTTGGTTGTTTTGGATCAGTTTTACTGAAGGTAAGAGGAACTGCAGGTGATGCAGGCCCCCTTGCCCGCTAATGCAGAATCACCCCACACTAGCAAGGGCAGTAGCTGGCAAACAGCGATACCATGGCCCCAAAGTGGGCGGTGCCCCAGTTCGCCACACAAGATTGAGGGGGGAGATTTGACCCCAGTCACAAACCACTCTCAATATCAATCTCCTAGTAAGCAACAAGGTGAATGTGCATGCCACCGCTGGGTAGCTGGAGTCACCAATAAATAGCCTGGGACCAGTGGGTTACAGCAGCAGGGATCAGGCAATGCACAGGAGGTAGGAGGATAATGTGCACTCGACTCCACCAGGCCCTCCCACACCACAAGCCTCTCTAACTGAAGAGGAGCCAAGACAACAAACAGTTCCTGCTTCTAGGGCCTTAAAGGAGGTGTGTCAGGTGCAAAGGCAGGAACAGGACAAGTAGATGATGTGGTACACAGTTGGGTAGGGCTCAAATTGCACGATTGAAAGTGTAATGCAAGACCTGATGTTGGAGTCACGAGGGTCTTTCACTAGTGTAGGGCAGATGAACTGCACAAAGGGACGATCATGGCCAGAGGATGATCCGTAAGCCAGGCCAACAGAAGTGCATCAAGAGGAGGCTGCATTAGATGGTCAGGGGCCCCAGTTTTAAAATCGGCAGGAGGTCCCCTCTCCAGGAACCAGCAAAGAGATCTTTCACAGGCGCATTATGCCTCCAAGGGTCAGTGCCAGGTGTCAGCACAGAGGTCAATTGAGGCTGCACCCGTTCTAGTGGATATCCATGGACTCTACCCGGCCCGCCCGGCGCAGTACTGGCCAAGTAGGCCATAGGCCCTCTGGGTCCAACAGCGGCCTAGACTGTCCCCCACCACGCCGGTCGCTGTACCTCTGATTGCTCCCTGCGGTCATCCAGGGCTCGGACAGAGAGAAAGCACCATCAAGCAGCCTCCTAGCCTAGTGCCAGCGGGAAGCCCCTGGGGGTACCCCCGGATAACCAGCCTCCCACAGTCTCCAGCACCTCCACGTATCACAGGGCTGCTGTCTGAAGTGGGGGGAGGGCAATGGCACACAAAGCCCGCAGGCCCCCCAAGCTTGCTGTCCACTTGGTTGCGGTCTCTTCAATGCCCTGGCCTAGCAGCTGGAATGCAGGCCTTGATCCACGAGGGCTCGGCCACAGCTCCCACTGGGTCATACAGCCACAATCTAAGCATTGGAAGGTAAGCAGCTATCTCGTCAGGGGCCACAGATGATGTGAGGGGGTAATCAGTCCCAAAAAAAGATCAGATGTATGTGGATATTGTGGGCTGGCGAATGGAGCTCTCAGTTCAGCCAGCCATCTTGGTGGCTGCAGGCTACATCCCCTCACATTCAGCAGAATTCTATTTATCAAACTGATATAACTTAATCACTCCCCTTAATACCACTTACTACCTTAAATACAAAAGGTGCATCAAGAATAATTTGGTAGTCTCTTTAAGCAGGTGTGCGCGCGAAATCGGTATGTTTGGCTTTTGCTTAGTTACATAAACTTTTATCAAAGATACACTGGGGTCTCTTATCAGTAACATGCAGTAAAAATGAGTCAATACTTCGAAAGTGCAGAGAAATGATGGCAACATAATACTGCCTGGAAATGCTTTTATTTCACTTTACAATTTAGTCAAGTTAAAAACTGATTTAACAGGTCTACAATGAGTATACAGTGTCCTTGAGTGGTTGTACCACAGGCATGCTTTTAGATTCACACGCTCAGGATGCACAGACGTCATGGAGACAGCCACTGCAGACCGGTCTCATTGTCAGTAGTACAGTTACAGACATTGCCATTGAATGAGCTCTCCTGAATCTTGTGGTGGCACAGGTTTGCAGAACAGGCCATGACGCAACCAACCATCAATGTCTGCAGTGTCCGTTAGCAGCGAGCTTGTATCTGAAGATCCTGGCAACAGCTTCTCTGTAAATGAGGTTTCCAGCAAATGTCATGCTCCTCTTAATTCTTGGAGTGTCCCTGAGAGCATAGTCTCCTCTGGTATATCACACTACACTGGTGCCTAGTACACTCACCTCACCAACCCATCTATTGCTGCCTGGTACTCTCACTTACTTGCTAAAGTGTTTTTGCACTGCTGTCCCTTCAGGGCCGGCTTTAGGCATGTGCAAGCTGTGCACCTGCACAGGGCCACCAAACCCCAGGGGGCCACCACACCAATATGTATCCTTAATATAATAATCCTCTGAGGATGGATACATATTTGCGTGGCGGCCCCTGGCAGGTATTTGGCGGCCTCCTGCTCTGTTCCACTTCCAAACACCCTGACCCCCCCCTCCCTCTTCACTGGCCTCCGGGCTCCGTCCCGCCCAGACCCCCTCTTCCGGTGCCTCCTACCTACGCTCCCTGCCCAGGGCCTCCATGATCCTAGAGCCGCCCCTGGTCCCTTGCTTTCACCAGCCTCTGGTAACTCTAGGGCATCATTGCTTTCATCTCTCTCAGTTTTCACCTTTTTGGCACTACTCTGTTCTTCCTCACATTCGCTCTGAGCACATTCTTTATTTTGTTTGCCCTCTGTTGACTTTAGGAGGTCAATGCTTTGCTCTTTGTTTGTACCAACTGGTGGTTGTACAAAGGCAATCTTCTGTTCTCCTAAATTTGTCGTGGGCATCTTCTAAATGCATGTTGGGGCTCTGTTCGGCCACATCTATACAATGGTGAGAATCTATGGATGGTTTGCTCTTCTCTCTGGCACCACCTTCAAGAACAGAGGTAGGTTCTCCTTTGGTACTGGATCCTCCTGGGAAAAGGAGGCCACTTTCCAATTCTCCGAGGTGGCCTTCTCTAGTTTTGATGCTGACGGCTTTCAGAAGAACGTCCATCTGCTTCATATAGTCCCGGTGGCCATTTACCTGTAAGAGAAGAGGCACACACAGTGATCACAGGGAAGCAAGAATCTAATGTACAAAGTATTACTCTGGACAAAACCTTTAATATGCAAAGTTAACAGTAATTGTTAATACAGAAAACTGACTTGCAGGAAACAGCGAGGAAGGTACAAAGCTAACGATCAGAACACAACTATTAATGTGCATAATGAGCGCTCAGGATGCAGCCACTAACGTGCAAAGTTAACAGGATACAACCACTGTAGAAAATCTACCTTTTCTGCATGATCACCCCTGATTGTTCTGCCGTTTTGGGGACCCTTTTTTGCTGCTATTAGGACACTGCAATGTGCTGTATGATACCGCTATTCAGGACAACAGTATATATGCTTTGCTCCGAATATGGTATTGATCAAATTTGTTTCATCCAATTGGTTCGCCTGTAAGGCCATGGTAGATTGCACAGGGAAAGCACCAATGGCATGGAAATTAAATGTCACTTGCAGGCTGTGACCTGACCTCAGCAGTTAAAAGCACCACAGTGACACAAGGCATCGAAAAATAACTTTCATTTACGAAAAACAATTTTGATATATTAGATAAGTTACCCCTAAATTGTGCCTTGTTGGTCAAGAGTGGGTGAGTAATATGTAAAATGTGGCCCACTAAATATGAGAAATGGAACGCCCTCACTATGAATAAGTGCCCCAAAAATATTTTTACCGTGTAGTTAAGGCTAAATCTTATATGTATCACCTGAAAAATGCTAGAAACAATAATTTATTTTCGCATTCAGGTTAAAAAAAATCTAATATTACGGTAAAATAGATGCTTGATAACTACAGTGGAAAAGTAACTTTTAAAAAGTGTACTTTGTGCTGCCTGAGAGAAATTTTGTTTAAATCTAGTTTGCCTCTCAGCCCCACTGCAAAGGTTCAATACACATTCCTGGCCATTCTAAATACCCTGCTTCCAATCCCAGCAGGAGGAAAAACATTTTGTTTATTCTGACAGAGGGCAGGGCACCTCATCTGAATGAGAAAGTGCCAATAGGAGAGCCGGAGCCCTGGTACACAGAAGGAGGGATTAGCCATCGTGGATATACAGATATTTGGGACTTTCTGATGTAAACCAAAGAGGAGTGCTGAAAATGGAGATGTAGGTATGGTGAGAGAGCAAACATGATTGCGTGCAGGAAATTTTCCAGTCGCTGGCTAGTGAATAGGATAAGACTGGCACCTCAATGCCACTTCCTCAGAACACTCCTGTGCTATGAAGACAATATATGTAAAAAGTGGATTTGGCTGAATGAAAAAGACTAAAGAATATCTGACTGCTCCTGGTACCCAGGGTCTGGTAAGGCTCTCATCGGATCTAGAGGTTGACCTTCTATTTGCTGGCCTCAGGGACACGAAAAGCAGAAAGGCTCTAAGAGTACCCAGCATCAACATGAGTCGATTCCATGTAGTCTTAAAAGCCTACATGGAGGATCTGGGGTATGCATTAGTGACAGAAAGACTTTCCCAACAGGTGTAGAAAAGCAGGACATAGAGCTGATATAGAGTTTGGAAGACGTGTTACACTCTAACAAACGTGACAAATATTCCGTTGCCCTCATTACATATGCCTAGAGCGTCCACATTTGCTCCACTGGTGGATTATGAGAATCAAAAAAAATTATCAAGAGTGAAAAGTAAAACCATGGGCTGGTGGGAGAAGAAAAATCTGACCCAGCGTCTAACTGACCTTTGAGGCTTCGAAAGCCAGCTTTGTCCCACTTATACATTTAGTGCCAAAACCAGCTTCTTTAGCAAGAGCTTGATGAAGCATCTGATTCTGAGGGACTCTTGCAGGCTTTGCCTTCAGACCACCTATTTTTGCTGGCCATATGACTATGCACACTTTACCAATGCTAACCATTGCTAAAGGGTTTGTGCTCTCTACTTAAAACATGGCAACAATGGCTTCTACCCAATTGGCATATTTAATTTACTGATAAGTCCCAAGTAAAGTGGCACTACCTGAGCCCAGCGTCCTTATATTAAATGTTACCAGTAGGCCTGAAACACGGGTTGAGCCACCCACTTAAGTAGCTCTTTAAACATGTCTTAGGCCTGCCATTGCAGAGCCTGTTTGTTCAGTTTAAACTGCCATTTCCACTTCGCAACATAAACCTTTTGCCAAACCTTACTATTTAATACATATATGTCATCCCTGGGGTAGGCCCTGGACAGTCCACTTTTACGTTTTACATGTCCTCGTACTGAACAACTCTTACATTTGTTTTTCACTACCACAAGGCCTTTCTCTCCCATTGGATACCTGCAGCCTGTCTCTGAGTCACATGACTGGGTGTAGCCGACAGTTGCGCTTTGATTATTCCTCCTAGACAGCCACATACAATGGGGAGCTTAAGTGTGACTGGATGGGCCATCACTGGCAAGATGGGTGAGAGGAGCTGGGCCCAGACCCACTTGCACTTGAATAGGCTTTGTCAGGTGCATCCAACCAGTTAATTGCGAGCCACTAGTAGCTCCCAGACACCTTCAAAGTAGCTCAAAGCCTCGAGTTCCTTTTTAAATAAGCACAAGGTCACATTTTCCTGTTAAAGTTAGGGGAAGGATGTGTTTATTTTACATTATTATAATCAGGCTGCAGATAGCAGGGCCTGGTAATGAGCAGTACTCAGATTTGTGACCTGGTCTGGGGCACAGAGATGAACAACTGAAGCACTGAAGTATTTAACTCATAAATAAAAAGTCATTGTCAATTTAATACTGGAGCTGCAAACAAAAGTATGTTTCTGAATGCTTTTAAATGGGAGAAAAGTTAAATGAAAAGCTACTTTAATGATTAAGTTGACTCTTCATTTTAATTTTCTCCCATTTCAAAGTGTCACATTTACAAACAGCATGCCCTTTACTCCCAGTGGCCAGTAGACACTGTGACCTAAGTATAACTGAAAAATACAGTTATTTTTAAAAATGAGAGAAATGTAAAGTGCAGAAAAAAGTTCCGTATTATGGTCATTTTTGAAAAACATTTTTTCTGCACATCAACTTTTTCCCATTTAAAAAAAATATTGTATGTTTGTGTTACACATGTAATGGTGCCACATATGTTGAAAGATATGTCCTGTTTTGCAAGTATATATGACACAGGCTTTCAGTCAATGTTAGACTTGGCATCTATTGGCGTGTTTTCCCCGATTTTTTGCTTTCTGCCCTCCCTGTTTTGACTCTGTTTTTGCTGGTATAACATTTCTGCGAGCTTTTCACACTGCTGATCAGTGATAAAGCGCTGGTGCTCCTGTGGTAAATTGTGTTATGATTTGATGTGTGACTTACTTGTCAGTAACCAGTAACGGGCACTGCGGGTGCCGGGGCTTGTGAGTCCGCCGCTGCTCGTGGGCCTGCAGCACGGATTGTGCCACCCACGTATGTAGCCCGAAAAAGGTATAAGTGAATGAAGTTTGGTATGCCTGAACTCAGTGTCTAAAGACGCAGCCTTGAGTGAAAGTGCCCTTTTCAATTCGGAGTTCATAAAGGACACTATTAGAAAGTGGGTATTATTTTGCTCGGTCATCCCGTGTGCCTCTGATGGAATGTGGATTGCCGGTCTGGTTTTTGGACAACAGATGGCTAGGGAGTAAGCATGGGCGAATTTTGCGAATCTCGCGTTTGCGAATTTTGCGGATTTGCGAACTCGCAATCCGCAAAATCCGCGAATTCTCGCGAATTTGCGGATTTTTTTTGTGTTTGCGCGGGTTTCTGCCAGTTCGCGAGGGTTTTGTACAATGTCGCAAATTGCGAACTTACCTGTCGGGTCGCAAGTTTCGCGAACTTGTTGTTTCTACGTGTCCAGCCTGTTTGGGACACTCTTCTTCATCACTGCCACTCTCTGTCACCACTGCCACTCTCTGACTACTCATGCCACCCTCTGGCCCACCCATGCCACCCTCTGTTTCATCACAGCACCCTCTGGTTGTCCAGTCAGTGTACATTATTGTGGCAACGCAAGCACACCTTCCCTGCCTCAAGTGACCTGAATTAATTTGGGGCTGATTAATGTGTCACAGAATATTTTTTTAGCTGGCACCTGCTTCCTTAGTGCTTCCTGATTAGTGATCTTTTGCACTTGCTAAGTGCTTTCATTGTTGCAAAATTAGTTACAACACCTGCCCTGCCCCAACTGACAATAATGAATTAGGGGCTGATTAATGGATTTGAACTGCCAGCCTGGCTCCTGCTTGTCTCCCTTAGCTGTAATTCAGGACCTTTGTGGCATATGTGTAACTATTCTGAGGTTCAGAGCAGGGTCACATAATAGTTGCAACTGGCAACTGAACTCTGGAGGGGCCCCTCAGGAAGCACTACAGGAAATGGCTACTAATGATGAGCCTGAACTTTTGAACCTGGTAAGTAGTTTCAGTTTTGCTAAGATCGTATTTCTGCAATTTTGCACTTATTCGCGGGGCGCGAAGATGTACTGGGAAGCCGCGAACTCACGCGAACAGTGCGAGCAGTGTGAGCAAAATCCGCTGCTCGCGGATTTGCGGATTTTGCGGGAGATTCGCGAATCTCGCGGATTGCGAATTTACCGAAAATCCGCAAAATCCGCGAGCGAAACGGATTTTCCGCCCATGCTTACTAGGGAGCAGGGTGGCTCCTGATAGTCTAGGTAGGTCAGGAAAGGGCTAAATAGACCTTGGTTACAATGGGGGAAGAGGGAGGGGATCTCCTTACACCTCAAAGGGCCTGGTCTGCCTCTGGCAAAGCCGTCTCCACCTCCTGCCAGGAATTCACGCCAGAGAAGGTCCAGCTGGTTCTGGCCGGACACAGACACCTTCTGCCTGAAAGATCAAAGGACTTTTAGATACAAATGCTGGGTCCCAGACTCCTGTACTTTAGAACTCATCTTGATCAAGAAGACTACACAGAAGAAGAGCCGGAGAAACTGCTGAAAGGAACGACCACTTTGCTGTGTCCTTTTCTGGGCTGACCTGCAGTGGCTGCTTCTGTCTTGGGCGGCGAAAGGCCTGGACTGGACTTTCTGCAACCGAATTGGTGAGACTCTCCAAGGGTTTGAGGCAGAGCTTGCCCCCCATTCATGAAGTCTCAGGAACAGCAAAGGCTTCAGGTTCTTTGACCAACAGCACTGGGGACTGTGTATTTTGTGCTGCAACCCGAAGAACGCCACGTGACAACATCTACGAAGACCCTGCCGAACCCGTGTCCTGAAGGCATCGCAGAGGGCACTGCCTCAACCCGACCCTGGTCTCGCCTGCTGACGCCATCACCGAGCCGCTGCTTGCACCGTGACCTGTGGGCCCGCACTCTGCACCGCCTCGCTACACGACGACGAGTGGCCTTCCTGACGCCGCCACTTCCCACTGAAAACTACGCCGCTGCCTTCACCGTGGTTCAGTGGCACCGCTCATATGGTACACGACGCACCGCCCTCATCCCACACCGCAGCCTTGGCCTACCGATGCCAGCGCCATCGACTCCCGTTCATCAGCTAACCGCGCTTCAGCAACGACAACTCAGCTGCTGGCACAGTGACCTGCTAGCACCGTGACGAGCACCGCCTCCATTTTGCACCGCAACCCTGTTCTCTCCGATGCCGCCATCTGACGCCGCCACCGAGCCGCTGCTCGCACTGCTCGCCGCACCCTTGCGCTTCACACCGCAGCACCCGACGCCTGTGGGCACCCGTGCTCCGGATCCCATCAGAAAAAAGCTCGACCTGCAACGTGAGTGACTTCAAAGGACCAATCGCCCTGCATCTCTGAAAGTCACTGTTTGCGAGTCTTCCCAACATCGTAGTTGGCCAGCGACCGGTCAGCTAGAACTGTTTTTGGATTTGTTGTTCATGACGCTGTGATCGCCCCAGACGGAACTATTGACATAAAGGAACTATTTTTAAAGCATATTTTGATAAGTGAAGATTTTAAAGTATAGTATTGTGGATTTTTATCATATTTGGTCTTATCTTAAGTATATCAAAATTGGATATTTATCTAAACTGGTGTGGTGTCCTTCTGTAGTGCGAACACTGTTTTACTGTTGGTTATGTGCAAATGCTTTACACACTGCCTCTAAGATAAGCCTGGCTGCTCGTTCCGAGCTACCAAGGGAGTGAGCAGTGGTTATTTTAGAAGTGTTCCTCCCTTATCCTGACTAGAGTGGTAGTTTCTTCCTCGCTTTGACGCACGTCTCAGCTAGCCAGAAATCCCATTTCTAACATTGGTTGTCAGCGGTGAGGATCGGACTTGCGTTTGCAGTTGACTTACAGTGATTGGTGTGCACTACTGCCATATGGCAGACCATCATGTGCGACATACTAACCCGTTTTATTTTTGGCTGATGTTATCCCATTCAAACGCACACATGTTCATACATCTCCAAAGACTACTCTCACTGACACACATGGCAGCCCTGTCATAATGACCGAGGTCAAAGTTTTTTGCTAGAGCCATAGTATCTGGTTTTATGGACATAAGGCTTAAAGTCAATGAAGCTGGGCATGGGGGTGTCTGGTAACAATGCACAAGTTTTTTAGCCTTCAGTACCTCATGATGATTTTTTCTGATCATACGTAGCTCTCATTACAATAAAGATTGGAGACCCCTGTGCTATTTCCGGTCTTCACACAAAGGTCTGCATACTCCCTGTATTTGGTCTGTATCCAGGGCCAGGAAGGCAGGACCTCGTGCACTTCAAAGGCATGCCTCTAGAAGCTTCTCCCTACTTCAGAGGCACAAATGTGCATAAATACTAGACCTCAGACACCAACTTTTCAGTACACTTCTGGATCTGTGGATACTTGTCAGGAGAAAGACTGTGTAGCAGGGTTTCCGTTCTCCCACAGAACTGTGCATAGAGATCTAGAACCTCAGTGAGTTAGGATGATCCAAAAACTCATCTCAGTGTCAGAAATCCCCTTACCTAGCTAGCTACAGTGTCTCATGTATCATTATGGAATGATCCATGTCTTAGACAAACCAGAACATGATCTTTAGAATACCTCAGGAGTCGTGGAACACATGAACACTCTTTCGTTATATAATCATTTCAAACCAAAACTGAGAGTCAAAGAACACAAGTGCAAGTTTGAAATATTTATTATTCAATGCAAAGTTCTCAAACGCAGTATCTTGTATAATACCAAAATGCAGATTATAAAAATCAGAGTCAGCAGCATAGTCACTAATCCATAGTAAGCAAAAGGTGCTAGCATGTTATAATGCAATTTCTATAGAAATCTATATCACCTATATTTCGCGCACCCTATCTAGCATATTATATTATATCTAAGAAGGTCTCATTTGGGCTTTAGCAGGGCGGCCCCATACCTCTCAATGTCAGTAGGAGCAGTTCACATCAACAGCTACCAGCTCTCTTCATGCGCAGCACCAAGTGTGTGTTTTCATTCCGTGTAACTCTATCTTAAACCCGCGTAGAGCCCAAAATGTTGGCATCAACATTATTTGTGTTATGTCTAATGTGGTGCGAGGATCAAGCCTCCCAGCAACCTTGTGTTAGGTTAATTTTAGAGTGTGCAGCTCTCAGTGTGCAGACAGTTGTACCAAGTGTACCAGGCAAAGCTGATAGCATAGAAAATAACATATTATTCTCAAATAAACCACCTCACCGCTTCTAGGGTGAAGGCGACAACAACAAGTATGTGTCGTGTGCAAAACTGAAGCCGAAGGAAAAAAGGCTGTTTAAACATGTAATGCACTCATGCTAACTTAACGCAATATATGTAACGAAGTATCCATATGACACCCCCCCATTGATCCGAGCACCGTCAAACATAAGGGAAAAGGCAATACTAAATCAGATACAAAAGTTGAAAGCAAAGTTCAATAATCTTGAGCTAAAATAAGCTAAAAATATGTATGAATGAATATGTATGAATGCCTACAGTGGCCTCAAGTCTAAAAATAAAAACAAAACTTTCGAACCAAAAGTTAATCGCCAGGTCTCAAAAATATGAAAGTAGGACCAGGTCACATCAATCCAAATGTCTGTAAGAGAAAAAACAAGGCACTTATCCGATATCCAAAGTCATGTGCCACAATGACGTTATCCTCAGCGACATCACGTGATTGAATTCTCCATCAGCTGAACACACTCCATCTCTCCAATTCAGCGAGGGGAAAGTCATATTTCACAACAAAGCACTCCTCCCAGGCATGTCATGAATGGAAAGTATATGCAAAGAAAGTTGCAACAGCCTCCAGTATGAAATCACTGCCATCATCCGAAAATAGTTCAGCAATCCAATTCAGCAATGGGAAAGAACATACGTGCTCCTCCAGCATCGGATCCTCCTGTAACGCCAGAGGACAACTCGGTGGGTTCACCAGATCGCTGTGTGTCAGAAAGGCATCCGCCGCTGCAGAGATCTCCCATTGGCCCAAAACTCCATTTATCGCTGCCAAGGCCATAACTCTCTCGCCAGAACAGATCAACTCATGAGCCACCACGGGACGCATTAGCTGATCAAAATCGACGTCAGGAGCAGTCCTTAAGCATAGGCACAAGTCAATGGCCCAATCAAACTCGCAGTTCAGGCAGTGAAACACAGGTTGGACACACGTGAAGTCGGTGAACCGAAATGACAATCTATAGGCCGTGCTTAATGCTGCAAGCGGCAATGTTCCATAGTAATTGAGCATCCGATTACGGCACAGTGTCAGGAGGCGTTGAACGGCGTCTTGCGCAGGATGGGCATCCATGTTTTATGAAGAAAAACACCAACAGAATGCCTGCGGCTACAGCCAGTAACACAGGTAGTCCACCAAACAAACTCGAAAAAATAGTGTGGAAAAACGTGGGAATGATACTAAAAACCTTTTCAAACGTTGTCACGAGGCCACTGCTGACTAACTTGAAAAAATGTGCCAGCCCAGTCGTTGAAGAAGCATTAAATATCTGGTGTACCAGCTCGCAGAAATGAAACGGCAAATCAGTATTTAAAAGCGCCTGCACCTCTGTGCGGGTGTTGGCTATGTGAAGGACATAAGTTTCCCGGGCCGAACTCAGGGTCACTTGTTTTTGAGACAAAAGGGCCCTTATTCTGCTTAAACCATTGAATTTTGCTTCCAAGGTTGGAATCCGTGGCCAGATGGAGACATCTGAAGAACCATGCGTGGGTGGGTATAGAACATTCTTGCAGCACACTACACGCTCTGATACAGTTACCACATATGCCACACCAATTAATAAACCACAACATAATTCGTTGTTTAAAAGCAAATAACTACCATTAGCTAATAATGTGAATGTGGGAACCACCGCTGGAACTGGCGTGCCTTTTAAAACACATGCTAAATTTGGGCAGTCCTGATTACAAGAACCGTGTAACTGAATGTGTCTGCATATTAATGAATGGTCAGGTGACTGTGTGCATTCCTCACCATTAAGATTCACTTCTTTCCCATCCTTCAGACATCTGTATGTGTATGGTAATGACCATGCCTCATGTAGGAATGCATTTCCTAGTGGTTCATATCGTCCTATAGCAATATACCGCATACAGTTAGTAAATTTATATAAAGGAAATGGTAATGTAATTAAACCATGAATAAGCCACGTGGCAGTAGTGGTTTCAGCAACAGAAAAAGGCAAGGATTCTAGCTTCTCAATATGTAACATAGAAAATGATGCATCACGCATTGAAAGCATGCGCTGTTTTTCAGTAAGATTAAAAGGGGCGAAAAGGGATGAAACGTTCAATGAGGTCCAGGGAACTCGACCAGCCTTAATTGTCTGTAGAGTCCAGGCAAACTGCATTACAGAACGCAATTGATTTTGACCATGGTATAACGTGGATACTTCATCATGTACAATATCAACAACAGAAGAAACAATATTATCCAATGTGTAAATTCTGGAAGAAAGCATGTTAATACTGTTATCGACCACTGCAAGCACTTTTTCCAAATTGGCTTGATCAATAGCCCTCAGGCGTTTAGCTGCTTCGACTTGTGAAAATTTCCAAATTTCATTGTAAACAGCATAAATAAAGCGTTTAGACCTACCCATAGTCGGGCCTTTTATAAAATCATTTAACTCTATATTCTCATTCAACTGGGACAGATGCAGTTTAACTGCAGCTAAAGTGGAATGTTGTAACCAGTTCTGACACAATTTGCCTACTGAATAAGTTGTAACAGTGCGATCTGTGTCAAACCTGGGATCTGACCTGATGTGTGTAAATCCTTCAGACAAACCCAAAAAACGACGTTGGCAAGAATCAGAGCTTCTTTGCCATAAAAGCCACCCATCTGGATCAAGACTGGAAATATTAAAGGAGGAATTCTGCAAAAGTGCTTGTATCCCACTTATGGATAATGTAGTGACATTACTCCAACCTGAATATTCTTCCAAATCAGGGATGGTAGGGGTATTTAATTTTTTAGATGTAGCCAATCCAAAACATGTTGTTTGGGAAATAGTCGAATTTAAAAACAACAAGTGATTCGGGATGAGACATGCACGATGCAAAGCCTCAGTGCCTTGTACCTGCCAATCTTTGGTACCCCAAACCGATTTAAGGTCAATAGCATCCTTCCATAACTCATAGCCATCCACAGATAACCTTTCTAGAAAGGACTTTGAATACAACAATTTTGTGTCAGTTAATCTAACTTTGGGCATGAATTTCTGGTTCACTTTAAAATAAAACGACTCAGGATTTGATTGATTAAAATCTGTAAAGTAAGAGTATTTTCCCAGAAACGTACTTGAGCTCCCCTGTAAAGGAGTAGGGCAATGTTCCCACTGAGTGTAATTCACAGGAACCCGCCTGGAACTTGTCTTGTGCAAGAAATGATTTCCATAATGTTGGTAACAAAACAAATCACCATAATTGACAGAATCTAAATATAAATCCTCATCATCAAAGGCCGCATAATATTTCAAATCAGAGAACAATGCTTCTACGGCCTGAAGATCCCAATCATCAGAATGAATATTTTGCTTAATCACATCTCCCATGTTTACTCTAAGCACATTAGGAACATTAATAACCTCTGTGGGGCCATGTATCTGAAACCTAACCGCATCCCACACAATCCCATCAAGGACAGGCCAAGCAGTAATCTCTACTGAATGTAAGTCTCTCTTTAGTCTGTGTGCTGAATGTGAGGAGGAAAGAGGGGCCAATGTTCCATTAAGGTACCGAATTCCTGTTCTTTCTTTCACATAATGGCCATCAATCAGGCGGAAAAAATAAAACACAAAACCAATTGACATAAAAAGATAAAATGAAAATAGTATCAGCCAAATGTATGTCCAAGGTGGAACTAAAAAATGTTTTTTAAACAACGTGGCATATTTTGCAAGAGTCGATGGTTTCTTTGAAAGTTCCGAATCAGAGTCAAAAGAGAATCTGGACTGATTAGCCAAACGAGCATGTAAATCGGACATAGATAAATCAGCAGGATCTGCATAAGTCACCTCATCAATGTTAGTAACAGGAATAGTATTTAATAAAGGACTGGATATGGCAGGCATCTCGAGGGACACCTCCTGATCTGCACCAGATGTAATAGCCAGCACAGAGTGCCTCACCATGGAAGGACAGGATACAGCCGGTGTCATGCTATGAAGAATCGGCCACCCTGTGTGTCTTGACATTGTCAATAGAAATAAATCTGTTTTCTTTACGACCTGGAAGTGGTGGTAAAATGACTGTTCTTGTGCCCTTCACTCCAAGGACTCGAACCGGCGCTCGATATGAGGGACCAAACTCTTTCTTGTTATCGATCTTCTCTCGAACCAGTTCTCCAACTTGGGGTAGCCAGCCAACTACCGGGATCTGCAACGCATCATCCGACGTGGAGGGCAAGTGTTCCTTTGCAAGACTGTCTCTGGTCTTTTGTAGATTCTGTAAAACATTGCAATGTTCATCTACGTCAAAGGCCGCGGCCTGGGCCTGGCAGTCTGCACCATCAAGGTCAGGGACGTACATCTTGATACCAAAGAGCATTTCGTATGGGGTCCGCCCACCCAGAGACCTTCTAGGGAGATTATTAAGCGCACGCTGCACGCCATAGAGGTGGGTCAGCCAGTTTCTACCAGTGCCTATAACACGGGCTGTCAAAGATTGCTTTAAGTCGCGGTTCATTCTTTCTACTACAGAATTGCCCTCAGGCCTGTAGGGACTTGAAAACTTCACCTGTACTCCCAACGAAACCATAGCATCCTTATACGCCTTAGAGGCGAAAGCCGGACCCTGGTCCGAATGGAAAGCACCACAAGCAAAGATTCCCACAAAGACACGCAAATCCTTAATGACAAGTGGTGCGATTAGGATGAGGAGTAAATCCACCCAAAGCGGGCCAATTTGTGCCCGGAATGGATAAAGGACCTAACCTCGGAGCCGTTAAAGAATGGGGTAGGACGCCACCAAACCAAACTCCATGCTGCCAAGCATCGATAGGTACTTCCAGTGCCCTGTACGGAGCATAAGCCGCCAGTACAGCCGAGGCAGTGTATGAATGATAGACACCCGAATTAGCGTCCATTTCCGGAAATGTCACCCAGGAATAAAACAATTCGTACGGGTACGCATGTTCCGCACTCACCACTAGAACCACAGCCAAGCCTTCCGCAGGTACATTATATGCCCGCAAGTGGTCGCGAACCGCGACTCGGCTATGCTGCGCAATTTCCACGGCCATGTTAGCACAGGAAGTGTAAAGAGACAAAGAACAGTTTGTAGCACAACTGGGTAGTAATTCAAAGAAACCGTTTATAGAAAAATTCAAGCTTGAAAAGACCTATTTCAAAAATAGGTAGGTTTTTCCGACACCACCGTTTACCGGAAACGGGAATGAAGGTGTTATGGTTTGAATGATATACTACTCGAGTGTCATGAAATACGGCCAACCAATCCGTTGGGCGCCATGTAGCAGGGTTTCCGTTCTCCCACAGAACTGTGCATAGAGATCTAGAACCTCAGTGAGTTAGGATGATCCAAAAACTCATCTCAGTGTCAGAAATCCCCTTACCTAGCTAGCTACAGTGTCTCATGTATCATTATGGAATGATCCATGTCTTAGACAAACCAGAACATGATCTTTAGAATACCTCAGGAGTCGTGGAACACATGAACACTCTTTCGTTATATAATCATTTCAAACCAAAACTGAGAGTCAAAGAACACAAGTGCAAGTTTGAAATATTTATTATTCAATGCAAAGTTCTCAAACGCAGTATCTTGTATAATACCAAAATGCAGATTATAAAAATCAGAGTCAGCAGCATAGTCACTAATCCATAGTAAGCAAAAGGTGCTAGCATGTTATAATGCAATTTCTATAGAAATCTATATCACCTATATTTCGCGCACCCTATCTAGCATATTATATTATATCTAAGAAGGTCTCATTTGGGCTTTAGCAGGGCGGCCCCATACCTCTCAATGTCAGTAGGAGCAGTTCACATCAACAGCTACCAGCTCTCTTCATGCGCAGCACCAAGTGTGTGTTTTCATTCCGTGTAACTCTATCTTAAACCCGCGTAGAGCCCAAAATGTTGGCATCAACATTATTTGTGTTATGTCTAATGTGGTGCGAGGATCAAGCCTCCCAGCAACCTTGTGTTAGGTTAATTTTAGAGTGTGCAGCTCTCAGTGTGCAGACAGTTGTACCAAGTGTACCAGGCAAAGCTGATAGCATAGAAAATAACATATTATTCTCAAATAAACCACCTCACCGCTTCTAGGGTGAAGGCGACAACAACAAGTATGTGTCGTGTGCAAAACTGAAGCCGAAGGAAAAAAGGCTGTTTAAACATGTAATGCACTCATGCTAACTTAACGCAATATATGTAACGAAGTATCCATATGACAACTGCTGTGATGCAAAAAGGACTGACACACTGCTAGACTGCTGCTCTAAAGGAACCGCTGCCCTGAAGTGCTGACCTTCTGCCCTCTTGCCTGGGGAGGAAGAACTGGACCTGCAACTTCATCTTGAACCCAGGACCCCAGAGTGACTCAAAGGGCTAGTCTGCTAGCCTCCTTATCTAAGCATCAGGGACATAAAAGGCTCCTGAACCAACTCCTGGACCAAATGCAGCATGTTTCTGATCCCCAAGTGGTGCCCCTTAGGTGCTGGACCCTTTGTGTGGTTCAGTGAGCTGGAATCAAGCTTTTGGGTTCTTCAGAAACAGGCTTGTTAATACCTAGACTGCTTTTGGAAAAGCAAACAAATAGCACCGGGTTCCGTGCATATAATTATCAAACACATCATACGTTGAACACTTCTAATTATAAATTAAATTAAACAAAATGATAGAAAAATATTCTTTTTATTAAATACTCTTTTTGTTTGTATCATTATACATCTGTTTCTTGTATCATTTGATAATGAATCTCATTCATATCTTTTTACAACAACGGTCAATAGATCCTAATTACACAATGATTATTTTATCTTATAGATTGACAACATAGAGATGAGGGGGTTATAGTTGCGATGGTGTTTGGTGATAGTACACAGAACCAATCAACGCGTTTCGGCTACTGCCTTCTTCAGGAATTCTGAATAGCTCTATAACAATTACAGATCTTGATGTTACTTGATCTTTGTTTCTCTGGATTACAATGCCATGTGTCTGACGATATCTCGTAGTGCTAATGGCCTGTGTTTAAAGTTTAGGTGGTGTCACGGATCTGAATATGTGGCGTAGACAGCCCGCTCTCTCCCTTTGCTTTAAGTGGCTAGATACACTTCTGCTGTATCTGTATTGTTCTCTGGCTTCGAGGTAAGGATCACGTGTCAAGTGGAGATTTGCAATAGATGGCCCATGTTCTTTGAGAGGACACTCTTCTTGGAAGCCAGCTCTAATTTTGCAGACCCCGTGATCCGGATATATTCCACCCCGTCTTAGCGCTGCACACCTAGACTGCGCCAGTTGCACCGAAAACCCGCGCAAGCCATTGCCCGCTCGTCTCTTCACACTGCAACATTGACCGCTCGCGGGGGACTGCCAACATGAGGCACCAGCCCACCCGTACGCAACACTCAGCTTGCTCTTCGTGCCATGGCCGCAGTCTCCCACGACGCTCTCTTTGCGGCCCTCTCCAACGTGAACGGGGCTCTTGGCACAAAACTTGAGAAGGCAAAACTTCAGCAGGACTAATCTGGGACTGTTTTAGAGCCATGCTCGGTTGTGGTTGGCCTAAACATTTGACTTTGAACCAGTGCAGCGCAACCAGATAGCCGCCATTGACGCTTTATGCTTTTAGGCTCTATTTTACAGTTTATTCTTTACAAATTTATAACTCCAGTTCTACTGATTGGATTTTTGTCATTTTG
This sequence comes from Lissotriton vulgaris, assembly GCF_964263255.1. Lineage (NCBI taxonomy): Eukaryota > Metazoa > Chordata > Amphibia > Caudata > Salamandridae > Lissotriton > Lissotriton vulgaris. The sequence goes on from NC_141693.1 coordinate 326,992,158, forward strand.
GTCTTGTTTTATTTAGGACCATCTTCTGCAGAAAACAGGAATCATTGAAAAAAAGACCAAGATATCTTGGTGGCTCCAAATCTTACATCCATGAGAGTGCGAAAAGGGGAACTGACACCCCCACGGCCTGTGGTACTTCGCTTACATTACTGGCAGGAAATTCTACGCTCCCTGGGCTACCTGGTGCCAGGGACTTGCTATTCCTGAAACAGTTTATGAATCCAGTCTGGTGGCTAAGGAGAAAGCCCACCTAATGCATCACGTAGGAAATATACAAAAGCATGCATTCCTTAGAAGCTAGCACTCAGGACCAGGCTAACTGATCAGCTAATTCATAGTACACAGCTACTAGTATGCAAAGTTGACCCTTGGACACAGCTGTTATACTAATATGTAAAACTGATCTGACCGTAAATTCTACTAATGAGCAAAGCTGATTTTTGTGACACAGCTCTTGCACAAAAGCAGAAAGTGGGCTTTAAAGACACAGTTGTTAATGTATAGAGCTAGCCTGCAGCAGACAAAGCTAACCATCTAGACGCTCTTTATGCATTAATGTTCAAAGCTAGCAAGCTTACAACCTGGAGCAAAAGTGATACATTAATATGGAGTTGTAACCCACAGACTACATGTACTAAATAGCAAAGACAACTTCCTCAGCTGCTCGCTAATGTGAGCGGATCTGTCCACGGCATTTGATACAGTAAACAGGCCACTGTGAAAATGACTGGATCATAAACATCCGCTGAGGGGCAGTGTCCAGGAATGAGTACGTTTGTTTGTAATGGGAAGCTTTCAAACTGCTCACCTAAAGCAATATAGATCCTCTCACTGGAGGCTAACTTGGGGCACCCAAGGGTTCTGCTCCATCACCTTTGTTTTTCAATTTTTATAAGATTCCCCCTTGCACACAAAATGGCTGCCCACAATCTATGGTTTTCTGGAGTGAGCAGACTATACACAGATCTTCATAGATTTACAGGAAAATACTAATGATATACTAATCATGGTTTTCCATTAATTAATTATGAAGGTAAAAATAGATCCTATATTTTAGCACTAATCAGCTGGATTCGTTGGGCTTTGTATGGCTAACTGCATTAGGTGGTACATTTAGAAAGGAATTCAAGAATTATACTCGATTCTGATCTGTCTTTTGATTTGCAGGTCTTTAATTTAACCAACGTAGACCATAGATTTTTGTTCAACTTACCAAAAATTGGTTCTACCTTGAGTACCAGAAATCTTATATTATTACTTCAAGCTGCTGTGCTCATTTTTGTCTTGTATTTTATTTGAATTTAACCCAACGCTCCAGCTTTCCAGGGCTGAGAAATACGAATAGTTTCTGGCCTCCAAAATATGATCACCTCTCTAAGCATCGTGATGCCCTTGGCTGCCTTTCGACGAAGGACCAGATTACCTTCATGGCACTTGGCCTGATCTGGCAATCTTTTCAAGGATGTGCTGTAGGGTATCTAGTCAAATAGTTTAAATTTCAGAAATATTCAAGAGTTCTAGGTATGTTATAGATCCTAAACTGATTACTCCCAAAGTAACGATATCTTCATCCAAGATTGACCGCTTCTCTGTGTTGCTGGGCCCACCAGACTGTGGCATCAGTTACCTATAAATGTCTATCACCTTTGGTTTATCTATAGCTTTAAACATGAATTGAAAATGAATATACTGTTTTTAAATGTTCTGTTATATTGTTGCTTTGGGGTTCCTATTATGTTGTATTGTATGGTCCTACAAACTTTACTTGCTCTACCACTGTGTGCACACATTACAAATAAAATATATACAAATGCAAAAGCACCCATCAAGACACTGCTACTAATGTACACTGGTCGTCAACAGGATGCAGATACTAAAGCACAACACTTTCTCTCAAGATATACTTACTTATGTGCATACCAGACGATCACAGCATGGATTCTAACTTAGTGCACTGTTACCAATGGGCAACACTACCGCAGTACTTTACTGTGCAACAAACAGTCCAACTGAGGAGTTAGGAGCTGTTAATATCTAAGAACAACTACCTCGGTTATTTGTGTATAAGGTCTCAGAGAGGTTTGAACTGTTGAGCACAAAAATATTGGTAAGTGGGTTCCACATGTGCAACAGGTGTTGGGCTTGTTACCGGCTATTCTTTAATAAAAGCTTTTACTAGAATTACAAAAAAGGATGGAATGTGAAAAAGAAGTGTAATAGATTAAATAAATCCTGGCAAGGTGAATACATCTGCCCTGACTGTGGTGCTTGAGAACATCCGCACCACAGTTGACAAGGGTGGAAGTACGTTGCTGATCCTTCTGGATCTTACAGCTGCATTTGACACCCTGTCTCCCCTCGTTTTAACATCTCGTTTGAGGGAGATAGGGGTGGAGGGGCACGCTTTAAGCCTGTTGGCCTCTTTCCTGGACCAGAGGGAACAGAGAGTGAAGCTGGGAGAGTTCCTATCTCCATCCCTGCCGCTTAAGTGGGGGGTTCCACAGGGGTCGGCGTTAAGCCCGACCCTGTTCAATATCTATGTGACCCCCCTGGCCAGGCTCATTAGATCTTTTGGGATGGAGGTAGTGTCGTACGCCGATGACACACAGATCTTGCTGTCCCTCGCCCAGCCTGTCAGCTCTTCTACCTCCAAGTTTAGACTCTGTATGGAGGCAGTTGCCCTTTGGATGATTAACAATTCACTGCGGCTAAATGGCGAAAAGACGGAGATCCTCGTGTTTGGCGAGAAGGAAGACATCTGGTCGGCGGAATGGTGGCCCGAATCCTTGGGGACGTGTCTGGCTCCAACTCGGGCAGCACGAAATCTGGGGGTTATGATTGACCCTTCCCTAGACATGGCCCTTCAAGTAAGGCGGACTATCTCCGCCTGCTGGGGCATCATTGCAATCTTGCGTAAAATCAAGCACTACCTGTCTGTGCAAGCTCGGAAACAAACTGTCGTAGCTTTGATAACATCCCGGCTCGATTATTGCAATGCTTTATATGCCGGAGCCAATAAAGGTCTGTTGCAAGGCCTTCAATCGGTGCAAAATGCAGCAGCGAAGTTTGTTCTGGACCTTCCGAAAAGGTCGTCAGAGACCGCCGCCAGGAAATCTTTGCATTGGCTTCCCATTGACACCAGGATTTCATTTAAAGTGTTATGCCTGGTGTTTGGTGCCTTAAACAGGAAAGAGACTGGAGGTGCAAAAGATCTCCTTATTCCTTATTCTCCTGCTAGGAACCTTCGTTCCTCGGCTAAATTGCTCCTTACCGCGCATCGAGTGCGAAGAGCTATATGGGGAGGCAGAGCCTTCTCCAACCTGGCTCCAAGATGGTGGAACACTGTTCCCTTAGAGATCAGGACCTTACCTTCAATACAATCATTCAGAAAGGCTCTAAAAACATGGCTTTTTGGTAAAGCATACCCTTAGCTTTTGGTTCTGCCTTTTCTTTTCTGATTTCCTTTTGTAGGCGCCTTGATGCCTCTGGGCAAAGTTGCGCGCTTATAAGTTTAATTTCATTCATTCATTCATTCATTCATTCATTCCTCTTGTTGTTTGTTAGGAAAAGTGTTTGGTAAAAGTTAAGAGATTGTATGTGAGTTGTGCTTAGCCGTCCTAGAAAGAAAATCCCATAATGAAGCAACACATTATCGATTATACGATATGGAACCTGGGAGCAAAGCGCCCCTTTGTTGAAAAGACTGATTGGTAAAGGTAAGCTATACTCTTAAAGAAAAGTGTAATGAAAAAGTTATAGGACGAAGTTTGTGTTGTAAGTGGTGAACTTAAAAGGCATACATGGATCACTGACAGAGCATCGACAGACAAAATATAGAGAGGACAAAATATCGAGGTCAAAATATCGACTGCAAAAACATCGACTTCCTATCTTCAAACAGGTAAGTACAAAAATATTGACTCCAAAATATCGAGTGTAAAAAATATAGACTGTCAAAATATCGAATTTTTTAAATGTCTTAAAAGTAAATTAAAAGTAATATAATAATAAATAAAATTAATGTAAACATATTTAAAATAATTGAATAAACGTAAAATTGAGAAATAATTAATGTAACTTTAAAATATATATATATTTTATATATATATATATATATATATAATTTACAAAACATATACAATATTTTTACCGTAGGATAGCGAAAGGGTTACATTTACTGTAACGGATCCAGTGAGTGCAACAGTAGGTAAAGTGTTGGATAGCGTAGGTGTAAAATGTACTATTCCCGTGTTTTCAATATTGTCGGAAATACATAATAGTGGTATCAGCGAACCGCAAATGATCCATTTAGTATATCCTGGTGTTTTCGCTACGCTACAAGCAAGAGCACTCCTGTTATGAACACATTTCTGATCTACCCACGGCATCCATCTTAGATCATGGCCGCCATTTTGTGTTTCTTGCCCTCACATACGCAATAACCTCTGATCACTTCATTTCGATTAAGGACACGTAGCCTTAGCCGGAGATTCACCTCTTACATGACACGTGCACCTTAAACCAGATCACGCTGTAGTTACATGACTCGGCAAAGACTGCCTCCTCTGCCCAAGGCTAGTCCTGCCAAACTGGTCTTCGTGTCCATTGTCCCGATCATGATTAGGCGGCCGAAGCCGGTAGCCTTGCCCATTTACAACCCTCAAACATCCCTTATCCCACTTTTCTATCTTCCACACCTGGCTCCGTTTCTTTCTTTCTGAATCTTTATTAGGGGGAGGTAACGAAATTTACGATGAGGCGGTCCGGCTCTTGAATGCAATATTGACAAGGGATTGTGATGAACTAGTGGGAACCCCTCTTCGTAATGTTTTGTATCAGATTTTATCAACGGTTCCTGTGTACGCCAAATATTTATTGTTTATGACACAAAGGTTTTGGGAATGTACCAACATGTAAAGAATTCGCCTGAAGGCCAAAATTTAGTATATAAGGAGCAACCCTCTTTGTACAATTTGAACAGGCTCCTAGTTACTGCCCATGCGTAGTTTCTGTGACTTCTGTGTCCCTGCAGTAATAAACCTTTGGTCTTTGACGCCACCATCGAGAAGCCCGTGTTTCTGTTCACTTGTGCACCAAGGCAGGTGGAACTCCGGGGTCTTTGGGTGTTGTTCCCTGACACCTCTGGACGGAACCAAAAAGTCCAGAACTCCAATTGGCGCCCAACGTGGGGCGACGTCATTCGGTACCGGTCCAAAAGCCTGAAGAGTTCGAGAAGCTTCGTGTGAAGATTCCTGAGGGAGGCGCCCCACTTCATCGATCCCGGCATATCGCAAAAGTGGCCCGACGTTCTCTTCCACGAGGATTCCCGTTCAGGACGGCTGCAGTGGGCCGTTGCCTTGACCGTCGCCCTGTCTTGGACCCGAGGTGCAGTCCTTAGTACAGCGAAACGTGACGGGTTTCTCCTTGGTGACGTCTTCAGTGCCTCAGTTAAGTATTTAGTGGTTGCTAGCTGGTTACTTTGTGAGGGTTGTTAAAATCGTTTTTGGTTCTTGGTTTGGTTTGGTTTCGTAAGATTATCACTGGTGGTTCTAGTTACGATAATCTATTTGGTTTAGTTTGGGTATCGATACATCAGTTCGTTTTGGTAGGCCTAAGTTCTTGGTTCGAGTGCACATATCTGTTTCGTGTTTTGTTTGTTTTGTGTTCCGGACTAAAATGGTAAGTCGGAAAAACTGTATGTTGTCTTGTTTTGGTTGCAACAGTGACTCACGATTGGAGGACTCATGTCTGGTTCCTCCGATTGGGACTCCCCTGTATGACTTGTAATGTAAACACGGTGTGGGTCCTATATCTTATAATGAGGTGTGGGTCCGATACACTGAGAAGGATGGTGTCCTTAGTTGGCCACTGCATGGTAGTTTTGAACCCAAAATTCTTGACAATTTAGAAGCGAAATTGTTTAGAAAGAAAGCCCGGCCGGCAATGTTTGATTCTTTCCGTTACTGGCGAAAGGAATCCAAACAGAGAGAAATGAAAAGGTTGAAGAAAGAACAAAAAGAGCAAGAAGAGTTGACTCTGGAACAAGCGGCTAAGCAGCTGCAAGTGAACGAGTGTGAGAAAGCCATAGAGGTGGCCATTAGAGAGCACAATTTAGCGATTGACAAGTGCTATCCTGCCTTGCCATCAAAAACGGCTAAGATACTGGAGGACCCTGAAAACGATCCTCTGCTATCTTATTTGTTACGGTCACCTCCACCGTATGCACAAGGTGCTACGGCTCCACCTTTACCGAATGTACAATTGCTGGTTGCTGGACAACCTGGTGTTCCTGTCCCTCAGAATCAGGCTCCCGTACCTCCTGTGGTTAATGTGCATGTTCCTACGGCTCCTCCTCCTCCTCCTGGATTGCCGACTTCTATACCTGTATCTGTCTCGCTTACACCTACTTTTCCACAAACTATCTTCCTCGATACTCCTACTGTTCCGTTATCTGTTCCTACCTCTACTGTGTTCTCTGCGTCTGCGAGTATGTTGACTCCACTTTCTGTTCGTCGGAGAATCACTGATTCTGTGTCTAATATGCTGTCTCCTTTCTATAAAACTTTAATCAAGACTCCTACTTCCGATTCTGTTCAGAGGCGTAGTCAGCTTCCGAGTACTGAGGAACGGGGAATTTTAGATTCCACGGCTCTCAGATGGATTTCGAAGAGTAGGAGATATAGTACGAGAGATGTGCTAGAAACGTTTATGCAGTGGAAAGAGCCAACGCAACGGTATGTCTTTGACGAGATGTGCTCGTTGTTACGTGAGGAGATAGAAGAAGACGATGTTGAATCAAATTTAGAAGACTTAATTAAGGTTCAGAAAGAGTTTGCTGCTGGAATGATAGTGGGTGAAAATATAGAAGAAGCGATGGAACTGATTTTAAGTTATAGGAATGATCCATCACTTCGTTCACCGAGAGATTTAGAGAAAAGCAGGACGAAGCTAAGTCGCCAATATCCAATGAGGGAGGTTCCTCCAATTTGGCGCGAAGCTGTGCAAGCTGATCATAATAATGGTATTATAGCCGCTCCGGCCCAATTCCAAAGAGTGTGGATACACATTCCGTGGAAGCGAGCTGAAGTATTAGCAGTGAAGCAGGCCTTGCCAGATCCACGTAAGAATCCTGCTGGATACTATAATGAATTAACACAGACAGTTGAGGCTTGTATAATGAACTTAGCAGACATCGATATGTTATTTGGCAATGTAGTTCCGCAACCAGTGTGGGCTAAAATTCGTAGAGAGGATCATCAAGTTGCCTTAGGTGGTGATTGGGCAGCTATCACTGCAGCGGATGGTCAGCAAGTAGGTGGTGCAAAACCCGAACCTCTAATTGCTAACCTTCCAGGTAGAATAATTGATCTAATGAAGACTCTGATGCCCGCATTGCGTGTTAATTGGGACAAGTTATCAGCATGCAGGCAGAAGAAAGACGAAAGTGTCTCCGACTTCTTCACGAGGTTCGAAGAGACTTTTGTAGGTCACAGTGGTCAGGATATGAGCACAGAAGGAGGGCAAAGACTGTTTGTCGATAAATTCGTGCATAATTTGTTACCTGAGTTATGCAATAAATTAAAGGATTCAGAGAGTGCGTGGGCTGTTTCCACAACTGCGCAAATACTTGCGACAGCACAGTACTACGAAAATAGGGATAAAGAGGAAAAGGAGAAATCAGAGAAGAAAACGAAGGATTTAAAGACTAAAGTTCTTTTGCAGCAGGCGTATCCGCCTCGCACAAATCAGACTAATATGCAACAGGGTTCATATCAAAGGACAGATTATAGTTCAACGAGGCCTCAATATCAGTGGAACCAGTGTGCGTACTGTAAGAAAGAGGGTCACTACAAGAATGAGTGTCCGATCTTAGCGCAAAATAATGCAGCAGCAGCTCAGAGAGGTCGTGGTGGTTTTGTGCAAAATTCTAGAGGTCGAGGGCGAGGTGCTATGCCTCCACAAACGAATGATCGTCCTTCCAATCACTTTGATCAACGAAATGGACAGTCTGCCCAGCAAAATAGATCTCAACAGTATCTTGTTGAAGATTATTGTGAAGTGGTTGAGGGATTTCAGCAAAATGGGTACTAGGACAGCCATGGACAGAGAGAGGGAGTAGTATCAGTTCCAGTGGATCAGAGTGGGCCTTATGTCGCAGTAGCAACATCAGGTGTAGTCGAACCGTTTCTGTTGGATACTGGTGCCGCAAAAAGTTCTATCATTCATGCGAAACTCCCTGGCGCACCTTTGTCCGGCTCAACAAATGTCTCTGTAGGTTTTTCAGGCGCCCCTGTTTACAATCCGATATCTGGTCCTTTGTCTATTTCTGTTGGACCGTGTCACTTAAAAGCACCCCTGATTTTGACGACAGGTTGTAATGAAAATCTGCTTGGTTTAGATTTGTTAAAACGACTATATGCGACATTGTACTGTTCTCCGGAAGGAGTACAGCTTACGTTGGGTAAAAATATCACTTCTCCGATGTACTTGTCAATGGATGCACTCCCACCAGAGCTACGTTCACTCCCTGATTCTCTTTGGGCGACTGGTCCTAATGATGTAGGCCTTTTAGAAATACCACCATATGTAGTAACTTTGAAAGCAAATGTAAAATTTCCAAGAATTCCGCAATACAAAATATCTAGTGAAGGTGAGCGTGCACTTTTATTGATTGTGCAAGATTTGATTAAGAAAGGTGTGGTTGAGGAAACAAGAGGAAATGTCTGTAACAGTCCTGTACTACCGATTTTGAAACGAACTGATCCTACAAAGCCTCCAGTTTATAGGTTTGTTATCGACCTTAGAGAAGTTAATAAGATTGTAGTCCCGCAGTTTCCTGTAGTTCCAGACATTACTGCATTGTTAACATTAATTCCTGCTACAGCCACTTGGTTCTCAGTCATCGACTTGAAGAATGCCTTTTTCAGCATTCCGATAGCCGAAGAAAGCAGAGATATTTTCGGCTTCTGTCTAGGAGGTCGAAGTTTCAGATTTAAACGCGCCCCACAAGGCTATTGTGAGAGCCCATCCATTTACAGTCAAGCATTAAAAAGCCAGTTAGATTCCTTTGTCCTTCCTCCAGGTTCTGTTCTAGTACAGTATGTAGACGATCTTCTAGTGGCTGCCGATGACAAGGAAACTTGCAAAGCAGCTACGATTTCGTTATTGCATCATTTGTCTAATTTGAATCATAAGGTGTCTCCTTCGAAAATGCAATACTGCTGCCAAGAAGTGACCTACCTAGGTCATCTCTTGTCAAAGGAGGGAAGGAAGTTGACCCCAGAAAGAATAAAAGCAATTACGCAGATGAGTGTTCCACGCACACAGAGAGAAGTACGTGCCTTTCTAGGTATTACCTCTTACTGTAGGCAGTGGATCCCAAATTTTTCTCTTTTAGCAAAACCGTTGGTAGCTTTGACTGGGAAAAATGTTCCGAGTCCGGTGCCATGGTCTGATGAATGCCAAGAGAGTTTTACTGAATTACGAAAAGCATTGTGTTCAGCTCCTGTATTGGGTACACCTGATTACAGCAAGCCATTCACGCTCTATGTTCATGAGAGAGAAGGTTGCGCGTTGAGTGTTCTGACACAGAAGTTTGGTGATAAACAACGCCCTTGTGCGTATTTTTCATCAACATTAGATCCGGTAGCTAGAGCGTTGCCTAGTTGTTTGAGAGCTACAGCGGCAGCTGCGGCTTCCATTCGACAATCTGCTGGTTTGGTGATGAACAATATGTTAGTGGTCATGGTTCCTCATGCGGTGGATACACTCATGAATCGAACGAAGACACAACACCTTACCAGTGCGAGACTATCTGGTTACGAGTTGACATTACTAGCGAGTCATATTCAGATCAAAAGATGTAATGTATTGAATCCAGCAACGCTGTTGCCGACTGATCAAGAGTCGAGTGATTCCGAGCCACATGATTGTTGTTTTAAAACGGAGGAAGAGACAAAAGGACGCATTGACTTAAAAGATACTCCGTTATCCGATCCAGATGGCACGCTGTATGTGGACGGGTCATGTTTTAAGTTGGAGAATGGTGATGTGACTGCTGCCTACGCAGTAACGACTTTGAAGACGATTGTGGAGACCGCAAGAGTGAGTCAGAATTCTGCCCAAGCTGCAGAATTAATCGCTCTAACAAGAGCGTGTGTTTTAGCTAAGGGAAAGAGAGTGAATGTGTTCACAGATAGTCAGTACGCATTTGGCGTGGCCCATAGTTTTGGCCGTTTATGGAGAGAAAGAGGTTTCATTACGTCCCATGGGACTAAGATTCAACATGGTCAGCTAGTTAACGACTTGTTGGAATCTCTAACCTTACCGACTGAAGTTGCGATTGTAAAGTGCAGTGCTCATAAAGCAATCACGGATGATGTTGGTCGTGGGAATGCTTTTGCTGATGAAATTGCTAAACAGACAGCGAGAGACACGATGAGCAGAATGTATGTTGCTACGTCCGCAAGATGGATTGCTGAGTCTGGAATGTGTGAGGATACTATGGAAAGCGTGAAAGAGATTCAGAGAGAAGCAACTGAGGAGGAAAGACGTGTATGGAAAGAAAGAACGGGCAAGTTGGATTCGAATGGATGTTGGATTGATTTGACGGAACAGCAGCGTTGGATGTTGCCTGACGCGTATGTGCTTGCAGTGGTGACAATGGCGCATGGAGTAGCGCATATAAGTTCTAAAGGAATCTGTAAGATGTTGGCTCTGGTCTGGAAGAATGATGGGATCAGTAAGTGTGCAGAGAGAGTGGTGAGAAATTGTATGGTATGCCTGATGCATAATCCTGGCAAGGGAACTCCAACTCCAGCTGGTCATTTCGCTCCTCCTTCCTGCCCCTTTGAAGTGATTCAGTTAGACTTCATTCACATGGATCGCTGTAATAATTTGAAATACGTCCTGGTGGTAGTCTGTGCTTTTTCCAGGTGGATTGAAGCATATCCACTAAAGGACAATACTGCCCTATCAACTGCCAAAATTCTTCTCAAAGAATATTTCCCTAGATTTGGAATGCCACGGATTGTATGGTCAGATAACGGAAGTGAGTTTATAGGGAAAGTTATGCAGAGTGTGTGTGCCGGCCTAGGTCTGAAACAAAAGTTCCATAGTGCGAACCATCCCCAGTCTGCTGGTTTAGTGGAGGGTTACAATGGCACCCTCAAGCTGAAACTAGCCAAAATACAAGCATCCACAGGTTTACCCTGGCCAGACGCACTTCCTTTGGCTTTGTTATCAACGAGAGCAACTGTACATTCTAGAGTGGGGCTTAGCCCCTACGAAATCGTTTTTGGCCGTCCGGCAAATATTTGGGGTGTGCCGAGGCCTAAAAAGTTTTGTTCTCTAGAATATCCTATGTTGATAGACTACCTTTACGACTTGACTGCTAAATTGAGTCTTATTCATCAACAGGTTTTCGATGCTTTACCAAAGCCTCCGGAGAGTCCAGGGCATCAGCTGAAACCAGGAGAGTTTGTGGTCATCAGAAATTTCGCAAGGACGAAGAACCTTCAGCCGAGATTCATCGGCCCCTTTCAAATCCTACTTGCAACGAGAACAGCAGTTCGTGTGGCTGGACGCAAGCATTGGGTGCATGCATCCCATGTAAAGCGTGTACCTTTGCCACTTCCTTACGACGACTGGGTGAAGAAGGGAATTGGTTCCTCTGAATTTGAAAGCACGCCAAAATTCATCCCTTTCAGCGATGCCGAATTGATCACTGACACTCCAAGCTCTGACTCTCCTTCGGAAAAGACTCCTTTGAACTCTGAACATTTGTCCCCTGCATCAGAAAGAACTCTGTCATCTGCGAACTTGAACACTGCAACAGCTACCAGTGAAACGTTATTTGCCGATCAGACAGTACCTGCGAAGCAAAGATATAACTTACGGAATCGTAAAATGGACAAATAAAGCAGGCAACTGCCTATTGTGATATCTTGAAATTTTGAACTTTTGCCTTCAGCCAGGAAGTTTGCTATTGTTTTATTGTTTTTAAAATTGCCTTGCCGTCTGGGTAGCCGTAGGGTCGTGGCTGTGTGCCTAGTTGAATTTGCAGGGGTCTGACACAAGGTCGATCTTTCTGTTGGTTCTGGGAACTCCCAGGGCTGATAGAGGAATTTTCATCTACGTACACATCATCAGTGGTCGCGAGCGGATTGTAGAAGATGGAGCTTCCTGCGCTGCAACGAGAAAATGTGATTTATGTTCGCAGAAACAGACTTTGCAGAATTCTTCACAGCAAATGCTTTTTAATACAATGTGCCATTACCTTTTTGATTGTTTTAATAACATTGGTGGGTGGAATCGTTTTCAGTATAAATTTGATTTTTGTGCCAGTTACTACAGTACCTCCCCTTGATCCTGCTACTTCTACTGTTTCTTCTATACACTCTTTTCATTCGTTTCCCGAACATGAGCAAGCCCGACGCTCAGAGTTCATTAACAACACTTTTGTACAGCTCTTGCACCAACACCAACTGGTAGTTAACACTACAGACTGCTGGGTGTGTGGCTTGATACCCCACACTATGGATAAAGGTATTCCTTATCTGGTTTTGCCTTTCAGCTACAATGGATCATTTCAGGCCCTTCAAACCATCTTTGCCTATGCCCTTGAAACCTATCCTCCACGTCCACCACGTTCCACTAAATATAACTCTGCCAACAAAGCTTTAGTCCAGGGAATTATTGACATGGTCAAGGACGTCAATAATACTCCATCATACCCTAGAGACGAATTGCGAGTGTATTTAAGTTGGAATACTTCAGAGTATCGCCTTAGTTTAGGAGAAAGCAAGCGCAAAAGCTCAACTCCAATCTGGGTCGTACCTCACCGAGGTCAGGTCTGTTTGCAAGGGAATGGGAGAAATCCGAGAGCTCAGCTAGGGAGGAGTGAGTGCGTAGAGACTTATGTGTTTCCGGCTAACTCTTCCCCTGCCTTTCTTACTGCTAGGGGTACCTACTTCATCTGTCGAGACCGAGCTTATACATGGTTGCCTGCCGACTTTTCAGGATCATGCTATATTGCTCGATTGTTGCCTCCGACGTACACTGCTTCATCTGATTACCACAGAACCAGAGTAGCGAGAGGTGTCTTCAGCAAGGAAGATACTGCTGGTCAGGAAGCTGGAGACTTCTTCAAAGGCTTCCTTCCGTTCTGGGGGCCTATGGCCAATAGTAGAAACATACGTCAGCTAACACGGGTAGTTGAATCTACTATTACCGAAACTGCTGGTGCCCTTAGCAATTTGACAGCTGAGCTTCAGGCGGATAGACTCATGACGTTGCAGAACCGTATGGTTCTAGATGTTATACTTGCAGATCAAGGTGGGGTATGCAGAATGATCCAATCGAGCTGCTGTGTCTTTATTCCTAATAATGCTCCAACAGTCTATGAGGCGATCTCTAAGCTACACAAGATTTCCGACTCTATTCACGTAGACAAGGGAAACTGGTCCTTCATGGAGTGGTTTTGGACTCTGATCTCAGCGTGGGGATGGAAGATTCTAATGGTCATTGGTGTCATCTTAGTATTCCTCTTCTCATGCTGCCTGATTATCCAGTGTGGTCCTGCTCTGTGTAGTCTTTGTGCTGCAACTTGTTTTAGGAAGCCACCTGCGTTTGGAGAAAAGGCACGAAAAAGGATGATGATACAACAGCATGTCACTGACCTGATGAGTATAGAATTAGATTCTGACATAAACTGAGTAATTGCCTATGTAAGGGCAAAAGGAGGGTCTGAGGTTCCATGACGATTTGAACCCGTGTTTTCAATATTGTCGGAAATACATAATAGTGGTATCAGCGAACCGCAAATGATCCATTTAGTATATCCTGGTGTTTTCGCTACGCTACAAGCAAGAGCACTCCTGTTATGAACACATTTCTGATCTACCCACGGCATCCATCTTAGATCATGGCCGCCATTTTGTGTTTCTTGCCCTCACATACGCAATAACCTCTGATCACTTCATTTCGATTAAGGACACATAGCCTTAGCCGGAGATTCACCTCTTACATGACACGTGCACCTTAAACCAGATCACGCTGTAGTTACATGACTCGGCAAAGACTGCCTCCTCTGCCCAAGGCTAGTCCTGCCAAACTGGTCTTCGTGTCCATTGTCCCGATCATGATTAGGCGGCCGAAGCCGGTAGCCTTGCCCATTTACAACCCTCAAACATCCCTTATCCCACTTTTCTATCTTCCACACCTGGCTCCGTTTCTTTCTTTCTGAATCTTTATTAGGGGGAGGTAACGAAATTTACGATGAGGCGGTCCGGCTCTTGAATGCAATATTGACAAGGGATTGTGATGAACTAGTGGGAACCCCTCTTCGTAATGTTTTGTATCAGATTTTATCAACGGTTCCTGTGTACGCCAAATATTTATTGTTTATGACACAAAGGTTTTGGGAATGTACCAACATGTAAAGAATTCGCCTGAAGGCCAAAATTTAGTATATAAGGAGCAACCCTCTTTGTACAATTTGAACAGGCTCCTAGTTACTGCCCATGCGTAGTTTCTGTGACTTCTGTGTCCCTGCAGTAATAAACCTTTGGTCTTTGACGCCACCATTGAGAAGCCCGTGTTTCTGTTCACTTGTGCACCAAGGCAGGTGGAACTCCGGGGTCTTTGGGTGTTGTTCCCTGACACCTCTGGACGGAACCAAAAAGTTCAGAACTCCAATAGCGTAGGGGTTAAAATTACTATTCCAACTCCAGTGAGTGCAACAGTAGGGAAAGCGTTGGAAAGTGTAGGGGTTAAAATTACTATTCCAACTCCAGTGAGTGCAACAGTAGGGAAAGCGTTGGAAAGTGTAGGGGTAAAGATTACTATTCCCACTCCAGTGAGTGCAACAGTAGGGAAAGCATTGGATAGCGTAGGGGTAAAAATTACTATTCCCACTCCAGCGAGTGCAACAGTAGGGAAAACATTGGATAGCGTATGGGTAAAAAAATACTATTACCACTGCAGAGAGTGCAACAGTAGGGAAAGCGTTGGATAGCGTAGAGATAAAATTACTATTCCCACTCCAGTGAGTGCAACAGTAGGGAAAGCATTGGATAGTGTAGGGGTTTAAATTACTATTCCAACTCCAGTGAGTGTAACAGTAGGGTAAGCGTTGGATAGCGTAGGAGTAAAAATTACTATTCCAACTCCAGAGAGTGCAACAGTAGGGAAAACATTGGATAGCGTAGGGGTAAAAATTACTATTACCACTCCAGTGAGTGCAACAGTAGGGAAAGCGTTGGATAGCGTAGGGGTAAAAATTACTATTGCAACTCCAGTGAGTGTAACAGTAGGGTAAGCGTTGGATAGCGTAGGAGTGAAAATTACTATTCCAACTCCAGAGAGTGCAACAGTAAGGAAAACATTGGATAGCGTAGGGGTAAAAATTACTATTACCACTCCAGAGTGTGCAACAGTAGGGAAAGCGTTGGATAGCGTAGGGGTAAAACTTACTATTCCCACTCCAGTGAGTGCTACAGTAGGGAAAGCGTTGGATAGCGTAGGGATAAAATTTACTATTCCCACTCCATTGAGTGCAACAGTAGGGAAAGCGTTGGATAGCGTAGGGGTAAAATTACTATTCAAACTATAGTGAGTGCAATAGTAGGGCAAGTAAATACTTATTTTTTAAATATAAATAATATAAATAGTAACACCAATTTCAAATTAATTAAAATATTTTACAATTGTGTAAAATATAATAAATCAATTTAAAATACAAATGAAAATTATTTAATAATAAAAATTACCTACTAATAATAATTATTTACCTATTAAAAAGAAAATAATTTACAATTTGAAAGTATTTTTAAAAATAACTCAATAAATTAGTTATTAAAACATGTAATTACTTACAATTAAATTACTTCACAAGCTATTCCCCTAACACACAACCCACTACAGAAATTAATTTAATAAAAGTAACATAATTATCAATTGCAATAAATTTCAAAATATGTATTAATTAATTACAAACTAATAATTAATTTGCGATTAGTTCTAAATAAATACCCCAAAATTAAATTAACATTTAAATAATTATAATAAAATTACTTCCCACCCTATTCCCCTATAAACCCACAACCTGCTACAAAAAATAAATTACTAAAATTAACATATTTATCAATTAATCAATTAAAATTAACTACCAATTATATTTTAATTAATTACCAATTAATAATTAATTAACAATTAATTCTAAATAAATACCAATGAATAGAATAACATATTTAATTAATTATAATTAACCCTTTCGATGCTGATGACGAGCTCAGCTCAATCTCTTTAATTTAACTGACTGCACACAGCCTGTGCAGGTTGTTCACACTTACCTAAAATTTGTTGTTTTCACTCAATGACAAATCTTTTCAGTTTTATTTTATTTACTTTTTATAGTGACTTTAAATGCTTTTGTTTTGACTGCACTTTGGATGCCGGGTTTGATGGGCATTTATTTTACATATCCTTGTAATGCTGTTATTAAGTGATATTATAACATGGTAGCAGCCTGCTGACTTGGTTAGGGACTGTTTTTAGGTCGAGCCTGGCAGCGCGCGTGTGCTGCTCTGCAAGGCTTCTTGTGTCTACTCCGGGTGGGTCTGACTCCTCCCACACATTTGATTGGCTTTTCCGTGTGTCTTTCAATAATGAAAGCACCCAAAAGGCTATAGGCAAAAGCATGTCCCACCTCTTTTGTAATGTTCACTCCCATGGGGTTTTGCCTGCGGGAGCAAGCAGCGGCGTGCAGGGTGACAGCTGCATTCCTCGTGGGTCACTCCCATGGTGTTTTGCTTGCAGGAGCAAGCGGACGTGCTTTGGTGCCTTCTTCCGACCGCCCACCCTCCCTCCAGTTGTCCGTGCTGTCTAACCCCCGCCCTTCCTCCCCGTTGACCGTACCTTCAATATCCCATTCCCAATACGCCCTCCCTCCCCTTTGACCGTGCCTTCAATATCCCGCCCTCCCTCCCAGTTGTCCGTGCCTTCAATATCCCGCCCTCCCTCCCATTTGTCTGTGCCTTCAATATCTTGCCCTCCCTCCTCGTTGACCGTGCATTCAATATCCCGCCCTCCCTCCCAGTTGTCCGTGCCTTCAATATCCCGCCCTCCCTCCCATTTGTCTGTGCCTTCAATATCTTGCCCTCCCTCCTCGTTGACCGTGCATTCAATATCCCCTGCAATGCCCTCCCTCCCCGTTGTAGAAAATGATAGCGGCCGCACGCCTGTCTCCGGTCCATGATTTCACCCAAAGCAAAGTGTCGGCGGCATTGTTCCCAGCAACATCGCAAAATAACCATGTGATTTTTTAGGTCTCGTAGAGAGACCTATTGCCGTTAAAACAGAAAGGTAAAAGACGGATTTTGCCGAGTGCATGTGTGTCCGTGCACTCGCTCTCCATTTGCTTCCTGAGCCACCTGCCTGCTTCACACAAAGCCATCAGCCTCCCTCCCACCTCCCCATAATTGCTTTCCCTTATCACGGCCGCGAGGCCATGAGCTACTTCAAAGGGATCTGCTCCCGTCTCCCCCCCCTGCCGCTTGTCCTGTCTATTGAGCCTTCTCACCTCTCTCCTTACCTCCTTTTCTCTCCCACTAGATTCACTTCTGTGGTTTTCTGCTGTCAACCCTCATTTCTTCTTTCCACTTTATTCCCTCCTGTCTATCGTTCTCTTTCTATGTATATCCAAGTCACCAGCCTCACCTCTGCTATTTTCTTTTCTCTTTCTCCTACACCTATGTTTCTCTACCCACTCTACCCCCAGAATTTTCCCACTTTATTTTCTTTTCTAATCTCCTCTTTTGTCTAATCGCCCACAACCTTTTCACCTGCCTTTCTCCCTGTTTCAACCCTGCATTTTCTTCTCTGTCTGCCTTTAACAATTTATTTTCTCTTTTACTTTCTACATGTAATGGTCTCTATCTCTGTGCCTCTCTCCAGACTGCCAACTCCTTGTTCTTTCTGTGTCTCACTCCCCGCAGTCACTAACAGCCCTGGCTTATCGTTGCCAAAACTGTTTGCTATCGAGTATCCATTTCCAACCTTGCATCCAGCAACAGGCTGTACTAGAGTGACGTTTTATAAATCACGCAGCAATGTGTTTAAAAAATCCATGCTGTGTTCATCCTGGTCACATTCGGTACTTTTAACTGGCCTGTCCGGCTTCACTGCAGTCCCCCAAACAGCCCTTTCTTGCATTGCCTCAGGGAAGTTCGCATACACACGTTGCTTAATCAGCTATTGAGTGCATGTGATCTCTGGTGGGGCCTGCCTGCACTCTCTGCCTCCATCACAAGGGTAGATGGCCTGTCTCTCTATTTGCGTGACATTGTTTTCCTTCTATTTGGAAACAGTGCAGCCCACTGTTACGTTTCTCCCAGTGCTAGTTCTAGCAGCGACCTCCAAAGTGTTCACTTTCCCATGCACACAGCACTCTGGTGCCAAAAATTACTTAGAAGACTTTGGAGGCAGTTAGACTCCCACGGTTAATCAATCAAATCAATCAGGATTTATAAAGCGCAGATGCCCTTGCCTGGTGTTGCTGCAGTTTGAAACATCTTGGAGGTCTTTTTATTTATCTTTATTCAAGACTTTTCAGACATCCATGCCTCTTCAGTGGATAGTTTGTGATTTTAGATTCGAAGTTCGGCTGTCGCTTGGATGCAAGTTGCATAGAACAATTTACATTAAAGTATAGTTCTGTTTTTATTATGCTCTGGCAAGTTTAATGTGTGGGTTCATGTATCATTCTTATCTATCGGCCTCACTCTATCTATCTATTGCCCTCACTCTATCTATCGCCCTGACTCTCTCGGTCTATTGCCCTCACTCTATCTATCTATCGCCCTCACTCTATCTATCGCCCTCACTATCTATCTCCCTCACTCTATCACTCTATCACTCTATCTATTGCCCTCACTCTATCCATCTGTCGCCCTCACTCTATCTATCGCCCTCCCTCTATCTATCGTCCCCCCTCTATCTATCGCCCTCACTCTATCTATCGCCCTCACTCTATCTATCTATCTATCTATCTATCTATCTATCTATCTATCTATCTATCTATCTATCTATCTATCTATCTATCTATCTATCTTTTGCCCTTACTCTATCGCATCACCACAGAATCACTCAGGGGCACCACAACATCAGTCAGGGGCACCACAACATCACTATGCGCTACCACAGCACCACTGAACGCCACAGCATCACTCGTCGCCACCACAACATCACTCAGCGCCACCACAGCATCAATCTGTGCAACCATTCAACAACAACTCGTTTAAATATGTTCTCTCAATGTTTCAAGCTTTATTACAAATGTCACAAAAAGATGTTAATATTTCACTTCTGTTCTTGGATTTTCGTTACAATAAAATACACTGAACATAAACTTCACAAAAGTTATTTACAAAAGTTAAAGCTATTGCCATTATAAATTACAATAACTTTTATGTAAGTATTAATTATTTAAAAAAAATTAAAAGCCATTGTTATTTGTAATATCAATACATCTAAGTCACGTAAATACAACACATATTGCATTACAAATACTATAGGTGTCACATTTGCGAAAGTTAAAACCATTTGCATTGTAAATGACAAAGCTATTAATTTCGCTATTTTCAAAACCAACACATAAATAAAAGATTTGGCATTTACAAGACCAATATCTCAAACGTTCCTAATACTAGACCTATTGCATTGCAAATGCTTGTTTTACGATGTTGCTGGGAGCAATGCCGCCACTTTGCTTTGGGTGAAATCATGAAGGGCAGCAGCGGGCATTAGCAGCTGGAGAGCGCCATGCACCCCCCCAAACCCCCTCCCCTCCGCATGGAACCCATGACACATAACTACCATCCCTCCAGGCAGAGCAAGTCCGGCGTCACCCATGATGCGGATGCATGTGCGCATATGGCCGGGATGCCTATCACCCCCTCCCAACACAATCCCCAAGGATGGGAAGACGGACGCAGTTCTGAACTTTTGGAAGGCGGGAGGGAGTTACCCTCCCGGCCGTATTTATTAAAATATGAAACAAAATTAAAACATTAAAATAACAGTTTCATATCATGTACAATTTTCCATTTATGCATTTCACTGCAGTCACGTTTATTGACTAACCTTAACAAGTCTCTAATACAAAGGTTCTCCTAGCCGAGTCTAAACATCCTGCAAATGCATACTTTCTAGATAAAAACTGTACGTCCTAACATTACGGGCCAACGGCAAGGTCGTAACCGGTGTCAGATCCCTACAACCAGAACTCCCCCCTCACGTGTGAGGGGCGGTCGCACAGAGGACTGTACCTCTGTGCCAACTTCCAATTTCCCTTGTCTTAGCGGGGGCCCCTTATTTAACTCAACGCCATCTTAGTGGTCGTCCGAGGACTCGTGTGAGGTGTCTAGAAGGTAGCGTAGACCCCCCTCCCACCCCACACTGTTCACCATATCCGCCGTCGCGGATATCCTGGCCCCGGGAAATTCCTAGGAGGGGCATCCAGCCGCCTCCTCCCCTGGGAGGGGCCTATGACCGCCTTCCCTTCGGCGACCCCATACTTAGTGGGTGCCGCCTCCCCGTGTGAGGGGCCAATGGCCGCCTCCCCCCGGGCGCTCCCATCCATAATGGGTGGCGCCCCCTCTAGGGATCTTGAAATTACTGCTCACCGATGATGACCTTACCGCCCGACCAAAATAAATACGACGTTTTTGAACCTAATGAAGAGAGCGATAAAGCGGTTAACTGGACATTGTACTATTTATCCACTTATCTACACATGCCATACATTTAATTGGACTGTGATACTTCGCTCAACTGGATGAGAAAATTGTTATGAAGCAAATCACTTTATTGCAGTTCAAACATTGACATCTTTATTACACACTAAAACACCCTGGAAAAAAGATACTATCAACGCAAATCAACTTCATTGCATTACTAACGTTGCCATAAGGGGCTGGTGGGTGGGTCAAAATTGCTCCTTGTTCCGTCTAGGGCTCACGTGCAACGAGAGGGTGCAGCTTCCAAGCACAGGAACAAGAGGATGCTTCTTTGGTTTGTTGCTCCTTTTATTCCTCTTCGGGAGGGCGTGTACCCTCCTCTGGTACGCCTACGGGGCGTGACCAACGGTGTAGGTGTCTAGGACAACCCCTTCTTGGGCGGGAAAAGGCGCGCCCCGGCTACGCCGCTTCGGGCATACCAGCCGAGACACGCCCCCCGCCCAAAATGGTTTCCCGGGGGGATCCGGGCACCCTACCATACGTTCGGGGGGACCGAGTGGTCGCCCCTTTCCATATGGCCGGGATGCCTATCACCCCCTCCCAACACAATCCCCAAGGATGCAAAGACGGACGCAGTTCTGAACTTTTGGAAGGCGGGAGGGAGTTACCCTCCCGGCCGTATTTATTAAAATATGAAACAAAATTAAAACATTAAAATAACAGTTTCATATCATGTACAATTTTCCATTTATGCATTTCACTGCAGTCACGTTTATTGGCTAACCTTAACAAGTCTCTAATACAAAGGTTCTCCTAGCCGAGTCTAAACATCCTGCAAATGCATACTTTCTAGATAAAAATTGTACATCCTAACATTACGGGCCAACGGCAAGGTCGTAACCGGTGTCAGATCCCTACAACCAGAACTCCCCCCTCACGTGTGAGGGGCGGTCGCACAGAGGACTGTACCTCTGTGCCAACTTCCAATTTCCCTTGTCTTAGCGGGGGCCCCTTATTTAACTCGACGCCATCTTAGTGGTCGTCCGAGGACTCGTGTGAGGTGTCTAGAAGGTAGCGTAGACCCCCCTCCCACCCCACACTGTTCACCATATCCGCCGTCGCGGATATCCTGGCCCCGGGAAATTCCTAGGAGGGGCATCCAGCCGCCTCCTCCCCTGGGAGGGGCCTATGACCGCCTTCCCTTCGGCGACCCCATACTTAGTGGGTGCCGCCTCCCCGTGTGAGGGGCCAATGGCCGCCTCCCCCCGGGCGCTCCCATCCATAATGGGTGGCGCCCCCTCTAGGGATCTTGAAATTACTGCTCACCGATCATGACCTTACCGCCACAGGCCGGATAGTTGACCGGCTATCCGGACCCCCCACACTCCTACTAAAGGTCATGACTATCCAAACCCCGTAACCATGCTATGAAGTCTCCTATGAGTAAGACATTCCCCTCCCGGAACAGATGAACCCCGTCTTCGAGATACATGTCATCCCCCCGGATACATCCATGCGGAATACAGTGCAACTGTCCCGAACGAAACAATCTACCCAGCTTGTTATTAACTTTCTTTACCGAATGATTCTAAGCTGACACAGAGAGGGCCCCCCGCCACACCTTCCTTGGAATCATGTGTGACCATGTTATCGTGCACCCCAGAATCCTCTTTGCCACCCAGCTAACAGTGGATAGGACCCGCTCGAGAAGTACTCGCCGACCAAGCGGCACCAAGTCATTGCCCCCCAGATGCACTATGATTATAGACGGCGGTGACCTTGTCCGCCCTAACAGTTCCTCGACAAAACACTGAAACCGGTCAATACAGAGCCCGCCCCTTCCATGGAAGGTCACCCTGTACCCGTATTCCCCAGCTGCATGAATCATGTCACCTGCTTTGAATACGTCCGCGGCACGCCTCACGTATGAGTGGCCCACGACCCACACCACTCTTTCCTCAGCCGGTGATCTTTGACCGCTGGTTCCCAGGTGTCGGGTCGACTGCACAGTCTGCCCTGCCTCGCAAGCTCGCGAAACTGTAAACCAAACAAAAGACAAGAAGCGTGAGTGCATGACATTAGCTTCACAACATGTGCAACCGCACATACCTTTTATAACAGTTTGAGGACCATCGTCCCAATTGTTTCACCATTTCCACGCTTTGACCCCTGGCTGTAGCCTCTGTAGCAGCCCCTATCCTGAAGGAATGGGTCCCAAAATCGCTCGGGTCCAAGCCCGCTGCCGCGATTGCCAAAGTTAACACCCGCTGAAACTGAAACCTTGTCAGTGGGGTGGCGTTGGTGTGTCTCAGCAAGCTTCCCCCCCATGCTACCGCCCTTTGCGCCAGGTATTCCTCAACGCACTGCACCGGGCACATGGGGCACCCTCGCATGCGCTGGACCACAATACTGTCCCCCATCGCACCCTGGTCGGTTTTAGACCTGGCGATTGTGATTACCATTGAATCACCCTTGATCTGAACGTGTTCCCGACATAGACCTCCCCCCACATCCTTTTTATTTCTTGCCACCAGCTCGCTCACCCGCATAGCCCCATGGAATGCTAATGCAAAAGCGGCCCGGAACAGTACTGCTTCGGACTGGGAGGAACATGTCGTGGGGAGCACTGACATCAACAGGGACAATCTCTCTAACTCGATCGGGCGCCTCTCGTCTGCTCTATGACCCTCGAGGCGTTGCCACCCTCGTAGTGCCTTCGTAACCAAAAAGGACGATGTAGGGTCCTTGATGCCGTAAGCCTGCGCCATGAATGCAATGGCGGCCCGGTGCCTATTGGCCGTCGCTGCTGATCGGCCTGCCTTGTGGAGTGCTACTAAAAACTTCAGTACATACTCCTCCTGTCCCCACTTATCCCCTCCTGCTGGACCCAAAAATGCACAATAGGAACGAAACGCTCCTTCGTACGCCTTCCATGTCCTGGGGGCTAAGCTGGCTCCCACGAGGTCCTGTAATCCGGGGCACCGAGTGACCAGAGAGCTTCGGGAAATGGTGCCGCCACTAGATCCGCAGAAGGTAGATAACCCCTGAAGGCCTGCATGTGGGAACGAGAGAGTGCATCAGCCGCCTGGTTTAGTACACCCGGCTCATGCCTTGCCCTAAACTGAACGTTCAGTCTCATGCACAGTAGTACGATTTCCTTTAACAATCTCAGAATCAACTTGCAGCGTGCTGCCTGGTTATTTATGCATTCCACCACGGTCATGTTATCAGACCAAAATACCACAGAGCGATCCCGGAACTTGAGGGCCACCAAAATGGGGAACAATTCAAGAAACCCAATGTTACCTGTTAGCCCACTGGTGTGCCACCACGTCGGCCATGTTTGTGCCGACCATCGATTACCAAAGATGGCGCCAAATCCCACGCTCCCTGCCGAGTCGGTCCACAAACCCAGCTCGTCCGAGGATGCTGGTGGTTTGCTCCATACCACTCGACCGTTGAAATCCGCCAGAAATGCCAACCATATGCGCATATCCTGGCGAACCTCTGCAGACAGTCTTGTGCGGTGGTGTCCTTCTTTGAGACCGACCATGGCTTGTGCAATAGAGCGGGAAAAGGGACGGGCCATTGGTATCACTCTGAGGGCAAAGTTAAGCTGGCCCACCGCCTGCTGCAACTGATGGAGAGTTACTTTCTCTTTGCTAATGCACAATTCCAGCGAGGCCCTAAATTTCAATACTTTGTCCCTGGGTAAACGGAAGCATCCCTCCACTGAATCGAGCTCGATTCCAAGAAACTCGAGTGAAGTAGATGGCCCCACAGTTTTCCCCGGTGCCAATGGCACGCCGAATCGTTTCATAAGATTGCAAAATTCCAGTAAAGCCTGCGCACATTCCGTGTCCCCGGCTGGCCCCAAGAACAAAAAATCATCTAGATAGTGCATAACCTGCGTATAGCCTGTAGCTCTGGTGAACGCCCATTGCAGAAAACAGCTGGATTTCTCAAAATAAGCACAAGAGATGGAGCAACCCATTGGCATACATCTATCCATGTAATAGCGTCCTTGAAAAACAAAACCTAACAGACGCTGATCCTGTGGGTGTACCGGGAGCAACCGGAACGCTGACTCAATATCCGATTTAGCCATCAGCGCTCCAGGCCCCAGGCGATTCAACATGGCGACGTCCTCATCAAATGATGCGTACCGTACCGTACAGATTCCTGGATCAATCGCATTGTTTACCGAAAGACCCCTAGGAGCCGATAAGTTATGAATTAACCTAAACTCACCTGGGTCCTTCTTGGGGACTACCCCCAGTGGTGAACACACGAAATCATTGACTGGCGGGTGCCTATATGGGCCAGCAACCCGGCCAAGGGCAATCTCTTTTGCAATCTTACTTTTCACCACCGTCATATGCTGCTGAACCGACAGTTGGTTTTTACACCGTGATTCCCCCCGAAAATCCCCCGCCGGGATGTGGAAACCATACGAGAAGCTGTCTCGCAACACCCCAGCGGAGACATAATCAGGGTATTCATTCAGCCAGGGGATCATTGCCATGATGTCCACAGGGGTAGGTAGCGGTGCCCCTTGGTCGACATTAGACCTGTTTGGCCCCTCCTCTACCCCCTGTATCACCATTCTTGGCTCTGCACGAACTCTCAGGGTGTGAAGAGTGTCCGCACCCCGCACACTCATGCCTGAATTTACATGTCCCCTGTGGCCTCGTGCACTTGCCTCTGTTAAAGCTCCAACAGACCCCTTTTCTACCCCCGCTCCCACCACTCCTTGGTTGGTGATCACTAGTGGTGCTCGCTCGAAAGGGCGCCGCCGAATAATGGCGGGAGGACTCCGACCCATTCCCGCCAAGTGAAGACGACTTCGTCGTGCCCGGCATGAGCTGTTTCTGCCAAGAGATGGAGTCGAAACAATCCCACGTCAGGGATGAGTCGTGCTCCTTTGCCTTACGAAACTTACTATCGTAACCCAACCATTGATTGCCTTCATAAGTTTCATAGAAATCCATTATACGTGTTTGGTAGCAAGCCAATTCATTCAACACCTCAGGCTTACGTTCCCCCATAATCGCAGTGAACATTGCAAATGCCCTGGCCCAATTAGAGATCGTCTCATCCACCCTGAATCCCGCCATTTTGGCACGCCATGCGCTCGAGTGCAACAGATCCTTCTGACTTTTAACATGCTCCACCTCGTGGTGGTCGGTCAACAGAGAAAACATATTCACATATTTATCAGCCCAAATCAACTCTTTCGTGGCCAGCGGGATATGCTGGACCACTCTTTCCCTTCTCGAGGGTAACGATCCCTCCCTTGCCATTGGCAACGGTTGCTTACCCGAATCGGTAGCTGGTCGTGCTGTTGTTCCAACGCCAGACGCCGGTTGTTCCGAGGGAACCTGAGGGGAAACAAGAGGGAGATTCGCCTTCGCAGCATCTCTCGATTGCCGCAACTGCTTCATTAGTAGCTTGGCCTCTTCGGCCGTGTCTCCTGGGTAGCAACCTCGGTATTCTTTCCCAGCCATGCGGCTAACTGGGCGGCCAACTCCGGAGGCATATCCCCCTCATTATTAGGCGTGACTACAACAGGAATCGGTTGTCCCGCGTCCGGGACCGGAACCGGGGCCTCAACAGGACGAACCGGGCTTGCCGGGGGCGACTCGGGAACTGGGGCCTCCCCCCCAGCCGCCCTATTCCTGGCCCTTTTACCTCTCCCAGTGGGGACTACTCCCGGCAATGCTGGTCCGATGACTTTCTTCGGCCTGCCCGTATTGTTCATTGCCGCCATTTGTTTCTTCATGCTCGTCATATCTTTCATCAGCATGCGAAGCATCTGTTCGGTTCCAGCCTTCTTTCCGACCTTCTTGCCAGGCATTGCTGTCGGATATTCGAACCTTGCTGCTCGACGAGGTCCTGGATCCAAAGATTCCGAGTTGCTGAAAGAGAAACACAAAAATTACAAGTTCTCAAAATTGCTCCTTGTTCCGTCTAGGGCTCACGTGCAACGAGAGGGTGCAGCTTCCAAGCACAGGAACAAGAGGATGCTTCTTTGGTTTGTTGCTCCTTTTATTCCTCTTCGGGAGGGCATGTACCCTCCTCTGGTACGCCTACGGGGCGTGACCAACGGTGTAGGTGTCTAGGACAACCCCTTCTTGGGCGGGAAAAGGCGCGCCCCGGCTACGCCGCTTCGGGCATACCGGCCGAGACACGCCCCCTGCCCAAAATGGTTTCCCGGGGGGATCCGGGCACCCTACCATACGTTCGGGGGGACCGAGTGGTCGCCCCTTTCCATTCATCTCTGCACCAGACCGGTGCACCTGTTTGAAGCCATGTTACAGATAAATACATTGCTTCACTTTGCTATCAAAACAAACTGGTGCGGATGAGAGGACATGAATGAAAGCATAACCCCCGGTGTCTGTCCTTCCCTGACTCCTCTGCAGACTGTGCGAGCTGCTGAAGGTTGACTTTCAACACAACCAGAAACCTACGCTCGCATTCCAGTTTAAAAAGAAAACTGTGTGATCCTCGGCACATTCCTTTGTCTACCTCTGCCTTGGTTCCATTATCTGCAGAAGTCGGAAGTTCTAAGAAACGGTAGCAGAACGTGAATAAAAATGTTACTTGTGTGTGAAGGAAATGTGCTAAATTGCGTTCTTAAAAACTATATTTGCAGTGGGTGAACAGCCGTGGTCGTTGGTTTTTGCTAACCAACGACCAAAGCTCCCCTTATTGCCCCTGCTCTGAAAAGACTGTGCGCTGTCATTACGTTTATTTAATAAATAAAAAACAAGCCTCCTGCCACACTTAAGCAGGCTGTCTCTTTCACTTTCCAGCATGTAGCGCTTGGTCTTCGTGCTTTCAGCTACACTCCACATCCATTTTCTGATCTGCTAGGTTTGATTCACCCGAAATCCAAAGGCTGTCTCACACAATCCTCACGGGGGTGTCAGGTGCGATTGCTCTCTTGTAAGATCCCAAAGGCGAGACTTATTGGCTTTGCCAAAGCTTGTTATTATTTTCTCCTTCACAAATAATATTAATAAAATTCATGGCAAACGAGAGGCTCGTTAGTTAAAAAAACATCAATAGTAAAACGTCCACATCAGTGAATGTTTTTTATTTTATTTTTGTTCTTTTTATTGCAAGTACAGGGCTGCCATGTTTAGGTGGCTGAATAGTTTCTTCTCTTTCTTTTTTATTGTTCTGGCACATGCTTACAAAAGAAATGTAATCACTCAAGCAGCTCTTCCTGTTTCTGTTTGGGGTGAGACGAATTGCTGTTTGAGAAGTGACCAGCAGCTTGTGTTATGATCACCTCATAATGATAAACATCTTGTACACTTGTGCATCAGAACAGTGGGTGCCCAACATTGGTCTAGGAGGAACTAACCCCTGCCAGATTTTGATGATAAGTAGTATCCATATAAATACATTGATATTTGAATAAATGTATATAGGGTAGGACCGGTAAGCAAAAGCTGACCTGCCTAAATTTTGAATCCAGCCCCTACGCCCTTCTTTTCTCTTTCCCTTTTTTCATTTGATCTCTTTCTTTAGCTCTGCCTGTTATTATAAACCCTGTGAAGCTGAAGAAAGGCAGCGGTCACAGACCTTCAACAAGCATTTGCAATGCAATAGGTCTCGCATTTCCAAAAGTTTAAGCTATTAGCGTTCCAAATGACAATGCCTTTTATCAGGGCACAAGTAGTAAAAAAAGAAGTGGGGGGACGCTGTCACCGGAAGTTTGTCACAACAGGAAGTGACGTCACGAAAGGTGCCGAGCTCCTCTTCCCAGAGAGGCCAAAGAGTGAAGTCCAGCTGCTTGGCAGAGGGGATGGCGTCCCCCCGGTAAAATAAGTGGAGGGACGCCGTCCACCCGCGTGGTACCCTGACTCGAGCCCTGCCTTTTATTTATGTTTTGGCTTTTAAAACATAAATAAAAAGCATTGTCATTTACATTGTCAATAGCTCAAACGTGTTAAATGCGAGACCTATTGCATTGCAAATGCTTGTTACATTTATTTCCCCCCACTGTTTGCAATCCTCAATTGACTCAGGTGAGTGGCAATCCTACACAGACGGTACTCAGTTCTATGGTAGGGTGTAAGGACCCACGTGTTCTTCAGCAACCTACAGGTTAGTCTATTCACTATCACAAAATTATTGCACAGTGACACTCTACAACTGAATGGGGATAAAAGAGATTGCATTTTGTTCAGTCAGAAAGTCATATCATTAGTGCAAAACATGGTCCTGCAATCCCTCCATGAGCTGCAATTCACCTCTGCTTGCAAAGTAAAAGCTATCTAGGTGTGATATTCAATGCTTATATGCCATTCCCAGAAGTGGTCAGTGCTGTCCTACTTTGCTTTTTACCGCTATATTTATTGAAAAAGATAATTTTCCATCTTTCTCAAAACTACAGGCCCTAATATCAGTGTAGCAGTAAAGAACCGCCTGAAGCTAGTTTATATTCTATAGCTAATAAACTAATTCACAAGCTTCTGATCACACAACATGCCACGGTGTAACAGATTTGTGGCTTGAAAATTAGAGATGGGGTGTGCCAGAAATCACTAACCTTGCTGTCCGTAACCTCATTGCATTCACAGTCAACCACCCACACAGTTACAATATGTAGGTTCACCGTAGACACGTTGAAAGGGGAATGGGATGAGAAAGAAAACAGACACAATGGACATCATCATTCTCCTTGGCATTAGCCACTATGGGTTGGACTAGATATCTAATGAAAAGACCACCATTTAGAACATGCCTAGGACAGCATATCACCCATCTCTTCTTGTAGCTCTGACACAGGTTCGGAAGATATCTAGATTACAGACTCTGCTAAAATGTGATTTCTGTAACTCTGGGGAAACAGAAACCCTAATAACATCTTTATTTTAATCCTTATACAACCTTAGCCTTAACCTCACTCTCCCTATAGGAGGGCTACTACTCTCTAATCGTGAGTTCTCCTCTTTGCTGTTGTGGTATGTACTCGAGATTGCCTTTGGCAAACAGTAATACAATAAACACTTATCAATACTATGGATTTCACAGTGAACACTAACTAACTCCTTTCCTAAACATCACCAAGTGAATATTTAAATAGTCTTTTGAAAATAAGAAACATCCTTTCTATTGGTTCATGTAAAAGGATCCAATAATGCTTGACAGATAGTTCTATACTACTTCAAGAGAGTTCATAATCATTGATTTTAAATATCAAAGTTTATTTCTCCTAGATATATTCCTGTGTGTTTACATCGTCTTTTCTCAAATATGGAGAGGAGGGAACGATCTCCGGCCTTGCCCAATCGCTTAGAAAGTTTGCATACATATGCTAAACGACCGGGAAGCAGGCATTTCATTTTCGCTTTTCCTGTGGTGTCAATAAAACAATGTGTTAAAGAAAACAACAGATGCGGCTTCCCAGACGTGAGCAACACGTGTCAGTTCTGCGCCACTGGATACTGCAACCGTTTTATGTTGTCATCCCGATTCCCGAGAAATTTTTACTTAATTTTGTGCAGACACTGGAATGGAACAAGCCGCCAGAGAGGGGGTGGGGGGTGGGGTGGTGTTTGTGTGTGGGGGGGGGGGAAACGGTACCTCAAAGCACGCGATGCGCGTATTCAAAGGAACACAAACGCTGACACGCATTTCTTACGTACTGGGCATTCGTGCTGTCGAGCACGTGGCAGTGTCCGGGGCTCCCGTGAGCTGCGGGAGCCCGCGTGTTTCTGCGCCAGTGACCGGGTGAAGAGGCCCCCCTGCCACAAGGATACCAGCCGGGGAGCAGGGCAGAGTCCCCACAAGAGCCGGTAAGTGGGGCATGCTGTATGTGTGGAGCGCTTGTGAGCATTACAAAAAATGCTATTGCAGGAGGCTGACTTGCCTCGAAAGCGGGACAGGAGATGTGCACAGCGCGTGGCTGTCCGTGTGTGTGCACCTGTTCAAATCGCCAAAAGCTCTGCGCGTGCCCATCTCCTGTCCCACTTCCGAGGCAAGTCCACAACAATAAGCCTCACTGGCGACAGCGCTTGGCGCTGCGTACAACAGGCTCGACCTAAAAAGCGGTCTCCAATGTCTCCAGCCTCGCCTCTCCCGGGGAAATGCCCGACCTTACAAATAGTCAATCCTGCCCTGCTCGTACAAAATGTAACTTATGAGGATATCTTAATAATAAGGCATGGATACAGCTCTCCTTGAAGAGCGTTGGGCACCCCGTATCAGAGCAAGGTAAAAGGCAGGCCTGCAGTAAATGTGCAAGTGCTTCAGCCGTAACCTTGCACTTATCTGGCATTACAACCCTATTAAAACAATAGTGAACTTAATCGCATCATGATCAGACCACACTAGTGAACTAACTTTCATACAGAAATCCAAATATTGTGTGCAACAAGCCAGCCCATTACTTTTACCACAAGTAACAGAAACACCCTGTATGCCTTGCTTGAAGTGCTCTGCAATGGAATCTGCCATTTTGTTTCTGACACTGCCAAACTATATGGACAAATACTCCATTCTTAAAATGGAATCCGCAGTAAGTAAATAATAGTTTGTGCGAATCTAGTGAGTGATGGGACAGCATTTCACAGATAATATCTCTAGAGATGTTACTCTCTATATGGTCATGGAATGTGGGATATATTATTTCCTGAACATCAATGCAACCATAGCCACATCTCCAAATGTTGAATTTTCAGTGCCAACAATCACTTGGGGTCCAAGTGATCCATATGCAAAAGAGGATTTTCCACGTGGATCACTTAGATCAAAAGGCAGTGTGATTGTTGGTATTGAAAATTCAGTTAACGGATTGAATCCTGTAATGACTGCAAACGCTAGCTTCAAGACCTATATTGAATGGGTGCTAATGAATGTCTCTCAGTGAGATGAATTGGCAACTGCCACATGCTCCCTTGTGGCTTGTTTTGTGCTTTACAAATGCTGCATATATACATACAATAAATGGGAGAGAGATACATTTCTTAAATCCCTTTCCTCCAGCTGTTGATGTGAAACCAAATAGCTTCTGTGATTTTAGAGGACATGGAAGCCTGGGGTGTAACTCTAACCTATACACTCGCTTTTATGATGGCAATTTTTTATTACCATCATCAACAGATTTCCAACCCTGTTTTTATACCCACTGCATTTTGTTGATTTCATTGTCCTTTTGACTACTTGTTCCAAATAAATCATTTTTCCTTTTTATTGAAAAATTGCACAGATTATTATGTTGTGATTAAACTGCCTATTCTTTTGTGATAGGGACCTACTCCCAAAATAGATTGTACAACATTGGTCCCTTCTGACTCACAGGGTACCCTTGTTTCTTTACCAACTAAACTGGCACAACAACATCAATTATTTAATTAAATGCTATAAGGAACCTGTAACTGCATATAAAGTACTGCAGTGCAATTACCCCACTTATAGGTACCTACTTACAAACAAAAGCTAATAAACAAGAATTTGGCAACTGACCTACCAAAGCTGACCAGAAATAAACATAAAGCTAACATCGTCTCCAGTCACAACATAACCAACATCCTCAAGCAAATGTGCCCAGGCGTTGCACATCAACACAGCAACTTAATTTGCCTTGGGATAGTCAATAGTTGGATGCTCAAAGTTTGCGTGACAGAGAGGACTAGCCAGTGACCGACCATACAACACAGATTAAAAGATAGCTACAATGGCGTAGACAGATCTGCCCATTAAAGCGAGTGCAGTCTGATGTGGGCAGATGTCCATCATACTCATCTTTGGTGGGTGTGGGAAAAAGAGCAAGCACTACTGAGAGGGACATAAGGAAGTGAAATATAAAATTCATTATAGGTACAACTGCAGAGACTAAGTGTTGGAGGTGGTGGGAAATGCAGCATGTTAGTGGTATACCACAAGGGTTAGAAGTAACTGTAGCCATACCTCTTGGCTGGTTGGCATGTGCCCATGAAACCTGAGAGTACACTCCATGACTCCGCCATGCCCCATTCTGTATGCCTAGCAATGTTCTTGTTTACCCTGTGCAGTCAACTGTCGGTACCTCTCCACTCTGCCCTCTACCCAAACCCTACCAGCACCTTGCATTTCCCCCTGCTAGCTCCTGCAGTGATGGTTCATGACAGCTTGGGCAGTTCTCCGTCCACTCAAGCTCAACCATGCAGGTGTCAGTTGTTGTGAGTGAATACACCAGTACTGCCCAGAGTGCTTGTGGCTGGCAATCAAGGTAATGGCTGTGTCTCTGGTGGGACTAGCCAAAGATATGCTTAAGTGGGTCAATACTGATTTGTGAGATGGATCCCTCAAGTAGATGAAAATGTATCTGTTATTGGCATACAGGTATGTATGTATGTGGTATTGATACAGTACAATCCTAGTTCATGGGCAGCAGAGATCTGTACACTGTCCAAGGCAAAGAGACATGCAGCATGTCATTGGAGGCTTAGCTGATTTCTGAGAGTGAAAATGGGCTATTACTACATCATGGTGATTCCCAAATTAGAGTAGGGGAAGGCCTGATTGATACAAAAATTGCAGCGCACATCCTGGGTGTATTGATCTAGAAGGCCTGTTTTTTCTTCTTTGAACGTCTTTGGTTCTGCAGTCCTGCTTGGGAGTATGCAAGTTTCATGGGAGATTGTGAGCCTTTCAGGCAGATAGGTGGAGGTGCTGGCTGTGACTACTTAGTGGATGATGCAGCTTGTTTAGAAGATCAACAGTGCCGGTGAATAGAACAAGTGGAGTTACATCAGACTGGGTTTGATGTGGTCATATTTCTTCGGGCACTTGATGAGGCATGTAGGATGCTCTTAAGGGGCCAGGGTCAAGTCAAGGAGGTTGTGGAGCAGACGGTCGCCAACTTTTAAGATGCTAATTTACGAGGGCTAGAGCTATAGTTATGAAGTCACTTTCTGCAGGGAATGGTCCACTTTCTTTAGAATACCAGGCTTTCTTGATTTACCTGGCAATGAATTTGCGGGAGAACAGGTGACAATTGGAGTTCAAATCCACCCAGATTCATATTGTGGTCCATCTATTTGTTGCTGGTGGTTCTAGGCAAATAGCAGGAATTCTGTTTTCAAGGGATTATGTTTCAGGTAGGAGCTGAACATTCAGTACCGGATAAAGCCCAAGCAGTGTTTGAGGAGTTTGATGCCTGGAACAGAGAAGACCTCGAGGATGTAAAACTTCTGTTTATATGAACTATTACTTATGTGTTTTTATACCTGGTTAAAGCACAATAAAGCCTTAGTGGTATTATACATTTACAGGTACATGTATTTTAAATGCAATACCATTTTGGTGCCTGGTGTTGTACCCTGCACATTTAGCCTAACTGTTCTAGTAAGCATAGCCACAGAACAAAGGTGACGCAACAAAGCGAGAACTGATGACGTCGTGAAGTCAGCATTTCTACTTTAGCTTTCTGTATCTCCTCCAAGGCCTGCTAAAGCAATCTTCCCTCAAGAAGAGTCTGGCACTTGCTGTTTAGTGTCTACCTGCAGCTTCAGTGTACCACATGAACTTTCTTTCAATGAGAAAAAGTGTAGTACCAAAATGTATGGAATTTAGCATTACATGCTCCAAAGGTCGGTGGGCGAAGCTCTGGTCTGCTGAAATGGCAATTTACCCTTAAATATTTTCATGCATGCTGAGTAGATTTCTATGACCTTTTCAGACTTTAACACTTTCAAATAGAGTTGTTGGAGTATTAGTGAATTTTTATGCTATTATCTGTGAGTAGAGTCTCAACTGGTTCCATGAAGAGGTTGAAAATTAACAGACGCAAGTTGGAACCTAGTGGAAACTTTGCCGGCGATTGGAATCTTCTGGGACCAGGATGCGCCATGTGGAAAAACTGGCATCGATTGGATACATAGGAAGAGAACGAGTAGAAGTTGTCTCTAGTGAAGTGAGACAATACTGATGAGGAAAAGTTGGTCGATGGTTTCAAAGATGGATGAGAGTTCCAGTAATATCAGGAGGCAGTGTTGCAGCGAGACAGACTGCAATACTCAGCAGCTCTGTATATACCGATGGGGTCTGAAAAATAGATAATGGATTAGGTCGTAATAAATTGGTGCCATGGGTGAAACCAGAGAATGAGAATAATACTCCCAGTAAATCACCAGGTTTAATGTCTGCCCAATATCTAATTTTATTGAAGAAGCAGTGTGACCGCTTATCTCTGGTCCTGAGAAATGCCCATGAACTTTATATAGTCACTAAGGGGCAGAAACTTGTTGACCCATTGAGATAGGGTAGTTGTTACCCCCTGTCCTCACATTTTTTGCTCTATCTGAAGGGGGCTCCAGAATAAAATAGTTTTGCCCACCAGGAGATAGTTTAAATCACTATTATCTACCCTTTCTTTGCACACAGCCCCTCACCCACCAACGTCACCATCTTGCTCATCCAAAACACCTCAGCTCCTCCATATATATATAGGGGAGATGTAGCCCACACAAGTGTTATGGAGTTGACAGTCCAGTAGTTGGGGTGGGAGGAGCTAGGTGGGCAGAGGGGAAGAGGTGGGGTCAAGACAGGAAAGGGTCAGATAGAGTAGGGACGGGGACCAAGTTGGATGTTGAATAAAGAGCTAGTACATACTCCGTCTGTGTCCGTGTATAATTAGAGTGGGACACGACAGCTGACGACGAGGGTGGGATCTAGCTGCAAACCCACCAGAACGAGCCCCGTCCCGCAGCGTAGAGCGCCCAGAGCTCCGCTGTGACCGTGGTCCTGAGGCGCCACGGAAGAGACCCCGACGTGACCAAGAGAAGTCTGAGCGTGACCAGGCGGTCCTCAGAACGAGTGAGGGAGAGCAGACAGTGCGCCGAGCGAGGGCGCCGAGAAAGAGAACAGTGCGCCGAACGAGGGCGCCGAGAAAGAGAACTGATCGCGCTGGACGCGCGAAGCCCGCCAGGATTGAAGGCAGGGCGCCAGAAGAAGAGAGCCGGTCGCGCTGGAGGCGCGAGACCCGCCTGACAACCCGCCAAACCGTGAGTGAAAGTCGGGAGCCCACTCCGACATTGCCCCAACTCACTGCGTGACACTGTGCAGGCGAGGGAAGCCGACGCGCGAAGAATAGCGCCAGGTCGGCGCGCGCGTGATAAGGAGGCAGCGCCGAGTGATCCGCCAGCCAAACGCCCCCCCGCAGCGTGAGCCTACCTGAAAAGCGGCAACCGGCAGCCATCTGCATGCGCGAGCCCAGCTGTGCAGCGACGTGTGAGTGCACCTGGAGAGCGAGAGAAAGCCTCGTGTCTCACAGAAGGGAGCGGCCATTTTAAGGTCAGGCAGCTCTAGAGACAGACCCTATTAGAACTGGGGGCGGCCATCTTTGGGTCAGGCGGACAACTCAAATAAGCACTGGCAGCCCCAAATTATCACAGTGAAGGGCGGATAACGAGCAATCAGTGCCAAGTGAGCGCAGCAAAGAGCAAACAAGCATTGGCACCTACCATAAGAAGTAGAGGGAACGGACACCAGCAGCTGCGACCAGGGTCAAGCATCAGAACCGAAACCTCATCACCAAGATGTCCAACCCTCCCGCACAAGACGCGCAAGACACTCCTGCCAAAAAGGAAGTCAAGGGCACGCACCTGCGAGCGCCAGAACCCTTAATAATCACGACAGGAAGCAGCATGGGCCTCAAATGGCAGGAATGGCTGGAGGACTTTGAGGACTACATTGAAGGCTCCAGAATCGAGACAGACAAGGACAAAATAATAACCCTTCGCAATCTAGGAGGGCGCGAGATCAGCAAGATAGTGCGAGAGATCCCAACCGACGACAGCGACACCTATACCAAAGTAAAAGATATATTGAACAACCGCTTCCTGCACAAAAGAAATGTTGATTATGAGCGACACAAGTTCCACCAACAGCGCCAGGACAAGGATGAGCCACTAACCTCCTTCATACACCGACTGCGACGCCAGTCCCAATACTGCGACTTCGCAAACTTCTCGCCGGATGCGGCCATCAAGTCCCAAATAATCTCAGGATGCCACTCGGAATCGCTGAGGCGACGACTGCTAAGGAAGCCACAAGAGCTGGCAGAAATTGAGGAGAATTCCCGAATATATGACCAAGCCGAAGAGAATGCGGCGGATATCGAAGTCAAGCCCAGCACTAGCCGCGAACATGCCAACCGTGTCTCCGACCGACGACATGGACGACAGGACTACAGAGGCAACCCGCGTGACAGATCACGCCGATCCAGATTCTCACCCAGACGTCGAACAGACCACCGGCCAAAGGATTCAGAGAGGAGAGACCGACGACCTGAACGCACAAGACGGTGTTTCAGGTGCGGGTATGACTACCCTCACATTGACTCATGCCCCGCTATGGGCCAACGCTGCCGAAAATGCGGACGATCCAATCATTTCGAGGCTATGTGCAGCGATTACCACCGAGAGAAACGTGGCGGCAATGACCGACGCGCCAGCCAGCAAAGATCCTCGAGGACAGAGACCAGACGGCACCATGTCAGAGCCGTTCAGGGTGAACCTGATCGATCCCCGGCGTCGTCTCACTCCAGTCGTGAATCCAGACGTTCCAGATGGGATCGCCGCTCCCCCTCGAGAGACTCCAGGTCCTCCTCATCCAGGCGATCGTCCTACACTACAGAGTATGTCAACATTGCTGACAACGATCAGCTCAAACGCTACCCACGGCTTGACATCATGGTGGGCAACCATGCAGCAAAATTCGTCATGGACAGTGGCGCATCCCTTAACTACATCTCCGTTGCCGAACACGAGCGTATGGTTCCCAAACCTCATCTGCGCTTTGCACCTGTCCGGGTATACACCTGGATGTCAAGAAAACCACTCCCGTGCCTGGGCAAGTTCGACACCACCCTCACGCACGGCGGCACCACCATCCCAGCAGTCATCTACGTCATCAAAGGACCCGATGCCGACTGCCTACTGAGCCTTCCGACTGCTGAGCGCCTGCGCCTAGTGCACATCCTCTTCAACGTGAACGACAGCTCCAACTACACCGCGAAATTTCCATCTCCTTTCCAGGGCCTGGGCAAGCTGAAAGGTCGGCAAGTACATCTACATATCAATGAGCGAGTCAAACCAATCGCTCAACATCCGCGGCGAGTGCCGTTTCATCTGCAATCAGCAGTGGCCCAAGAGCTGCAAGACCTCCTGGACGCTGACATCATCGAACGCACCGAAGGACCCACTCCCTGGGTGTCCCCGGTGGTTATTGTACCAAAAAAAGGGACTCCAGACAAGGTCCGTCTCTGTGTAGACATGCGCCTGCCGAACACGGCAATCGAGAGGGAAAGACACCCCGGTCCACACCTGAGCGACATGATTGCGGCACTCAACGGAGCTACGGTATTTTCCAAACTGGACCTCAACAAGGGCTACCATCAGCTCGAGCTGGATGACAGCTCTGGCCCCATCACCACATTTGCCACGCATCTTGGCCTCTTCCGATATAAACGTCTCAGTTTTGGCGTCTCCTCGGCTGCCGAAATCTTCCAAGAGGCGATACGCCTGATCATCCACCATATCCCAAACTCACTCAACTACAGTGATGACATTCTGGTGTACGGCACAAACCTCCGAGAACACGACATCGCCCTTGACCGTGTCTGCCATGCTCTAATGGACGCAAACTTGACTCTTAATAAAGACAAATGCGAATTCCACCAGTCAACACTGAAATTCTTCGGACACATTTTTTCATCTAGCGGCATGAAACCTGATCCAGACAAGGTAGCTGTGCTCAACAACACCAAAAGCCCAGCTGACGTGAACGATCTGCGCTCCTTTCTCTGGATGGCGAGCTATTGCGCTCGTTACATTCGCGACTACGCCACCATAAGTCACCCACTGAGGCTCCTCACGAAAGCCAACCAGCCTTTCAACTGGACCCCGGAATGCGAGCGCGCCTTCAGAGACATCAAACAGGCAGTGGAATCATCTGACTGCCTGTCTTACTTCAACCCCAGACGGAAGACAGAGATCACCGTAGATGCCAGTCCGGTGGGCTTAGGGGCGATCCTGGCTCAGTATGACGATGATTCGGAACAACGGAGAATCATTGCCTACGCCAGCCGCAGCCTCACCGATCCAGAAAGGAAGTATTCCCAGCCTGAGAAGGAGAGCCTGGCGGTCGTGTGGGCGTGCGAGCACTTCCACATCTTCATCTATGGGAAACACTTCACGCTCATTACCGACCATCAGGCACTCGTAACGATCTATGGAAATCCAAAGTGCAAGATGCCCCCCAGGATTGAGCGGTGGGGCCTCCGCCTGCAGGAGTACACATTTACAATCGTTCACAAACCAGGGAAGGGAGAGAACCCTGCTGATTACATGTCCCGCCACCCCCGGGACTCTACAGAGACAACTTCTTCCATAGCAGAGGAATACATTCATTTCGTGTCAAGTCATGCTCGCCCACCAGCCATACCAATGCACACCATCAGGGAAGCAACCAACAAGGACGCTGTTCTACAAACTGTGATGAAACGCATACTATCCAACAGGTGGAGACATCATCCACAAAATGAAGACGAGAATCCTGATGTTAGGAAAGAGCTCCAGGCTTTCCGACACGTCTCTGATGAACTCTCAATAACCGAAGACGGCCTCCTTCTAAGAGACCACCGGATAGTCATCCCCGCCACCCTGAGACAAGGAGTAGTCGACCTAGCGCATGAGGGTCATCGAGGGGTCGTATCCACCAAGAGAGCACTTAGAGAGCGTGTCTGGTTTCCAGCTCTAGACCAGATAGTCGAGGACACTCTGAAGGACTGTCATCCCTGTCAACTAACCAGCCCCAACACTCCGCCTGCACCACTTCAGATGACCCCACTACCTGACGGAGTGTGGCAAGAAGTTGCAATGGATTTCTATGGGCCTCTGCAGTCAGGGAAGTACGTAGTTGTCATCGTGGATGAGTACTCCCGATTCCCAGTGGCTCAGTTTATCTCCTCCACCAGCGCCACCTGTACTCTCAAAGTATTTGAAGAGGTCTTCGCAACCTGGGGCGTCCCCAGGATCATCAAAACAGACAATGGACCCCCGTTCAACGGGCATGAATT
This sequence comes from Lissotriton vulgaris, assembly GCF_964263255.1. Lineage (NCBI taxonomy): Eukaryota > Metazoa > Chordata > Amphibia > Caudata > Salamandridae > Lissotriton > Lissotriton vulgaris. The sequence goes on from NC_141693.1 coordinate 327,031,977, forward strand.
CGGCGACTTCGCGAAACAGATGGACTTCCAGCACTGCAGGGTCACCCCGCTCTGGCCGCAAGCCAACGGCACCGTTGAACGGTTCATGTCGACCATCAAGAAAACCTTCCAACAGGCCACCGCCGAGAAGAAGGATCTGCAAGCGGCACTGACCGAAGTCCTCTGTGCCTACAGAACCACTCCCCACTCCACGACGGGCGTCTGCCCTGCCACTCTCATGCTTGGGAGGACACCGAGAACTCGGATCCCAACCTGGGAAGGAGCACTGAAGAAACCCCTCTCAGACCACCAGATCAAAGACATGGCTGCAACAGATCAGTGTCACAAGGAGAAGATGAAGGACCATACTGATCACAAACGGAGGGCACGGTCACCCTCCCTCAAGGAAGGTGACAGGGTTTTCGTTAAACAAGAGCAGCGCCAGAAAACTGACTGTCGTTTCAAAGACGAGCCCCTCACGATCGTGCAGCAAAAGGGCACCATGGTGACCGCTGAATCAGAGAATAGGCGAGTCACCCGAAATGCATCCCACTTTAGGAAATGCCCTCCTGAAAGACATGACTGCACGCCTGCAACCTCCACGCTGGAGAACCCCAGTGTCCCAGAGGCTGGCACGCCCGACTCTGCACCTCCCATGGTGCCGGAGCCTGTGGTAGAGAACATTGTGTCTACACCGGCTCGACCTCGACGCCAAGTACAGCCTCCAAAGAGACTGATCGTAGAAATGGACTAAGTTTCACTTTCACTGCTGTTTGTTAAGAAAGGGGGAGATGTTATGGAGTTGACAGTCCAGTAGTTGGGGTGGGAGGAGCTAGGTGGGCAGAGGGGAAGAGGTGGGGTCAAGACAGGAAAGGGTCAGATAGAGTAGGGACGGGGACCAAGTTGGATGTTGAATAAAGAGCTAGTACATACTCCGTCTGTGTCCGTGTATAATTAGAGTGGGACACGACAACAAGGTATCTTGCGGTCCTTGTGTGAGAAGGAAGCTCTATGATGAAGCATCTCACCTTCAGTGAGTGAGGGTTCTCGTCCTTAAGAGCTAAATACTCTACTTTTGACACTACCAAACGTACCGATGCTGTGTGAAATAGTTCCCTATGAGCAGTACGTTTTTGGTAGGATAAAATGCTCAAGTAGAGACCCTTTTTGTGATACTAATCTGCAATAACAGTGTCATGCCAAGAGTCAGGGATATATTTGTAGAATGCTGTGAAATGTAGATGGGCGTCATGGCTTGTGGGCCCTTGGCAGTGTAATTTGTAAAGTGTTATGCCCCAACATTCCTTGTGCGTGCGGACAATAATTCCTGTGATGAGGAGGCTATTTTCATCATAGAGGCCTTTGTGCATCTGTGGTATGCGAACAAGGTTGATGTACCATGTCACATGGGGTTTGAATGTATGTGTCACTTGCCATATTGCATGCAGATGGAGGGTTGTGAAGAGCTAAGATTGTCTCCAGTGACTTCTGAGATTGAAGGGTGCTTAATTGAAGGGTATACTAACAAATTTCGACTAACCACACATGGCGAAATATCAGTACATGACCGATTTGTAAAAAAAAAAGTACCATACATGAGTTCAAACACATGAAAAAAGTTCTTTGAATGGAACAGGAATCATACATTTAACTTGAGTTAGAATTTTCACTTTTCACAGTCGGTCTGAGTGTACAGAAACAAGGTATTTTGTGGCGATGTGGGGTTCTTTTTTTCTCAAGGGGAGTGATCATATACATGTATGTGATTGGTCATGATAATGTGTGTGTATTTGCAGGAGCCAGTCTACGTTTTTTATTTATATGCCTGTTTATCCTTCAAATCAGGATGTGAAAGCTGTGATGTTTACTAATGTTGAGCGATTTATGTAATTTTTACCTATCAACCCATTTACTAAATCCAATCCCATGTATTTCATTGACACAGTGTTCTGCAAAACAAAGAGATATTAACTAGTATTCTGATGCTTAGCATTTTGTCTAAAGCCTTACCAAGATTAGGACAAGAAAGAGGTATGTTCCTACTAGAACCAGATTGTAAGCCCCTTCACACCTCAGGTAACTAGACACAAACAACGATGCAAAATCGGATTCAGAGTAATGCTTATTTTCAGCCAAAAAAACACTCATAAACGATCCCAAAAAAATCTATAGATAGGCAAAGCTATACAAAAAATAATCTTTACGCCTGAGCTAGTGCAGAAGAAACTTCAAAACAGAGTAAAAGGTATAGTGAACTAATTAATGCATGTATCATAGGAACACACAAACACAAATGAGAAGCGCCATGGTAAAAATGACTTTGAAATTATGTATGATTCAAGTTGTTAAATGTATGAACACCGTCTTCTCAGTCGGGATGGAATTTACTTATACATTGTGATATTCACTGCTAAAGAAATGTTTGTTCCGTTCAAGCAAATAATGCTTAAAGACTTTGAATAATTCCAAAAAGAGCGAAACAACTCAGATTCCCCCCACAGTACTGGAAGGCAGGACATAGACAAAACCTCTTATTAGATCTGGCTACTGAAAGGTTTACCTGTCATCACTGTAAAATAAATAAATACAGTGAGTACGTTGGCTTTGGGTCTTCTACTGGCTTTCATACATTTTTCATGGTTTGTAATTACTTGGATGGCTGTCCATCAAGGCCATGGCATTTTGTGTTCTGTTATATTTACTTTTGTCAAATTACACCGTTTATGTGCTTGTTTGCGGATTTTTTGTTAAGAGCATGAATGCTGCTTGGAAGCCTTACCCTTTCAGAAAGCTACTGAGCCTTTCACTAATTGCTCCTGAGCAGTCATGTGTCTTACGCTGTGTCAGGATAACATGTTGGAATTACAGCTTTTTTTAAAATCACAAAGTAAGGGCAAGGGCATACATATAGGCTGTCTTTAATGCGCAACGAAAATACTGACTGTCAAAAGTGCCTGCTGTGCAATGTTTTGATTTGTGTGCCTTTAAAGTTCACCATTTACAACGCAAATGCCATCATCTGACTCATTTTCAAAAACACTCTTCTTTCAGGGTAAAGCTTAACTCTAATAATGCAGTCTTTTCAACAAGGGGACCCTGCTCCCATACAGCTGCAGACACGAGATTGTTTCGTTATCTGATTACTTTTATGGACGGATTGTGGCAACATAATGTCCCCCAATTATTACCAAACACTTTCTTTAGTTAGAAGCCTGACCGACGGGATTTACCAGGTCTTTTTTATTGTGTGAGCTGCACCTGCACTCCTTTGGGGGGAAGGAGACTTATTTGTCATCAGGATTTGACTTGGAGAGAAGGAAAGGCAGAAAGGGAGACATAAGGAGGAAGAGAACAGGGATGAAGTAAGATTTACAAAAAAAAAATAGAAAAAAAGACAAGAAGTGTAAAGTAGTGAAAGAAAGAGGTATGAGGCTGTCTACCATACAGACCGCACCTGCTCAAAGGGAGGGTTGCAGAGCAGTGAAGGTACTCTGCTCTGACGCAGCGAGCCTGTGGCGAAGAGGAAGAAAGTCGGTCTCTGCCTGCTCAAGAGCACAGCTGCACTGGAATAATGGAGCTATTCTGCACTGTTTGCAAAACGGGGAAACGGGGCGGGTGCCTGTTGCCGTACACCAGCCATTAAAGGGCTGCAGACGGATGAGTCAGTCAGTGTGCAGCAGGTGCAGTGCCCCCGCCACAAGGAGGCCGCGGCGGGGGGAGGAGAAGCTGGGCTCTCTCCTGCTCCCGGAGATCAGGCTGGTACTGAAGGGGGCACATCAGCGATGCACTGGCACGCTGCTAACCTCGCACAAGAGGTGCGCCCGCTCTTCAGGAGTCCGCGGATTAGGAGTTTAATTAGCAGACGTTCTAGAATCTTCGGTGACAGGAAGCACTATAAACAGGCCCGAGGATTAAGAAGGACGCCTTTATCGGGCGTTGCGCCACAACATCGCGTCCTCGGAGGCAGGTGTTAATTGCAATAGAAGCCCTTACGCGCGCTCGGATGTGACGGCGTTGGGAACAGAGGAGATAAAAGCTGTAAAACCAGCAAAGCAGGTGCCAACCAGAGGCACGATTCCAAGACAGAGCCACTCAGGTCCAGCACATAATCACCTGCCCGGTAACCACTGAAAGAAATCTCGCCATACAGTGTATATGCAACAGGGTGCCCAGTGCTTAATTTGTGAATAAATAGGGGCCAGGGCTCTCATCAGGAGGATACTGCAGCGTGCACCACACATTGGTCCTGCCACGCTGCCAATGATTGTAACAACTCCAGGACACAAGTCCTAAACAAGCATTTGCAATGCAATAGGTCTCGCATTAGGAAAGTGTGAGCTATTGGTATTGTAAAAGACAATTTTTTTAAATATGTGTTGGCTTTGAAAATATATAAATTGATAGCATCGTTATTCACAAAGCTAATAGCTTACACTTTCCTAATGCGAGTCCTATTGGCTATGGCAATGCTTGTTGGTAGCAAGCAAGGACAGTGCTGTTGTGGTGCTGAGTGATGATGTGGTTGGGCTGAGTGATGTGGTGGTGTCCCAGAGTGATGTGGAGGTGTCCCAGAGTGATGTGGTGGTGTCCCCGAGTGAGTGATGTGGAGGTGTCCCCGAGTGAGTGATGTGGAGGTGTCCCAGAGTGAGTGATGTGGAGGTGTCCCCGAGCGAGTGATGTGGAGGTGTCCCCGAGCGAGTGATGTGGAGGTGTCCCCGAGTGAGTGGTGCGGTGGTGTCCCCGAGCGAGTGATGTGGAGGTGTCCCCGAGTGATGCGGTGGTGTCCCCGAGTGATGCGGTGGTGTCCCCGAGTGGTGCGGTGGTGTCCCCGAGTGATGCGGCGGTGTCCCCGAGTGTTGTGGCGGTGTCCCCGAGTGATGCGGTCGTGTCCCCGAGTGATGCGGTCGTGTCCCCGAGTGATGGAGGGTGGAGTCGGAGGGTAGAGTTGGAGGGAGAGCAAGGAGTAACAAAGCGTGGGTGCGAGACGAGAAAGACGTAGAGAGAGGGGTAGGAGGAAAAATGAAAACACACGAGTGGTGCGGGCGTAGAAAGTGAAAGAAATTGAGTTAAAAACACCCGGCGACCGCTTATATTTTTCAATATTTAGCATTGAAAGGGAAAGTAGGTTAGCAAGAGGGACGTTAAGGGGAGAGTGAGGGAGAGCGCGAGAATGAGAGAACTACAGGGGAGGAATGGAGATGAAGAGAGCAAGGAGTAACAGAAAGAGCGTGGGTGCGAGAGCGAGAAAGAGACGTGAGAAGAGGAGCTTTTAGTGAGGGGCAAAAGGCCCACTGGTGAGCTTTAGGTAATGCATGGCGAGTGTAGGGCTAAAAGTACAAGATAGTGGGGAGTGCATTCCTTTCAAGTCTGATGGGGGGGAGGGGGCGGGGGAGCGGCAGCCTTTGAAGTCTGATTGGGGTAGGGCGGATGAGCAAATGGTGAGGCACATACACTGGCCATAATCCGCATTCCAAAGCCCTCTGACATCAAAGGAAGCGTGGGAGGGAACGAGGGGGGCGCTAGGTGGCGCACTTGCAAATGGCCGCATGTAAATAAGGCTCTTGCCGCCCAGCGGCTTTTATACTTCATTTATCCTACTAAATGGCAATCCTTGGTGGTGTTTTGGCGATCGATTGATGGAGCGGCACACCAGGAGAAATCTGGGCGAATTGGTCACCTTCCGTGCCTGTGAGACTGGATTGAAGTTTGCCCGGGGAGACCAGTGGAGCCACATATATTCGGGCGCCAGCCTGACAGACTGCGGCAGTCCGTGGTGGCACACGTGGTGTATAGGCCGAACGAGCGGCCTGTACCCGGACGCGCGGCGGCCGCCTACTGAGATCCTGCTCGGTGGGGGTTTGGAGAGCGGATACCACCAGTGGAAGGCACGGCGGGCACTGCTTCTGCTCTCGAAGTGCGAAGGAGGTAAGAGCGGAGCAGTGTGAAGGGTGATTGAAACTGCCGACGTGTTGGCCCTGATTGCTGGCGGGTCGAGTCTGGGGAGTGCCGGGGTGGTTTCGACTCTGCCGCGACCTGCTTCTATCCCCACTCCTCTCACCAGTGGACGGGCAAATACTGTGGCTGAAGAGGCCGGCCAGCCCGAGAGGACTCTGTGGACGTGCAGGTGTGGGGGGGCCACATTACTTTGAATACAGCCCTGGTGAGACTGGTACCGAGTCATTTTTTGACTTTTTGGGCCGCGAGTCCCGGAGGGATCTGAGTGACCAGAGGTGTCGTGGTTGTGAGAGGACCGCTTTTGAGTGCTAGATCCCCCACATGCGCAACTGGACGGTACTCTAGTACCACGAAGAGCACGCAAACGGCGCAATTAGACTGCCTGGGAAGCAACAAGATTTCCTGCCCGGAGGTAACCGCTACATGCATGAGGCAGCGGCGATAGAGCTGGAGTGGCATGCTGCACGAGAGGCGCGACTAATACTCCACCACTGAACACATGGTCAGTACGGCGGAACGAACTGTGCGATGAGAACACTGATCGAGGCTGCACGGTACTGCTGAGCGGAGGCCTACCGGGCATACAGCTACAGGGGACTGGCACGCTCTTCGGAGCCTACTCTCACTTGGTCTCAGACCCCTCCACCTTCCTCCTCGCTGCTAAGTCGCTTGCCCCTTGGACTCCGGAGCCATTTCAGACACCCACAGGGGCATGTCGCCTGAAGCATCAGAAGTGACCATGGGCAAACCAGATGCAAGACAACCTAAATTTACGTTTGACACTGTCAAGAGATCTACTCGTGCAGGGCCAGATGTCCAAGAACAAGCTATGAGTAGTGGTTCACAAGATGTTGCCGCGGGCCAATCCAGTGAAGTACAGGATATCCTTCGCGAAGTCCGCCAGGGCTTCGCTACTATAGTGGATAAAGTCAACAGGACGCAATTGCTCACAAATTGGAGGGCCTCGACGAAAGACTCAAGGAAGCGGAACGATGCATTTTGGACTCAGAAGACGCTACTACCCGGCACACGTCACAACTCGCTCGTATGGACAATTTTCTGAGGGTCATCGCGGCAAAGAACGAGGACTTGGAGGCGCGTAGCAGGCGCAATAACATTAGCATTTTAGGCATTCCGGAATCCACCAACACTGGGCGGATGGAGGACTATGTGGAGAAGCTTCTGCTGGCAGCAATAGGGTCGGACGCCTTTTCTACTCAATTTATTGTGGAACGTGCACACAGATCTCTGGGCCCTAAACCCAAGCCTGGGGACACTCCGAGGCCCATAATTGCTAGGCTCCTAATTTACAGAGACCGGGATGTGGCACTGAGAGCTGCACGCAGTAAAAAGACCCTGGCATATGATGGCAATTCCTTTTCAATATACCCAGATTTCACGCCTGTGGTTCAAGATGAAGACGTAAATTTATTGAGGTCAAGGCGAAGCTTCGGAAGGCCCAGATCGATTACGCCCTTCTATACCCGGCGCGTTTGCGGGTTACGCACCAGGGCACAGAAAGATTCTTCACAAAGCCACAGCAGGTGGAGGAGTTCCTCAAACAGCTCAAGAAAGCGAATGGGACTGCTGCGGCTGCAGGAGACCCGAGTAGATCCCCTGGAAGGGACTTGGAAGATGAGGCACAATGACGAGCCCCTGCACACACTGGAACTGGTAGCAAACTGGTTTGCCTGTGCTCTGTTTTATGTTGAGGGGGGCTGCTCCGATAAAGGTTGTCAGTGTTAATTGACAAATGTACCACGAGGAGCCTAATGATGGCTCGCCGGGCCCCCTTTATTGCCTGACAGGGCTTCGGCTTTGGCTGCTGCCTGATTGGATGGCACGGGGTTGCTGTGTAGCCACCTAGGGATAATCCCCACTGGGATTTCCCAAAAGGTCCATTGGCGTATACGTTTGGTTGGGGTTGTGTTATGCTCGTTGAGAGACGAAAACGGGTGGGGTGGGTGGGTGTACAATACTGGCATGTTTGGGTTGCTTCAGTGGGAAGGGAGTGGACGAGGGGAGGGGAGTGAATCGTGGACGTATGAGATGCAACGATTGGAGATCGTTATGGGCGCAATGTGCATGCAAGGCGTGGGCGCGGCAGACATTCTCACACTGGGAGATGTTTTCTGTGTGAAGGTCTTTGGGACAGTGCTACAGTTCATAAACTGGATATTTGATGATGAGTGTATATGGCTAGCGACGTAGAGACACGCCTAAATATTGTTACGTGGATTGTCAGGGGGCTGGGAGACCCGAGAAAGAGGTGGCAATTCCTGGCCTATCTCGACAGACACCAAGTACATATAGCGATGTTGCAGGAAACCCATTTTACACCCCAGAAGGCAGCTACATTTGTATCCAGATGGGCTGCACATAGTCTTTTCTTCGTATTCCACCTACGCTAGAGGTACCGCTATATTGGTCAGGAGACCAGTGCCCTTTCACTTGACTGGGACATTCGCTGATGACCGCGGGATGTATTGTCTGGCTTGGGGGCGCCTGGGGTGAAGTCGGTCACCTTGGTGTGTTGCTATGGACCGAATGTGGATGACCCTGATTTTTTTATCTCCTTGTGTGGGGCGATAGGAGACCAACTCGAATTACATTATATGGGGTGGAGACTTTAATGTTACCTATGCTCCGCACATCGATCAGTCACATCCTGCCCCGCATCACCACAGTAGGGCTGGCAGCGCACTGAAGAACATCTTGCTGGATAACCACTTGTTAGATGCATGGAGGCACACTCACCCTCAGGCCCGTGAAGGTACACATTTCACAGCACAAGCCGCGTCCAGGGCACGATTAGATTATTGGCTACTTTCCCGGGGTCTAGCACCTGCGATCTGATTTGTGCAGCATTTGGCTAGGATGTACTCCGATCATGCACCAGTTAAGCCAACGCTTGCCTCAGCAGATTTCAGTCCCCCGCGCAGCGCTTGGCGCCTTAACGCGCGCATGATTTTAGACACGGTTTTCCAAGAGGAACTGCGCGAGGAAATTTAGGATTTTTTCTTACGGAATAAAGGTACAGTGAGTGCAGAGCGTTGAAACCATTTGGGAGGCGTTTAAAATTACGCTGAGGGGTTACTGTATTTCCAAGGGCATGGGCGTACTCAAGGCTATTGTCAATACGCTCAGCAGATTAGAACGTGAGCTCAAGACACTTGAAGCCAGATTGCTGACCTCACCGTACCGCGTCACACAGCGTGAGTTTAGAACCAAGCTTACTGCATACACTGAGGAGGCGGATAGAGAGATGAGATTTCGGGGCAAACACTGGAAGGCTCGCCGGTGTGGTGAGGGGGAACGACCGGGTAAAACGTTGGCAGACATGATCAGAAGGCCACGTTACGCTAACTACGTGGTTGAATTAGAACGGGCTGACGGTACACGCTGCTGGGATACTGCCAGCATACTTGAAAACTTTACTGAGCACTACGCCACACTCTATACCACTTCTGGGGAGCAGGACTTGGATCTGGATGATTACCTTGGAGACGTTGCTCTGGGCTGGTTGAGTGACGTCCATCGTACGTTTCTAAATGCTCCGTTTGAACTAGATGAAGTTCGCAAGGCCATAATGAGCATGCATCCTGGGAAGGCCACTGGGCTTGATGGCATTCCAATAGAATTTTATAAGACCTATACAGATCGGATGGCCCCAATACTGCGGGAAGTTTATGAGGAGTCATTAGAGGTTGGCTCACTCACCCCTTCTATGAGAGAGGCTCTCATTATATCCCTTTTGAAACCTGACAAGCCCGCCCACTTGTGTGAGTCCTATCGGCCTCTCTCTCTTCTTAATTGTGATGCTAAGATCTTGGCCAAACTTATTGCTAATCGCCCAAGTCTGCTGTTAGAGCTCTTAATCCTCCAGGATCAATCCGGGTTTGTCCCGGGAAGGGCTACTTCCCATAACCTGAGGACTCTCTGCACCATTTTACATAACGTCTCCCAGAATTGCCCTTAGCAGCGATATTCCTTGACGCCATAAATATCCTGTAATATCCAGGTCGGCATTTTTTTAAGACACTAAGAACGGAAATGATTAAATTGGTCTGGGGAGGTAAACAGGCTAGATTGAAATGGACTGTCCTGACTAGACATTACTCATCCGGGGGTTTGGTATTCCAGACTTTGAACTCTATTATGTAAGTGCTCAGGCTCATTATTTATACTATTGGATCCGGCAGCCCCGATACATGCTGCAGCTAGCAGCCGAACACTGGCTGGTGCATCCAATTTCGATAGAAGGAGCCATATACATGGATTTGCCTGCCCGAGAGCGCACACAGACTACTGTATATGCCACAATTTCGCCATGGAGGCACATTGTGAAGCTCCTCGAAGCCTCCATGATCTACTCCCTGCTCTTGCCACTCACATACCACCCCAACATGCCCCTCTTGCAGGAAACACTCTTCCATAAACTTCAAGAACGCACGTCGCTCAAGTCCTGGGGGGATTTGTACGAGAACGGCCAGTTCCGGGACCCAGAACATGTTTTTGAGGGTGTACAGCGCTCTCCCTTAGATACCTTTTTGTACATAAGGCTTAAACAGGGGTTCAGATCCTTAACAGATAAGCGGTAGAAAAGGGGGTGGTGATGGATGGAGCATCTGAACCAACCAATGGGTTTAATCCATCACCGTTCTTTGGCCCACTCTGCCACCCCAGTTCAGACATGGCCATATGCAAATCAGTCTGACCCTGTGCCTCATGGGAACAGTCCAGCCCGAACTGCCAAGCCATGCCTTCCCTGGACCGGAAACAAGCTTCCCAGGACCGATTTCTGGCATTGCAGCCGTCTTCAGCCAGGCTTGCTTGAATCCAGTGGCAAAGTGAGCAAGGGACTCATGTCTGAGCATACCCTGTCAACTTATGGCGACAAAGCGGTACAAAAGGGGGTGGTGATGGATGGAGTATCTGAACCAATCAAACACTCACACCCAGTCAAAAGATCTGGGTTTAATCCATCACCGTTCAGAGTGGGCTAACGAACGGGGATGGATTAAACCCAGATCTTTTAACTGGGTGTGAGTGTTTGATTGGTTCAGATGCTCCATCCATCACCACCCCCTTTTGTACCTTATAATTACAGATAAAGCGTTGCTAAAAGGAGGGACACGGATACAACCACTGTGGCAGCTTTGAAGTGTGATGCGAGGCACAGACAAATGGTGCATTCCTTTGAAGTCTGATGCTGGGGGGGGCGGGGGAGCGGCAGCTTTGAAGTGTGATGCGAGGCACAGACAAATGGTGGTTTGTGGCGTGGCTGGTTTGTGCCCGCTCCTGCTTCACATGAACTGTGGCTAATCCGCCGTCTTGGCAGACTTTTTGGACCGCTTACTAGAAATCTCGACAATCAAGTATTGCTAAAATAATGCTTTAGGTCGAGACCTAAAAAAGAAGTGGGGGGACTAACCAAGGTAGGCAATATGCAAGTGACATCACCGCGCACAACATCACGGTGCGCGACATCACGGTGCGTGTCATCACGGCGCGCAACACCACGGAATGGCATGCAACATCACGGCGCACAAGATCATGGCCACGGCTCGCGACATCACGGCGCACGACATCACACATGGCATCCCAGGAATTGACATCATAGGAAGCGGCATCACAACCCACGACTTTACAGGAAGTGCCAACACAAGTAGTGATATCAGATCTTAAGCCCTCACATGTGATTAGCTGGTCTAAGAGCACATTTGAGCCCAATTCGAGTGTACTTATACATTTATTTTTATTTAAACTCCTACAAACAAAGCGGCAACAAGAATAACAAGCATTTACAATGCAATGGTTTCGCCTTTTGAAAAGTTTGAGCTATTGGCATTGTAAATGACAAAGTTTGTATTTATGTGTTGGTTTTGAAAACAGATACATAAATGGCATTGTCATTTGCAATGCCAATAGTTTAATCTCTGTCAAATGCCACACAAAAACACACAGACCCACACACACCAACAGAGCCCCCCCCCAAACACACACACAGACCCACACACACAGACCCACCCACACACACACAGAGCCACACACACACAGAGCCACACACACACAGAGCCACACACACACAGAGCCACACACACAGAGCCACACACACAGAGCCGCACACACCCACCCAGAGCCACACACACCCACCCAACATGTCACAGGCCCCAGTCCCATAAGGAGGTAAGTCACTCGGTATGTCTGCCTCGGTCCCTTCCCCCTTTTGTCCTGGAGACTGCCACTGGCAAAGACTTTTCAGGATCCGTGCAACCCCCGGCTCTGCCCCCCGCCCTCCTCCTGTGTATGCTGATTTTTGCGAGTGCAGAGGTTCCCTCCCAGCTCGCAGCAACTTCAAGCCCACAACCCCGCCCCTTGCCTTCCCCACGCCGATCACTTACTGGGCGAAGTTTCCAACTGTGGAACATGGCAACACGTTTCTTGGCACTTGGAAGGGGAGCTGGGTGTTCTTGGAGAACATAAAACTGAGTTGTGTGAGAGTCAATGAAAGCTACGCTTGTGCACTCCGCCCCCACTCCAGCACCCCCCCCCCTTTAAATTCCCTATTGTTTTCCGAGCATTTGGCTGCATGGTGTCCCTCAAGGCAGGAAGTCCGCGAGGTGAAACGGCTGACAGAAATATTCACTGATTAGCCCTGATTTTAGCAAGTATTACATTTTCCCGTTCTTCGGGGCACTAATTTTGATACATTTTGGATTTATTTCAAGAGCCTGCTAGCCATCTGCAGGCTACACGCGGGGCACTTAGTGGGAAGCAGCCAGACCATCGCACCGGAAGCCCCCGGCACCTCGTGCGAAGGAGAGCGCCCCTCTTGCTGGCCAATGTGCCGGCCTGTCACTGCTGCAGGTCACCCGGCAGGCACTTTCCGGCACAGGGGGAAGTGCCGCCCGGGCTAAGGCAGAGACGCTCGTGGAGGAGCCCTGTGCAGCATCTGAGCGTTGTACCCTTGCCCTACTCACCCAGGACGGGAGCTCCCACAGCCGCCGGCCTCCCAGAAGCTGATGCGCATCTCCGGCTCTGGTTTTAAACGCGCACATGCGCTATCATGCTGCTGATTACCTGATCGCAAATATAAACTTCTTCCTGGCAACATTTCGCAGCCCACTCCTGGAGAATACTTTTGGTAACTGGCCAAAACAAGATGACCAAAAAAAATAAAAATAGGAACCGCCCACCACCGCGATGACGTTGTCAAAGGGGCAGGATGAGAAAAATAAATAAATTTTAAAAATCGCCGGAACGCCCACGAGTCGCCTCGCAGAATGACGGACGCCTCTCTCTTCCAATGGCTAGCCTCCATTTATGGAGCCAGCCAATGGAAGACAGAGGCGGGACAAAGCCCACATACTATTCTCAAAAGATTTCGCCTGTACGAAACGCTGCTGCGCAGCTTTCAACAGGCGAAACCTAAAAAAGCACTCTGGTAACCCTGGCAGGCCTGTGCCTGGGTGTGTGCGTCTAACAGGCTACGCAAAAACCTCCCCGTTAATCCACTCTACTTGGCTCTTGCTGAAGCCTGTTTGCAAGGTTTAACAGACTGGGCGAGGGTCTCAGAGCGCCGCAAGATGGCGTCTCCTAGAGCAGCAACGCCCTTGCCATGTGCTCCCAGAGCAATTAATTACCCATAGCTCTTTAATAAACAACCACTAGCTACCCATATACCGAACCAACTGGAGTTAGCAATGCAGCGTATTCCTGCATGGTTAGATGTGGCAATAAACCTTCATTCCTATGCTACTAAGAGTAGCACAGGAAGTCCTGTTTTTGAAAGCTTTTGCAGGAGGCCACAATGGAATCAACTTGATTCTGCGCAGCCTTTTTTTGTGACCAAGGAAAGAGAGACGCGACATCACACCATTCAACCACCCAGAGGAGAGAATGCGAGTACAATTAAAAAATAAAAATAGCTAGAAGGAAAAAATAAAACACAGCTTCTCTAGTGGTGCCTCAAAAAAAATGATATATTTATTTAGGTAAACCAAATCTAGGTAGCGTGGTACCAAGAATCGGCACGTGTTTTAACCCTCAATTGCAACTGTGCCCCCTTTTAAATTTTAAACCTCACCTACCTGCAATGTAAAACGCTCCTATCGTTGGCAGAATTCCTGACAAAGAGTTCTTTAATTGTGCAATAAATGCACATAAAATGTATTCAAACCACCACCTGCAGAAGTCTGGGTTGCACTATTATAAAAAAAACAACAACAAAAAAACAATAAACCAACTATTGTTATAAATCATCGGTTCGTGCAGGGGTTTCTCCTCGCACCCGATACTGAGGGAAGCCTGTTTTACCCGAATCTCGGCACTGCCCTTAAACCGGTATCGCGCGCAGGGAACAGGGTGCTGCCCTCAAGGAGCAGAGGGACCGAAATCGGAGCCGAAGAGCGCGCGCCTTCGGACCACCCCACGGAAGAGCCGACACCGCCCGCCCTGCCCCGGAGCAGAGAAGCGAGGATCCGGAAGGAAGCTCGCACCTGTGCTGAGCCAACAATGACACAGATCACCATCACCCAGCTCGCACTTTCGGGCAGTTCGCATATGGGGGCACAGAGCCCGGCATCCGTTTGACATCCAGCAGCATACGGTCACGGGGCCAAAAGGAACTCTTCTAAAGGGCCCGGCAGCTCACATCTTTGCCCAGCACCACCTCTGGGGCGTAGGATCACCCTGCCAGCGAGCACCCAGTTGATGCATCACCCCAGCAGATGGACCATGTCACAGCATGACACCTAGACTGGGCTTTAAGTGGGCCACGTCCTGCCGGTGCTCAACAGGGCAGTTCTAAGAAGCAGGTGCTGAGGCGGGTCACTTTCGGGCTCTCCATTATAACCTCACCCTCGGGGTGGAAAAAAAAATCTTAACTTGGCACCAATACCACCTTTCATATATCTTTAAAGGGTCTCGTTACAGTTCTTTCAGTCTCATTTCAGAACTGAAGCATTTTAACTTTTTATATAAAATGCCATTGTTGCTGCTTAATCATCTTATGCAACAACCATTGATAAAGCCAGTAGCCCTGGCTCGATGCAGGTGGCATGTTACTTGTGTTATAGATCTGGATGCAAAGATAGAATCCGCAACATACCAGTCGAGGGCACATAACGCTAAGTAGAGATTTCTAATTTAGTATTTTAAGCCACGCTCTTAATTATATTGGCCACGCCCCTCAGAGACCGCCAGTTTTTTTCATCCCACTTAAAGCCTGACCTAGGCCATTGCTAGCAGGGAAGCTCCAACAAGAGTGAGTAGAGAAACCACATCTTATCATGGCACCAGGCCAAGCATGTGTAAAACACAATACTTCCGGCTAAGCAATCTCGAGATTTTGGGGCGGAATAATTTTACATTGTTTATTGAGCTGATAAGGTAAATGTGGTGTATTAACATGCAAGTAAAGCACTAACCAGTACAAAAAAATGCAACGCGAAACAATATACCCGTTCCTGCTGTATATTAAATGCACGTGGTTGCAATCAGGAGCTAAGAAGTGATACAATAAAGACACATTGTGACAAGCTTTTCTTCAAAGCACTGAACCGGGGGTAGCTTCCAGAATTCATTTCCCAGTCTGAATTTCAACTAAACTAAAAGGTTAACTGCACAGCAGTATCGGGACTGCATTTGATGATGTTTCTTCTAAGAAGTGCCTGATAAGCCTTAACCGGAATGCACCCAGATTATAGGTATTTCCGAGAAGACATGAAAAATTAGGATATACTTAAGGAAGCATCCTTGTTTTGAATGATTAAATCTTAGGCACGTCCTGAACCAGCTTAAAGTGTCTGTCCACACAACTTCAATGGCCTACAGTGAATATATGAACGCCAGCGAGAAGGAATCCATAGCAGAGAGTTTACGGCTACCAAGCACCAACACACAATTTATAATACGGTTTGGTTATCACACTGCCTTCGCTTGAATAAAGTAAATTTGTGTGACTGACGTGTTTCAAGGTCAGGTGCTGAAGCTTCAGGAGGTACAGACACAAGAGCAGTAATGGCTTTGCACGGTCCTTAGCTGCAGCGTCTCAGCAACAGGAAGAATCGCCCTATATCGATACAGTTCAGGTGTGCGCGTAACTTACTTCAAGGTCAGGGTGCCCTGGCATAGTTACCAATAACGAGCAGGAGTGGCCCCCTCCGGCACGCAAAGCCTACGCCCCCCTACTCCTATGCCCTCCTTATACTCACCTGTATCGCAGCCTTCCCGTGCGTAGTTGTACCAGGAGTTGCTCCTTCACACTGCCTGAGATGGGTGGGTCAGACTGGACAAAGTGCAGGGCAGGTCACTAACACAAATGACAGACTACTCAAATGAACACGCAAGAGAAAATGCCCACTTTTTGAACGAAGGGCGCGCAAACGTATCGATGTCACGTCCATCTTGGGATGGGTATAAGTTTACTTTATTTATTTATGCGATTTTATATAGCGCGAACTTTACCCGAAGGTGTCAGAGTGCTTTACATAAGAACCAGTTGAAAAACATAAGGACTTAGGATTACATGCGTTACAAAGAGGAAACAAACAGAAATAACAAGCCTCCGCAGCACACATTTATTGAATATAAGACAAGTCAGGTCCCGGGCCGGCAGTCAATCACAGCGCGGCCGGGGGAATGACGTCACAGGGGTGTCCCGGGCCGGCAGCCAATCACAGCGCAGCCCGGGACACACGGCAACAAGGGGCGGGGCTTAAAAAAAGACCCAGAAACTCCCCCGAATCGCGTTTTCACCGGCAAAGCGTGATTGACAGCCAATCTCTTCCAATGGCTAGCCTCCATTTATGGAGCTAGCCAATGGAAGACAGAGGCGGGACCAAAGCCCCATATGTAGAGACATAAGAATTCACCGTGGGCAGAGCACCTGCTGCGCAGGTGCTATGGCCAGGGCGAAACCTAAAAATGACAGTAGATCTGTTCTGGTTAATTGGTTGCAAAGACTGCATTTTAAAATATGTTATGGGCTTAAGGCACCTGCTGCAGAGATATGTGTGTTCCATTAAATCTAAATGAATAATAATTGTAAGATAATTCTGGATGGAGGTTAATGCACTTGCTGGAAAGATCTGCGTTTTGTCTAGCCTCAGTTTTGAATCAAAGTAGCATAGAGCGTTAATGCATATGACATTACATTTCATGTACCTAGGTAAGTAGGTTACTGATTTGAACACAGAGATCCTTATTTTTCTTGTAGTTGCATTATAAACCTTATTATATAGCACAGTGAGCTATGGAAGATGATATGTGACTTTTACACCTTGTAATCCCCCACTGTTTTATGTAACACATCCTCTACAATGATTTACAAATGTATATGATTTATTGTATATGTAATATCTAAGTGTGGTGTAAAGAGTTCTGACACCCTGCATTAGGATGAGTAGCACTATACAGGAAAACATACTAGTACTTAAATGATTTAAAAGCCTCCTCTGGGGTAGTAAGCGTTATATAAACTACATTTATTTTGTGTGACTTCTGGGAAAAAACCAACACTTCCTACATTCTTACAGTGCATGCATATCTAGTAAACAGAGCCTGAACAAAGTGAAAAGCTGCCTTTTTAAAGCATGTGTGAAGTGCTACCAAGCTGTGAGCCTTTGTTTAATCTCTGCTGCAGGCGAAGCTCCTGACTACTCCCAGCCAGGAGACTGGAATAAAAGGAGACCTGATGACCCCTCAAAGTGAGCCTTTGTTATAGGCCCAACAGGAGTCTGAAATAAAAATTCACCGCCTGCACATTCTTGCTTATCAAAAGCAGAAAACATGCAGCCGATGCGATGTGTCCCGGTGTTTGAAAATTACACCGGGACGAATGTTAGTGGGAACCAATTTCTTGGCTGGGCGTACGGTGTTCACCCTGTAAAAATAGTGGGTAGACGCCTTCCACCCGAGTTTACCCCCGACTTGTGCCCTGAACAACACAACTACTAACTATAACACTCCTACAAATGTGAGTATGCAGACTATTCCAAGCCCCCAAAGCTATAAGAATGGCTTGAGCAACAGGTAATAGTAATTTTTAATGTGCAGTGAATTTAATTGTCTGTTGGCTAATCTCTAAATCAGAGAGACTGCACCACAATGGGGCAGACTTTCACAAGGGAACGTGTTGACAATTAAGTGTCGGTGCCGAGCATTGGGAACGACAGTCTCAAATTAAGCACTGGGTGCAACTGAGATACATGTGCTCGAGAAAGCCTGGAGCAACAACCAGACCACAGACAACATGACTGCCCTCAAGCACGCCACCCGCAAACACCACCAGCTGATCCGCACCACCAAGAAGACAGCATTCAAGGATCGACTGGACAACAACGCCCACAACAGCAAGGAACTCTTCAGCATCGTCAAAGAGCTCTCCAACCCCAGCGCCGGAAACAACAACATCACTCCCTCGCAAGACCTCTGCAACTCACTCGCCTCGTTCTTCCACAGATAGATCGCCGACATACACAACAGGTTCGGCGTACTGACCACGCACCGAGCCAATGCCCCCCACCACCACCCTCTGCGCCTGGACTCCGGTCAGCACCAAAGACACCACCCGCGTGACGAACACCATCCACTCCGGATCACCAACCGACCCCTGCCCCCACCACATCTTCAACAAAGCCGACTTCATCATCGCACCCCAACTCTGGTACATCATCAACACCTCCTTCACCACCGCCACCTTCCCAGAGAGCTGGAAGCATGCCAAGCTCAGCGCCCTCCTGAAGAAACCAACAGCAGACCCCACCGACCTCAAGAACTACTGTCCCATCTCGCTCCTCCCTTTTCCGGCCAAGGTAATAGAGAAGACCGTCAATAGTCAGCTTGTCGCCTTCCTCGAGATGAACGGATCCCTCAACCACTCGCAGTCCTGCTTCCGAGCCAACCACAGCACCGAGACCGCCCTCATCGCAGCCACAGACGACATCAGATCCCTGCTCGACAACGGGGAAACAGCGGCCCTCACCCTCCTGGACCTCTCCGCAGCGTTTGACACGGTCTGCCACCACACCCTAGTGCAACGCCTCAACAACACCGGAATCCAAGAGAAGGCACTGGAATGGATCATCTGGTTCCTCACCGGAAGAACCCAGAGGGTCCGCCTGCCCCCGTTCAGATCCGAGACCACCAAAGTCATCTGCAGCATTCCACAAGGATCATCACTCAGCCCCACCATTCTTCAATGTCTACATGAGCCCCCTTGCAGCCATCGCACGCCAACACAACCTCAACATCATCTCCTACGCCGACGACACCCAGATGATCCTCTCCCTCACGAACAACTCCACCACCGCCAGAACCAGCCTACACGAAGGGATGAAAGACGTCGCCGAGTGGATGAAGAACAACCGCTTGAAACTGAACTCAGACAAGACGGAAGTCCTCATCCTGGGATCATCGCCCTCCGCCTGGGACGACTCCTGGTGGCCCCCTGCCCTGGGCACCGCTGCCAAGCCAACGGACCACGCACGTAACCTGGGCTTCATCCTGGACTCCTCCCTCTCGATGACCAGACAAGTCAACACCGTCTCTTCGTCATGCTTCAACACCCTGTGTATGCTCCGAAAGATCTTCCGGTGGATCCCCACCGAAACAAGAAGACGGTCACCCAGGCACTCCTCACCAGCCGACTGGACTACGGAAACACCCTCTACGCCGGAACCACAGCCAAACTTCAGAAAAGACTCCAACGCATCCAGAATGCCTCCGCACGACTCATCCTGGACATCCCCCGACACAGCCACCTCTCCGGACACCTGAGAGACCTGCACTGGCTCCCCGTCAGCAAGAGGATCACGTTCAGACTCCTCACCCACGCACACAAGGCTCTCCACGACCTGGGCCCCAGATACCTCAATAACCGCCTGACCTTCTACATTCCCACCCGCCAGCTACGATCCACCAGCCTCGCCGCCGTTCCACGCATCCGCAGAGCCACCACCGGAGGAAGATCCTTCTCCTACCTGGCAGCCAAGACATGAAACTCCCTCCCCATCCACCTCCGACTGACCCAGGCCACCTTTCCTTCAGGAAGCAACTCAAGACCTGGCTCTTCGAGCAGTAGCAGACCCCATCCCCCCCCCTGCCCCCCCCCTCCCAGCGCCTTGAGACCCTTCCGGTGAGTAGCGCGCTATACAAATGTTATGATTGATTGATTGATTGATATACACCCAACAAGGCCTCCTTTCTAGGGAAGGAGCAGGGTGCCTGCTGAGGGACCCCACAAATGTGACAATACAGACTATTCCAGGCCCCCAAAGCTATAAGAATGGCTTGAGCGTCTGGTAATAGTAATTTTTAATGTGCATTGAATTTATTTGTCTGTTGGCTAATCTCTAAATCAGAGAGGCTGCACCGCAATGGGGCAGACTGACACATGGGCAAGTGTTGACAATTAAGTAGCGGTGCCAGTCTCAAATTAAGCACTGGGAGCAACTGAGATATATGTGGTATACACACCTAACAAGACCTCCTTTCTAGGGAACGAGCAGGGTGCCTGCTGAGGCACACTAACCCCAAACCGCACCAGAAGGATCTCATGCTGAGGCTCATTGACTCTGCCGTCACCCCACACACCCCGAGCAAGACACTAACAGCAAGCAGCACATAATGGTTGTGTTGGCTGGCAGCTGGGAGAATTAATGTGCCTCTACGGATAGAAAATTCTCTCTGTATGCTGTTCTTCTGCCACTCGGTGCACTTTTTTCAACTATAAGACAACAGGAGGGGTGCTATTGTATATGTTAATATTTAAAAAGTAAGTTGTACTTTAGCCCTAAAGGTCACACAAACTCTGAGCATACATGAGCAAAGATCACAGTTTGAGTCTAAAAAAGACTTTTAGTAGGTGCTATATTTCTTCTACAGCTCTTTGTAGGTGTCAAGAGAGACATCTGACCCAACAGGTAAGGAGAGGTCTGGTTATTCTGTTGAAAGAGCAGGCTGTTTCTCAATTTTTGATGGCAGAATTTTGAGACAACAAAATCAAGTTCCAGGCTTTGGGACCACCCGGGATGGCCGCAGACAAACAGCAGCTGTCAGCAGCATCATGATTGGTCAGGGGAGTCTGGAAGCCTGGATGCTTCCTGTTCCTGCCCTGTGGAGGAGAGATGGCGAATTGCAAAGGCTGGAGCCGTCTCCAGCCGATGAGTTATTTTGTCTTTATACCCCCCCCCCCCCCCCCCCCCCACACACATCTCCTACCAGTCACCACTGGTTCGAACAGTATGTTCTGGTGCATTATAGCCACCCTTATCAGGACTATGTAGAGCTTGCTGGCTGCATCAACCCCTGCTGGAGAGTTGTCCCTCTAATGACGCCCTACTACTGTTGAGGCCCTTTGTTAACTGGCCATAGCCATAGCCTTAGCTCTTCTGGGCTCTCTATGTGTGCTCTGTGGGCTCGATGGAACTATGACGACACCCCCTGGGCGTATACCAAAACTGATTGTACCTACCGCGGAGCCCGAGCAACCTTGGCTATAGCCCGGTGGAGCTGCCCTATGAAGCTATAGAGGAGTCTCGCTCCTTGGTCGTCACCTACCCAGCCGGTCAACTGACATTGTTTTCCTCGTCTCCCCTGTTTGTGTCTCCTTCCCTCCCCTTACTCCCTCCTCAGTGATTCTTTTGATTCTAACTGATGTAACTATGTATTGTATCCTGTAACTCGCCGATTCAACTGATGTAGATACCTACAGCAGAGTCCGAGCAATCTTGGCCGATGCCCGGTGGAGGTGTCCTATGCAGCTATAGAGGAGTCTGGTCCCTTGGCCGTCACCTACCCAGCCGGTCATCTGACATTGTTTTCCTCGTCTCCTCGTCCGTGTCTCCTTCCCTCCCCCTCCTTCTTCTCCCTCTGTGTTTCTTTGATTTAAACTGATGTAACTATGTAACCGATAACTCGCTGATTCAAATGATATAACTATGTATCCTGTAACTCGCTGATACTCATGTAAAGCGCTCTGATACCTCCGGGTTAAAGCACAATGCGCATATGCGTCAGGTGAAAAATCATTGGCTTTTAAAAAGTACTAATTAAATATTCCAGTACTGTTATGGTGAGTCAAAGAGACCACCAAGAGCCAGACGCTTTGCAGGACTGAATAATTGTTTTCAAAATTTGCCATGGGTTTCCCACTAAATGATAATAATTACCTCCAATGTGCCATTATCAGCGTTTTGTGATGGTACCCCCTCTATGCCTAGTAATTCAAATAATATGCCAATGCCAGAATTTTGCAATTCATGCCTATATGTCATTGGTGATAAATGTTAAAATATGCCCCTCGTTTGTTAGGGCTAGCATTTTCCCAAGGGTTCCCCCATTTGAATGGTTGCACTCCCATAGGCCATGAATTACTCTCAATAGGCCCGCACCAGCATTTTGGCATGGGTGCGCCCATATTCCATTAATTTACTCCAGTATACCAGGGCCTGCAATTGGCCACAAGTTACCTCCTTTAAAAAACATTACATCTAATAGGCCAGTGACAGTATCACTAGGTGACCGTAGGTAGCTCCACAAACCCAGAACTAACTTGAGTAGGCCATAGCGAGCAGCAGACTAGCAAGTATAACACACCTGCATACGTACACAGACACACAAACACACACACACTCCCTCTTCATCAGCCCCACTCATTCACTCCCAATCACTGTCATTTTAACTCACACTCCCTCACCCTAACTCTCTTGTTCTAACGCGCACTCACTCTACAAACATCTACCTTTCACACACACTCACTGTCTGTCCCACTCACTTTGATTCTTTGACTCTTTAATTCTCACCCTTACTCCTTCACACATTCGCTCTCACTCATATTACTGACACTACCTCACTCACCCCTCTCACTGACTCCGCTTTCCTCCTATTCATTGTCACCGATACACACTTTCATCCCCTCATTCTGGTACACACACTCACCCTCACTTATAAACACTCACGAACACAGATACGCTCTCACTGAATCTCACCGATTCACATGCTCACTCACGCACTCATACACTCATTCTCATGGTTTCCCAATACTCTCTCAAATAGCCTCACCGTCACTCACACTCTCACTCACTGATTCTCACTCAAACATACTCAAAATGACACTCCTATTGGTTCAGACTTCCTCTCTTTACCCCTTTCCCACTCATTCTAACGCACACTAACTCACTAATTTTCACATTGGTGCACATTTCCTCTCCACTTCGTTCTCAAACTCAATTTTGCTCACTCAGTTACACACACTCACAAACACACACAGATATACAATCTCTCTCACTCTTACATATTCTTACTCACTCTCACAAAAGAATAAATCAACAACCTCTGTTTGAATTAAAAAAACGTATCTCCAGCTTCTGGAGTCTTCGCCATTGCAGCAGCAGGGTATGAATCCAGCGCCGCACACAGGATGCAGTAAGGCATTGTGAAAACAATGAATCAGACAGGGCAGCAAAGGCCCAAGGAGTACCTGCTTCAAGCCATCTCCCAGATTCTGACAATCCTAGAATCCAAGATCTTTCAGAAGCAGGGACATACTGGGGCACTGCCTCTGCTTTTTTGGGTGGCGTCATGCTGGCCACAGGTATGAGCTGATGTGCGGCCTCACAGACACATTTTAGCAGTTGTACTGTGCTGCCTGAGACATGCACAGTAAGTCTGCTAATTAAAATTAATTTTACACATCTTAGGAGACCGGAGCTGAAGAACGTCGCTACCACGTGTGCATGTGCAGTGTACTTAAAAAGTTTTTGGGAAGTGGCTTATGGCTCATCCAAATGGTCAATAGGGGTAATTCCATTGGATTCCCATTGTGCCCAGAGAACAGGTATATAACCTATCTTTAGGCCTGGATTATGCCATAGAGGCAGCATGGGATGAGTATGGGGGTAAACTACCAATATTTTGTTCACAAACTTTCAGTAGGTCAGGGTGGCATGAATGGCACAGTTGGTATAAATGCTGGAGTGAAATGTAATGAAATTAACATTTCTAAAGCGCACTATACTCAAGGATGTCAAAGCGATAAGCCAGTCTGGCACATACGCCTAAAAACAGGAGGATGGAGACTTCCACGAACCAAGAACTAGGAGGAGAAAAGCCAGGTTTTCAGATATTAGCGGAAAATTGAAATCTGTACGGCTCCTGTGATATGTAATGGTAAAGAATTCCAGAGTTTGGCAGCAGCATTTGAGAAAGACTACCCCATCTGGCTTTGCAGATAATGGGGACCACAGCCTTCCTACTATAAGCAGATCTGAGCGGCCTGTTGGACACATACACTGAAGAGTTGGCTGAACAAGCCGCAGTCCCTTTTGGTGCATTGACAAAAAAGCTATGTATAGCGCTTTAAAAATCACTAGCTTCCTCACTGAGAGCCAGTGAAGGGCCCGCAAGCCATTGGCCACAAAAATATGTTTAGGAATGTCTAGAATAAGGCATGCTGTGGCATTTTGAATAACCTGGAGCTTATTACGTGAGGATATATTGATATTCAGATATAAAGTGTGGCAGTAATCCAAACAAGAAGGGATCAGGGCCTCAGCCATCGAGTTACCAAAATCTGGCGGAATAAACGGGAAAAACATTTTCAAAGATCTGATGAAGTAGAAACAAGTACTGGTAGTACAACTGACCTGCAGATTGAAGGTCAGGGAATTATTGAAAAGAACCTTAAGCTTTTTAGCTGACTCGACTGGGGTAGGTAAAGGATCACACGATTTGAGCCACCAGAATTTAAACCAAATGGATTGCTGAGCCCCAAAAACCAAGACCTGGGTTTTGTCTGCATTACGTTTAAGGAAGTTGTCTTTCTTCCAATTACTGATTCCTGCCAAGCAGTTCTTAAACTTGTCTGCCACTAAGGGTATACTGTCTGTTATTGACACTACAATTTGAGTGTCATCTGCAAATGAGAGGACCTGGAAGCCAAAAGATCGGACCACCTCTTCTAGTGGAAAGACGTAGAGATTGAAATTGATAGGGTTAAGTGAGGAGAATTGAGGTCCCCTACACGGAAGGCTAAAAGCCTTAGCCCTGAACTGTTCGCAGCTATCAATGTGTACCCTGTCTACAAGAAAGGAGTGCAGGAGGCAGAGAGCCTCATCATCCACTCCTAGATGTTGTAAGCGATGGCCCATACACTTAGGAGGGACAGCATCGAAAGCTGCTGATAGGTTGATCATACCCGAAATTGCAGCTCCGATCTGATACACCTGACCTCTGATACAATTTGCTGCCATTACTAATTTGGTCTCTATACTGTGCCCGCTTCTGAACCCAGTCTGAGATCGATCAAAAAGGTCATTCGAATCAATGAACTTCATCAGTTCCTGATTAATATCTCTCTCCAGAATTTTGACTGAAGTAGTTAGTAATGAAATTGGTCGAACGTTTTTAAAGGCCCTCTTCTTGATTTGGTTTCTTCAATAGAGGGATAATAATGGCCTCTTTCCAGGGGCTAAGAAAGACCCCCGCTTCCAGGGCCTGATTTAAAGTCCTTAGCAAGTGCTCTGCAATGAAGTTGGGAGCAAGTTGAAGCATTTTATGGAGATAGGGATCCAGAGGGAAACCAGATTAAATGGCCATCAGGAATTCTTTAACCTGTGATGCTGAGACAGGAGCAAAGGAGGATTACAACGGCAGGCGCTTCGGGGGAAAGAGTGGGAAATCCTAGTTTGACAGTCCTGGACACTAGAGGGATCAAATTCCGAATACATGTTGAAATCTTGTCTCTGAAAACGGATACAAGATAGTGGCGTAACAAAACCTTAGAGGCACCCTGCAAGTTATGTTGTGGGATGGCTCCTATCCCCTCACATTGCTACTGGTATTCCTTCTACTGTTTTCAAGCATCTTATAATTGCAACCAACACCTGCAAAATCAATAGCTATTTCTGTTAATTGGCCTCAAGAGGCAGCTGGGCAGTCCTGCCAAGTGCCACGCAGCAAGGGTTAGACTAATGCCTTTCAATGCAATTAGTGCTCCCCTCTGCCTTTGTAGCACTATTGCTGGAGGTCCTTCCGCAGCATTGTATATGTATTGCCTATGCTATCCATAACGCTGTTGTGGCCAGGTGCCTTGGCGAGCCGGTGCCCTGTTTGAGTCAGAGGCCTAGAAGAGCTGAGCTTGCTACAGATATAGCAGTATTTTTAAACCTCCTGGCTAGGGACTAGGTTAGACAGAAAGAATTTGAAGCACTTGAGAGTAAGTGATGCCTTACTGTGCAGGTTGGACGCTTTATAGAAACGAGCGGAGGTATTACCTGCACGCCGAGATGCTTGCACCCACTTCACTCATGACTGGGCACCCTCAAAGAGCCAATCGTAAGAGAAACTGAGCTGTGCTGCATGTTCCTGATGCAGCCTTGACTGGGTGAAGCACCAGCAACCTGCCTAGACATTCCGCACCCGAACAAAAATACAGGATGGGCAAATGTATTCTTATCCTTTACAGGCAACTTTTTTTGTCTGTGCAGTGCCTTTTTAGTTTCAATACCTAGTATGCCTAAAAAAAACAAGGTAACAATCCATGTCCAACACGTTCTTTTCTCAAATTAATGACATTACTGGGCGTAACGAATGATCCTATTTGGCTAAATTATCTCATGTAAGTGTCCAAATTAGTGACAGTCTAGAAAATGAATTTATTTTGGTCACGTAATCTCAACAATTAGGTAGGCGGAAGAAATAAGAATAGAGAGAGGGACACACACAGGGGAGAAGGTGAGGGAGAGTCGGAAAGGAGGAGAGAATGACGGGGGCAAAAATACAACGAAGGAAACAATACAGAAGGGAGAGGAAGGTGGAAAGACAAACGTGAGTGAGAGACGTGAGAAGATAAGAGAGACTGTACGGGAGAGGAGAGGGACTAAAGGAGGAGTGAGAATGGAAAAGAGGTGAAGAAACAAGGGACAGGGAGAAACAAAGGGGGATAGAACAGGGCAAATAAAATGTCTGAGGCAAAAAGGGAGGAGGGCGATAAATTGTCAACATATGGTGGGATATGAGTAAGGGGGAATGAAATATAAACGAATGGTTGCAATGGGGTGAGAGAGAAAAGGAGAAGGGATAGATGTAAGAGTGAAGGAGAAAGAGAAAATGTTAGGAAGAGAGCCAGAGACAATAGGAAGGAGATAAGAAAGAAAAGATAAACATTAGAGGAGGGAGGAACGAGAGCAAAAGAAATAAGTGGAGAGGGAAAGGAACGTGAAAAGCAGACTAACAGGGAATAACTAGAAGGAGAAGATGGTGGTGAGAGGAAAGAGGGTGAGAACAAAAGAGGGTGAGAGTGAAAGGAGGCTCTGGGAAATAAAAGTGGAGAGGAGAGAAACGACAAAGGAAGTGGGCGAGGAGTCTATAGCAAAGTGAAGGATGGAAAAAGGAAAGGAGGGACAAAGGTTGGCTAAGGTCTCAAACACAATTTTGTTGATGCATTTTTACATAGTTTTTTATGGCGCATAGAAGCTACCGTCATCACATCTGAGCACTATGTAAGTCCTCTTGGGGTCCAGCAGCTGAGGAGCAGATGCTGATTTGGGGGTAGGAGGATCTACTGATCAAGCTTTCATTCACCTTATGGATGGTTTGGTGGGTGAGAGGTGGCACAGGGTTAATTATCTTCAGTTTTTTGCACTTCCTCCAGAAGTGGGATTTTTTCTGTTGTGGTTCAGCTCTAAATTAGACCGTAACCTGCTCAAACCCAATAACCTGCTCAAACCCAATGCAAAACAAGGACTCTTCCTTTTACTGCCTTTTTGGAGACTGTTGGACTTTCAGGTATTCCCAACAAAAAAACGGTGCACTGAAAGTCTATGGGGAATGGCAAACATCTGCAAATGCCTGTAGATGTAGCTGTTTATTTTGGATAGGACATAACTGATATACGGCTCAGGTCTGAACTTGTCTACCATCAACAAACGGGCCAGAGGTACACAGTCAGAAGAATTTTGAGGCACACAGTCAGAAGAATATTGAGGTAGCATTGCTGCTAGGTGCCACGTGTCAGGTTTTGAAAGTGATAGGCTCCTGCCCCTGGACCTCTGTGCTACATTCCTACAGCGCCGGGACACCTCCTTGTGAGGTAGCTGTTCGCGCTCTATAAATCACATTATTATTATTATTGTGACCTAGCATAAGTACTTCAGAGGTTGCAGCTAGCAGTTTCTTGACTATACCAGTCCTCAAAAGAGGTAATTTCTGACTTTTAGCATATTACCACACACTAGAAAGTGGCGCTCAAAGTCTCACACAAGGTATGAACTGTCAAGCATAAGTACCATAAAAACATGAACACAATACACATAAGCAAACTGAAAACTTGGCAGCTACGGCCTGGCAAACCAGAAACATTTTCATTGATGGGTTACAAAGTGCCACAGAGGGGCAAGCTGTGGCAAAACATCTAATCATTGAAGTCTTTAAGAAAAAGATTTCTCAACAGAAACTTTGTATGGGTAAGGCAAATGCAGATGGAAGGAAGCGTTAGCAAGAAATGTGGACTAAAATGTTAGTCACAACTTTCACACCTTGATTATATACTGAGCCCATGAAAGTTGGTCAACTTTCACATTTGTGTTGATTAGAACTGCCCGAAAGCCAGTGATTCATTTTGTAAAAGAATAAGTGCCAGGGCATACATTTTTGCTCAGAAGCCCACATCCTGTGTTATCGAAGGTCAGGTGCCAAATACCAAGGCTGCATACTACTGATTCCACCTATACCTATAAAAACTAACATAGCAACTTATTACATCTAGAGGCAGGCACGGCCCGTGCCGGGCGTTATACTGGGGCGTTGACGTCAGGCAGGGGAGGGGAGGGTCAGGGTGGGGGGATGTAAAATACGGGATAAGGACCATTAGAGGTAAATATCACGATACAGCGCAGGCAACGAAATTCGTTGTTTTTTTTCGATACTTACCTCTAATGGTCCTTATCCCGTATTTTACATCCCCCCACCCTGACCCTCCCCTGCCTGACGTCACTGCCCCAGTATAACACCCGGCACGGGCCGTGCCTGTCTAGAGGAACACTTCATGGGAAGGGGATGGAGCAGGCAGTAAGAAATTTACAGTTAGATTGATTATTCCACCAGAATATTAACTTATTTTTCCGATGAATAGTTCTAACTGCAGATTCCTCGCTTTTTTAATAGATACCCAAGAAGTGCCTACAAATGGGTGGAGGGTCTGAGCTGTTGACTTCAAGCTAGAAATGGACCTTCCTGGAGACCTAAGAGTACATACAATGATGCCTTAATGGCAGCCTTATGCTCTGGTGAAATGACCTCGAAAGACCTTGTGAAGGATATTTTTGTGGCCCAAAATAGCCTTTCCCTTCTTTGCAACAGAGAACCTCACAACAAGCTGCTCATCACATGGTGCTCTTTAGTCCTGTTGATATAAACTGGAAGGGCTTTCTTGGGAACTTACTGGTGAAGGCTCTCCACGAAGGTGGAAGTGTGATGGACTGCACCACATGGTAAGGCGACACCCCCTTTCATAGAAATGATGATCAAGTGCATGTCAGTACAGCGCCTGTAATTCACTGACTAGGCATAGGGAAGTAATAGCAATGAGAAATACAGTTTTCAGGATCAATAGCCTGAAGGAACAATTGTACATAGGCTTGAAAGGCGAACACATCAAGAAGGTAAGATCTAAATTGAGGTCCCACTGCAGAATTACTAAAGGCACAGGAGGAAAGATGGATATAAACCTTTTTATTAAAAACGCATTAAAACTGGTGACTTAAACACAGAGAGCTGATGCTAACATAAAAAAAGTCAAATTGGCTGACAATCCGCCTTTAACAGTGCCCACAGCAAGGACTTGATGGGCTAAAGACAAGACAAAAAGAGATACACCAGAGAGTTTAGCCTGAGGGTATTGATCCAATGGGCTTAACACCAGACCACAAATGTTGTCCATCGTCCAGAATAGACTGACCTTGTGGAGGGATGAAGATATGTCTGGATGACATCCGCAAATCCACAGTTAAATTGAACCTGCTCAACTGACACTGCTCAATCTCCATAAATGGAGATGCCGATTATGGAGGTTAAAGTGAAGCAGCATACCATGTTGTTGGGACGAAGAGGTCGACAGATCGAAGGGGCAAATGCTCAGCCACATCAGGTCAGACTACGGTACCCTCTGTGCCCATTCTAGGGCTATCAGGATGAGATGAGCCTGAGTCCTCCTGACCTTCTTCAGAACTCAATAAAGCATGGTATAGGAAGAAAAGCATAAAAAAGACTGGCGTCCGACTGAAGGCAGAACCTTTGGTGGAAACTAGAGCATAAAAGGCTAGACAATAAGCATTCTTGGGGGCTGCGAAGGGACCCACACAAGGAACACCCCACTGGGTGAAGACGCATTGGGCTATTTAAGGGTGCAGATACCACTCACCGTTGTCTAGAAGACATCTGATGAACTCGTCTACCCTGGCATTAGGGACCCTGACAGATGACTGATAGTAAAGCGAATTGCCTGAAAGTTTAGTCAAAATTGCTGCTGTCGTGCCTCCAGGCACAGCACTTGTGACCCTGCATCACTCTATTTGTTGCAATACCATGTGGCGGTCAAGTTATTCGAAAAGATTGGCACATAAATGTCCTTGACACAAGGCGAGAGAGGCCCTGAAAGCTAGCCAGATGGTACGCATCTCCAGAAAATTGAGGTGGACACAAATACCGACTAGAGGCCCTGGATTTCCACCTCACTCAGGTTACCCCAAACCTAGCACAAATGGAGCCGTCACCATTGTGAGCTCTGGATGGAGTAGGGAGAGCGGTCTGACAAAGTCAGATTAGAATCCCTAATCCAACAATGAACGTCCCAGATCCCCCATCCGACACACAGATGTGTGGGAGGCTTCACCAGTGCTGAGCCAACTGAAGGCAGAAGTTCCACAGCAGAGTTCACATGTGCTGGCATGAGGCACCAGCAGGATACACAATGTCATGAGACCAAGAATCCTCAAAACCATTTAGGCCGTAACAAAGACCCAAGCCGAAAGCATGAGGAACCTATCCATAATGAACCGGAATAGCTGTGCGGTGGAAAGGCTTTGAGCACCACTGTCCAGGATGGTCCCTACAAAGGGAATCTTCTGCATTGTCTGAAGGTGACATTTCAGCTAAATGATGGAGAACACTAGGAAGACAGAAAGGAAATGGTTATCAGCATGTGGGCCGTGACTGACCACAGCAAGCCTGCCAGACATTGGAGTATGGTAATATGTGCACTCAGAACCTGCGAAGACCGGCTGCATCAAATGCCACAGCCTTTGTGAATTTCCAGGGGACCGGGGTGAGGACGAACATTAGGATAATGAACCAAAAGTGTGACTTCCTCACACCAAACGGGGGGGAAACACCAGTGGAGCCGAAGGACGGGCACATGAAGGCCAAGTACACAATCCAGTCCCATGATCTAGGATGTAGAGGATATGCGCCAAAGTCTGCATCTTGAAGAGTAGAAGATTCAAAATTGGTCTAAGCTCAGTCCTTTTTGGGCACCAAGAGGTAATGGGAATAGCATCCCTTGCACCCTCCCCCTCTCCAGGACTCTCAATATTGCTTCTTTCCCCCCCTCTCCAGGACTCTCAATATTGCTTCTTTCTCCCCCTCTCCAGGACTCTCAATATTGCTTCTTTGACCAGCAATAATTGAACCTTTTGGGGGTAAAGAAGATCCCTGGGAGTAGCCCCTGAATTTCTACTATTTGGTAGGGAATTGGTAAAATAAAACGAGCAGGCCCAAGGAGCGGGCCATATCATGGATAGGCTTAAACTGCTGAATCTGAATCACAATGCTAGTGCCCATAGCACATACCACACTGGCCCTCAAAATGTTTTTGGCTGCTTCCTGCCCATCATGGACCATATATACAAGGGTATAACAGACTCCAAGTGTTGCCTGCAAGTACGGTGCATGCCATAAGGGATCCACACACCACATGAGGCAAGAATGAGGAAAGCCTGCTGGCCGGCTCGCAAGATTAGACTGGGATTTGGGAGTATCTTCCTGGGAGATCTGAGTGCAGTGAGGAATGTGCTGGAACCAGGAAGTAAGTTGCGCTTGGGTCCCAGATCCATTTTCCAGGGCCGGCAGTCTCTCGGATTAAACGAAGCATTGCCAGCTAGTATGGCCTACTCACATGGGTCATGTGATACCAGAATGTGTCCATGTTTATGGTCTCTGTGTGGTCCCAGCCGCAACCACAGCAGATCTAGAAGGCAGGTGCAGGGAGGCTAACCACTCAGGTCGCCGTGCAGATTGCAAATCCAGGGGAGAAGAGGGCTGAAGTACTCAGTTTCATGCGGTCTTGAGATCAGAGTCAGGGATCCCAACAGAAATAAACACTGGATCAGGTAAACCATAGCTTGGCCTAGGGATTTTGGAGAGTATCTGCAAGATGGGGATGTAAATTGGACGTAGTCCCTAGAACATCCGTGATGTCCTTCAAAGGGGACTAATCTCTTGTGAAGGAGGGAGACAAAAGCCCTTTTGAAACATGGGCTCAGTGTCTGCAATCTTTCTGCTCCATTCTTGCCCCGAGGTGTGCACAAACATTTTGTCTTTCAACCAGGAAAGCGGAGCTATGCTACTTTTGTGCCATTTTTCTGCCAAGCCTTTGTCAGGGAACTGCTGGCTCCACACTTTCCTCAGTGGCAGATGGTACCCTGAATAATTGGTGGTGCAAGCACATGTTATTTGACCCACTGAACAGCAATGGCTTTAAGTTCAATGCCAAAGCTGCCAAATCATGGCTCATTATAAACAGGATTTATAACGAACCACGACTGAGAACTCTGGCATTGAGGCGGAAGGCAGTGCTAGTTTCTTACAGTGCTTGTTAGTGGATCATGAATATAAAAATAAAAATGTACTTACCTTACCCACTGTATGCACTGGCTCACTTCCTCCGTTCCTCGTGCTTCCAGTCTGTTGGCCAGTGACGGCTCCTCTGCTAAGGCGGATGAGAGTCACCCCCGCTGCTGCAAAGCAGTGAAAGAAAGAACAAATACAATGATAATAACTCGAGGTTATCATCATTGTCTTTGTTCCTGCCGTGCAGCTTTGCGGGGCAGGCGGGGCTGCTCTGCTCTCAGCAGGGGAGAAGTGGTTTGCCCACTCTAAGAGCACAATGACTGTTTGGAGGGCCCTTTGGGGCCGTCCAAAACAGTCATGCACACTTTGCATCTTCTCCATGCAGGCTGAATTTCTGCCTGCATGGGGAACATGCCCAGGCCCCCATTCCCTGGCTGAGCACCGATCCACGGCGCTCAAACGAATAACAGCGCTGCATTGCTGCGTTGTGATTAGCCTAAAGGAGGGAGCCTGGCTGCTTCCTGGTCCGCCTCGGAGAGGAGAGACTGAGGCGACATGTGGTGCGGGAGAGTGGCGAGAAGGTATGTTTTTTTTTTTTTTTATAGATTTTATCTGACTGGACCCACACATGATGCACTGCTCCGAGCACCGGAGACTACTGCAAGCAATAGCATATCAAAAATATAAGATACAGACTGTTGCAAGAACAGAACCCCAACCCACAGATGTACAGAAGCATATCAAGACACAGCACAATATTATCAAATATCAAATGTCCGAACCTCAAGGCGACGGGATTGCAGGCCCATCAGGTGGAGGGTCTAAGTCCAGCCCACAGTAATCAGCCCACCTCTTCCAAATCTTGAAATGTTTGCACGGACAACCCCTGGCTAGGAATATAGGTTGCTCCAATCCCATGCAAAAGTCCATACCGTTCCTCCAGGCAGCCAGAGGAGGGGGCTGGGGCGCCTTCCAGGCCTTAGCAGTGTCTCGTTTGGCCAGCGTGAGGCCCAATAGTACCAGGTGCCGATTATACCTGTTGCCCCGATACCTTCCATGACATGCAACAAAGCTAGTTTGGGATCACGGGGAAGCACCCAAGCCAACACCTCCGACAACCCCCAAAATACACCCCCCCGCCCCCAGAACCTTTGCAGCGCTGAACAGTCCCAGACAGTATGTAAGAGCGTACCCACTTCTGCGCCACACCGCAGGCATTCCAGGGAGACCACCATGCCCGCCCTCCACAGGTGCTGCCGTGTAAAGTATGTGCGATGTAAATATTTGAATTGAATGAGGCGCAGGCGAGTGGAGATCGCTGCAGTGCGTGGGCTTGCCAGGGCTTCATTCCAGTCTTCCTCTTCTAGGACCCCAACGTCCCCCTCCCATGCAGCTTTGAGTTTAACTAAATCGGATGAGCAATGGTGAACCAGTGTCTGATAGATGCGCAAGAGTGTCTTGTCCGGCAGCTCACCCATAAACAGTTTGGCCTCAAGGGAGCTAAAGTCAGGGAGCTGCTCCAGGGCCGTCAGATGGGGCGCCAGGGCATGACAAAGTTGGAGATATTTAAAAAAAATTGGCAGTGGGGCATCCCGAACTCCTCTCGGGGATCCTGGAACGACCTCAGGGAGCAGCCCATTACAACAACCACCAACAAGGAGATACCTATAGCGTCCCATCCCCGAAATCCCACGAGCACAGACAATTGGGGCAGGCGACCATTGTACCACAGAGGGGTTTCTCTAGTAAGCATGTTCCACCATCCCATTCTACGTAGCATCTGTCTCCATACAACAAATACTACCTGCGTGGCCGAGGGAAGGCGGCGCCTAAGCGCAGCTGAATATAGTAGCGTGTGGACCGATGCCGAGCCCATGAGAAAGCGTTCCACCGCGTAGGCAGGGTCTCCCCTGTCCCCATACCACCAGTCATTCAGGACCAGTAGATGGGCCACCTGGTAATACGAGAGCATGTCCGAAGTGGCCAAACCCCCAGTGTAGGTAGAACAGAAGCAGGTCCGCAAGGCCACGTGCGCAGTCCCCCCCCCTCCCACAAGAACCCACTCAGCACTGAGTTGACTTGTTGGAACCAACGCGGCAAAATCCGATACGGATGATTTTGGAGCTGGTACACGAGATACCATCTGAAAGATGGCCGATCTGCCATGGATGGTCAGCGGCATGCGGGACCATACTTTCATGTCCTCACGCTCACAATCCCATACCGGGGTAAGGTTACGTTCATGGGAGATCTCGGCGGACTCTGAGAGGAATACCCCCAAGTACTTCATCCCGTCTACCGCAATCTGGAGGCCAGAGGCACGCACTCCCCTACCCGCCCCGGCTCGCCAAGCACCCATAGTGTGGATTTGGCAGGGTTCATATA
The DNA here is from genome assembly GCF_964263255.1 of Lissotriton vulgaris. Taxonomy (NCBI): domain Eukaryota; kingdom Metazoa; phylum Chordata; class Amphibia; order Caudata; family Salamandridae; genus Lissotriton; species Lissotriton vulgaris. The sequence goes on from NC_141693.1 coordinate 327,067,146, forward strand.
CAGGCCAGAGGTTTCCCCAAAGATGTGCAGAATGTGCAGCAGCCGCGGCCCTGAGCGGCTATTTTATCAGTCAGACCCAGGGACCATCTGAACCCCTTGAGCTGGGCATCTACGCGCACCCACGCCTCAAGGGGCTCCATAGCGAGCGCGAACAGATAAGGAGACGGGGGCAGCCCTGACGCATCCCCCGTTAAACCGCAAAGGAGCGACAGATCGAGCCCCCCACACGCACGGAGACTGTGAGGTCCGTATATAGAAGCCGCACGTACGCCAAGAAACGCGGGCCTAGATTGAGGCGTTGCAATAAGGCGAACAAATAGACCCAACTTAGGGAATCAAAGGCGCAATCCATATCTGCAAGGAACAGCGCCGCCCGCTTCCCCAGGGTCCTCCACGCAGAGACCGCAACATGAGCGCGTCGAATATTTTGACAGGTAGCCCGCTAGTGCATGAAACCCGCCTGATCCGGGTGAACTAGGTCCGTTATATGTTGCTTGAGTTTATTGGCTAGCACCTTGGCCAGCACTTTAGCTTCGGTGTTCAACAATGATATCGGGGGGTAGGAAGCGTGACATTCCGGGGGCCGGCCCGGCTTCAAAAACACTACCACCTCCGCCTGTCGCCAGTCTGCCGGGAGCGCTCCCCCCTCTCGCGCCTCCTCTATTACCCGGCGGAGCCGTGGGCCCAACTGTACGAAAAACCTCTGAAAGAATTCGCAGGGAAAGCCATTGGGCCCTGGCGCCTTACCAGGATTCAGCTCACCCAGAGCCGTACCTATCTCATCATCAGTCAGTGGTCTATCCAGCAAATCCCGCACCTCGTCAGATACCGCCCGTGGGGGGAGGTCATTGATAAAGCACTGGATTGTGTCAGCCGGCAAGCACTCCTGCGGCGCATAGAGCTCCTCATAGTACAGAGCGAAGCTATCCGCAATAGCCGGGGGTTCAAGTATGGGTCCGCCCTGGGGGTCTACAATGCGAGGTAGCAGTTGGGCATGTAGCGTGCCATGACGTAGGCGATGTAGCATTTTGCACGACTTGTCCCCCTCATTGCTATACCCGACTACGAGTGGCCAGCCAGGCCTGGCTCTCTTCATCCATCAGCACCGCAGCGTATTGTTGCTGGGCGAGGAGTAGCTGTCTCCATTTGGGGCCCCCATCCGCATCCCGGCATCTGCGCTCTAAGTTCTCCGCCTCGCGCCACACAAGTTCTTTGCGCCGCTCCCTACGGGCAGCCGTGCACCAGGAGATATCTACGCCCCGCATAGTAGGTTTTAGGGCCTCCCAGAGGCTAGTCGGAGAGTCCACCGAGCCTACGTTGGACTCAAGGTAGTGGTCCAGTTCCAATGCCATGTGCGTCCTATAGTCGTCCTGCATCAGATGCCACCCCGACATACGCCATCTAAAGGGCTGCCTGGCAGGGCCCATGCTAAACGCGAGGGCAACTGGTGAGTGGTCAGACAAGGCTCTCGGCATAATGTCTACTGATAGGATTCTATGGGCCAGTCCCCGGGGAACAAATATGTAATCGAGTCTAGAGAATGAGTCATGAACACCAGAGAAGTATGTGAATTCCTTGCTTGAGCCATGTAAGTACCGCCAAGTGTCAGTCCAATCCAGACCTGTCACCAGTGCATACAATTTGGTGGTGGAGGTGCCAACTGCCCCTCTCCTCTCAGTTGCCCTGCTACACCATCTGTCGCTGCCTAAATCCATTACGTCATTCCAATCCCCACCCACAATGGACAGTGTATCTGGCATGTCGCCCCAGAGGAAGAGAAGTTTCTCCACAAGGGGCCACTGTAAAGGGGGAGGGGCATATACACTACCCAGGATCACCATGTCGCCCCCTATCCTACCCTGTATAAAGACATACCTGCCCTGCGTATCCGTCAAGAGTCGCTCATGTGCGTAGGAAACCCTTCAGTGTATTAGGATAGCAGCCCCCCTAGACCCCCTCGTGAAGCCTGAGTGGTATACATGTGTGAACCCAAACTGTTGAAGACACAGTATCTTTGTGCCCAGCAAGTGTGTTTCCTGTAGAAGCAGGACATCCCCCCCTGCCCTCTTGGCATACTGAAGGACAGCGCCCCGCTTTACTTTGTCCAGCAACCCTCTGACGTTCCAGCTCACAATTCGCAAGGAGCCAAGGCCTACCCGTCCCTCCCTATCTTGCGCAGACATAAGACCATGGTGCAGCAAACGTGACAAGTGTCCTGGTAACTCAATACGCACAGTACATAGCAAACAAGCAGCAGCTCAACAAGTGCGAAACCCCCCCACAACCCCAACCCCCTATCCCGCCACCCCCCAACACGCACCTCCCAAAACATGGAAGCACCTATCGCGGCCGGACCGCAGCCCGAGCCCCAACGGGGGACCCTGGGCTGCCCCCTCCAATGGATCCCCGAGTGGCAACCCATAAGAACAGGGTTCCCGTTCCCCCCACCCACACCTCACTAGGGGCGGGTCACCAGCCCACGATACCTGAGCACCTGAGCGTCCATAGTGTCCAACAGCAATGTCCCAATTGAAGAGTCAGCCTCTCAGAGTCCCTCTCGCTGCTGCCGATTCGGCACAGGACTCCCCTGGCGCAGGACGGAGCTGAACCTCGAGCTCCGGCCTGAATGCGATCTTCTGCGACAGCGCTGTTGACTCCGGAGACCCTCCCGGACCGCACCACTCTATGAGGAGTCCGATTCTCCCCCTAAAGCCATGGTAACCCGTAGCTTTACCGTTTCATCCGTCCACTGGAAGACTTCCTAGGGGGACTCAAAGAACAGCGTGCGAGATTGAAAGATGACCCGCAGCCAGGTACAATAAAGCGTACTGGAAGTTTAGGCCCTTAGCAGCAAGGAATGATTGGCGCGTCTGCTGCACGAGTCGCGTGTAATCCAGGAAAAAAAGGATTTTGGCATTGTCATGTGTGAGAGATTCCTTTGCCCTCGCCTGCCGCAAGATGGTATCCCGGTCAGCATAGTTCAGAAATTTGGCGATGATGGGCCGGGGGTTTCTGCATGAGCGCCCGATGGGCACGCTCCACCACAAAGCAACGAGACAGCGCATCTGGAGGAAGCCAGCTCTCCAGCCACTGGGCCAAGAAGTGCTCCGCATTGTTACCCTTACACCCTTCCGGAAATCCCAAGAAGCGCAGGTTGTACCGAAGCGCGAGTCCTTCTGCGTCTTCGACTCTCATGGCGAGGCCCTTTTGCTTTTTCTACATGGCTGCAACTTTCTTTTTTAGCACAGACGTATCATCCTCCACCTCCGAGATGCGCGTCTCCGTGCCAGTGATCCGCTCCACCGCATTCCTCAAGTCCTGATGGAGCAGCATAACGTCCGAGCAAACGGCCCCGACCTTGGCATCCAGCATGTCTCTGGATTGCGTGATGGCCGCCAACAGCGCTGCATTGTCAGGCACAGGATTTTTCAGGCCCCCACCACCAGCCGCCTGGCCCACCTCTGTGAACTTGTCCAGCGTCCCTTATTTGGAGTGCCCGCCTCGGGTCATGATGATCGTAGAGGATGGAGTAGGCGGAGGGACCCGCAAGCTAACACAGAGCAGCACCAGCCAGCCAAGGACTAGGCATGCCAAGAGGGCGAGCTGCGGGCTGGGCCTCTCCCCTCGGCAAATGTCTCACAGCAGTCTGCACACCATGGCCCACACTGACCACAGACACCCGCGCTGCGAGCCCCTGGGCGCAGTCTTCAGCCCCTCCTGGCCAGATCACTCGTGCCACAGCCCCACAGTCGGCCTGGCTCGAGGAGGCCTCCGGGCACAGCGGAGTCATGGCCACCACCAATCCACTGAGGGGCGAAGCCAGATATGGGGGGTGGGGCCCAAGGCAGACGCGTCCCGGCTCCACCAGCCACGCAGGAGGGAGAGATGGGAGGGAGCCGACCCTCTCGAGCCCTGCGGATCTCCACCAAACAAGCTCCGGCACCCTCCACCATCCACTATGGCGCAACAGGCTGTTTGCTGCACTGTGTAAACTGCCGCCCGTCCCCTCAGTAGCACGGCCGCGTTTCCTGCTCTCGCCCGCCGTCACCCCCAATCCGACCAGCTAGGGGACCCCAGCAAGGGCGTAGAGGCACAGCAGCACCATGTGCCGCGCCCAGCAATGTCCAGCTGGTAGGTTACAGGGTCAGAGCCAGCTGCTTGGAATGCCTAAAATGGCCGCCGTCCCGCCGGGGCCGATCAACAGCCTGCACTCCGCGCCGTCCAGCCAAGCCAGGACCCCCGCCGTCGCTGCAGCGTCACCAGGCAGAGCAGCCTGTCTTTCCCTGCGCTCGGCCGCCACAGCCTCTCTCCGAGCAGGGGATCTGCAGGGGGGGGGGGACGCCGCGCTAAGCGGCAACCCAGCTCTCTCCCTCCGGCCACAACCACACAGCGCCGGCCAGGCCCAACACTCAAGGCCTCAACACCCAAAGCCTAGCCTGCTCAGTCCTCCAATTTTGGCCAATTGGATTGCGGTCTTCTCCATCCTCTGATATTTTGCATCAACAACTGCACCCATTGCCGGGCTGGCGCTTCTGTGTCTCCGGACGGAGATGCCAGATGTCAACAAAAAGCTCCTTGCCCTGGAATTACTACTTGCTAAACTTAGGGTGACCTGCGCATGTGCTGAGGATGTGTGCCCACCACCTGGGAGGGGCTATTAGTTATGGCTCATTGTCAAGAGAAGTTAGAGCTATACTGTTCTCTGCTCCTTCACCCTAGCATGCCCAGGGACATCTGGGGGACTTTCCAGGAATATTAGTCAACGCAGACATTGGACCTATCATCCTGATTGCTCAAATGCCTTTGTGGCTCATTAGTGCGATTATGACACTACCACAGTTGCATGTGTTTTTGCGGAGATTTCTGTAAATGTCTTACCATTGTCTACAATTCCGACTATGAGTTGCAATGTGAGCATCTTTTACTCCCTTAATGCAGCACCCAGTGGATCTCACTTTAATGATTGCATTATGTATGGAGATGCATGCAGCTATTTATTAGTGTTGTAATTTTTTTTTTTTGTAATGGTTAGAATTTTGAAATTATAAATAAAATAAAAATAATTTTGATGAATGTTTGATATATTACAGTTTTATGTAGACAACCTTAAATGTATATCAGCACCAAAGAGTGTGTACTCTCAAAACAGAAGATAGGCATCTTGCCAGAGAAGAGAGTGAGGATACACAATGTTCTGAATAACACTAATCACACGGATATTTATGTCTTAATTTCAGGAGTGGCAGCATTCTAATAAAACACAGATAGACTGATAGTGTGAGGGCACATCATTTCTTTAGCCAGTGATAGATGAATCAGTATAGTGACCAGCTACTAAAGACAGTGGCATGCTTGTATGTCCATGGATGGGATGGGAGTGTGCCATACAGGCTTGTAAATGTTCCCAATTAAACATCTATTGAATCAGTTTCTGGTTCAGTCACTAGATATCAGGGATATTTTATTTATTTATAAAGTTTTATGTAGTGCGAACGTGACCCTAGAGGGTATCCGAGCGCTCTAAATTACAACATTCGGAAATATTAGATGGTTGAGAGGGTAATATACATACATTCAATATTCAACATTCAATACAAAAAGAGGTAGACAGTCGTAGATATGAAAACATATGTTGCTAACAGTAATGTATGATTTAAAGTTTTAGGATGTGAATTTGTTCATTAGAAGCATTTTCACTTCTTTTTTGAAGGAGGAGGAGGAGGAAGGGATTCTACGTACATCTGGTGGTAAGGAGTTCCAAATCGTCGGTGCGATACTCGAGAAGGCTCTACAGCACATTCTCTTTTTGTGGAAGGATTGTGGTTTCAGTAGTAGTGAGCTCACGCTTCGCAAATATCTGCAACCTCCACACATCTCTAGCTTTTGTGCTAAGTAACTGGGGGGTTTGAAATGAAGGGCTTTATGGCCATGCAGGCGTCCTTTAGTTGTATTCTTGCCTCATATGGTAGCCAATTCAGTTTTTTCAAGGTCAGAGAAATGTGGTTATTTCTTTTTGTTCCAGAGACCAGCCTGGCCGCAGCGTACAGAGATGCCCTCAGCAGGGCCAGCTTGTATTTGGTAAGTTTGCATAGAGTGGTGCTTCTGTAGTCCAATCTTGGCAACACTAAGGCTTGTACCGCCATTTTTAAGTCGGCCTGTTGGAGGAAGGGTTTAAGTTTCCTTCGGATACACATCTGATGATTAGCTCTTTTGGTGGCATTACTGACATGCGCCTGCATATCAAAGTGTTTGTCTAAGGTGATTCCCAAGGATTTAGCGGATTCAATGATGTGGGGAGAGCAGTCAAAGGTAGTTAGATGCTTCAGCCAGAGGTCTATCTTGGGTGTGTGGTTGGGGAGGAGATGAGGAGGAATTCTGTTTTTTTTGGTGTTGAGCATGAGGTGGTTGTCAGTGAGCCAACTTTCAGCACTATGCAGAACAGCGTTGGGGAAGATGAAATCTTCTGGGGATGAGATTTTCATATACAATTGTGTGATGTCTGCATATAAGTGGTATAGAATGTTTCCAGAGTTCAGCACGTTTGCCAGGGGTTCCAAGAGTAGATTGAAAAGAATGAGTGATAGTGCGGAGCCCTGCGGAACACCTAGGGTGACCATGGAGGGTTGAGAGAGTGATTCCTTCATCTTGATTCTTTGGTTTCTGTTGTTAAGGAAAGAGCTAAACCATTGTAGCACAGGACCAGATAGGCCCATTCTTCGTTCCAGAAGGGACAGTAGGTTGTCATGTTTAACTATGTCGAAAGCGGAGGATAAGTCAAGAAGTATCAAAAAACATGATTCATTATGGTCTAGCATTTTTAATATGTTGTCCATTATGTGGGTGAGTGCTGATTCAGTGCTGTGTCAATGACGGAATCCGGATTGGTGTTGGTCTAGGAGGTTGAAATTCTCAATGTGGTTGCATAATTGAATTTGTACACATTTTTCTAGTAGTTTCACCAGAGTGGGAATGCTGGATATAGGACAGTAGTTGTTGAGATCTGAGGAGAGGGAATTGACTTTCTTTAGTATGGGTGTTACCTGCCCTACTTTAAGGCAGTCAGGTATGGTGCCTTACCTAAGTGAGGCGTTTACAATCTTTGACCATATGGGTAGAATAGAAGTTTTTATCATTTTGAATAAGGAAGGAGGTAGTGAATCAATAAGTGATTGGAGGGATTAATGTGATACCTATAGCTGAAAATGGCAAAGTCTTAGGACTGACAGTAGTGGAATCAGTATATAGGTAACTTTATCTTTTCTTTTACTTCATGAATATTGCTGGCAGACAACCTCTTTCCATTGTATGGGGTCTCTGTGTGTTACTGATTTGGGGCCTAGTTTCTCTGCACAGCCTGGGGGTGTATTAGATCTCTGTTCCCCTGCAATACTATTTGCGCTGATATTAGGTAAGTAAGCAGAGCATGAAATATTAGGACATTTGGTCTCTACGGTTGTCTCTTCCCTTATCCTCACCCTCTCTCCTCCCCTCGGCCCCACTACTTTCTCTCTCCTTTCTCTCCTCCCCTAATGTATTGCTGACTGTTTGATTTAATGTTTACTTGTTTTTTCTCGTGTATTGTTGAACCACATTGTTGCACTTCCTTTTGACTCTCCTGCCGTCTCCTCCCGCATCCTCCCTCTATTTATGTCTCTCCTTCCCTCCTCTCTCAATGTATTGAGACCGAACTATTTTGTCTGATGCCCGATGGAGCTACCTTGTTTAGCTATAGGGGAGATGGGCCGTGGATTCCCTCCTTGGTCGTCACCTACCCAGTCGGTCTTTAGTCAGACTTCTTTTTGTCTCTCCTTATTGTCTCCTCCCTAGCTCCTATCCTCTCTCCCCTGAATCTCTCCCCTTGCCTGCTACTCTGCCTACCCCCCTGTCCTTTGTGGACTTTTGACTAAGCACTCCTTCTCCCCTTGTTGGGGAAAGATTCAATATTTATACTCTGGAGTCTCAGCGAACCCGCTGAGTGAGTCCATTGCGCCAAGAGAACCAAACACACTTGAGGTATGTTATGGCACCCCTTGCCAAAGAACTCCCTCTCCCCTTTTTGGGTAAGGATCCAGTATGTAGGACTTGGAGTCTCAGAGACCCCTTTGAGAGAGTCCACTGCGTAAAGGGAGCCTCTCGCAATAGAGATAGGGAAGGGATACCACTTCCCCTGGGATCACAGCTTACTGGACTTTGGACGTTGCCTTGATTCGTCTACTGGTTTGTGTCCCCGTCACCCTTCCCCTCCTCTCTCCATACTGTGTCTCTCACCCTCCCCTCCTCTTTCCCGCCTTCATTATCTGTCTACTTCCCCTGCTCCAACCCCCCTCCCCTGAATCTCTCACCTTGCCTGCTTTTCCCCCTACGTATTTGTGCTTATTGTTTATCTCAACCTTACAAGTAACTATGTTGCCATGCTCTAAGAACTGTGTAACCTTTGTAACAATGTAACCTGTAACTATGATCTGATGCTCATGTAAAGCGCTCTGATACCTTCGGGTCTAGCCAGCGCTATATAAAACTTTTTAAAATAAAAAAAATGAAAATAACAAAAGATGAAGCAGGCTTGCCTTTCTCCCACAGAAAGGAAGGGCCGCTATTGTGCACGGGATAGCCAGAATGACTCCAAGAATACCACCATTATGCCAGAGATAGCCAGAATTTCACCAGGAATGCCAAATATGTCACAAACATCCACTATTTTACAGTTAGATAAACTGTCAGCAGGGTTGCTCACAAAATAATAAGTATGCGCACAATTAGACCAGGAGAAACCCTCCCCACTTCCGTTATCCTGCCCATCTACACAACACCCCAATCCTGCATGTATTCAGACCATAGGCTATTCTCATTCTAATTTGCTGTCCTAGGACTATTGGTGCTGTAGGCTGCAGTCCAGTCCTCTGCTAGCATCCCTGAGGTACAGGACCAACTCACGTATACCGACAATGAGGATCTCTTACCCAGTAGCGTCATGAGGATGCCATGGGCCTTGACACAAGCAAGGAAAATGGCCCTTTTAACTGTTGTCCATGTAGTAAAATACAGGAATTATCAGGGCTTGATGAGCTTTTTCATATCTTACCCCGTCAGCAGATTAGGAGAGCGAGAAATTTGGTGAGGTCCTTACATGAGCAAGTATCAGTCACAGCCACTAAGACTCGCGGGTGGGTGGTCGTGCGGTGAGGGGGGTAATTTAATTTAAAAAAAATTATTAAAAAGAACTCTCCTTCGCCTCTAGTCTCCTGCTCAGTGCTCACAGGAAGCAGAAGCAGGCAGCCTCCCTTTCCTTCCCTTAGCCAATCACAATGCTGCAATGCCAGCGTTGTGATTGGCTAGGACGCCATCCAAACAGGCGTCTATGGTGAGGCAGTTTTCTCCATGCGGGCTGCGCAGCAGCCTACATGGAATAAACGGAGAGAGCTATGACTGGTTAGCGCCCATAACATTGGGCTAGCCACTCCTCCCCGACCCGCCCCCAACCAGGCATACCCTTCTTTTGCTTTCTGGCAGTGTGAGAAGCAGAAACCTAAAATGGTATTTATACCATTTTACGTTGCTATCATTCATACCATTTACGTTGCTGCTTCTCGCACTGCGAGAAAGCTGTGGGGCGACGCTCTGACGCCCACATGGAGGAGCCGCCGCTGGGAAGAGTTGGTGCTTATACCACTCCTCGTTCAAGCGAAGGTTCATGCTTTCTGTTTACATGCACTGCATAAAGCAAGAGATCAGCGGCTTGGTCGTCTTCCTTTCACGTGCAGCACGCATGCGTAGGAGAGACATCAGCTAAGCTTTTGGAGTGAGGTAAAATACTTAGCTTTACTAATGACTCTTTTTATTGGTGACTTACATGTGGTATGACCTAACCCCCTGCACCTAACTATGCCCTAAGGGTTCAGTTAGGTCAATGGAGAATGTTTTATATTTAATACAATTTAATTAGAACAGGAAATTACTTAACATAATTTTTTGTAGGTGATGGATTTTGAAACACAAAACGTGGTTTATCCGTGGCATTTTTTTTTTGTTTGCATTATTTAAAATACTCGTCATTCTGTGGTGGGAATATTCCTCTTATCATTTTTTCTACTTCTACAAACAGCAATCTTTTTACTTTGTTTCCAGCATTAGCGATGCCAGTAGGGTAGGCTTTACTGTGGTAAACATAATTTGTGCATTCAAGGCATCTAAACGTCATTTGTAAATTCCTGGTATAAATGGTTTGTCACATTAAGGCATGTCTTCTTGGCTTCTCCACTACTTGGAGCTTTTAATGTTTAATTCTTTGCTGTGGTTTTTCTCGTCTTCGCCTTATTTTTTGAAGACAAAAAAATCCTTCTTAAACCCAAAATGATTTAATTTTCTCATTTTTCTTCAAACGTATCCATTCGATATATTTCTTTTTATACATTTTCTTTTCAAATTGTTAACCTATTCTGATTACTGTGTTTGGGCGTTGGGAAGTAGAGTGTTAGGACATTTTCAGTAACCCGTCGGGCCTTGATTGGACTTGGAACATTCCATCTACTTGTCACTCTTTGAGCCACGCCATACAACAGCAGCGTTATAATCTTTGGCAGATTGGTGCACGAGGACAATTGTTTCACAGATCTGCCAGTCACCCCATAGCTACACCACCGAGCAACGTCAGAGTCTCACGTGTCTAAATATTCCCATGAGTAACGTTTTCCATTCCCTTAATTTACTTCCCCTTTCACAAAATAGTTACTATAATTGACTGCAAGAAGACCTCTATTAGGTTGACCTGAGCTCCCACGAAGTGTGCTGTTGTCATGCCTGGTCTGTAATGACGTATGCTTTCTACATATGTGACATTCCTTCCTGTAATAGACCGGGTTCTTTGGGCTTCACTGAAACGTGGTTTCATGCATCCGCTCCTGTTAAGTTTTTCAGCCATAAACCAAATTATATTTTCAAATGGTGATTTAACTAATTTTTTAACATGAATTTTTTAACTCATTATTCTATAAACAGTGCTTTTTTGCAGGTGGTGTGCACCTGCATTTGTTTTTGGGAACTTGCTTTTCATAAAAGTTTGACTTGGAACAAGAGAGAGAATGGCAGAAATTGGAGAAAAGGCGGGAAGAAAAAGAGAAAAACAGATACAAAGAGTTAGCGAATGGATAAGAAAAAACCTGTAAGAAGTGTACTGTGATGACATGAAGTGTGTGGTGGGCTAGCAAGTGGCAAGAGGGGCATCACAACGAAGCCGCCTTGGTATATGACAAATCTGCCATTCAGTTGTTCAAGCTGCTGACTCTAAGGAAAATCGTTGGGCCCCTGCACTTATGTATTTGTTTAATATTTTATTTTTAAATTAAGCCGTGATTATACATCGTTTCAGCATAAAACCTCTGCACGCATATTGCGTAACAGTACACATGCATCTTGATCGTCTAGGCGTCAAAGCAAGGCTATTCTGAAAGAACTGCCATCATTTTTATATGAAATGCATCATCATAGGATTTCAATTTGTGGGCAAGGTGCAGCTGTGTCAAAATTTGCATTTCGTCAAAGCAGCAAAATGACCCCCAGGATTCGGGAAAGCACATACAATTAAGACATACTCTTGACTGGCTTATTTCGGCTGGCATTTCGTTAAATGCCATGTACGCCACGCATCTGAGCCGTCTGATTATACTATAAATCCATTCATTTTATAGGGATCTTATCTTCTCTTCTCATGGCAAGAAAAACACCATAATATCTGCAAATACAATGTAAAGCCTGTTGGGAGTTTGTCTGCTCCTAACTCAAAATGCTTTAAGCCAGTCTGCCCACATCCATTTAAACTATCTACTTGTAAGGGTGCCAGCAACAGCAAAAAATTATTCTCAGAGCACAGTGTAAGAAATTAATGAAGAGGATTACCCTTCTGCATTCATGTCATCTAAAATACCAAACCGTTCAAAGAATGAATTGCACAATGTTAATATCTTAAAAAAGAGTACAACAGACCAGCAGGGTGCAAGTTAAAGAAGTCCAAACATTCTGCATATAAAAGGGCACATAGAACTAAAAGTCATCTCCAAGGCAAAAAAAATAAAATAGCAAAATAATTGCTTATGGCACAGATCATTATGGTTTGCCCTTTAAGATCTAGAATTAGTCACAAATTCAAAGATGTCCAATTCTCATACTGCACAGCCACAAACATGTTTTGTGAAGCACTATACAAATTGTTAATGGTAGAATTCTTTAATTCAAGATAAAATCGCCTCCACTGGAGATGGTCCTCTTGCATTAGCTGGAATTTTCTATTTGATGTTCCAGTGTTATCCTCCAGACGTTTTCCTTAGTTATAGAGAAGGTAGTGGCTGCACCGATTGATACTGTAGACATTTCATGGTCTCAGGGACGCTATCCTGGGAAGGTTGTCAAACATATCCCTCATGCACACACCCGGAGGGTCATTAGCAACTGACTCTAGTAGAGGCTCCCATAGCACTTTCAGCATTGCAGTGATCAAGGCCCTATTGAAGAAAACGAACCCTGATCTCATCAATTGTGGCCAAATTTTAAGTCCCCCTTTTTTTAAAACCGAAAAAAAGGTGTCCCTCACTAACTCCAGTGATGTTTTCAGAGCCATAACCGCCTCTACATTTTACTGTAGCCAGAGCCATGGCATATTGGCAGCATTGGTAATAACGTGAGAAATTGCTGAATATATCCCATTGGAACTCTGCTTATTTCAGACTGTAGGCCTTCAAATTTCACAGGATCCAGATATGCAATGATACGCCATTCAACCTCTCGTTTGCAAGCACAAATAGGAGTGGATGAGCGCACATCAGCTTGCATTTATTATGACCATCCCTCATTATATTGAAAAAATAACCCATTTCCTTCAGATTGTCCAATTATTCATGGCATCCAATACATTTCTATGGAAAGGTTAAGGTTAAGCCGGATTAGTTTTATCATGGGCAGGGGAAGTCATTACAAATGACAGGCCGAGAGCCATAGATTAATCCTGTGTGTCACGGTCAATAAATGCAGTAACATTAATTGAACGTTCAAAATGTGAGTGAATGATAAAATGAGGTGGAAAAGGTCGCATGCTCACAGGGAGAGGAAAGGAATAGGGCGCTGAGTCTGGGATTTTATTCTCCGCAGGTGACTATTAGCCGGTCATGGACTGGGTCAATGGATTTGTGCTGCAATGGAGGATCAAATTATGCGATAGGGTTGTCTAAATTATACAGCTAGAAAAAGAAAATTATATGGCAGTGTCTGTTGTAGTATTTCACTATTTTGTTATTTTAACACGTTAACGGTTTCACTTCATAAGTATTAATTCAACATTTGAATAAAACAATCAGTGACTGAAAGGTGATTAGTTAACCTGTGCAAAGGATCTGCCACTGAGTGATACCATATGTGAAACTTTTTAAAGTAATTTCAAGCCTGTTGAGCTAGAAACAAATTCTTTTTTGATAACATTTGTAAATTATCCAGCACATTTTAGATTATGTTGTAATTGCTGAAAATTCATATTTATTTGTAAAACACTATGGTCAGAGAATCACATATTCCAGAGGCTCTGGTTAGATTGATATCAGGGCACTGTGCAGGAGACTACACAGTAGCCTCTGGGAATGGAGCACGTCACTCAGTGCAGAGAGATATACCAATAGGGATGTGGGAATGAGGCATGCCACATTAAATTGTGTAGATGTTTGGCAAACACGTCAAAGGGGTGGGGCCTTGAAGTACCTACTCTGCACAGAGGCTCTGTAGAATGCTGTGGGAACAAGTCATGGGGACCTGAATGACCTGGAATCTATATAGGACACTTTTGTAATGGGTAAGTGCAATCAGTACACATAATTATGTCCAGGGAACTGTAAGTAAAAAGAACACTTAAATATCATCCTATAGACTGATACCTCTAAGTCATATGCATCAAAGGGTTGCAATTATTCCATGAGGCGTATAGTCACCCACCAAAAATATCAATTCAATTTCTTACAAGACTGCTCTCATTTTAGTAAAATGTGTAGGTTGTTGCACGACATAGGACCCAGCAAGGAGAACCTGTGATTTCCTAATCCGGTTCACTCAAATTTTGCAGGGGAAACGGTGGAGGTTGTTTACTAAGGTCTTGAATGAGCGGTTGCATAGAGCAAAGCCACATAAAATGCCACAAACCATTGTGTTCCTTTATCTACCTCTATAAAAGCCTATGAGAGCAGAGCAAAACAGTGCAGTGCCACGCATTCTCACCTGATAATATTGTCTACGTAGGGCCGGTGCAAATTGTGCTTTGCATTGGGGACATTACTTTGTCTCCTTGCAGCCACAATGAACCTGGCCAGGCATTCTGAGGCAACTGTAAATATTACAATAATTTTGCGTAATTTCCCGATAAAAGCTATTTGAATAATCGAACATCGAATTCACCGCTAATCTCGTTGCCGCTTCCGTATGTGTTGGCATTAGTGTGTTCATTCTGTAAAAAGTTGGAAATTAATGTTTTTAGAATCCAAGGATACCTGTACTTTTAGAGAAATATGTTAACTGAATGACATCTAGATCTGGTTTTAACTGTCCACAGGGGAGGGGCACTTTCTGAACCTGTGGAAGAACAGATGGAGGACTGCACCTGCCTCTTGTTTTAAGTGCCCACAGGGAGGGGCACTTTCTGAACCTGTAGAAGAACAGAAGGAGGACTGAACGTGCTGACTGAGACTTCTGAGGAGACATGAAGGGCTGGACCTGCTCCCATTTGTATCCAGGACAAAGAAGTGGACTTCAAGGTTGAGTTGGCTGACCTCCTTTGTGGCTAGAGAGACAAAACAAGCTGCAAGAGGCCTATATCTGAAGGACCCACCTGACCAATTGCAACTTGACCTGTACTGGACCCTGCCGCTGACCTCTCCTTAAGTAAGTCCGGGCCAGTAAGTGCTGCCCTAAGCTCCTGGTACCCTTGGCTGTGTCTGACTGGACATCTCTTGCACTCTCTGAAAAGCTGTGGGACTTGCACAAAAATCTGTCTTCCACGTGCCAGTGGAACAGGGCCAGCCACCCAAACCAATCTAATCAGTGCTTGACCTCGCTGGGCTGACAAAACAGGTTTGTTCCATTTGGAGCTTCTATGCTGCAGCACAACCATTTCCATGGGCCCTCAGTGAGAAGGTATCTGGCATTTTGGAACTCAGTGGCGGATATAGCCTGGCACCTTGTCCCGCTGAAGGAATCCGAACTCTGAGAAAGAGACTAAGGGGCCCATTAGGATGGCAGGCGGACTTCCGTCCACCTGCCACTCTAGCAGTGCTGGGACCGGCCGCCAGTGGTCCCACCCCGGCGATTAGGATGCCACCGCCACCATGGCGGTGGCATCCTCCATTCCCAGCATTGTGGCGGGCGGTGCTCACAGCAACACCCGCCACTATGCTGGGAATGCACTGCGTGCATTGTCATGCACAAGGTGACAGGCACTGCGACGTGCCTGCCATCATGTCCATGACAATGCAGGTACCCCCCATGTGCAACCCCTCAACCCAAACCCAAAACGGGCCCCGGAAAGTAGAATCTGCATTCATTTCCGCCAAGGAAAGGCATGGTTCCACACCCATACTAATATGGATGGCGGTATCTAGCAGACACCGCCACCATATTAAACCCTTTTCCGCCTGGTCGACTTGTCGAACGGGCGGTAAAGCGGCGGGCGGTCTTCCCGTCCGCCATGGTACCCCGCCATATTAGTATGGCGGGGGGTAAATGGGTGGTGGGCGGGTAAGTATGTAGGGCGGATCACCACCGCCATACGGGCGGTGGTGATCTGCCCGACATCCTATGACCCCCTAAGTATAAATGTGGGACTTTAATGTTACAGTGTTCCTACAGTGACAATACCCCACCAGCTATTCTCACTGTGGACGTCTCTGGCTGTCCTATGAGGAGGACTTAAGTTGAGATTAAAATATGAATTCTACTATCTCCGGTTTGGCCCAGCAAAAATAATCGTTTCACTGCTAAGTTTAATATTTATTAAAGGCTCATTTCGATTGTGAAGTTGGATTTTTAATAAATATTTCGGAAAAATAACTTTTAGAAAGTTACTTTTTACTTGCTTGCAGCTTCTGGAGGCTAATTTGCATTAACTCTCCAGCAGCTCTGTGTGGAATATGGCCTTGGTGTGAGGAGGTGTTTTCTGCCCTTTGCAGGAAGGCTAGTTAGAGTGGACCCAGGAACTTCATTAACATGTGAATGAACCTGGTCTTTCAAAATAAATGTAAGGTGAGGCCTGGAGAAGGCAACACTTTGTTCCACCAGTCAGGCTGGCACCAAACCCAGAGGGAGGGGAACTATCAATATCTGGTTTTGAGTGTTCACAGAGGAGGGGCCTACTCACACCGCTGGGTGGGAGGATGGGTTCCCCATTTTAGATTTTGGGAGGAAGGTGCACTGTGGGATTGTTTACAGTAAAGAAAACAGGAACTGCTGTAAAAGCTGGTAGGGGTGCCCCTCCGAACTTCACCCCATTGGTTAGGGAGAAGCTGAGAGTAAAACCACCCACAAGCTAGTTCCAATGAATGTGATACCCCAAGGTATTCTCCTCAATACAAAGTCTAGAGTTGTGAAACAACAGAAGAAGGACTGCCCCTGCTTTTTGAGATCTGAGATGAGATCTGAAGGGCTGGACCTGCTCCTATTGATACCCAGGACAAAGTAGAGGACTCCATGAGTCAGTTGGCTGACCTCCTGTGTGGCTACAGGAACACAAGATGCAAGCAGTCTTTTTCCTGAAGTGCTGCCTGACCATTTACAACTGGACCTGAGCTGGACTCTGCTGGTGACATTAACCCGAGTGAGACATGGACACGAAGTGCTGTCCCTGAAGACTTGGTACCCCTGGCTATGTCTAACTGGACTTCTCGTACAATCTCTGAAATGGTGTGGGTCTTGGAAATTTCAGCCTTCTAGCCACCGGAGCACCGGGAACATCCGACTAAGCCAATCCGGCCAAGGTGCAACTTTGTGGTGCAGAAGAACCAGGTTCCTCCCACTTGGAGCTTCTCTGCAGCTGCCAATCTGTTTCAGCAGGCCCTCAGCGAGACGGTATCGGGTCTCATAGCACTCCTCATTAGATACAACCTGCAGTCTTCTCTCATAGAAGGATTCTAAGCTTCAAAAAAGAGACCAAGCCCGAACATAGAAATCCAGACTGGGCAAAGGTGCAAAAAGTAACAGGCTGATGAATGCACCTCTCTGGCGCAAAATGTGAAGTTTTCTCACTTGGTGTTTTTACTGCCAAAACCAATGGCTTCAGCAAGAAATTGTCCAAAGGATATCCAGCTTTGAGAGACTTCTTTAGAGACCCTCTCTAACCTTGCCACATTTTGACTTCCATTTCAAAGACCATGTCCTAAGGTTAAATCTTTGACCGAGACAAACGTGATTTAAGTATCCAAACTGTGCTCCATCATGGTAGGCCTGAAATCACACCTGTGTCTTGGTTACATGTGAACAGTGAGTATTGATTGGTACTTAACATTTTTTAAATTCAAATTGTCCTTTTCCCGCACTGGATCTGTGTCATTTTGGTCTTATTTTGCTCATTATACTTTACTCCATTTTTCAATATATTGGGGGGGGGATTTTTATTTTGTTGTGTTTTTGACTTTTAACAATTTTGATACTTTTAAACATTTTCTCAAAGTAAATCCTGTCTGATCTGTGCCATAGCTAGCAGGGGTTGGGCTCCGGTTTAAATTATTGAAACCTTTGTCGTACCTAACAAGTTAGTGACGTTATTAATCCACCATCCACCCCAATTAATAAATCACTTTCATACACAGTAAATGTTTGAGGCACCCGATTCTTAAAATCATTTGCAAATCTACATCCTTAGGTTTACCCCTATATTTATGTGTAGACTTACCATTTTGTAGACTTCACAAAGATTCCCAATAGTGTTGCTGGAAATCTGGCACGGTAGCAGGTTTCCAGTATTTCTGGAAAACCTTTTTGAATTCCCAGCTATGCCCATGTGGTGGCATTTATATGTCTAAGCTTTACACTTATATGTTTCACACCATTTTGGGAATTATTTAGATTCTTTGTCCATAAGGAGGCGCCATCTTGGCAGCAACCTGACACTGTGGATTTTCTTGTCTGTGATACCGTCCTCATCAAGATATTCCTGCATCAATCACCTTGCTAAATATATAGAGAGTTCCACCCTGGTTTTGGAGGATAGTAACAGAGTTAGACCAAAAAGGGTGGTCTTTTATCCCATTTTTGAGGTCTGGGTGTGGTGGAATACCTTTGTCTCTGCCATAGGTTAAACCAACGTGCAGAGCTAACTTGACCACAGATAGTGAAGATTTAGCCACCCTGCCTAAAATGGCAGATCTACCATCGGGTTTGGAAGAGTTGCTCCATTAGTGATGCGTGCTGTGGAGAACCCACTGATGGTCCTGGCCGTAGTGGGCACCGGGCAATCCCCCGGTGTGCCGCACGGGTGGGGGGCCGGTTTGGGGCCCCTGGGGGCCTTTTTTGTTGCATGCTATGCTGCAAAAACGGCCTTGTAACAAAATCGGCCATAAACCGGCCCTCGCAAACAGCTTGGCGGTACCCACAACCCCCGGGGGGAGGGAGGGCTGGCCGAGCACTTTTCCAGGGCCGGTTTTGTTTCCCAGTCCAGCCCTGCTGATGGTCCAGTAAGCACCTGAAAGGCACACCTACCCAATGATCTATTTGAAAAATATTGTTCCCGTAATTTGCCTATGCTGTTAGCAACTATGTTTAATGCAATCACCCTGTTAAACTTCTGAGCGCTGGTGATATATTATTTACTAGATAGAAATTTCTTGATTTTTGTTTTCCTAACAAGCAAGGGAATAACCTGAGCATGATGAGAGGATAATATGTAAGCTATGAACCCACACCTGGACTGGAAGCCAAAATCAGCCCGGACAAAAATGTTCAAACGAGCCACACACTGGAAAGGTATGTTACAAACAACCAGGTTGTACCCATAGAGTCAAAGGGACCTGGGTGAGTAATCGTTATGGACAGAGGGGTCCCAGACTTGAAGAGAGCAAACAGTATAAAGTATACTACACAAATATTTAAAGAAAAAAAACAAATCAAAATCAAATCAAATCAAACAGTGGAGTTTTTTTATTTCCAACGCACATGTATCACCTTTTTATGGTTAGACGATATGTATCAAAAGGAACATTAGTATTTTTTCTACTTAATTTTTGTGCCCACATTGGAAAGGAGAAGCGTTTAGACAGAATTTGCATTCACCTATGTGGTGGGTCTCGGTCCTTTGCAAAGACTCACCACACTGGAGGTAGAAAGTGCACCAACCCCAAAGTCAAGGTGTATTCATAGCTTTGCCTAACCATCATGCCACTCTGTTATTTCTCCTGAAGTCTGCAGGAGAGGGAGCTGATGTCAGAGCTGGGTGGGCTACTGTGGTCCAGTCAAGATTCATGGGCCCCATTCTAGTTATGGCCTTCTCCAGTGTGTTATGGACAGAGGGGTCCCAGACTTGAAGAGAGCAATCAGTATAAAGTATACTACACAAATATTTAAAGAAAAAACAAATCAAAATCAAATCAAACAGTGCAGTGTTTTTATTTCCAACGCACTTGTATCACCTTTTTATGGTTAGACGATATGTATCAAAAGGAACATTAGTATTTTTTCTTCTTAACTTTTGTGCCCACATAGGAAAAGGGGAAGACGTGCAGGGTAAAGTTGGGAAGAAAATAGTTGTGACTCACTATTCATTACAATGTGACATGATCAACATACATTAAAATTCATGTATATTTTCTTTTAGATGGTCCCCATCATTCGGGGCCACACGGAATACGCAAGAGTCAAAACATTGTATTTTACAGTCAACTCCTAAACGTCTGTATGTATCCTGCTGGTGATAGGAGTTGATAGGGTAGATAGCAGTCTACGTTTCGACCCAAGGATTTGTAGGATGGATGATCCTTACAGCGCGGGTCTTCATCAGGACAAACGGGGAAAGGAAGGGTTGGGGAAGGGCTGACCTCCTAGGGTTAAAGAGGAAAGTTGGAAACTAATTAGTCTTAGGGGTCTCCACAGAGTCCCTGGGGGCCGTAACGGAAAAACCACTCGGCAATTACATTAAAAACACTGAGGACCATACCGGAAAAAAGAGTGCCATATAGTCATGCTCTCAACATTAGGTTACATCATGATTACCTGCCGCGTTAGCAGGTCGGATGGTATCGGATTCGGCAAGGTGCACTCCGTAGACAATCTCAGGGAGAGAGAGGACTGGATGAGAATCGATTTCAATACATTGCAAATGGTGTATGGCTTGTTAGTGTGGCGGTGATTTACCTTGTGATCACGAGAAAGGGCTGGAAGTATTCATTCAGCAGGCCCGTATCTGAAAGGGAGTAAGTGGGAGGGCTAGTGAATACTTGAAAGACAACGTATCAGAGGTCTTTCCACCATAGCTCATACATGACACGGAGGTCTTGTGACCCTGCCGCGACTGCTTTATTTCTTCAGGACCCTCCCGATCTGGATCCCGGCGAGTTACTTCCGGCGGCTGAGGTCGATGGTGATCGGCTTTCTATGGGGGGCAGGCAGGCGCAGAGTGGCGCACAGTACACTTCTCCGCCCTAGAGCGGAGGGGGGACTAGCGGTGCCAGACTACGAGCTATACTACCTGGCGGCTCAGCTGCAATGGCTGACACAATGGGTAGCGAGGGCCAGGAGAGGGGAGGACGGATCGGGGGAGCCGGCGGGACCGGTTCAGGTGTTATCCCGGATAGTTCTGGGACTCCTGATGGGAGATTTCCACCTCACCCAGGAGTTTGCGACGGCTCGGAAATGCTGGAACAGATATCGCCAGAGGGGCCATATTGCAGTCCCATATGCACCTGAGATCCCGCTCAAGCTGTGTGGGGCACTACCGCATGGAGGTTCATGGCACCAGCTGGAGAGTTGGGAGCTGCTGGGGCTGGCGTCCATGGGGGACCTCTATGAGAACGGGGTGCTCCTGCCCTTTGACCTCTTGAGAGAGAGACCGATTTGAACTGGCGAGGGGGACTTCCTCCTTCATGCGGCACTAACGACGGCGATCCGCAAGCATTGGAAGACGGGCATGTCGGAGCCGCCGCTGTCTCTGGGCTGCCAGTACATGGTGATGATGGCGGGGACGGTCAATGCAGTCACAGTCCTTATATAGGCGCATGGTCTCAGAGACTGTCACCCCACTGCTATCCCTGAAGGCGAGATGGGAGGCTGACCTGATGACGGAGATCCCTGAGGAGGCGTGGGCCAGCATAGTGGAACGGGCCTGGAACGGAACGCGCAACGCTAGGTTCCAGCTGGTGCACTTTTACGTCCTGCATAGGGCCTACCTGACCCCTGACAAATTGCATAAATATTTCCCGACCCATCCGGCTTCCTGCCCGCGATGCCTGGCGGACTTGGCCGATTTCCAGCACATGTTCTGGTCCAGCCCAGAGTTGTGTTCCTTTTGGAGGGAGGTAGTGGATAGCCTGAGGGAGGTTACGGAGAGGGACTTGCAATTCACCATGGCACACTGCATCCTACACTGGTTCCCGCACACATCAAAGAACAAAATAACTAGCAAGTTTCTGGACCTGGGTCTTCTTTTAGCGAAGCGTGCCATAACATCCCAATGGAAGGCGAATAGGGGCCCCACGGTGGAGAGATGGAAGGCTGAGCTTCACAAATGGGCCCGATGTGGGGGGGAGCTCTGCATGCAGGCTGCGCTTAGGGCAGGCAATGATGCGGCTCTGGAGAGGGCCAGGGCTAGGGAGAGGTTGGTCTTAGACTTTACACTTTTGGACCTGGATGAGGAGGACACCCCTGCACATAGCCCTGCTCCGGCAGAACAACCATCTGGGGGGATGGTGGCCTAGTTTCCCTCCCTTGTTTCCCCACTTCCTACGTGATGACTGACAGCTGCTTGTTGATTGCTCCTGATGGTCTGCTTCGGGTATGGATGAGTCGGGATGGATGCAAACCCATACTGGTGATACTCTGACACGCCTGGGGGGGGGGGGGGGCAGGGGGGGGGGGCAGGGGGGGGGGCGGTAGGGGGTAGGGATGAGGAGAATAGATTTAGGAGAGGGGGAAGGGGATAGGATGGGGCGGGACTGATGGGTGGGAGGGGGTTGTTGTTCAGGAATAGGGAAGAGGACAGAAAAGCAGCACTGCCATTATCCGACTGACTGGTTGTCGATAACCCATGCTGTATTCTCCAACACAGGACTTTCTCCGCTGCTGCGCCGCTCGACCTCCGGGGTGTGAGCTAAACGGCTGTGTGACACATACAATGGAGAACCATAACTACCATGGTCAACGGAGGAAATGGCGCAAATGTTTTGATTGTACCACCTAAATTGCTGCAATAAAAAGATATATACAAAAAAAAAAAATGACACAGAGGTCTCTGTAGAGCTTACCTGTTCAATCAGTTTTCTAGGGCTTGAGGGAGGTCTCGAGGCTGTGGCTCATCGCGTCTCCCGTAACCAGGAAGTAAGACTGGGAGGGGGCGTGGTTACCCTTTATTCGGTGTGTCAGAGAGTGAGGAAAGACTGCCAGCAGGCGGTTGCTAGCTGACCCTTAGCGTCTCCAAATGCCCATGAGTGAAAATACCTCAAAGGGGTTAAAGCACATGTCTCGTATATGATTACCGATTGAATCTAAAAACACTATTGTACGTGAACCTGCCACCAAGGTGGTTAAACATACGACATTGAGGTAATGCGCTTTACATATTTCGCTTATCCTATCGGGATGTTCATGGATTTATCAATACATGTATAAACGCAGAACAACTTTTGATATATTGTATAGAGACCTCCTAGGTGCGTGAACCTACCAACAGGGTGGTTTAGACGCAAGCCATATTCGCGATACGGGCTGTCCATACTTGCACACCATATTTTAGTGCATCACATATTTGTATAACCTACCTACACAGTGGTTTAACCCACAACATTGGGAAGACACAAGTTACACAGAATGGTGATCTAGACTTAGAGCAAAGTGGAAGGTAACAGAGTAAGATTCAGAAGATAGCCAGTTGTGCAAAGCTGCTTTCGGATTAATTATTGCCATTTCGCACATGAACGCATAGCAACTTTTGATATATTGTATAGAGACCTCCTAGGTGCGTGAACCTACCAACAGGGTGGTTTAGACGCAAGCCATATTCCCAATACGGGCTGTCCACACTGGCACACCATATTTCAGTAGATCACATATTTTTATAAACCTACCTACACAGTGGTTTTACGCACAGCATTTGCAATGCAAGACACAAGTTACACAGAATGGTGATCTGGACTTAGGGCAGAGTGGAAGGTGACAGAGTAAGATTCAGAGTATAGCCAGTTGTGCAAAGCTACTTTCAGATTCATTAAGGCCATTTCGCACAGAGTCAAAAAAATTAATCCATTTGAGTTCTCTGACATTGAGAACAGGTGCTATGTTGCCACCTCTGGGGCCAAGTTTTACTTGTTCGAGTACAACCCACTTTAGGCTTTCGGGTGAATGGTTTTCCTTGTTTAATGTTCAACAAGAGGGGCTCCTTGGACCTTGCACCTGACACAGCAGCAGTGTTGTAAAAAACGCATTTTTACACGTTGCTGTGTCTGTCCGACATAAATTAGATCACACGGACAGGTTATACAGTACACCACATCGGTGGTGTTAGAGTTTGTGTGTGATTTAAGTGTTACACGTTGTTGTTTGTAAACAAATTCCTTTGTTTGGATAGTCGATGGGCAGGCCTTACAACTACCACATCTGAAATGGCCCACTATTGGTGGAAGGTTCCACATTGAGGTGATAGTTGGTACGTGGTTGTTGTCAAGGAATGAGCACACTACGTGATCCCGGATGTTCTTGGCCTTCTTGAAAGAATGTAAAGGAAGGTTATTAATGTCGAGGTCCTCTGAGATCAAGTTCCAATGTTTGTTTATGGCTTTTTTGATCGCGTTGCTTTGGGTTGAGAAGGTTGTTACACAGATTAGGCGCTGTTCGTTACTCCGAGTTCGCTCATTCGGTTGTAGCAAAACGTCTCGGGGGTTGAACCACGCTCTCTTTCTGGCTCTCTTGATCAAGCGCTTAGGATAGCCACGTTCCATTAGTCGTTCCATAAGGTTACTGGATTGCTCCATGTAGTCCTCTTTCTTACTACAGTTGCGACGAATTCGCAAAAATTGCCCAAAGGGCAGGTTATCTCTAAGGCCTCTCGGGTGATGGCTGGAATATTGAAGTAATGAGTTTCTCTCTGCCGGCTTTCTGAACAGAGTTGTGTGTAGTGTCTCATCTTCAGCAATAATAGTGAGGTCCAAAAAGTTTATGGCTTTCTTGCCAAAATGGATAGTGAATTGAATATCCTATGATCTCATATTGAGCCAAGTAAAAAAGTCTGTGATTTCGGTTTCAGTACCTGCCCAGATCAAGAGGATATCGTCAATATACCTCATCCACATATGTATATTGGATCTGAACGGGTTTGTATCATTTAGTATGAAGGTTTCTTCATAAGGGGACATGAAGATTATGGCCAGATCTGGGGCAAAGGCCGCCCCCATTGCCACACCTTTGGTTTGAAGATAGAAACAATTCTGGAACAGGAAGAAGTTGTGCATCATGGCAATTTTTAATAGTAAAATGATGAAAGACGTAGGGACCCGGACGGGTGCCTCTCGCTTATCCAGCGCAAGTGTAGCCACCACCAATGCTTCCTCTTGAGGTATACTCGTGTAGAGCGACACAATGTCACATGTCGCCAGTAGTTCTTGTTTTGAATCAAAAGGACGTCCGTCTATCATGTTGATAGTGTGTGTTGTATCACGCAAGTATGTTTCAGTTTCTTCCGCCAATGGTTTCAGAAAGAAGTCTATGTACCTGCAAAGAGGTTCCAGTATTGAGCCGCAGCCTGAAAGAATTGGCCGTCCTGGGGGCTTTTTGTTTGTAAAAAGGAAAAAGTCGTGAAAGAGGCAGACGGAATTTCACGACTTTTTCCGACTCTTCCTACAGCTCCGGAGAAGATTCTGAACAAGCCGGCTCTAGTGGATCCTACAGATATCAAGAAGCCTACGGCCCAGCTTACCAACCAAACCCTTTTTTAGGACAGGGTGGATGGAGACACCCCCCCCCCCCCCCACGGCAGAGGCAACAATTGGAACAGGGGCACTGGCAGGGGCCAACAGAATGTGAGAGAAGAGTGGGACACCGGGAGAGGAAGAGGTACGAAGCAGGTGAACTTCCCCCAGGAGGAACATGGAGAGAGATCGACCCACAGAAAGAATTATAGATGGTAAAACCAACCACCTCTCCTGTGATTAATATCTCTACGTATACTCTAAAGGAAGAAGAAATCAAAGTACTCAGCTGTGGCTTATCCTTTGTACCCACAGCTATACAGAATGCCTTTACCACCGTAGCTGAACTATATAACTTTTTCAGAAAAATCAGACTCAGGTATTTCTTTAAGAACAAACCATCCCAGCAGCATTCATCAACCACAGGTGCATAAAGACCTACAAAAGCCCCCAGGACGGCCAATTGTTTCAGGCTGCGGCTCAATACTGGAACCTCTTTGCAGGTACATAGACTTCTTTCTGAAACCATTGGCGGAAGAAACAAACATACTTGCGTGATACAACACACACTATCAACATTATAGACGGACGTCCTTTTGATTCAAAACAAGAACTACTGGCGACATGTGACATTGTGTCGCTCTACACGAGTATACCTCAAGAGGAAGCATTGGTGGTGGCTACACTTGCGCTGGATAAGCGAGAGGCACCCGTCCGGGTCCCTACGTCTTTCATCATTTTACTATTAAAAATTGCCATGATACGCAACTTCTTCCTGTTCTAGAATTGTTTCTATCTTCAAACCAAAGGTGTGGCAATGGGGGCGGCCTTTGCTCCAGATCTGGCCATAATCTTCATGTCCACATATGAAGAAACCTTCATACTAAATTATACAAACCCGCTCAGATCCAATATACATATGTGGATGAGGTATATTGACAATATCCTCTTGATCTGGGCAGGTACTGAAACCGAAATCACATTTTTTACTTGGCTCAATATGAGATCACAGGATATTCAATTCACTATCCATTTTGACAAGAAAGCCATAAACTTTTTGGACCTCACTATTATTGCTGAAGATGAGACACTACACACAACTCTGTTCAGAAAGCCGGCAGAGAGAAACTCATTACTTCAATATTCCAGCCATCACCCGAGAGGCCTTAGGGATAACCTGCCCTTTGGGCAATTTTTGTGAATTCGTCGCAACTGTAGTAAGAAAGAGGACTACATGGAGCCATCCGGTAACCTTATGGAACGACTAATGGAACGTGGCTATCCTAAGCGCTTGATCAAGAGAGCCAGAAAGAGAGCGTGGTTCAACCCCCGAGACAGTTTTGCTACAACCGAATGAGCGAACTCGGAGTAAAGAACAGCGCCTAATCTGTGTAACAACCTTCTCAACCCAAAGCAACGCGATCAAAAAAGCCATAAACAAACATTGGAACTTGATCTCAGAGGACCTCGACATTAATAACCTTCCTTTACTTTCTTTCAAGAAGGCCAAGAACATCCGGGATCACGTAGTGTGCTCATTCCTTGACAACAACCACGGACCAACTATCACCTCAATGTGGAACCTTCCACCAATAGTGGGCCATTTCAGATGTGGTAGTTGCAAGGCCTGCCCATCGACTATCCAAACAAAGGAATTTGTTTACAAACAACAACGTGTAACACTTAAATCACACACAAACTGTAACACCACCGATGTGGTGTACTGTATAACCTGTCCGTGTAATCTAATTTATCTCGGACAGACACAGCAACGTGTAAAAATGCGTTTTTTACAACACTGCAGCCGTGTCAGGAGCAAGGTCCAAGGAGCCCCTCTTGTTGAACATTGTAACAAGGAAAACCATTCAACTGAAAGCCTAAAGTGGGTTGTACTCGAACAAGTAAAACTTGGCTCCAGAGGTGGCAACATAGCACCTGTTCTCAATGTCAGAGAACTCAAATGGATTAATTTTTTTGACTCTGTGTGAAATGGCCTTAATGAATCTGAAAGTAGCTTTGCACAACTGGCTATACTCTGAATCTTACTCTGTCACCTTCCACTCTGCTCTAAGTCCAGATCACCATTCTGTGTAACTTGTGTCTTCCCATTGAAAATGCTGTGCGTAAAACCACTGTGTAGGTAGGTTTATAAAAATATGTGATCTACTGAAATATGGTGTGCCAGTGTGGACAGCCCATATCGGGAATATGGCTTGCGTCTAAACCACCCTGTTGGTAGCTTCACGCACCTAGGAGGTCTCTATACAATATATCAAAAGTTGGTATGCGTTCATGTGCAAAATGGCAATAATTAATCCGAAAGCAGCTTTGCACAACTGGCTATCTTCTGAATCTTACTCTGTTACCTTCCACTTTGCTCTAAGTCTAGATCACCATTCTGTACAACTTGTGTCTTCCCAATGGTGTGCGTTAAACCACTGTGTAGGTAGGTTATACAAATATGTGATCCACTAAAATATGGTGTGCAAGTATGGACAGCCCGTATCGCGAATATGGCTTGCGTCTAAACCACCCTGTTGGTAGGTTCACGCACCTAGGAGGTCTCTATACAATATATCAAAAGTTGTTATGCGTTTATACATGTATTGATAAATCCATGAACATCCCGATAGGATAAGCGAAATATGTAAAGCGCATTACCTCAATGTCGTACGTTTAACCACCTTGGTGGCAGGTTCACGTACAATAGTGTTTTTAGATTCAATCGGTAATCATATACGGGACATGCGCTTTAACCCCTTTGAGGTATTTTCACTCATGGGCATTTGGAGACGCTAAGGGTCAGCTAGCAACCGCCTGCTGGCAGTCTTTCCTCACTCTCTGACACACCGAATAAAGGGTAACCATGCCCCCTCCCCGTCTTACTTCCTGGTTACAGGAGACGCGATGAGCCACAGCCACGAGACCTCCCTCAAGCCCTAGAAAACTGATTGAACAGGTAAGCTCTACACGAGACCTCCGTGTCATGTACGAGCTATGTTGGAAAGACCTCTGATACGTTGTCTTTCAAGTATTCACTAGCCCTCCCACTTACTCCCTTTCAGATACGGGCCTGCTGAATGAATACTTCCAGCCCTTTTTCGTGATCACAAGGCAAATCACCGCCACACTAACAAGCCATACACCATTTGCAATGTATTGAAATCGATCCTCATCCAGTCCTCTTGCTCCCTTAGATTGTCTACGGAGTGCACCTTGCCGCATCGGATACCATCCGACCCGCAAACGCGGCAGGTAATCATGATGTAACCTACTGTTGAGAGCATGACTATATGGCTCTCTTTTTTCCGGTATGGTCCTCAGTGTTTTTAACGTAATTGGCGAGTGGTTTTTCGGCTACGGCCCCCAGGGACTCTGTGGAGACCCCTAAGACTAATTAGTTTCCAACTTTCCTCTTTAACCCTAGGAGGTCAGCCCTTCCCCAACCCTTCCTTTCCCAGTTTGTCCTGATGAAGACCCGCGCTGTAAGGATCATCCATCCTACAAATCCTTGGGTCGAAACGTAGACTGCTATCTACCCTATCAACTCCTATCACCAGCAGAATACATACAGCCGTTTAGGAGTTGAATGTAAAATACAATGTTTTGACTCTTGCGTATTCCGTGTGGCCCTGAATGATGGGGACCATCTAAAAGAAAATATACATGAATTTTAATGTATGTTGATCATGTCACATTGTAATGAATAGTGAGTCACAACTATTTTCTTCCCAACTTTACCCTGCACGTCTTCCCCTTTTCCTATTATACTGATTGCTCTCTTCAAGTCTGGGACCCCTCTGTCCATAACACACTGGAGAAGGCCATAACTAGAATGAGGCCCATGAGTCTTGACTGGACCACAGTAGCCCACTCAGCTCTGACATCAGCTCCCTCTCCTGCAGACTTCAGGAGAAATAACAGAGTGGCATGATGGTTAGGCAAAGCTATGAATACACCTTGACTTTGGGGTTGGTGCACTTTCTACCTCCAGTGTGGTGAGTCTTTGCAAAGGACCGAGACCCACCACATAGGTGAATGCAAATTTTGTCTAAACGCTTCTAAATCAGCCCCTTAGACAAGCATCCTGGGACCAGTTTTGGGGTAACACCCTCATCAGCCAGGCTAGCTTGAATCTAGTGGCACAGCGAGCAAGGGACCCACGTCAGGGCATACCTATCCCACTTAGGGCGAAAAGTGCTGCAGCAACAAATGATGGACTGAATGCTGATTTAATCAAACATTCACCCCCAGTCGGGAGATCTGGGTTCAATCCATCATTTTTTTGCTCACTACACCAGCCAAGTTTGGACCCAGCCAAATGCAAATTAATATTGACCATTTTCCTCACGGAACAGTCCAGCCCTAACTGCCAAGCCAGGTCCTTTCTGGACCGGAAACAAGCATCCTGGGACCGGTTTTATGAGTACATTCCTCGTCAGCATGGCTAGCTTGAATATAGTGACAAAGCAAGTAAGGGATCCAAGTCTGGGCATACCCATTCCACTTAGGGTGAAAAGTGCTGTAGTAGCAAATGATGGACGGAATGGTGGATTATTCAAACATTCACCCACAGTAAAGCGATCTGGGTTTAAATCCATTGTTCTTTTGCTCACTACTGCCACCGCAGTTCGGACCCGGCCATACACAAATCAGATTTGACCCTGTGCCTCATAGGAACAGTCCAGCCCTAACTGCCACCCAGGTCCTCCCTGGACCGGAAACAAGCATCCTGGGACCAGTTTTGGGGTAACACCCCTCATCAGCAAAGCTAGCTTGAATCTAGTGGCACAGCAAGCAACGGGCCCACGTCACGGCATACCCATTCCACTTAGGGCAAAAAGTGCTGCAGCAGCAAATGATGGATGTAATGCTGAATTATTCAAACATTCACCCACAGTCAAGAGATCGGGGTTATATCTATCGGTCTTTTGCTCACTATGCCACCCCAGTTTGGACCCAACCATCAAATCAGTCTTGACCTTGTTCCACATGGGAACAGCTCAGCCCAAACTGCCAAACCAGGAGCCTCCCTGGACCAAAAACAAGCATCCTGGGACCAGTTTTGGGGTAACACCCCTCATCAGCCAAGCTAGCTTGAATCCATTGGCACAGCGAGCAAGGGACCCACGTCTGGGCATACCCATCCCACTTAGGGCAAAAAGTGCTGCAGCAACAAATGATGGACAGAATGCTGAATTAATTAAACATTCACCCCTATGAAGAGAGCCAAGTTAAATCCATTCTTCTTTTGCTCACTACTGCCACTCCAGTTTGGACCTGGCCATATGCAAATCAGTCTTGACCCTGTGCCTCATTGGAACAGTCCGGCCCTAACTGCCAAGCCAAGTTCTCTCTGGACCGGAAACTAGCATCCTGGGACCAGTTTCGGGGTAACACCCTTCATCAGCAAAGCTAGCTTGAATCAAGTGGCACAGCAAGCAAGTGACCCACGTTTGGGCATACCATTCCACAGCAAATGATGGACGGAATGGTGAATCATTCAAACATTCACCCACAGTCAAGAGATCTGGGTTAAATCCATCGGTCTTTTGCTCACTAAGCCGCTTTAGGTTGGACCCAACCATATGCAAATCAGTCTTGACCCTGTTCCACATGGGAACAGTTCAGCCCAAACTGCCAAACCAGGAGCCTCCCTGGACTGAAAAAAGCATCCTAGGACCAGTTTCAGTGGCACAGTGAGCAAGGGCCCCACATCTGGGCATACCCATCCTACTTAGGTCAAAAAGTGCTGCAGCGACAAATGATGGACAAAATGCTGAATTAATTAAACATTCACCCCAGTCAAGAGAACTAGGTTAAATCCATTGTTCGTTTGCTCACTACTGCCACTCCAGTTGGACCCAGCCATAAGCAAATCAGTCTTGTCCCTGTGCCTCGTGGGAACAGACCAGCCCAAACTGCCGAGCCAGGTCCTCCCTGGACCAGAAGCAAGCATCCTGGGACTGGTTTCGGAGTAACACCGCTCATCAGCCAGGTTAGCTTGAATCCAGTGGCACAGCGAGCAAGGGACTCATGTCTGGGCATGTCCATCCCACTTAGGGTGAAAATTGCTGCAGCCACAAATGATGGACGTAATGCTGAATTAATCAAACATTCACCCCAGTCAGGATCTGGGTTACATTCATTGTTCTTTTGCTCACTACACCACCCCAGTTTGGACACAGTCATAAGCAAATCAGTCTTGACCCTGTTCCTCATGGGAACAGGCCAGCCTGAACTGCCAAGCCAGGTCCTCCCTGGACCAGAAACAAACATCCTGGGACCAGTTTTGGAGAAACACACCTCATATGCCAGACTAACTTGAATCCAATGGCACAGCGAGCAAGGGACCCACGTCTGGGTATACCTATCCCACTTAGGATGAAAAAGGGCTGCAGCAGCAAATGATGGACGGAATGCTGTAATAAGCAAACATTCACCCCCAGAATGTCAAGTGACCTGGGTTAATTCCATCACTCTTTTGCTCACTACATCACTCCAGTTTGGACTCTACCTTATGCACCTAAATAACAATTCTGTTTTATTGAGGTGCCCAAATGAAAGGAAAAATTAGTGCAGAGAGGCAGGTAAAGAGTACGGAGCATTTTTAGAGCCTGCACTTGTGTACGCTAAGCAGTGAGCTTGTGTTGGGAGCTATTTTAGTGCACTGTCACAGTCCTTTTTGTTGCACGTATGGGGTCAAGGACAGGCAAGCTGCAGAGCTCCCTCCTGAGCTTTTTGAGTGTGTCATGCTGCTAGAGGTACCACATTGGTAGAGGGTTCTGGGTGCATGTTTAACAGCGGGTGACAGGGTTTGCAGACAACTACGGGGGTTCCTTTTCCTTCGTAGGTATCCAGCACACCGGGTGGTGGTGGGGGCAGATGGTTGAAATATCCAGGACAAGGGACCACAGTGATGTCAGCATGCGCAGCTGGTAAATAATAGACACACAGAGCATGTAGTATTCAGCAGTGTCCACGAGCTACCACTTGCTCGTTTATTTATAACGTCGGGCTGGCCTCAGCGTGTTAACTGCAACAATGAATAGTAGAGGCCGGGTGACCCTCAACATTCCTTCCAACTTTTACTAAACTGCACTGGGTCATGCGACCCCTCACAACTGGCACACATGGTCTCTTACCCGCTGGCTAAGCATGGAGTTTGGGCGGAGATCATATCTCTGACTTCGGATCCCTTCGTCACTCCCACTTGCTGGACAGGGCATATCTCTGGTTTCACCAGCCAGGTTGCAAGTCAGTTCATCTATGTTTGGGACACAGAACGGTGGCCAACTAGACAGACAGTACCCCCCAGGGTTCCTGCCTGAACACCATGCCTTGGCGAGTCGGGAATGGGCAGACAACCATCATTAGCATCCTCATCGTCTTTCAAAGTTGCACCAAAGTCTCTGGCGGGGCCCAGTACCTTCTTGAACCAGGACATGTTCCTCACAGCACTGTGGTATCCTTGCTCCACTGTGACCATCAAGCTATTGATCCTTACTACTTGCCAGGTTTCTGCTTCAAAGGTGGTGTGGGCCTGCATGATGACGTTGTGCCCTACCTGGACTTTTGGGGTCATTGCCCTTCTCTCTAAGCTTGCTCGATTATTGGTAGCTCGTATTTTGTCTTGCGTGGCCTGGATGTCCAGAATAGAAGGCTGACACTCAGGGCCTGTCGGGATACTGTCTCTTGTCAGCCGTTGGAACATGGAGTTCACTGGTGCACAGCTGGTGGTACTATGGGGGGTCTGTCGGTATGCTTTCAGGAACTGATGCAATTAGCACTCCGGGGTCTTCACCTTGATGTACTCCAAACCGTGGAATCCACTTCAAGGTAATCATGAACCGTTCAACCTTCCTGTTCGCATGGGGTCATTGCTCAGCAATTCTTCTGCTTCCCGCTCGTCAAGGGACAGTTGTCATAGTGCTTTGGTTGTCTTCCTTCGATTACCCGTGTGGGGCACTTGTCTCGCGCTCCTGCACACTTTGGCAAAATGATTTATTCTGCTGCATTTCGAGCATGCACGCATGCTGAGAGGGTTTGGGAAGTAGGTGAAGGTGTCAGAAGGTGAAGGTAGGGTTGGGAATTAAGTAGTGGGGACTTCGTCCCCTGGTGTGGCTTGTGTAATTACAATCAGTAACATAGAGGTGGAGGAATGGCGCAGCCAGGAGAGTCTAGTGTGGCTTGGCAATCTTGGTATGGTTCAGTATGGTTATTCTGAAGATGGTGCTGAGCACATCAGGCAACAGTCAAAGTAGGTCTAGAGCGGCCATTCCAATGACGAAGGTGTGGCAGAATTGGCGTGCACTTTATTTGGATGAAGGTGAAAACACACAGGTACCCAATATTGGTGGTTTGAGATGTTTGAAGAGCAGGAGTGAGCAGCATGGGGATACACTGTTAGATTATGATGATACGGATGGTGATGACATTGAAGAAGTAGAGGTGTGCCAAGATCATGATTGCTTTCCACGCCGGCTATTTTGAATCCGGTAATAACAGAAAGGAATTATATATATATATATATATATATATATATATATATATATATATATATATATATATATATATATATATATATATATATATATATATATATATATATATATATATATATATATATATATACTTTTTTTTTCTTCCTAATTGTGGAGTTAAGAATAGTAATTCTAGGTAGGGTGTTGAAATATCGATTACAAAAATATAGTTTACAAAAATATAGTTGTAAAAATATTGTTTACAAAAATATCGACATCCTATACCTAAACAGGTAAGTACATAAGTATCTACTCAAAAATATCGTTGTAATAAATATAGATGTAAAAAATATCGACTTTTTAAATTAATTAAAATTACATTAAATAATAAATAAATATAAGTACTATTAACAAAATACATTACATTACTTTTATTTTTTGACTATTTAAAACAAATTAACTACAGTTTTTCACTATAAACTTAATAAATGTGTACATATACATATATTTAACACATTACTTTATATAACAACAATAATACATACATATAATTAAAATATAAAATATATTATTAGTTAAAACATTTGATAGCGAAGGGGTAAAAATTACTATTCCCACTCCAGAGGGTGCAACAGTAGGGAAAGCTTTGGATAGCGTAGGGGTAAAAATTAATATTCCCACTCCAGAGGGTGCAACAGTAGGGAAAGCATTGGATAGCGTAGGGGTAAAAATTACTATTCCCACTCCAGAGGGTGCAACAGTAGGGAAAGCGTTGGATAGCGTAGGGGTAACAATTACTATTCCCACTCCAGAGGGTGAAACAGTAGGGAAAGCGTTGGATAGCGTAGGGGTAAAAATAACTATTCCCACTCCAAAGGGTGCAACAGTAGGGAAAGCGTTGGATAGCGTAGGGGTAAAAATTACTATTCCCACTCCAGAGGGTGCAACAGTAGGGAAAGCGTTGGATAGCGTAGGAGTAAAAATTACTATTCCCACTCCAGAGGGTGCAACAGTAGGGAAAGCGTTGGATAGCGTAGGGGTAAAAATTACTATTCCCACTCCAGAGGGTGCAACAGTAGGGAAAGCGTTGGATAGCGTAGGGGTAAAAATTACTATTCCCACTCCAGAGGGTGCAACAGTAGGGAAAGCGTTGGATAGCGTAGGGGTAAAATTTACTATTCCCACTCCAGAGGGTGCAACAGTAGGGAAAGCGTTGGATAGCGTCGGGGTAAAAACTACTTCCCACTCCAGAGGGTGCAACAGTAGGGAAAGCGTTGGATAGCGTAGGGGTAAAAATTACTATTCCCACTCCAGAGGGTGCAACAGTAGGGAAAGCGTTGGATAGCGTAGGGGTAAAAATTACTATTCCCACTCCAGAGGGTGCAACAGTAGGGAAAGCGTTGGATAGCGTAGGGGTAAAAATTACTATTCCCACTCCAGAGGGTGCAACAGTAGGGAAAGCGTTGGATAGTGTAGGGGTAAAAATTACTATTCCCACTCCGAAGGGTGCAACAGTAGGGAAAGCGTTGGATAGCGTAGGGGTAAAAATTACTATTCCCACTCCAGAGGTTGCAACAGTAGGGAAAGCGTTGGATAGCGTAGGGGTAAAAATTACTATTCCCACTCCAGAGGGTGCAACAGTAGGGAAGGTGTTGGATAGTGTAGGGGTAAAAATTACTAAATGTATTTACATTGTTTAAAAATTAACAAATCTTTATTTTTATTTAATTAATCATTAATTAAATAATTATTCAATTAAAATGTAATTAATTCACTACATTTTCACTTAAAAATTCCACTACACACACCTAAAATTAATTAAACAATTAACATAATTAATTTACATAATTATTAATCAATTAACTAATTGAAATTAATTAACTATTATTTATTACACTATTTATATTCAATTAACACATTAATTAATCAATTATTTTATTATATTTAAATTACTTCCCACCCTACTCCCCTATAAACCCTCAACCCGCTACGGAACTATTAACACTAAATTCACCATAAAATACGTTATTAACTAATAAAATACTACAAAAAATACTACTTTGACAACCAATACTCATTAAAAACACTAAATTACTTATAATTATTTAAAAAACGATATTTTTGTAAACTATGTTTTTGTAAACGATATTTACTACAACTATATTAATGTTAACGATATTACTTACCTGTCTGTCGATATTCTGGTCAAACTATATTTTTGACATCGATATTTCTTCTTGTAGATATTTCTGCGGCGATATTAAGGTTAGTCGATTTTTTTACGACGATATTCCCGCTCTGCACCGTAATTCTATACGTCTCTCTGTGAGCGTATCTTTCGATAGTTTGTTCCATGATATTCTTTGCCATCTTGCCGATGTACACATCAGCAGCAATAGGCTGCCCAAATGTATTAGTTAGTGGTGTACCACTAGCCGGGGTCCGCATTATTAAGAGGACTAACATCAGTGAAAGAGTACAACCAGATGTTTGGTGCTCATGTAGCTCATTTTATAACGTGACACAGCAGTGTATCAGTGCTGCTCTCCCCACAATGTCCTGTTTGTAGTTATGGAGGCACCAGTGGAATGACAGGCCCTGTGGCCCGAATTCCAGGTACACCTCCTCGTAATTTCCCATTACAGTAAGCCTGAGCTGCACTCTAGGATCGAGATGGGTGATAACAAAAAGGCTGTTCCAAAAACCCTGCCATTCAGCCACAGCACTGTGGCTGGTCCCAACCATCCTCCCATCAGCATGGAGTGTTACTCAAAATCCCTCCCTTTTGAAATTAAGGATATTAAGCAATTTCATACACTAAGGGACACCATCATTGTAGCCCCAGACTTTCATCTAACAACCCAGTGCATGCAGGGTGTTGAAGTTCTGATTCACTCAAATCTAACCACTCACGCGAAAGATATATAATGGTTTCCAGAATTAAACAATGGACTGGCACATGGCATTCTGGAGGACATGGAGCCTGCTGGTAACTTTATATGAAATAGATTGCCTACAAAATGAGCCATATTGAAAGCAGGTAACTCCTCAATTTGCTAGTGCCTCCTAAATGCTGAGAGGGCAAGAGTCTGTGACATGTCAGGCAGTGGCGGCCGGCATGCACAGAGGATGCTGAGGCGGGTGGGACAAAAATAAAAGTAAAATATAAGTAAAAAAAGAATATCTCTTACCTTCCTGGTGCAATGTCCTCCTTGCTTGGGCCTTCTCCAGGCTGGCAGGCTCCAATGTGGGACCCAGGAAACTGTAGTAACTAATCCTGGCACTGCTCTCAAGCAGCAAGAAGTGCCACGATTGGAGGCAGCGGCATCCTTTGCCGATCCTGAGGACACTGGAGCCCTATGCATTCTCTAACTCAGCTACCTTGGAGAAGTGGGTTAGAAGGGTTTAAAATGCGCATGTCTGGCTGGCCAGCTTACTTCATGGAATCTCTCGATTCTATTTTGGAGAGCAGGGACTTGGGGTTTCAAATCCTGCTCGGAATTCCTTTCAACGAAGTCATGCTCTGAAGAAGTCTTTCAAAGTTTACAGCATGAACACTGGACAAATGACAAGCGGCAAAATGTGACATTCAAGTTGAAACACGTTGCACATATGGAGGCGGAGTAGATAATGTACAACTCACAAAGAACAATGAAAATCAGGGCTAGCCATGGTAAAGCTAGAGACCAAGTAAGGTCTCAACTCTGTAATGCTGGATAAATGTTGGCCTTGGTCTTCTTTTTTTTCTGGTGAACTATGGGTTATTCATTTTCCTGCATGCCACTCCACCTCAATCTACCACCAGTTTGTCCCAGAACCTTTACACAAACCATAGACAATTAGTAAATGCATACTGATCAACGTTTTTGTTTTGGGAAATTTATTTTACATGTGACAATGGACTAGGGGATGCAGGGACCTG
Organism: Lissotriton vulgaris; assembly: GCF_964263255.1. NCBI lineage: Eukaryota > Metazoa > Chordata > Amphibia > Caudata > Salamandridae > Lissotriton > Lissotriton vulgaris. Next base: position 327,104,672 of record NC_141693.1, read on the forward strand.
AAAGAAAGGCCAGATTGAGCATGGGTCTGTCCAGTCAGCAATAAAATCAGCTCTGGTACAATCATTTTTGAAGATGCAAGCAAAATTGCTTTTTTTGCCACTTGGGCACCCTGCTTTCCAAGGCAACTATTAATAGAAATGGGGCGACCTAAACAAGGCAGAAGGACCTTGGTAACAATTGGTACAGGAAACAAATGGTCCTAGACAATACTCAATGTAATCAATAAATGAAAACTAATACTAAACAATCATGTGCGATTAAATCCTGCAAGAGAAAAGGAGAAAGAAATACAAGCCAAATGCAGTCACAAGTAAACCAGTACCCACTGATAAGTTTCAGCCAAAAGCACACAACGCTAGCTTAATAGCAATTGATTCATAATTATTCCAGAACAAAAAATACAACTCCCAGTTGGATTAAGGAGAGGGGGTGGTTACTGGCAAGCAGTGTGTGGAAAAGAGCAGAGATTAGTGCTCATGTGAAAAGACAAGAGGGGTAGAAAGAATAAATTCAGAATTGATTCTGCTAAGCTTTTATCGTGCTAAGGTTAACTATCCTTAGCAATGAGGAAAGCCTGCCCCTAAAGTCATTCAGGACATATTCACTGTTATGATTTCTTCTTTTCACAGTGATACTTCATCTCTGAATGTCTTCAAGGGGCGGGGTAAACAAAAGGATGCAAGCCCCAAAAGGGGGGGGGGGGGGGAGTCGTCGATGTTCCGACCCAGACGCGATAGGGGTGGGTAAAGTCCTCAGATACGGGTCTTCCTCAGGACGGGGAAGGGAGGGAACCTGGAGAGTAACCATATGGTCAAAAGTCTGATGTAACAAACATGAATGGCATCAAAATACTGCCAGCAGAGGGTACTGACCTAAGTAGAAACATGTAGAGCCCCCAGCGATACGGTGGGCAACCTGGAATGATAGAATGCATAAGGCTTAGTGTCCGCCTACGTCAGACAGCGAAAAACAAATAAAGAATCACCTAGGTTTCATCAGAAATAGCACTCACCCGTAAATGGTGTGCCATAGCATTCGAAGTCCCAATCAGAAAAGCCGTAATAAAAACGTTCATATGTGGAAATGAGTCCCTTGTCAACTAAAAAGATAAACATACACGAGCATAACGTTACATCCATGGTTACAAGAGTCGGTAAGATAGTGCCGGTCCTAGGGTTCATGGGGCCCTGGGCAGAATAGGAAAATGCGAGGCCCCTATAATTTGCATACGATTTAACTTAACAGGAAGTGACATCATAGAAAGTCATTTCAATTGGCCATTATTTATATTGATATTGATATTGTTTACAGAGCATGCCAATGTGGCCCTGCCATCTGCAGCTGTAACCGTAAATAAAGCTAATTGGGCAACGTAGTTGAAAAAAGCCAGGTTTTAAGTTTTTTTCTAAAACAGAATTGGACTGGGCTTTGAAATGCAAAGACATTTTGTTTCAGAGTTTGCAAGGAATGAGAAAAAGCTTTTACCACTCCAGGACTCTGTTTATTTTAGGTGTTTCCACTGTTCCCGAGGGGGGTGATCGTAGAGCTCACCTAGGTGTGTGACATATGAATTTTCTCCAAGGTACTCAGGACCTATGTTATGAGCAGTATACAGTGTCGTGAAGGCTACTTCCTTTCTAATGGGAAACTAGTGTAGCTCCAACAATACATGTGAGAAAGATTTGAACTTTGGAAATCTCATTAAGAGAGATGAGCTGCTGCGTTTTATAAAATGTGCAGTTTATTTAGAGATCACAGATTATATGGCATTGTTGAAGCCTTTTTGCAAGAAGCTACTTACTGAGTTTGGATGTGAGTATAATGGCTACAAATTAATAATCCTTAGAAAATGCGTACCTGTATTGTACATCTGTATTAAATAGGAATACATTAAATGATTTAAAATTTGTTATTGTTCTATTGAATGGGATAAATGAATTTGATATGCTAACCTGGCATCCTGGCACTAAGAGAGCTCCAAAGGAGAGTTGCAGACTTTACTAATGTGGAGAAAGGACAGTTTTAAGTGTTTTTGCAAAAGATTGGAGTTACACCATAGTTCAAGAGGGAGAGAGTTCCAGTCTTGCACATCTAAAAAGGAGAAGGATTAGCCTCCAATCAGGGACCTCTAAATTTTTGGAGGCACAGGAGTTTGGTTGGCACAGAGTATAGGATTCTGGAATTAACATAAGGAGTGTTGTACAAAGAGAGAACCTTTTTATTGAAGTGCATAATGATGCAAGGATGGTGCCTTGTAGATAGATGGTTTCAAACCAAAAACCCAGCAGACAGCAAAAAGGTGAGAATTGTCCCGGCGATGCAGCAGTCTCAGATGAGGTGCCCTCTAATGTTCTGAATGATTTGAAGGGTACTGAATGTAAAAAAGGCAGGAAACCTAGGATGGCGAGAATATAATGGACTGTATAGCAGCCTTACTGCAGTGAGAAGGGAGAAAAGGGATGATTTGGTGTTACATATGGATGTAGTAAAAGCAAGTGGATGAAACAAGGTTAATCTGTTCTGAAAAAAAGAGATGCTGGAAAATGAATCCAAGATTTTTTTGCTGACTGTGCAAATGTGGGTAATGGACCCAGTTCCACAAGCCAACAAAGAGGACACCATATGGTATGAGATCTTTTCAAAATTAGACCCCTTGCTGTGTCACTATAAAGTTGTACTGAATTGGTCTTCATTGAGAAATTAACTGCTAGCATGCAAGACCAAACATATTCTTGGGCAGATTGCCACTGAGGGAAATTCATGTTTGGGTACCAATATGCGCAAGACATTAACAAGAAACCAAAGGACTGAATGAGTAAGGCTAATTGGGAATGATAAAGATTAAACAGTGGAGACCCAATAAATTCCACAAGTCTGAGGTTTAGTACATAACGGAAACAAGTGATGAGTGGCTTGCTTCAGATTGCCCAAATAGGATAGCGGTTAGCCACACCAGGGGAATACCTTAATTTCTAAGTTGTACTAGTTGATTTATAAGCACTGTCTGGAAAATGTCAAATGTGGCACTAATGTTTAGTAATACTTAGGCTGTGCTACCTCCCTGAGCAAGAGTGGTAAACATCCTTTACACCACAGTCAATACCACAATGTGTTTTTACACCGCAGTCACTACCCTGCAACATTACCGCGCATTCCTTTACCACACAAGTTATTAAAATGACTTGCTTTAGGGGATGTGTTGTTGGACTACAGTTAGAACAGTAATTTATACTATTCCAAACTCTAGCAACCCCCCAAAGGCAAGTCATTATAGTGACTTGCTTGGTAAAGGGATGCATGGTAATGTCGCAGTTGAGATACTGACTGTAAAGGTATGTGTGGTAAATGCTGACGGGGTTCTGTCATAAAACCCTCAAGGGTCAGCCACAAATCATCTGAATCAGTAGAAAATGCTACTTAAAACTCCTAGAGTTGTCAGAAGCCAACTGGAACATTGTCAATGAGTAACTTATTTTTTATGAAAGAAATTTGGAAGCTGTTCTCTTTTTTTCTAGGATTTTTGAGGAAGGGGCAACAAGGTGATGTCTGAAGATGCTGATAATTTCTGAGCCGGCTGAAGAGTATTTGAGCATTTTTAGCTCCCTTTCAGACTCTTACTTTTTTGCTACAACTTTCTCTTGCTGGTTATGCCCATCTAACTTCCACCTCTACCCTCCTGTCTCCCTTCGCCCAACCTCAACATTTTCGGTGGTTCTGCTTTCTTTCATCCACCTCTCAACATTACTTCTCTCCAATCTGCCTATGTTCCCTTACAGGTTCTGTCTCTTATGAACACAGACATCTTACCGTCATGTTCCCCTTCAACTCTCATCTCTCCCCCAGCCTCATAACTTCTTTCCTTGTTCTGCTTCATTTACATCCATGTCTCCCCTTCCATTCTCCCAGAGCATCTGATCTTTTCTTGCTCTACTCTTTTTCTTATCTTTCCCTCATACTCTTACCTTACCATGTGTACTCTATCCCTCTTACATCCATCTCTCCCATGCAACCAAGTTCATCCAATGTCCATCTGGTTCTATCTCTTATATACACCTATCTCCTCAATGGAGAAAAAAAAGGTTCCTCTCGATAGTGGCACTAGCATCCTTGCCAAGAGCAGTGCGCAAATTAGTATTAAAAAAAGTGAGTGAAAACCTAATCTTGAGTAGTGACATAGATGCAGCCTCCAGATATTTCAGACACCTTTTCTAGCTTAAGGCAACCTTACTTTGTTTTTAATTTGCGGTCTCAGGACAAAAAACACATTTTTGAGATTCCGGTATTTTTACGTCCCTTTTAAGGCTTTTGATGGTTCATGGAAACTAAAGGGCTGCACTGCCAAGTCATATAGGATGTGCAAGTTAGCTGAAGAGTCCATTGAACATATAATGTGCCTATGTCCAGACCTACTAGATGTGCGGAGAAAATATTTAAAGTCAATGTTTAATGCTGAGGGCATGAGAACAATACCAGAGGCTGTATTATTGTGCTTCAAAGGCGGTTCTGTAAAAGTGGTGGGTAACCTTTTAAAGTTCTTGAGACATACGGTTATGCTCTGGGGGAAAAATACTTAACTTTGACTTTTATTTTTAATCAAAATGTGTTGAATTTTAATGGTGCTTTTATCAACTTTTTGTGAAGTTTTATGTAAAGTAATTTTTTTAATGTAGTTTTATGTAAACTTTAAACAATAAGGTAAAATCTCTCTCTCCTCAATGCTTTACACTTCACATCATCTATCTGCCTGACTCTTAGATACCCATTGATTCTGCCCCTCTCTCACTAGTCCCTCTCTCTCCCCCTCCACTTTAGTTCTCTGCTGGCACTGTGTCTCTGACCAGCTCCCATCCATGTGCTACCCTTCACCTATCAACTCTCACTCGAGCCTTGAACCTTGTCTCACTGTTTCTGAATCTCGTATGCCCATCTGCCTCTTAGTTTTCTCACTGATTCTGCTTCTCTTTCACCCCCTCTCTTCTCCTTGCTGTGAACTTCATCTCTCAGCCTCTAATCTTTTCTCACTGATTCTGCCTCTGTAATGGCTACCTCTTACCACCTCCCTACCCAACCTCCTACCTTCTATTGATGTTCCTGACCTCTTACATCCACCTCTCACTTTCCCCTCTTCCTGCTACTTAAATCCTCCAAATTCTTTTATATTTACTTTTCACATTCATGCACTATCTTGCACCTTTTATTTTTCTCTCCAACTACAAGTTTTTTTCACTGGCTCTGCACTCTTTAGATCCACCTCTTCCCTCCATGTTCTACTCCTCATGTTTCAGCTCTCCCCCATCTCTACTCTCCTCTTGCTGGTTCTGATCCTGTAACATTTTCTTCTGCTCTCTGTGTGCTGATCTTCACCACTCTCCGCCGGTCTCTTATTTTGTTTTACTTGTTCTACTTCTTTACATCCACCTCTACTCTTCCTCTATCCTCAATCCTTTTACCAGAGCCAGCTGGTGCTTGAGGCCGCTAGAGCACAGCTGCCTAGTATCCACAGGCAAAAAGAAGCTGCTTTGAACAGCTTTGAAAGGCAAAACGTATAAACACCCAAACTTACAGTCAGTTTGCGTGTTTGTTTTCGTCAGTGCAATGCTCCTTTTTGCACTTTCCACACATTCACAAGCCATAGAGAAGCTGAGCATGCTCCCTGAAATGCACATCTGTGAAACACAGGAGCATGCTTGGGCGGTGATGCATTTGTAGCATTGTCACCCCAAGGCCTGTCAGAAGCCATGATACAATGAGGCTGTAGGAGGGTGAGCCCCTGTTCCTATCCGGTCTTCTGATATGGTTGTCAGCAAACTCATGGCAGAGACACAGACACGAGGACTGAGTGACCCAGAAGAGAAGAGCTGGTACGTAGAAACTGGTTTCAGTACCACTTGGGAAGTTGAACTGTTTCCACTGCTCGTTGTTTCTCCTGTCCGATTTGCTCCCCACAAGCCAGGTTGTGTTTCCACACTAAAGCCTTAGCATGCTGTGCAGGTGGTCACACATTGGGTCTGTTTTCTTAGCCTATGACCACACTGTGAAAAATCTTTGAGCTGGGAATCACCTATGATCATACAGTATCACCTACCCGAGAAGACTGTCACAGCATGCTGACTTTTTGAGTGTCCAGTAACAGAGCCTTATTGCATGTGTAAATAAAGATGGATTCCCTAAGTAGGAACCGTAACTGTACATTGAGCTAGGACAATGGATCAACATGATTTGTTGGCACTATTCTCTCATGTATCTCATGTATCTCCTGTGTTGAAGTACTTCCTGTTTCCGAGTTTGAACAGAAGCATATTTTTTATGAAAACATAGAGAATCCTTGGTATAAAGCAGACATATATCAATTTGATTGAAATATTTTAGACTGGCAATGTCTACCCTTGAGTAGGAACACATTTCAAGAGGTGGAAATGCTTCAATTGCAAAGAAAAGTAAATGGAACACTAACTCTTTTATAAATCGTTTAACACATTTGCCGCTCTGTAAATATGTTTTATTAATAGCCAATTCAAACTTGTGACCTGCTGACCATTGCAATTATGGCCCAAATAGTTGTAAAAAGAATTTTCACCTGATTTAGCACCTGTTTTGTCCACTAGGAAGAGAGGAGTCAACAGAGGCAAAGTACACATGGAATTATAATGGTGTTTGAAAGAGGAAGGAGCTTAGAGAGCAGAATGTTGAGCACTAGAGAACATTACACTATAAAGAGAGGTGATTAATGGGGGTGAATGGTGCAGACAGGAACGTGTGTTGATTGAAACGGTAAAATGGAGCATATTGGAAAGTGGGGATTACAGAAGGGAAAAGACAGAAGTGCAATTCTTAAATGCGAATGAGGCACAAGAAAGAGGTGCAAACTGGTAAGAATGGGTAACACATGACCACTAGGAAGTGTGAGGCTTGCCTGGCACACAACAAATTAAAATGTTTCATTAGGAACCTCTGCATTTCAAAGTTCACCGGTTTCCCAGCCTCCTACCATTTTGCATGGATTCTACCCCTCTTACATGCTTGTCTTTTGAATGTAATGCCCCTCACCTCGGCTCTTAATCTCTCTACCAGCCTGTTCGCATTGATTCTGCCCATTACATCCATCTCTCCTCTTCCCTGACTCCCTTTCTGCCAGCCCAGGCCTTTAAGCTGGCTGAAAAAAATGAATGGGTCTCTAAAAGGGGTGTGGTCTACGTAATTAAGAGTGTAGCTTAAACAGGTCATCTAAATTTCTGTGATTCCACAAAGAGTTTAATCTGACCAGTACTTTGTTTCCTCTCTGGGCTTTCCATGATTGAAAACAGAAATATGACACAACAACTGACCTACACCTAAAAACAGCCAGAAGTATTGATTTTGTCAATGGTTGTTAGCTGTTTTGGGTAAATGAGTAACAACAACAAATTATTTTACTTTTACCTTGTCACTGTTTTGACCAAAGAGTGCCTCCTTCACGCACATTTGCACAGAATCACACCTGCAATTTGAATACTGTACTGTTGCTCTGTGTTCTCTGCAGAGAGGCCATGTATTGGATGATCGTGCATTCTGAACACCTTTTTGATCCCCAGGTAGGCACAGTGAGACAGTTATACTGCCTTCGGCCTCAAATACAAAGCTCTCAATTGTAGCCTGTTATAAACACCTGGATGTGACTCAATACAAAGTGTGTACCATACAAGAGTTATATGCTGTGAAACGAATTACAGAAACCCACATCTTGGAAATATCTAAGATTTTTAAAGAATGCAAAATTAAGTGAAGCATGTGAACTACAAACAGGAACTAATTTGTTGCCATGTATTACCCTAACATACATTGTCAGACTGAGACAGGAAATAGGCCCCAGCACCAAAATAAAAGTTTAATTTGTAAAGACATGCTGTATATGATTGTGTAAGGTATAGAAGACTGCATATAGTTGAGTTTGCTGGAAGCAATGTTTGTTTTCAAATATCACAAAAATCAACAGTAAAAAAACGGCTCATATGACCATAAAGCAGACCTGTAAACATCCAAAACAACAACCGACATTCTGACCTGACAGAGTGGGCACAGTCTGATTTGATTGCCCTTTAGATCAGTCCGACCCTGCAAACGTGTCATAACTCATTGTGCAGACACTAGACCAGTTTCTTTGCAGGTCAAGTTAGTACATGAATATAGGAAAATATATGGGGCCCGTTTCAATGTCTGTTCTAATTTATTGCTGAGTCTAAGACACGTAAAGCCTTGCTCCAGCCACTTGTTAATGCTGTGTCTGCTCCTCTGCCTGCACCCCTTGTCTAACTGTCATACTCACACCTATCTGCCCCCCCCCCTTTTCTCACCTCTATGCTTCCTTTCCCAGTGTTCCCTCATCCTAGGTGAGCAGTTTTCACGTGACAGGACGTCATTCTATCCTTTGTTGTGCGCCCTGCAGGATACCCTGCTTTTCATTCATACAGGGGCAGGGCGCACTTCACACGTAACGGCAGTTTAAGTACCTATCAAATCGCTGCCATCATCATGCAGCTGCAGCGATTAGGCCCTGCGAGAGGGGCTAGCAGGGGAAATGGGTAAAGAAAAGAAAACCTTTAAACTCTTAGGGGGCCCCCTGGGCCTCGAATCACTGAAGTCAAGGTGCGAGGCCCCCCCTCCTGCGACCAGACCGGAGACCCTGGGCAGCCGCCCATGCTGCCCATGCCTAGCGCCGGCCCTGCGGTAAGACACAAAACATATACACTGCCACTGCACTGTCAAAATCAACTCACCCGCTGTGTGTGTAGCAGTGAGAGACCGTTCTAAATTCACCATAGATCAGCACGATTTCACCTGTTTCTGAGGGAAAACAATAAAAAGGCCAATAAAGTTGTCGCTTCGTTTAAGCTGATTGCCAAGAACCTAACAATGATGGTACTAATGCAATGTATCCTTGCGTCAACATACCCGCTTACAAAACTTTCACAGGACCTCTTTTGGGCTCCGTCGTAAAGACAGTCTGCAAGTTAGCTGACAGCGTTTTTAAAGAAAATACGAAGCGAGAAAGAGGGAAAAGGTAACAAGTGCCGCCACTGACACCCTTTATTATTTGAATGCAACCCCTCGCTATAAAATCACAAGCATTCAATCCAACATCAGGGAGTGTTCATGACAGCTACCCCCAAGCATCTGATAAATGCAATTCTCACAATAGCTAAATCCCTGGGTCTGAAAAGACTACTGCAATCAGTGAACAAATATCGATAACCGCAGCAAAGGAAGACCACGTGATAAACTCTGATAAAGATGCAATATCCCTTAACACAAGCAAATGAACTGCACTTGCCCCTGCTTTAAACTCTACCTTACACAGACATCCAGTTATAAACCTAGACACTGCCCTGTAGGATTTCAAAAGAACACTTGATGCAAACGCTTTGCCCATGAAGCCGTGTGGGCAATGATTAAATATTTCTTCCATGTTTGGTGCGCAAATGCAGCGCTGGTTTCGACTCAAGCCGATGTGGTGACAGAAGCCGCTTTATTGAACAGGTAAACACATGACGGCACAGGGCAGGTGTTACTTCCGGGAGAAAGCATCACGTCTCTGTGGCACTGTACGTGCTCGTCAATCATTAGCCTGCATGGGTTGGAGCCAACAGGCCCTGTACAAATTCCCCACAGGCAGCAAGCAGTGCGTTCTCGTCGGAGAATTGTCATCAGCTTCCAGGAACTCAAGAAGTAAAGTAAACCATGCAACAAGTAGGGAGAAGGGGTGAACGTTAAGGGGTATAAGTCACAAGCAGTTTCTCCTCTACAGACGAAAAAGCAAGCATAGGCAATGCCTATAGGTCTGTGTTGCATGTGCGAGCATGAAATGATATGCTACGCACTTGCACGATGTTTATATGTGCATCTTAATGCCACTACCAGAATCTGAACCCACTAATTCAATTTCAGAAAGTATGAAAACATGAAAAGAAAAACAGGCCCAGTACCAACATGCAAACGAATACACCAATTGACCGTAGCCTACATACCGCGATAAACTGGGAAATCTTATGCTTACCGGTGTCTGCAGGAGCTGTCTGGCGTGCTTGGTTGCATCAGCTGTTAACACAAAAGTAGGACCAATAGCTGCGGCGCCCCGCCTTTCTGATAACATAGAAAAAAAAATACGCACGCACCGGAAGTCAGGCAATGTCGCCTGTGACGGGGGCGGGGCCGCGTCCGGACCGGAAAAGGAGGCAGGCGAGTAAATGCGTATCGCGGCCCTGAGCTCCTGTGAGCGGTGGAGAGCCCCGGGGCCGCCAGCAGGAGGTTACGCTAGTGTTGCGGGGCTCCCTTGACCAAGAGGGAGCCCCGTGAAAGGAGCTGGCAAGAGCTGCAGCGGCGGAGTCCCCCGAGATAGCCCCCCCGGTAAGTTAAAAAGGGGTGGGAAGCACTCGTGTGTGTGTGTGTGTGTGTGCGTGCATGCTTGTGCGCTCGTATGAGTGGGGGGGTCTGTATGTGCGTGCGTGCATGGGCTCTTGTGTGTGTGTGTGTGTCTGTGTGAATGAGCGACAGCAGCTGCCCACAGCGAGCGCGTTCGCGTGCGCGTTTGAAATCGCCTCCAAGGCGATGCGCGTGGCCAGGATTGTCTCCTGGGAAGCATACACGCCGACAATAGGTTCTTGGCGGAGACGCGCTTCCGCGCGGCTTAGCCGAGACCTAAAAAACGGAGCGCGGCGTGCATGCAGCTCCCAATCGGGTGTTAAGGTGCCGATGTGGCGAGTCAAAGTACTGCGGTCTATTTGAAATAGACAAAAGACTTACCGGGCACAACATGTCGTTAAGCCTGAAACTGAACCAACTAAAAAGACGTAGAATAAACAAAAGAAAAGATTTAAGAGAAAGTAAGCACATAGTGAAGTGCTGTTCATAGAGTAGCAATTGTTTACAGCGTTTGAGGGATATTTACAATGACAAATGTTATACAACAATATACACAAAGTTCAAAGCGTGGAGCCCAGTATGGCTGAACATAATAAAGCATGACAATAGATCAAGAATGTGTCACAAGTGGTGGAATGTTCTGAGCAATTATACATACAAAAAATTAAAATATATTTACAGCGGTGAATATACATCAGCATGGTGGCTATACATTATATACATTAGTGTACTACATAATGACATCGGGTAGATCTTCGTAAGCTAACCATTTAATGTGGCCATTTGTCAGGTGATTTCTTCATATTCGTTCAAACCCTTGTTAACAGTATCAAAGATATGCATCCATTTACACTCCCTAGTGCTAAGGATGCTCAAGAAGTTACCACCACGTGGATTCATTGGTTACTTTTTCAATCCCCCACCATCTCAGGCTCTCCGGGGAGTGACCGATCCTCTCAAAATGCTTTCATTTAATCTAAAAATTTAACTACATCAGTTTTTCCGCAAGGTCCGGTTGAAACAATATTTCAATAAAGTCCCGTACAAACCAACCTTCAGTAACACAGGACTCCGACCACCTTCCACTTTCACTCCCCCACCACAAATGATGTCCTACAGGGTACTGCCATATGAACAGGTGGTGGTGAGGGATGTGAACAAACTATTATCTAAAAGAAAGTATGCCAAATACAAAATTTCAAGGCAGGAACGACAGGCTCTTGAATCACTCAAGCACAACACCGATATAGTGATGAAACCCGCTGACAAGGGGGTATCCATTGTGATTCAAAGCAGGGAGGACTACAAATCTGAAATCCTCTCCCAACAAAGGGTGGAGGGGAACTAGAAGAACTTACAGGCAGACCCCACAAGGGAGATTAAAACATTTCTCCTCGTATTGCCTGTTTAGGACCAGGTATTTCCTGGTCTTATTTTTTGCCCTGCCCTATACTTTGTACATATGGGGCAGCGTCAAAAATCAATGGTTGTTGCGGCAGAACTCCCGCTGCAACACCCATTGCACGCCCCTTTCACATTAAGTGCTGTGTGAATACGGGCATTATTTACAAGGTGGCATTAAGCCATGTTAAGTGGCTTAACGCTGCCTTGTATATAAAGCGAAGGAGTTAACGCCACCAGAACATCGCAAAAAGTGACGTTATTGTAGCGTTAATTCCTTGTAAATATGCCCCATAGTGTCTATCGCCATGTGAAACCTTTTTGAAGGTAACTTAGTTTTTACTTCTCTTCAATCCCTATATATATGGGGCCTGATTCAAAAACTACTCTTTGCAGTGTATTTTGTAGTGATACAAAATGTAAGTTTTACCTATACATATGTGTGTGATGTTCTCCACCCTGACTGTGGAGTCTGAGCACACATAAATATAAGTTTTAGAAGTAAATGTGGGAGGGACACAAGGGTGTGGATGGGAGAGAAGGGCAGACTCATTCATAAAGGGAATGGGATTAGGCAGGGTGAATTTGGGTTTAGGGAGGTTCTGGGGGTTACGGGAGGGACTTCACCCACAAACATAGGAGTAATCCAATAGGTTTAGTCTGTGAGTGGAGGCATGTAAATTACACTTTTTTTTTAGCTAACTTTTTTGTAAGTGACAACATGTTCCCCTTTCACAATGAACACATCTATGTACAAAGTAGTTTTCTTAACTGCTAAGGATTACTATGGCAATGTGTGTTTTTGAGACCCCAAAAAATATTTTCACTTTTAGCCAATGTTTCTTTTTTGTGTAGATTGATGAGGGCCCGAGAGCTTCGTCAACAATAAAGTTTGCTAAACGCATCACAAACCAAAACAAGCATTGACACAAACCTAAAGGATTGGTGAACAAGGTCAGACCTATTGGCTTTGCCAGTGCTTGTGTACCATGTATCTCCTGATAGTCCCGGGCAAGGCTGGCTTCCCGCCCTCTCAAAACACCACCATTTTAAGTATAATAAAGCGGGAGCTATCAGTATTCAAAGGGGGATCCCTTGTTGACGATCAATACTCAAATTGATTTTAGCTAAAATAAATACTTACAAGTTAATTTGCTAAGGAGATTGATGCCCACAGAAGCGTGAAGAAATGACCATAGCAAACCGGCCCCATTTGTTACTTCTTTTGTGTGGAAAAAGGGACCTAAATCTATGTAATGGAACATTCGCAAGCTGTACTGCTGAGAATATCGGATATCTTCATGCACGACAGCTGGGGAAGGAAGATAATGAGAGGGCTAGATGTTGATGCATACTGTACGTGCCCAGCCACGAGCGGGAGCCGCTACTTCCGGGTGGCGCGCGGCCGAGCCCTCGTGCTGAGAGTCCCGTGGTATGACGGCCTAGTGCAGGTGGCCCCTCTCATACACGCCAACATTTTAAAACTACGAAAGAGTAAGATTTTTTAAAAGAAACCGGGGTACTTCACTTACGTACATTAAAGCAAACAAGCATTTGCAATGCAATAGGTCTCGCATTAGGAAAGTTTGAGCTATTGGTATTGTAAATGACACATTTTTTATTTATGTGTTGATTTTGAAAATAGCAAAATTAACAGCTTTGTCATTTACAATTCCAATAGTTATAACTTTCGCAAATGTGACACCTATAGCATTTGTAATGCAATATGTGTTGTATTTACGTGACTTAGATGTATTGATATTACAAATAACAATGGCTTTTAATTTTTTAAATATTTAATACTTAAATAAAAGTCATTGTAATTTATAATGGCAATAGCTTAAACTTTTGTAAATAACTTTTCTGAAGATTATGTTCAGTGTATTTTATTGCGATGAAAATCCAAGAACAGAAGTGAAATATTAACATCTTTTTGTGATATTTGTAATAAAGCTTAAAACATTGATAGAACATATTTGAACCAGTTGTTGTTAAGTGGTTGCACAGATTGATGTTGTGATGTCCCTGAGTGATGCTGTGGTGGCGCTGAGTAATGTTGTGGTGGCGACGAGTGATGCTGTGGCGTTCAGTGATGCTGTGGTAGTGCATAGTGATGTTGTAGTGCCCTTGAGTGATGCTGTGGTGGTGCCCCTGAGTGACCGTAACAAGTACATGCGTTTTTTCAGACTCCTATTCAAAGAGCGATGCAGCAAGTACTCCAGACTGTGTCAACGGTCAGGCTGGCACAGAATCCGAACTGAACGAACTATCGGGGGTGCACTATTTGGCACTGCAGGGGGGAGGGGGGCAATTGAAGTGTGAAATGTTGCACTTTGTACCAGTAGGGATTGTTGGATAGGACGCGGGTGGGAGCAGCGGGATAGGGGTGCAGGATGCTGAGTTTGGGAGTTGTGCAAGTTTGGATTATGTAGCATCACTGTGGTTAGCAGAGGTAGTGTGAAGTTGAAATAACAAACGAAATTTGTGCTACAAAACACAGCATCTCTAGGTTCAGCGATTTTACTTTAACTAGACTGTGCACAGCACAGCAGACTCTGCACATACAATTGAACCATGAACCAGTTGTACAGGGCCAGGCCAGGCGAACAAGAAGTTCAAATTGCAGAGTGCCCTTGGCGCTTGGGGATGGCTCCTAGAGATGCCTTTGCACAGGTTAAGGATTGCTCACAGAAACAGCCAATTAGCCTCAGTCTCTCAAGTTACTTGAGGGCAAGGATAAAGGTGCATGACCGGAGTGTCGTGACATCACCTGAAGGGACCCCAAGGTGGTAGTCTAAAAGCCCTTGGTTTCTTATTGAAGACGGTCTGGATGTGTCGCTCATTCGTCCTGGAATATCTATACTATGCAAAACAGTCCACTGATTAATGTTAAGGAATAAGGGCGCATTAAACGAGGCCATGAAACTTTTGAGAACGATTGGCTAGCACCAGCCAGAGATTAAGTAATTATGTGCTATCTCTTTCAGGCAATTCGGCAGCGGAATGTGAACAGGGGAGCTGGGCTGCTTCCTTTCATAGACACAAGCCCCCCGCCACGAAAGTAAATGGTCCCGCGCTGCGAGACTGGAGATGGCAGCACCCGTCTCCAGAATAGAACATAGCTTCAGAGGGACGGCGCTGCAGTACCACTGCACCTGCTGTACCATTGATAGCTACGGCTCAGTGGGTCATTCTAACTTCTGAAGCTCAGCTGAAAAAGGACTTGGTGGATGAGGAGAGAAAATGTGCGAATGGTTCAGGATTACCGAATAGATGCATTTCCTCACCAATGTTTGAACATATTTTCCAAGTCTCTCCAGCAGGCTCACAGGGCTTCTTATGTCCGCTCGGGTGTTAGGGCACTTATGTCAGTTCTTTTGGAATGGGGGATGGGGGGGCGAGGGGTGTCAACACTCCCCTAAAATTGATAGAGGCAGATGTTATGCGAAAACGTGTTAGGTATTTGAAAAAAAATGTTTTAAAAATAGTAATAACATCTTAGACTTACGTCTTTTAAACGTTCACATGAATTGTTATTAGTTTCTGTGGATTTGGACCGCAAATGCAGCCATCTGTGCTGCTGAAATTCTCCAGGGCCCTGGGTGCTTCTTTCCAATTTCTGAGGAAAGTCAGGGCGGCGCAGGAAGCGACGAGCAACGCGTTTCCGCCCATTGTGTCCCGGAGCACAGCGCACTGTTTGCTTTGGTACAGCTTCGAGATCGGACCCATGTGGATTTCTCGCGAAGCCACCACTTGCCACATAGTTTCGCTCTTTATATTGAAAAGTCGTTATTGCCACACATATGCTACTCGCTGCAAAGCGCTTCAAGACCTCGCACTGGGTAGTAAGTGCTATAAAGTACAATTTGCAATTACATGCGATTTGAACTTAAGAAAGCAGAAAATAATTGTTTACTGCTGGCAAAAATGGTAGCGGGAAGTCACGTATTGAAAAACTCACTGCCGCAGCCGGCTTGGGCAGGAAGCCAGGCAACCTGTGTTGGGACGGGGGCGGGCCACAAAAAGACAGGAAGCAGACGGAAACCTACCTCGCGCTCCTGTGCCCGTGAAGCCAGACGGAAGATTTGCGTGTGAGCCAGAGGGGCTCCCGTGCTCGTGGAGAGCCCCGCCTGTTGCCGAGACTGACCCGCTGCCGAGGGAGAGAGGGACACGCGGAAGAGCCCGGTGAGTGGGGGGGATGTGAGTGTGTGTGTGTGTGTGTGGGTGTGCGTGTGTGTGTGTGTGCGTGTGTCTGTCTGCGTGAGCGTGCGCGTGTCTGTGTGTGTGCGAGTGTGTCTGTGTGTGTGCGAGTGTGTCTGTGTGTGTGTGCGTTTGTCTGTCTGTGTGAGCGTGCGCGCGCGCGTGTGTCTGTGTGTGCATGCATGCGCGCGTACTGATCCATTGTGACTGGGAACAGCATGCCGGAATCGGAGCGCGTGTTCACGCACGCGACCTGATCCGATTCCGGCAGGCTGCGCGTGCCCATCTCCTGTCTCCTGGTAAGCAGAGTCGCTGGCTATAGGTCTCGCGGAGAGACAGCGCTTTGCACTGTAATAGCCAGGGCGAGACCTAAAAAGGGCATTTTTTGGCAGGGGCCTGATAAGCAGATCTATTTTTCGGTTGGAAAATCGGGGGTCTCGTGCCTGAATCGGGTGTACCGTACGGCAGGTATGCCTTACTTGTGTTAGAAAAGGGAACTGAAAATGCTCTCCTTCTGCAATCAAAGGCCCCCTTGCTGAGGACCATGGAGGGATGACTGATGAGTGGGTGCCAGTGGCTGCAGGTTGGTGGTGGTGGTGGGGGGGAATTGGCATTTACTTTTCAAAATCTGGGTTTGACCAACAATAAGAGAATGAAAGGCAGAAAAGGGAGGAATAGAACGAAAAACGTGCCAATGGGAGAACGCAGAAACTAAAAGGAACCTGCAAAACCGAGAAAAAGTTACCAGAAGTGTTGCTGGGATATGAAGTTGAGTTTATTGTACAGTTAATTCAAACCTTTACAATCATGCATTAGATTCCTTTTTCTGACATTGTTAGCTACTTAAAATAGATTGTTGTTAAAACACAATAGAAGTTCGATAAAATTTGACCCAGAAGTAGTATTAAACAGCAAAAGAAGAAGTATTGGGGGGCATGCTAGGAATGTAGAGTATAGTGCAGGGTGCAAGGCAGCAGTTTTTACTTCTGCAGGATTCTTGTTAAAGGTCAAAGTGTTCTACTTGTCTTACGACAAAAAGAGATGCTGTGTGCAGAGCGTCTGCTTGCTGCGGTTTTGCTATAAAATAAGGCGATGTGCGCATAGCCGTGGAGTGCTAGGGGTAGCTCTGGCTATAACTTGCTACTGCTTAAAACTATGGAGCAGTGCGTACCCTAAGAGGTACCGTAAGGTGCCCAGCAGCGTTGGTCTGGTGCCTAGCAGCAGTTTGAATAGAGGGGCAAAGCTGGAAAGAATGCTTCTTGCAGGTAAAGGGTGCAAAGTGCGTGTTTCTGTGATGGAAGGAAAGGGATTAAGGCAGCTGTGGCATTCGGCAGCGTCTGCGACGGACTGCTAAGAACAGCTGTAGGACCCTGCATCTATGTTTTTTAACAACTTAAACAAGGGGCCACATGTTCTGATGGCCACAGGTCTAAGGGCCTGTAAGCTTTATAAGAATCAGAATGTTAGCGGGATCAGCAGCCCTTAAAGTGCCGAAACAGCTGAGGGGTGCTTGCAGGGCTTGAGTCGGGGTACCACGCGGGTGGACCGCATCCCCCCACTTTTTTTACCGGGAGCTCGATAACTATAAACTGCAACTGAGTACAAGCCACCTTTCGTGATGTCCCTTCCTGTCGTGACGTCAGCGTCCCCCCACTTCTTTTTTTAGGACTTGTGCCCTGGGTGCTTGGGAGACTTAAAGGAGCCTCCTTGCAGTCATTGAAGTGAATATATATGTGTATGTTGACTCCCTCTTCAAGTATACTTTTGAAACTCCTCATGAATAGCGATGTTAGCAAAGGCTCTGCCTTCGAAGGTATGTCCTGTACAACGCCTGTGGATCGTATGGAGGGCCCCGTGATGATCCTTGAACAACTTACGATGAAGAGCACGGTGAGGAGCCAAGCCCCTTCCAGATATTTTTGAAGGCCCCTTGATCACTAAAGATGCCAGAAAGGCAGCCAGGAAACCATAACTGCTCCAGGAAGGGGTGCATACATGAATGCTTGCACTGAAGCTTCTTCCGGGCTCTTCTGAGGTCCCCTTACTCTCGATAGGTAATAATGTGTTATACTTTAGGCGCGTGCGAAATTAACATAATTTCCTTTCACGTAATTATGTAAACTTGTTGAATAAGAATGCAATATCGCATGAAATGAAGCAAAATGCAAATCTGGCAATTACCGCAACATTTTAGAGTAAAATGCGTTCATGCATCAATTTTCTACTCAATGATGCATTTCACAATGTACAAATAGTGCTACAAACAACATCCACTCACTTTCTGTTCCTTCACAATGTTCTTTGCGCCAGCGATAGGATTTTCCTGAGCAGACTTGAAATCATGCAATGTGGCGTAAAGGTGTACATTTGGAATTTCGCCTACCAAGCTTAATGTTAAATGCCAGAAATTATGCAAGAACACGCTGTGGCAATGAAAATTTGCCCGATGTATTCTTCCACGAGTTGTGGAGGCCCTCATTCAGAGTCTTACAGGCTGTGCGTACGCTGAGATCCCCTTTTATTGAGGTCTTAGTCTTAGTATTAGTATTAGTATTAGATGAGCAGCGTCACCATGTGGCAGACTATCAGAAGTGCGGTGTTGACTAATAAGTGCCGGTGCCGAGCACCAGAAACCAATTAATTGCTGGTGCTGAGCACCGGAAACCACAGGCTCCAATTAAGCACTGATTATATTGCACAGCTGCCCCAATGCGCCACACATGTGGGAGTAAATGACGAGCAGTACTGTTTCTCAATCTGTATGCAACATATTAAAAAAATATATTCTTCACTTTTATAGTGTCTCCTTTCTAGAAAGACAGTATCTACCACACCCAAAATACTGAATTTAATTTAAAGGAGCCACTTTTACTTCATTGGACACAGATTTTAACCAGTTACTTTCAAGAACATGTACATCCACATCTGTTTCTCTGGGAAATGTCATGTTTTTGTTTTCTTAAACAGTTTTTTAAAAGTCTTCCATCCGCACTATACCCAGCGCAAATGCCTTGATTTTCATCCTGCAGCATCCATCCACCAAGATATCATCATCTGCCAACCAGCTGGCGATTACATGGCGGTGGCTGGTATAGCACCAATCCGGTATCTTGCCACTGCCACCAGGCAAACCCCATTAATGTATGAATTGGGGGTCAATCTTTGCCACATACATTTTTACATAGCCTGACAGGACAAAAGGATGCTGGAGGAATCAGAGCTATTTTGTTGCGTACAGTTCTTAGGCACCCGGGGAACCTAATCCTAGCAATTACCAGGGTGCCATGTGAAACCTGGGTAAGCTACAGGATTTCACCCAAAAGTGCCTTGCATGTTTTGCAGTGCCTGGAAATGGGGGAATCCTGGGTACTTGCCAGTGCAAAGAGGTTTATTCTTAGTGTTGTTTCTGCCAGATTCAGCAAGCATTGGCAGAGCCAAAAGGTCCTGCCATTGCCTGAGCTATTGGCCTTGTCTATGTGAATGTCTTTTTGTCATGTTGTCTAGCAGCATATCTGCAATTCAGCATGGCTGAAAGTCACTGAATGCCCAGAATCACAGGATGTTGAGCTGAGTCTCTTTGCCCCCCATGTTGAGTTTATTGTCCTGCCCCTCCTAACACAAACAAGCCCTATGAAGTAGCCTGCGCTGACTGCATCATAGCCCTTTTTCAGTGACTTTCAGCCATGCTGAACAGCATATGTGCTCCTAGACAACATGGCGAAAAGACATTCTCATTGACAAGGCCAATAGCTTGGGCATTGCTAAGATCTATTGGCTTTGCCAAAGCTTGTTCGATCTTGGTGGGGTTTTGCTGAAAAAATGTAGAAGGGATAGTGAGAAACAGTTGCGGAGCTTTGAAGAAAAGCGAGGATGTGGCCTAACGACCAGAGCTGCTGACAGGGGAACTGGGGAACCAGGTTCGCATCTTGGGGTCAGCTGAACAGCTTGTGAATTCGGGCAAATCACTTAGACTTTCCCCTGCGTACAACAATGAATGTGTCATTGTGGAATGTAACTGGTGAGCACTTAAAGCACTCCAAGACCATCGGTTTGTGTTTGCACCATGGCATTCGGAGGACGGAGCAAGTGCTCAAATACCATCAGATCATGCAAAGAAATGTAAATAAACAACTTTAACAACTTTTAAAGAAATGTATTTGCTTATGTACACGTGCATGCATTTTAGTGGTATGTGTGTATGTGCACTAGAGAGATAGCCTGAGAGCACTCCTATGGAGACCTTGAAAGCAAAGAAAAAATACCTGCGCAAACCGGTAGCACTATAAGGAGACATGTACTTGGCCATGCCCTATGGGAGGGCCAAACACATGAGGAGGGCATGACGTCCACATGCCATGACAAATGCTGAAGTTTATCAATGGTAGGAGATGGGTGGCCTGTAAGCCCACAGATAGAAAATAACACATTTCTTTGAGACAGTGCATGTGTTGTCTAGCCTAGCAGTGCATGCTCGGTCAATCCAAGACCTAAAAACATTGCACAAGCGAAACCTACTGGCTTTGCCAATGCTTGTTGTGTTTATAACAGGGTGGTTAAATGATTCATCTGTACTCACAAAATGTGGAACTGAGGCAGAGGCGAGGTAGGTGAAATGATGCCCCTTCCAGAGAGGATAAGGCGTAAGGGCCAGAGCAGCTGACTAGAGCTGGAAAACCGGGTCTGAGTTTCGGCATCGGCGTTGTAGTGTAGTTCCTATATTCCCAATAGGCTCTGCGCATTAGAATAACATAAACAATAGTTTAGACGTAGGACTGAAGTTGACTAGGTCTCTATTGAGTATGCTAGACTTAATTGTGAATGCCAGCTAGCTCAGAGGTCACTAGAAACTTTCTCCAATAAACAAGAAGGGATCAGTTTCTGGCAACCATATAACATGACAACTTTGTTCCCCAAGAATAAGAAATATATCTTCAGAGTCGCGGAAACAAAAGATGGCTATTTCACTCAGTCAATCGTGCATACTTCGTTTCACCAGGGTTTTTGCAGAGAAATAGAGAGACGGGCGTTTTCAATAAAAGGTTATTTATTGAGCAGTCTTCTTTCTCATGCAAGAGAAGTGAATTGCAACAATCGTAATACTTGCTATGAAGTAAAGTGGGTACAGTAAAAAGAGTATTATGAAATAATACTGTAAAAGCATGATATGGTTTCTAAGCCATAAGATACATAAAATAGATAAAATACATACAATGATAAATAATGACTAAAAGTACTCAACTGGTGCATCTAAAATACGCCTACCCCGGTGTACCTAACCTAAGTCTAGTACAAGGGAAGAAGTAAGTAAGGTGTAGATTGAGTTAAATAGTTTCTGCCAAGAATCTATCCAAGAATTCTCTAAGGGTCTAATCAGCTCCGTAACTTGGTTATAGAATGAATGAGGTCTTGTATCTCTCTCTCAGGACTCGATCTCCCAGTAACCCGCAAGAGTAGCAGGGAAACACTGGAGCTGGATTTCTCGGCAGGAGAAAAGACAGCGTCTCTCGCAGTGCATCAGCTGGAGGGTCAGCTTCCTTCGGCACTCGCTACAGCAGGGCGTCAGGCAAGTAGTTAGTCGATCTGCTCCAAACCACTGTGTGTTTGCTAGGGCAGATGTGGGTATATTTATACCTGGAAGGTGCCGAGTTTGACGTAAGGGTGGACATAATAACGTCACTAAGAACTCAAAGTTTTTTACACGCTCCAGGAGTTCTGGGACAAATCAATACTGAAGCAGGGGGAAGTCCCGTACTGCTGAAGGCTGGTTGTCTTCAAGAACTCGTTGTACTCTAGGAGCTTAGTGGAAGTAGCCATGCTGTATTTGGACTGCATTGGCTGTGTCTAAATATGGTTATGATTCTTAAGCCTATATAAGGATATGATAAGTTATACCTATATAAGGGCATGAATCGGGAAAATTACACTAGAGCCCTAGATACGTTTACAACACCCACTCCAAGTAGAATGTCCATCTTTACTAAATATTAAGCAGTTATAACATTTCTAAGCATGTGTTTACAATCCCACCCCAAAAATACATAAAAATGCATTTGAAATGGTTTGTACACGAAAAATGAGTATTGTACTGTACGTTTTCTAGGCAGTGGTATCATTCAAATCATGCATATAGTTTTACATTTGAAATGCTGGCTGAATGGTTCACGAAATTACATTTATGAAATGGCTCTTAATACAGAAGAAAAGGTCGAGACCATTTCATCACAGATTTATATAATACTGTACATGTGCTAGAGGCTAAGTTTAAATATTGTCTCTAGGTTTCAAAAAATAGAAATCTTGTTCTCTAAGAATATTTCTACATTAAGCAGATTACTCTGTGCCAAAAAAGGGTAAATATTTTGGTAATGAGAAAAAATTATTTTGTTGTAGTAAAAAAATAATAGTTCCAAATTATTTAGAAGTTCTGTTTATCAAAACTGAAGGCCGAGGAGGAGGAGCTTCGCGCGCAACCAAGATGGTCGCGTGAGCACAGGGCTCCCGAGACCCTCGCCACCTCCCGCAACTGTCCTGAATTTTATCCGGACTACGACGACGGGTTATTGACAACGCAACCCAGCTGATCTAATAGCTGTTTCCAGAAATCGATTTGGACTCCAGGAACCGCAACTACAATACTCTGAACTTTTGTGGCCTGCTCCATGGAACTGCCCGGGGCTCGAGTCATCATGGTGCCCAGGTGGTAGTTGAACAACGGCCTGCGGAGTCCTGCTTACGATCCCAGAGTTAACTTTCAGTTTAGTTTTTGGTTCCTTTGCCTCCTCCTACTTCTGCATCGCTCTGGCAGCCCGAGACCCTGACCCCGCAACTTCACTGTGTGCCAACTGCAGGGTGCTCCTGGTCGTGGGATATCCCGCTGGGACTTGCATCCGGGGATCCCTGTGGGTGAATCGTGAGGAGTCCTTTTCACCAGGTCCCAAAGGCCCCTTTGGGGCACAGCATTCAACATGGCGGGCAAGCCTGATAGAGAGAAACGAAAGACGAAGACCATTCACCGTGGGGGTACTATTCAAACGAACATTATGGATCGCTATACCCATCCTAAGGGGTCCCCCGGTGGTGCGAGTAGATCTCTGGAAGACGCCGGTAACTCCTCAACAGCGGTGGATGATTTGACCCTGAGTGATGTCATGGGCGCTATTGCTAGTATGAAAACCTACATTGGTCAACAATATGAGGTTCTGGCTCTAAAGCTTGACACCGTGGCAATTGATGTCAACCTGATCAGGACTGACATATCGAAAACCAACGAAAAGGTCAAATCCTTAGATTTGAAGACCTCCAGCCTTACGACTGATGTCTCCGCTCTACAGACGGAGGTTCGCAATCTACAATCCTCCAATGATCTCTTTGCTCGCTGGCTGGAGGATTTTGAAAGTCAGGCTAGATGCAATAACATACGTATCATTGGGGCCCCTGAAAAATCGGAAGAGTTCGCCGCGGATCTCCTTGTAGAGGATCTCATCTTAAACCATCTTGCCCTCAAAGGCCTGAGCAACTTCTTTGCGGTGGAACGTGCACACAGAGTGCCGGGTGGGAAGCCGAAACAGGGTGCCCCGCCGCGGACTATAATTGCCAGAATCTTCAATTTCAGAGATAGAGACGCTATACTGCAGGCATCGCGAGTGGGCGGCCCCACAAAGTTTGAAAACACTACGGTGAGCTTCTACCCTAATTTCACCCAGTTCGTTCAGAAACAAAGGATGGGATTCCTGGGAGTGAAGCGGCGACTGAGAGACATGGGTATGAAATATGCGATACTTTTTTTTCCAACTCAGCTACGTGTTGAACACAATGATCGAACATTCTTCTTTGATCGCCCCGAAAACGAGAGTGACTGGCTTGACACGTTACATGCACAGCGTGATCGCTCTGAACATTCTGGTGGGACTGAAGGAGCCGAGGGAGGCCCATCGGAACAAGAATGAGAAGTGGTAGCCGGTTTTCGGACAGTGTACAGAACTGGCAGCTGTGGTTTCATGACTTTTGCGATACTTATGGTATTGTACCCAGAGGTGGCGAGGGAGAGTGGCACTCTTCCTCCTCTGGGTTTCTTTTTGTAGACTCGTTTAATAATTGGGCGACAGGCACACTGCAAGTTGGGGTGGCTTATGAGTCTATCGCAGGGGTGCAGGGTGGAGGGGTGTATTCTCCGGTTTTGTTGGGGGGTGGGGGGGTTTGGGTTTGTTTTATCTTGTGTCAAGGCAACGCATTGTCTTACATCTAGATCTGGGTGTTGTGTTCGCTATGGGGTGGATTCGGCACTTGCTATTGGGATGGGGGGTAGGGGGTTGAAGTTATTGAGCTGGAATGTCAATGGGTTGGGGGACAGGATAAAACGTGGGGTTGTGTTACAACTATTGAGACGCCTCTCCCCTGATATTGTTGTACTGCAAGAGACACATTTGATTGGCAACACATGCCATGCTATGAATCGGCGAGGATATCGTCTGGCTGCACATGCTGGATTCACCACTGGATCTAGAGGGGTAGGTATCCTAGTCAGGAGTTCCCTCCCCCTGGAGGTAGACGACATAATCCTTGATAATAGGGGACGCTATGCTGTGCTCACTGGTAGGTGGGAGGGGAAGACTATCTCACTGCTCTCGGTATATGTTCCACCTGGGCTGCAGTCCACAACCTTCGCTGATCTGGGGAGGGTGGTTTTGGGGCTCCCTGAGGGCACTCTGATTATGGGTGGAGATTTCAATTATGTTGTTTCCGGTAGGGAGGACCGCAGCCCCCTCAGGGACCTCACGAGATCACAGTCTTGGTTGGGTGAATTTTTGCAGATGCTGGGGCTGGTAGATTGTTGGAGGCTACTGCATCCAGGACAGGCGCAATACACCTTTCACTCTGGCACTCACGGTAGCCTCTCTAGGCTTGAGTATATCTTGTTGCCAGCGGCGCAGGCCTCTTTGATTAGGGAAATTAGACATCTAGCCTGAGGTATTTCGGATCACTCCCCACTGTGGCTTTTGATGGACATGAAGATGGGTGCTGAGGGTCGAGTGGCTCCGATTAACCCTTGATATTTCCGTAACCCCAAAACCAGGGCTGAGTTGGTTAAGTCTTTGGATCATTACTTCACTGAGAACGTGGGGTCTGTATCCTCCTCTGTGTCATTGTAGGAGGCTTTTAAGACGGTCATCCGTGGACAGGCGCTATCGTTAATCGCTGCTGCTAAGAAAAGCGAAAATGAGGCAGTGGTCCGCCATGAGTCCGAAATAGCTGAGTTGGAAGGGGATTTAGAGGTGGATATCACTCAGGAGAAGGTTCATGTCCTTGGTCTCAAACAACTTGATTACAGAGCCCTGGTAACGGGCGCTGCTAGAACAGCTAGTAGAGAGCAGCAGGGACGGCTGTATGATGTGGGAGACAAGGCTGGGAAGCTGATTGCTTGGTTATACAAAAAGTAGAGGGCGAGTCGTGTAGTTCCTGTGGTTGAGAGAGCTGATGGAGTGTGTGTGACTGACCCGGTTGAGATTGTGGAGTGTTTTGCGGAACATTTTCGAAATGTATACTCCCCAGTCTCCGATAGACCAGAGGAAGACTCCCATCTACCGTTAAGATGACATCCTATTGTATCTCTCGTCACCTCGCAAGTCCTTGATAGTACTGATGGATGTGCTGAACTTGTTCGGGAAGAACTCCGGCCTTGTGATTAATTGGACTAAGTCCTGTGTTTACGTACTTTCGGGTGACACTCCCTCTTTGCCGCGCGGCTGTCCTATACAGGTGGCACAGACGGGATTTAAGTATTTGGGGGTCTTTATTACACTGGACCCCGTTGTCCGTTATGAACGTAATCTGCTTCCTCCACTCCAACGGTTAAAATCTGATGTGGCGGCCTGGTGTAGACTGCCACTGTCCCCCCTGGGACGTGCAGCCCTGTTCTAAATTATGTCTTTGCAGCGGTTTTTATACGCGCTTCAGAACACGTTCGATGTAATTCCGGCGGGTTATTTCCATGATATGGAGAGTCTGCAGAGGCAGTTGATATGGGTTGGACGTCCGCGTATCGCCCTCGCCAAATTGACGCTTCCCTGGTATGACGGCGGTATCGCACTTCTGGATATCAAGCAATACTACTGGGCCTCCCAGCTGGGAGCGATCAATCATGGAATGTACGGTCCGGCTTTGAACCCCGCGTTTAAGATGGATGAATGGCAGCTACCGGGTGGAGATTATAACAGGGCGCTCTACTCCAAATCTGCGGGAGGGAAACTGTTGGGACCCACTAATATAGCAGTGCGAGTGTGGAAGTGTTTGAATGCGGCAATGGGATGGTCAGACCGATTGACCCGGGCGACTCCGCTTTATGCGTCTGATAAACTGGGTAGCTTATGGAGGACGAAAGGCTTTGAGAACGGGGATAGGATCGGTATTAGCAAAGTAAGCGACCTCTGGGCCAAAGACAGGATTAAGACCTTCGAGGAGTTGAAGGTACAATACGAACTTAATGACAAGGAGTTTTTTCGTTATATACAGGTCCGCCACCCGTTGAATTCGGTTTTTCCTGCAGGTGTTGCTATCCCGGAATCGTCCCCACTCGAAGATCGAGTGCTTGACGGATACCTTCCAGACAGCACTATTTCTTTGATATATAAAAAATTGATTAACGACCGTGCTGACCTGTTGGTACACCTTAGAGAGGTCTGGAACAACGACAGTCTAGAATTAGATGATGAGGACTGGCAATCTCCGATATCCTCGCCCAAGGAGGTCGCGATTCCAGCCCGTCCCCGACTCGTGCAGCTCAAGATCCTGCACCGGATCTACGTGACTGGCCCTCGCTTGATTCGTATGGGTTACTCTGTTGATGGGTTGTGCAAGCGTGGGTGCGGCTCAACTGGTACTTTCCTCCACATAATTTGGGAATGCCCGGAGATAGCAGTGTTTTGGAATCAAGTACATGCAGTGATGACGGAGGTCACGGGTGTTACACTGCTACCCGAAGCCAGGCGTTGCTTTCTGAATGTATGTGAACCGATTGATTATAATGTGGCGCAGACTCAGTGGGCGACCCTAGGGAATATGGTTGCCAAGAGGGATATAGCACAGTTGTGGGGCTCCCAGAGGCCGCCCACGGTTTCGGCATGGAAGGAGAACATGGACTGGTGTATGTTTTGGGAGAAAATGGTGTATGTGGCACGCGGTAGACCAAGGAAGTGGTGTAAAATTTGGGGTCAGTGGAATGCGTATTGGGGCGATATATGTACACCTCCCCCTCACCGATGTTCTGGATGCTCCTCTTTCCCCCTGACCCGACATTCCTAATGCTATTCAGTTCTAACATAATGTGGCTTTGTTTCCCCCCTGCTCCCCCCTTTTTTTTTCTCGTACTGATGATTTGTATTACACTGTGATGTGCTTTCTCCCCTACTTGAACGCGTACCCAGCTGTATGCCTCTTAATGCCTTGTTTGTTTTTTGCTCTATTTTCAATAAAAAGAGTTTTAAAAAAAAACTGAAGGCCGAAATCAAAGTTCAGGGAACGCCATGTGCTTGTTTCTCGAGTTATTCTCGTTGTTAGGAGAAAACATTAACTCAGATAGGCTGGCAAAGAATTTGTCTACCACAGTAGGTGAAAGTTGGGCCATTTCCGAAAAAGTAGAAATAGTGCATATGTGAGATGCATTACCGTCAGCGTGATCTGGATCAGTAATGTTCACAGTAAGTTGTACCTGCGTGCCGCTTTCATCTCGTAACTCACGCCACCTAGTCGTAATGGTGAGGTCTCAACGAATGCCGTCATCAGAATTGGTAGCCGCTGGGGACAACTCGTTGCATGAGCCGTTACCGAACCAAGCAAAGTCTCGACATCCATAGGTACTGCTGATGGGAGTGAGAGACAGATGTCTAACACGCATTCTTCTCTGCAGAGCAGGCATCGTAGAACAGGTAAGATTCAATCTTGCCAGATTGGTCTGAATGATAGAAACCATGTGGTATTCAGATCTCTTAGACGAGCCAAGCCGAGGACCTGTGTTATCTTATTTCGGTACCGCATTGCCATGATCGTTTGTTCCATGGTAATCTGGGTATAGAATTCCTGCTACGAGTCCCGAAATGAGAGGCAGACCGCCGAACACAGAGTGCACGAAATTCGGGAAAATGCTCAGGACTGCTTCAAAGGATGCTAACAGTCTCGCAAAAAGTGTCTCAAATACATGTGCGATGCCACTGGTATCTGACATGTTTAAAATTTGACCTAACATTTCTACGAAATGTACGGGGCAGTTTGTTGATAATAATGTATATATCTCTGCTGAAGTCCTTGCAACTTGCAGATCATACGTTTCTCTAGACGAGGTTAAAGGCACAGTTGTTTGTAAAAGATTGGCTTTCATTTTGCTTAATGTATAAATTTGAATAGAATAGATATTCAATGAAGGCCAAATCGTTGCCATCTTGTCTGGCTTGCTGTTTGGATACAATACTTGCATACAACAAGTGACCCTGGATGTAACACTGACGAGATAGGCCGTTCCTGGCAACATGCCACAACAGCTGTGGTCACTTAACATAACGTAGCTGCCATTGGAAAGCTGCCTGAAAACAGGTTCTATTTGTGTGGCTGGGGTGCCATGCAAGTGGCAAGAAAGGCCATTAGATAAACCCTCACAGGCTCCATGTAAATGAATTTCTTGACACAGAAGTCTACCACTTAGCGAGTTTTCACAATTTTTACCACTAAGAAATACTTCTTTGTTACGCCCACTCCAACATCTATGTGTGTAAGGTAAATTCCAGGTCGACTTAATGTATCCTTTACCCAACCTTTCATACAGGCCCGCTGGTATATGCTGTAGGGAGACGGAAAGGTTTGGGTCCTATCTCTGACTGGCCTAGACCACTCCAATATACTTAACAGAAAAAATAGCCAGACAGGTTTACTTTTTTTGAGTTTTATCACACCTAGCCAAACAGTTCTAGGTGATCGACTATTTTATTTTAGTCCTTTTATCTTTTTTATAGAAAAAACATTTTTTCATTAAATTTCATGGAAATATACAATATACACAAATGTACAATATACACAAAATCAATACTATGGGTTAGAAAACACCAAATACACACTAATACAATGCCTCCTATGATTTCATCACAAGGCACCAGTCCTTCATATTATATACAAATAGACAAGCGGACAAAACAGTTCATTGGTACTGCCTGCCTGTCTTACTGAGCCAGAGACTAGATAGATACTTCTGGGGTTGCACTCCTTGGGATGGAAAGTGTGGTACTATTTAATAACCCTAGTGGCACCCATCTTCTCTTTCCCAGGCTCGGGGTCAACGCGTTTCGAACCACAGTGTAGTTACGGGTTCTCCTCAGGACACGGACTGGAGGTAGCCAAAGATGTGTGTAACACCATAGACCACTTCTGTTGGAAATTGCCACTCGAGTGTGAGGATTCTTAAAAGTTGGCGAGGTAGCGTATTGGAGGGAGGGGCGCCGGCCCGCTCTTCGGTCCGGGACTCTTTTTGTGCACGCTTTTCAATTGAGCCAATTCGATTTGCTCGTTCAGTAGTTCTCTCCACTCGTTCTCGCTCGGCACCTGATGTTATTTCATATAATTTATGGGGTACACTAACTCTGGTGTCTGCAGTTTCCACCTGAATGTACTAATTTGTGTCCACTCTCTCCAGAAGATTCATCAGGATCTTGCGAGCTATGGACACTTGTGCTGCGCTGTCTAGCATTGTTTGGGCCCACTCTCCGTTCTTGAGTTGTGTCCTCAGGATCCTCGGCATGTTTTATCTTTATGCTTGCTACCTTCTTTTTGGAAAATTTAGATTTTTTACTTTGGTGAGCGGGTTCCTTGTCTTTGGACTTGACACGCTCTTCTTTATGTTCTGACCGTCCTCTTCTTTCCGATTTCTGTGAGGAAGTCTGAAAAGATCGAGAGGGACGTGTATCATTATCTTGATATCTGTCAGGTTTTTTCCAATTATTCCTATTTCTGAGGTTATATCTTTTATCAGAGGTCTCCCGTGTGGAGACCTACCCCCCCCCCCCCGTTCTGGAGATCTATCTCTCCGTTGGGGAGACCTTCCTCTGGACTGAAACTGTTTCTCTTTAGGAAGAGTCTGTCTGATAGATTCCCATTTCTTTTTAGGAGTAATTAAACTATTTTTAATGAAAGTTTTTTTCAGGATTTTCTGTTAGTTGTGGTTTTAGCGGTTTCCCACCCAAACTATCTCTACCTAATTCTTCATAGGATTTTTCAATTATTCTGGCAAGTTCAAAAGGTTGTTCTGCTATATCTGTTTCTTTTAATTTTTGGCGTATCGCCACTGATGCTGCTTCTCCTTTTATGTTGGCTAGTAGTATATCCGAGACTTGTTTAAAATCTTTCAGTAATTTCTTACCTAGATTTAAAGCAGGCTCTGGAAAGTATTCATTTTTAATCTGTCTTAGTACATCTGGTATAACCGCCATAGACGGAACACCATGTGTTTTTGTGTAGATTGAAGCAAAGACTGCTCCCCAAGTGTCACAGTCTTCCACAGGTGGTGCGATCCCCATTGGTAAACAGATTGTCAGAATTCTGTGTTTTTCATGAGGTGTACTATCAGGGAATACGGCCACTATTTGAGTGGTGTAATTTTGTTTGTATTCCCCTGGTGAGGGGTTTGCTGTGGAATTGTTATTGCTGGCTGGACTGTTAAAGTTCACATGACATATTGGACTAATTGTCTATGTATTTTAATTAATTGTTTTAGTTGAACTAACAGCTCTCTGTCTGACATTTCTTCAATGTCAGGATGTGGTGTATAGCTGGCTAGAACCGGTCATGTGGCTCCTGGTCTTCCTATTGGACCGAGCCTGGTAATGTTATTTTGATGTTTTAGGGCGCCATTAAACCAGAGCTGATGCTCCTGGTAAGTTAGTGGAATTTTCGACGTCCTCGAAAGGAACGTATTCCGCTGGGTAGTAGTGGAACTCGTGTGTTACAGCATTTTCTGCTGGCAAAGTTATCCATGAATAGAATACCTCTGTCTGCCGATACTCATGTGCCTCTACCACAAATATGACTGTACCACCTCTCGATGATACTCCATTATTTAATAATTTGTAAGTTACAATCTTTCTTACATTTACCGGGATGATTACTGCATCCGGGTTGTTTTGCTGAAGACTTGTGTCCTCTGCTAATAGTTGAGTTGCTATTCTAGCTCTCTCCCTTTCCTCGTCACTCTCCGCCATTTTGTTGACAGAAAGTTTGCAAAACAATTTTCAAGGAAACAAAGATTAGGTGCACAATATTTTGGAACACTGTATCCTTCAACGTTGAATAAACCAAAAACTAATACACAGGATTCTCGTCCTATTTAGTTCTGGCGGATACTAACCTTTTACCCACTCCAGACGTCTATTGGAGTTTTTACAGAAAAAGGGGTGTGTGTGAAAAGCACGACTGAGTTACTCTAGTATCTAGCGTTAAATTATCGCCTTACCAAACGTTGGGCGCCATGCAGTGTAGTTCCTATATTCCCAATAGGCTCTGTGCATTGGAATAACATACACAATAGTTTAGACGTAGGACTGAAGTCGACTAGGTCTCTATTGAGTATGTTAGACTTAATTGTGAATGCCAGCTAGCTCAGAGGGCACTAGAAACTTACTCGAATAAACAAGAAGGGATTCGTTTC
This sequence comes from Lissotriton vulgaris, assembly GCF_964263255.1. Lineage (NCBI taxonomy): Eukaryota > Metazoa > Chordata > Amphibia > Caudata > Salamandridae > Lissotriton > Lissotriton vulgaris. Next base: position 327,136,348 of record NC_141693.1, read on the forward strand.
TGACAACCATATAACATGACAACTTTGTTCCCCAAGAATAAGAAATATATCTTCAGAGTCGTGGAAACAATAGATGGCTATTTCACTCAGTCAATCGTGCATGCTTTGTTTCACCAGGGTTTTTGCAGAGAAATAGAGAGACAGGCGTTTTCAATAAAAAGGTTATTTATTGAGCAGTCTTCTTTCTCATGCAAGAGAAGTGAATTGCAACAATCGTAATACTTGCTATTAAGTAAAGTGCGTACAGTAAAAAGAGTATTATGAAATAATACTGTAAAAGCATGATATGGTTTCTAAGCCATAAGATACATAAAATAGATAAAATACATACAATGATAAATAATGACTAAAAGTACTCAACTGGTGCATATAAAATACGCCTACCCTGGTGTACCTAACCTAAGTCTAGTACAAGGGAAGAAGTAAGTGAGGTGTAGCTTGAGTTAAATAGTTTCTGCCAAGAATCTATCCAAGAATTCTCTAAGGGTCTAATCAGCTCCGTACCTTGGTTATAGAATGAAGGAGGTCTTGTATCTCTCTCTCAGGACTCGATCTCCCAGTAACCCGCAAGGGTAGCAGGGAAACACTTGAGCTGGATTTCTCGGCAGGAGAAAAGACAGCATCTCTCTCAGTGCGTCAGCTGGAGGGTCGGCTTCCTTCGGCACTCGCTACAGCAGGGCGTCGGGCATGTAGTTAGTCGATCTGCTCCATACCACTGTGTGTTTGCTAGGGCAGATGTGGGTATATTTATACCTGGAAGGTGCCGAGTTTGATGTAAGGGTGGACATAATAACGTCACTAAGAACTCGAAGTTCTTTACACGCTCCAGGAGTTCTGGGACAAATCAATACTGAAGCAGGGGGAAGTCCTGTACTGCTGAAGGCTGGTTGTCTTCAAGGACTCATTGTACTCTAGGAGCTTAGTGGAAGTAGCCATGCCGTATTTTGAGTGCATTGGCTGTGTCTAAATATGGTTATGATTCTTATGCCTATATAAGGATATGATAAGTTATACCTATAGAAGGGCATGAATCGGGAAAATTACACTAGAGCCCTAGATACGTTTACAACAGTGTAACATCCTTGATTTTGGGAAAATCACGTAATCACACCGTGCCAACAAAAATGAATGTGTCCTTGTGTAAAGTAACTGGTGCTAATGTAAATGATCCAATACCTTCGGGTGGTGTTGGCAGTATATAAAACTGCACCAAAAAAGTAACTGGTGCCAATGAAAAGCGCTCCAATACCGACGGGTGGTGTTGACTCTATATAAAAGTGCCCAAAAAGATTAACTGGTGCTCAAGTAAAGCACTCCAATACCTTTGGGTGGTGTTGGCACTACATAACGCTGCACAAAAAATTGAAAAACAGAGTCGGTGGAGGATGAGATCTGTGCAACAAAGCTCAGTAGGGGTAAGCAGCGACGAGCGGGTGGGGGACAGGCAGCCAACAGCAAATGCGGGCAGCCAAAGGGAGATTAATTGATTTGCCCATAACACTATATGTGGAACTGAGGCCAAGGCTAGGGAAACAATGGACATCCTCTCGGAAGAGGATGTGGCATAAGGGCCAGAGTTGTCGATTATGGAACTGGGAAACTGGGTTTAAGTTTCGTCGTCCGCTTAACATCCTTGATTCTGGGCAAATCATCTTGCGATGCCTACAAAAATGAATATGTCGTGTAAAGTAACTGGTGCTAATGGAAAGCACTCCAATACCTTTGGTTAGTGTTGGCACTATATTAAACTGCGCAAAAGAAAAATGAAAAGATGAGTCTGGGGACAAGGGGATTTGTGTAACAGAGTACAGCGGGGCAAGCAGCGACAGGCAGGAGGTGGATGGGCAACCAACAGCAAATGCGGGCTGCCATGGGGAGATGTTGTGATTTGGCCATAATAACAAAATGTGGAATTGAGACCGAGGCTAGGGAGAGGATGTGGAGTCCTCTCGGGAGAAGATGTGGCATAAGGACCTTAGCTGCTGACTAAGGTGCTGGCTAACTGGGGGGGGGGGGGATATTTACAAGAAAATGCATCAGCGCTGCACGCAATTTAGCAGTACTGCACTGCATCATTTAAAAAAATGGAGGGATGTGCCGTATTTACCGGAATAAGGGGCACCCCATGTTTTCCCTAGCGTAAAAAAAACTGCCTAGCGCCAACACAGACACCCTTATGCCATGAGGCAATGGTGCCTGCATTGCAGGGACGATTCCTTGCAAAGCAGGGGTGTCTGTGTTGCAGGGATGATTGTTTATGTGCAGGAAGGGACACTTCCCTGCACATAAACAATCTTTAAGGCGATTTGCTCCTTCTATGTGTGCTGCAAAATGCAGCACACATAGAAAGATCAAAAACAACGAGGAATGAAAGTATATATCCTCATTGTGCCAATCGAACACCTGCTATTCAGCTGCATTAGTTTTTGGCGCTGCCTAAAAATTTATAGATCCTTGAAAATCTGGGGAAGCATCAAAAAGCAATGGGTACTGAGGTGGAACGCCCACAGCAACACCCATTGTAGGTCCAAGGGATAACAAGCTTTAGGCTTTTATATCTATAAATGGGTGGATTTTTTCAATGGCTCTGGCACTCACACATGCTAGGCCATCATCTGTTGACCTTTAGTTTCCATGGACCCCTAGAGAAGCTTTTATTTTAGAGTTATGTCCTGGCATATGATGTACTCTTGATATGTCTTTTACTGCAGTTCATACAGAAATGTTCAAACTGTTCCGATATCAGAATGTCACAAGTGACAAAACTGATAGGGAAAACGTTTTCCCTTTTGAACTCCAAAAAGAGTGATGTGTGCTCCCAAAAAGGTAAGCGGGTCAAGGGGCTCATCAAGAGACTCAGACTAGCAACACAATCTAGCACTCTGCTGGTAGAGGGACAGGATCAGCCTCAGCGGATGTATGATGTTACCACGCGATCAAAATGATCGCGGAACATCACAACGCAGCTGTAGGGTGCTGGACTTAGGAATAGTATAATTTACTATTCCAACTCCAGCCTACGTACAGTAGGGAAGGTGTTGGAATAGTAAATCTACTGTTCCTTAGTCTAGAGCGCCCTCCAGTGCAAGTCGTGGTAACGACTTGCGTTTTAAAAGCTGCATTGTAATGGTACTGCAGTGTTTTCACTCCGTGGTAAAGGTTGTTTACCACCTCAGGCATCCCACACTGTCCTAGAGAGCCAAGGACACGGGTCAGAAAAAACATAGGTAAGGCCAGAGACCCAAAATGTTGGGGGAAGTCAGGTGAATGTTCACCAAGAGACTTTTGTCCCAACATCAATCCTTCAGTCTCTACTGAACAACATAGTGAGAGCTCTTTCATGCCTGTGAGCTCTCAAAGAAGAAACACGTGATGCCTTTGACAGCCCACTGTGACGATGAAGAAAAAAGAGGAAAGAAGCAACCATGAAGATGGCTGCTACACTTTACAGAAAAAATATAAACATAAATAAATCATTTTATGTTAGTGGTGCTAAAGTGTGCCATGTTGCCATCGGTGTGGTCGTTGACAGGGTACTGATAGTATGAGGGTGTGGTTGGTTTCATCATGGGGAATATGTAGGAGGGAGTACTTGTCTTCATAAAAGACATACCCACACAGATATGTCTTGCATTCTTAGTAAATATTTTTTTACGTGTTATTTACAAAAGAAAGTTTGAGCTATTGCAACAATTAGATAAAGTACAGACCATGGCTTTCAAGCACAGGACTCTTTGAAGATCTTTCTAATTTCACACCTGATTGCCAGAATAAAGCGCAACTCCGCCCAGCAGCCACAGTGCCACCACCTACACTTAATATATTTGTGAAAGGTATCATTTGTCTGCTTAAGAGAGTCTTAGTTTGGAGGAAAAAGCCTTAAAGGGCAGGAAAAAGCTCCATACCGGCATTGGCATTTCAATTAATCAATCAAAACGTTTATTTGGACAAGAAGCATTAAACACAAATACAATGCGTAAAAAAAATGACAATGAAGCTAATTAAGTATATCGAAGTAGCGTGCTACTTGCCAAAAGGCGCTTTAACACCTCATCAGGGGTAGCAAGCACTAAATTAATGCAAACCTTTTCCTCTTCTATCCCTCCACTTTCCTTCTCAATGGAAATAACAGGCTAACATATCCACCACTCAAATCACTTCCATATTTCACTATACTAATCTTTTATGGGGTCCGGATAGCTTGCTACTTGCTCAAAAAGTGCTTTGACGCCTCATCAGGGGAAGTGGGGGCAATATAAATCCAATTAGAATACATACAATATAGTTTACAAATACAGATTACAAATAATTTTTTTTAAACACTAGTTTATTGTGTACAATAGAAAAGAAAGCATAAAAGCCAGGGGACAACCGCACATATGTATTGAAAAATAAGAAAAACCCTTCTAGAGGCACATATATCAACACTTTGCACTGGTACAAAGTGATGCAAAGCACGCAAATGATGATAAAGTAGTTGCTTTCCAGTGCAGAACATTTTTGTGCTGAAAAGTAGCCCTTGAGTAACGCATATAGAGCTTTACACGGCTTTGCGCTACTTTCCATCAAGAGGGCATTCCATGAGTGGTACATGGGCAGTCCTCTACTACCAACCGTGGCTTTTGACTCAAACCTCTTACGTATTAAAATTGGTACAATAGGGATTTGCACCAAATATTAACACATCTTTGAGGCAGGCGCTAACAAGGACAAATATTTTTGCTACTAATAACTTTTCTCACATCGCATGTTTGCTGCACTGTACAATACACATCCATTGAGTGAAAAGTTGTAGAGTTACTCTAAACATAGCGCCTAATTTACAAGAAAGGGCCGCTGTTTGGCACTGCAAGCCCTTTGGCTGCGTCAAAGCACAGGGATGTGTCAAGGATATGACGTATCCCTTGCTCTCCCCTGAGCTGGTGCATCATTTCCTGCCATGCGCCGAAGCAGGCACCCTTGCACCATGGTGCAAGGATACCTGCATCACAGGAATGATTGTTTATGTGACGGAAGGTGCCCATTACTCCACATAAACAATCGGAATTGGCGTTTTTTATCTCCTGTGTGTGCTGCATTAGCACACATAGAACTTGCAAAACTTCATTTTTTTTAATGATTGTTTGTGTGAAGGAAGGGACACCTTCCTGCACATAATCACCAGAGATGATTTCCTCGTTCAGACGCATTTCCAGGTTTACAATATCTCGTAATTCTGGCAATGTGTCAGGTTTCATGGGTGTTGCGTGGGAACACCCACAGCAACACCCATGGAACTTCCCTTTCACACAAGGTGTTGCATTTAAAGGTGCTGTATTTACATGGACAGGAAAAGCCATCAAGGTGGCTTTTCCTGTCCTTGTAAATATGGGGCAGCTAAATGCGCTGCTGGTGCGTCAGAAACCTCTGCATACTCCGCTTGACTGAAATCACTCCCAAAGTCCCATTGATGGATACTACCTAGATATCCAGTGCCACAGTTTCCTTTGTTATGATAATTGTCTTGTCCTCAATCGAGTAGAGGGTGACGGAGAAAGGGGGGTCTTTGTTGGGAAGGAATTGTTTTGTTATTACGTAATGTCGAAGACACTATATCTATCTCATCACAAGCACTCGGACCCTCCTATGCTGCTATACCCGACATGCAAATTTCAATAAAGTGATTTGAACCATGAAAATTACGAGAGATAAAACAAAAGCGCCTACAGAATTATTAGAGAATTCTGCGTTCGATTTAAAATTTGGCAGAACAGAGTAAAGTCAACCAGGGTGGCGGAGGACTTCATATTCACGACCCTGCCCTTACGCTGCCCCCTGATTTAGAGTTCACCCCGGGCCTTCTCTGGCATTTGGCATTTGCTGTCAGATGGTTCACACGAAGCCATCTAAAAGTTTGGGTGTGTCTTTCATTGATGACAGATGCTCATAGCAAATTTTTGTAAGTTTATACTTTTCCAAAATCAAACTCCCAAACTGGGAGGCTCATAGCAAATTTTTGTAGGTTTATACTTTTCCAAAATCAAACTCCCAAACTGGGAGTTTGTTCTTGGAAGAGTAAAAACTAATGGCCCTCAAACCATGAGACTTTGCTAACTTGCGGTGATAATCATTTTTTTTTTTTTACTTTCCCTTATGGCCAGGATAGCCCTAAGCTGCGGAACATAAAAAAAAGCCATCTTACCACCCATTCTAAATAGAGCAGAGAGACAGATAGATAGATGGCTTATCCCCAACAGTCCATACTACCTCGGTTACTCATTGGTGGACACTTGTGGTCTGCAAGAATCAAAATTGGGTGGATGGACCAAGAGTTTATCCATAACGGTACTCTACTGCTGTTACAACAAAATACTTTTGGACAAACTCTAAATTGGGCTTCTTGTCACATGGTCACAAAGGAGCTCGTGACACCTGTTCTCTTGTTCAAGAGAAACTCAGCCAGCCAGCTAGCATATCAATTTTCAAATGAGATAATAAAACCTGTTCGTAGGAGCTACCTGCCAAGTCCAGGTACAATATTGGAATTGCTTGCCTGAAGATAATAGATGATACACAAGTTGACAATGAAGACACCAAAACCATCCCGAAGTGAGGGTTAAGAACGAGCCCCGCAAAAGCTCTTCCAGATGAAGAATCCAACAATAATAATGCTGCTAAAATCTGAAAAATCAAGGTTAAATATGCATCCTACTTGGAGCAAAACTAGCTTATATAGGAGCTAGACCGAAAATTACATCACAGGAAAAGAGGGTGACGCCATCTTGGATTGGGAATTTCTGTCAACAAACACTGGGAAGGCGACCATTTTAGATAGGAAGAAATGTTAAGGTAAGTAATGCTCACTGCTTCAACATATAACCATTTCCAGAACAGGCCGGCATGGAAAGAAAAAATATATTATTAACATCCTTTCTCTTCTCTATGCTCCCACTGTTATCCTAACCCATCACTCCACATGACACACGGACTAATCCTGTGGTTCACTGCGGGCACACAAACGCCACAGCCTGCTGGGAAGAACAAAAGAGGCCACCTCACTGTGCACAGAGCGCAAAGATCCAAATGCAAGGCCTTTACCTTCCTTCAAAGCAGGGCAAGTGAGCGCATCACCATCTCTGCTAAGTCTGGCCCCCAAATGCAACAACAAGCACTGTAAGGAAGAACTTGACCATCTAATGAGTAAGTCATATACGTAATTATAAAATATGAATAAGTAGTATATATTTGGAAAATACAACTCCAACCCCCAATCCTGTCACACAAGACGGAAGCCAAAAAAGAGATATAAAAATAAATAAAAAAGGGTTAAGAAAATTAGGGAAAATACAGAGTTGAACTAATAGAGCAGGCGAAGAGGCAATACGTAGCCATAAGATCATTCAAAACAACCACATACAAATACATTATAGAACAGCAGTGATGGTTGCACCGGGGGGATCTCAAGAGCCTGGTTTTAGTGCTTTCCTGGAGGGCAGGTATCCTTGGATGAAGCTGATGAGCATCCGAAGGAAAGATTGTGTAAGGACTACGCCGAGAAGGACGGGTGAGGTGGCAATGAGCATCTAAAGGAAGTAAGAACATACTGATGAGGAAAATGCAAGATATAGTAAGTAATAAGTATCAGGAGGAAGTTCCAGAGTTTGAGACTCCTCCCAGAAATGTTTTGTTGTGAAAGTGTGGGCCAGTGAGACTTGCTCCTAGAGGCAGAGCAGATTTGTGTTGTATGAAGTGTAGTCCCTTTCCATGGGCTGTGCTTGTTATGCAGAGTGATTTCAAGATGATATGGTAAGTGATTTGGAGCCCTTGGAGATTAGGAAGAGTAGGGATAGCAAAAAGAGTCCCTTTTGCCGAAGTGAAGAAGATGCCTGTTTGAATGACTCACTAGCAGGTTCGGAAATAAAATGTAGAAACTTGGCCCTAGTCTGCACAAAAATATTTTCTGCTTGCAAATAAATTCGCAAAAACAGATTGGGTATATAAAATTAATTGTGCGTGTGCAATTTGTTGACCTAGCATGGGTATGAAAAGCGCTATTTAAGTGCCATGACAATCCGCAAACGTTTAGTGGGAGGGAGGACCAGGGGTGTGGCAGGGTGGAAAGAGCTAGGTACATTCCTCTGTCTCTCAGGGATGTACTGTCCTGCAGCTCTCTTTCCCCTGCACTAATCTGCCCTTGATACAGGACATACTCAATGGAGGTGCGATACGAGCAGGGATGAAACAGATGGTAGCCCACTTTGTAGATCTCAGTGCAGAATCACTCAATCAGAGCCTTGATGTATGTTTATCTGGTTTATTTTCTACCTGTAAATTATGGTTGGGAATTATATTGTTTTTAGGTAAGTATGTTTTTCAGTGTCTGGCATCTCGATAATGTTACTTATCATCCGTACAGGACACGGGCATATCCTGGATGAGTAAAAGTTTACACACTGTGCTACTGACATCACAGTATGGTTTTATCAGGACATAAAGTAGTTACTATGACTTAAGACGCATGGATTAACGGTGCCACCATGTAACTCAATATGTGTATTATAGCCATTCAATAAGAATGGAGCGAAGCATATTGCATGTGCTAGTGCTAGGTCTAATTTTCTACTATTATCAATCCTTCAAGTGCTGCTGTTGCAATCCTAATTTGACAGTTCATTTTATACTCCAATTTTAAACCAATTTGCATTTGATCTTTTTGATACAACATAAAGTGGGTGTGGTCGTATGTGTATCTGCGTTTATGGTAAAATTCTGTACATCCATGACCTGAAGACACTTCTTCTAATACAGTACTGCGACTCTAAACACAAATTCATCAATATACTTCAACCTAGAAATATAGATCTCACTTATTTTCAAAATCTGGGACCCAACACTGAAAACTACTGTTGACCTTCAGTTCTGACCTGCACCCCTATTGAAGATTCTAGATCAACCTTATACTCATATTTTTCTTTCATTTTCTACTCATCTCTTTCTTCCACTTGCCTGCATTTTTCTTCTATTTTTCACTATCTTTCTTCTACTCATGGATATCATTCTTCTACTTGTGAGAATCTTTTTTCACTCATAGGGATAATTTTTTTTCTACATGTGAGAATCACACTTCTACTCATGAGTATGTTTATTCCACTTCTGGGTATGATTTAGATAATTGTGGAAATCTTTCTTCCACCTGTGTGTATCTTTCTCACACTCTTCTGTATCTTTCTTCTATGCGTAAATATCTTTCTTGATCTCCTGGCTATCATCCTACTGATTGTGAATGTTTTGTATATCCTAGGTAACATTCTACTCGTTGTGGTGTCGGAGTAATCTGTGTTGGAATACTGGGGGCATCACTGGGAATCTGGAGTGTTGAGGGTGGAATGTACGGGGAGGCTGGAGAGACGGTTGAGAAGTCGGGGATTTGAAGAAGTGGATGTTGTTTTCCCCTGACTGCAGAGTTGCCAATAAAGTACTTAAAGATAACAACTGACTGAGACCAATCTCTACAATTTTGGCGACGGAGGATTGGGCAACTCTGTGTGGACCCACTGAGGAAGAGGGAAAGGATACCGTACAGTGGAAGGAAGGAAAGGAAAACGATCCTTGATAGTGGAAGATAGAAAAGGAAAACGATCCTTGAAATGGACTGATCTGAGGTGAGCGGTATGGCGGAGTGAAGGAAAAGAAAAGTAATTGAAGAATTTGAGGGAAAGGAAGGAAAAAGTATTCTGTTACCGTTTGGAACAGCAGCGCGTGACAGCTGAAGAGCGCGTGTGAAGACTAAAGCTGTGAGGGGCGCGTGTCAGCTGAGAGGCGCGTGAGGAGAGTTGGCGCCCGGCAGCAAGAGGAGCAGCGTCTTGCCGATTGTGACGCATGAAGTGAGGCAAGTGGAGAGCGACTCTGACACTGCGTACAGCGGCTGGGAGAAACCAAGATCGTGACGCATGCAGCAATTGTGACGCGTGAGGAAGAAGGAGTGAGATACACACGCTGATTGGCTAGCGTGTGACGTCATCGCGTCGGCGGCCATTTTGGTAAAACCGAGTTGTTCGTTTTGAAGGGAAAAGCAACGGAAGGCAAAAAAGAAAAGGTTGGAAACATCGAGAAGCGGCAGTAAAGTACAGTTAATGCCCATTAGTGGATTTCTGGGCGGTGGAACTGTACTGCTGTTAAAAAAAAAAAAGGAAAAGAAAAGGAGAAAGGAATAAAAAAAAAAAGAATTAAAAGGAAGAAGTGGAGTTTATTGAAGGTGCACTTTTGGGCAGAGAAACGGAAGTGAAGTTGAATAAATGCTCATTAGTGGACTCTTGGGTAGAGGAACCTTGTGACTGTAAAAGAAAGAAGTGGAGCTAAAAAAAAAAAAAAGAGAAAGTAGTTTGAATCAAAAGAAAAATGTGTGCAGCACAGACATTCGCTTTGACACCGCCTATACCATTTTTAACAGAGCCAGGTGAACCAAAAATAAGATGGCAAGAGTGGAAGGTATATTTTAAAAATTACATGTTCACCATAAAAAATGAGGAAATGACACCGGAAATAAAGAAAGGAATACTACTGCATTCTTTGGGACCAGAAGGTATTAGACAATATGAGAGGATGCAGAAAAAAAGAGAGAAGTGATGAGGAAACAGATGTATATGAGAATGCTTTGGATGACTTAGAGAGGTACTATGCGCCAACTGTATGTGTGGCAATTGATAGATACAAGTTCTTCAGAAGAAAGCAAGAACAGGATGAAAAAATTGATGACTATTTAGGAGTTCTGAAAATAATGGCGGAGAAATGCCGATTTGGACAGATTGAGGAAGAGTTAATAAGAGATCAGATTATTATGCTAACAAATAATAAGAGAGTTCAAGAAAGATTATGGACAATGGGGGATGGAACACTCAGCAAAGTGTTAGCCGTGGTAAGGAAAGCTGAAGTTTCGGTCAGATGTGCGAAAGCAGCCTTAGATGATGAGAAGGGAAAAGAAAAGGAAGAGGTGTGTGTTGTAAGGAAAACGACAAGGACGAGCAGTGTTGTTGCAGATAAGAGAGACGAAATCAATGAGAGGAAGTCGGAGAAGAAGTATTTTCAAGGCGCGAAGGAAGAATACAAAAGAGAAGGTGGATCCAATTTGGCATGCTATAGATGTGGAAGTTATGCACATTTGGCGAACAGTCAAGCATGCAGGGCAAGAGATCAGAAGTGTACAGTCTGTGGGTTGATTGGTCACTTTGCTAGAGTTTGTTATAGAAGGGAGAAGTCTACAAGAATAAAATATGTAACAGAGGCAGAAGATGGGGGGAAGAAGCAAGATGAAGAAGACGATTCGGATGATGACGTTTTCATTATAAAGGATTTTATCTTGGAAGTGAAGAGTAATGGAAGGAGCAAACCAAAGTGTGAAATTGTGGTGGCAGGAGTGACCGTGATATTGGTGGCTGATTCAGGATCGCCTTACACTATTGTCAATTTGGATATGTGGAAGGAAAAGTTTGAGAAAGTAATTGGCTTGGATTTAATGGAAAGTGACATCAATCCGAGAGGATTCACTGGGAAGAAAATTTCTATTCTTGGGTGTAGGGATGTCATTTTTGTGTTTAAGGGGAGAGTGGCTGAAGGAAGGATGTATGTGGCAGAGTATGGGCCAAGTGTCTTAGGATGGAGAGATCAAGCCGGTTTGAACATAATTCTCAATCCTAATGCTAAGGAGCAGGTTATGGTACTAGAAGAAGATGATGAGTTTAGGAAAAAAACATAGGAGAGTACAGTGATGTGTTTTCAGATAAAATTGGTGTACTTAAGGAGTTCAAGTTTGAGATAAAGTTGAAAGAGGAGTCAGAAGGTGACGATGTAAAAAGTAAGGGTGGCAGCAAACCAAGATGGGAAATGGACCTTGCAGGAGTAAGGGTGATGTTGGTGGCAGATTCGGGGTCACCTTACACTATGGTGAATATGGATATGTGGAAAGGGGAATTTGAGAGGAAAATTGGTGGAAAGTTAATGAGGAGCGACATTGATCAAAGGAGTTATACGGGTGAGGGAATTTCTGTTGTGGGGTATAGAGATGTGAGATTTGAGTTTAAGGGAAGTGTGGTGAAAGGGAGGATGTATGTTGCAGAGCAAGGTCCTTGTGTTTTAGGTTGGAAGGATCTAGCAAGTTTTGATATGATATTAAATCCAAACACAAGAGTACAGGTTTGTGTTTTGGATGTTGATGTAAGTGATGAGATGAGGAATGAGGTTACGTGTGAGTTCAGTGATGTTTTTCCGGGAAAGTTTGGTGCACTGGAAGAATTTAGACACGGAATTGAGTTGCAGGCAAACGCTGTGGCAGTGAATTTTAAAGTGAGAGATGTTCTATTTGCTGTAAGGAGTGAGTTGGAGGTAGAGTTAAGGAGAACAGAAATGTGTGGTAGGATTGAAAGGACAGAGTCTTTAATGTGTACGTCTTGGATTGTTGTGACAAGGACATCCTTCTTGGATTTGAGTGAGTATTACTCCAAGGTTGTCAGGAACTCTTCGGAGGAGTCAGGTGATGTAAGATAACTATTGATACAGAGAAGTAAGTTTGAGGAAAGTGACAAGTGTTGGGAGAGTTTTGGTGTTCTAGTGCTACATCGTTCAAGGAGGTTGATCTGGATTTAAGAAGTGTTCTGATGGTGGATGCCAGCGGGAAAGGTGAAGCTTTGACTCAAGAAGAGGGGAATGGGAAGGAGGTCGTAACTGGTTTAGCTTCTGAGAGTTTAACACCTGTAGAGGAGACTTTTGAGGATGGGTTAAGTGGCTAGGGAGTAAGTGTGTTGGTAGTAGAAGAAGGGGAGGATGTTGGTGATGGTGTTTGTGGAGTTTTGTCTGGTCAACAGGGTGTTGTTTCCAATATGTTTAATTATCAGGAGGTTTTATTCTGAAATAGTTTGGGCAGGGTATGTGGTTGAGTTTTATGAAAATGGAAATGTTTTAATGTGTTATGCTAAATGGGAATGTTGGTTATATATGTTACATTTCTTGGGAAATGGTAATGTTTTTAATATGTTATGCAATGGAAATGTGTTGTTTATTTTATGAGAAATGGAAATGTTTAATGTGTTATGCGAAATGGGAATGAAATGTTTTTAATATGTTATGCAAATGGAAATGTGTTTTTTTTTTTGTGTTTGTTTTCTTTTCTTTTGTTTTGTTTTCTTTTTATTTTCCTTAAGGGGGAAGATGTGTGGTGTCGGAGTATTCTGTGTTGGAATACTGGGGGCATCACTGGGAATCTGGAGTGTTGAGGGTGGAATGTACGGGGAGGCTGGAGAGACGGTTGAGGAGTCGGGGATTTGAAGAAGTGGATGTTGTTTTCCCCTGACTGCAGAGTTGCCAATAAAGTACTTAAAGATAACAACTGACTGAGACCAATCTCTACACTCGTGAGAATCTTTTTTTCACTCATGGTTATCATTCTTCTATTTCTGAAAATCTTTTGTCCACTCATTGGTATCATTCTTCTAACTGTGGCTTTCTTCCACTTTCCCGCATCATTCTTCAGATGTATCTCTTCTACGCAAAGACATCTTTCTTCTAGTTGTGAGTATCTTCCTTTGATTCGTGGGTATCTTTCTCGGAACCACATCTTTCTTCACTTATGAGAATATTTCTTCCACTCATGGATATCATTCATTCAAACCATATATTTTCTCAGCTTATCCGTATCATTATTCTAACCTTATATTCTTCCACTAGTGGTTTTCATTCTTCTACATGTATCTCAAGGATATCTTTCTTCTAATCATGAGTATCTTTCTTACACTCCTAGTATAATTCTTCTGCTTGTGAGTATCTTTCTTCCACTCTTGGGTATCATTCTTGTACTGGTGAATATTGTCCTTTGACTAGTCATTATCGTTCTTCCAACCATATCTTACTTTCACTTGTGATTATCATTCTTCTACTCATGAATATCTTCCTTCTACTCATAGGTATCCATACCTGCAAACTCACAAGATGCCACCGTATGTCACACGATTCGGCTCCCTTCACACAGTCACCCAGCGAGAAGCTGAAATCATGCAGGAAAGAAACGAGCTGAAAACCGCTGGAAACAGTGGCTTTTCAGCTCATTTTCAGAGGCTGTTAGCAGCTGATGTCCATTAAGAGGTGTGAAAACACCCCAGGACATCGGCTACAGTCTCAATGACCCTTTGTTTTTATTTTTCTGGGAGAGGTGCAGGGGTGGGGCAGGGGTGATTGGTGAGGGGATGAGTGCCGCTTAGGTAGCTCTTGGCATAAGGCCCGCCCCCTTCAAGGTCCCACCCCCTCCTCACACACTAGCATTAATTTATAAGTTGGCAGGTATGGATAGCATTCTTTGAACTGCACACTTCTTTTACTCATGGGTCTTGTTCTTTAAACTGAATCTGTCTTCCACTCCTGGGTATCGTTCTTGGAACCATATCTTTTTTCAATTTGTCTGTATCATTCTTTCACTCTTGGGTATCTTCCTTTGACACTTGTGTATCAATCTTCAAATCATATCTTTCTTCCACTCATGGGTGTCATTCTTTGAACCACACCTTTTTTCCACTTGTCTGTATCATTTTGTTTCTTTCAAGTGTGTGTCATTCTTCTACGTGTATCTTCCTTCCATACAAGGACATCTTTCTCTACTAATGGGTAACTTTTTTCTACTCTTCTGTAACATTCTACTACTCATGATTAGCTTTTCTTCCTCTCTTGTGCATCTTCCCTCCATTCCTGGGTATCAGTTTCTACCTCTTGTTTCTCCCCTTCGCCTTATCATTCTTCTCAGCATATATTTCTTCCACTAGTGAGTGTCATTCTCGCATGTGTATATTTCTTCCATGCAAGGATATCTTTCTTCTACTCCTGAGTTAGTATCTTCTTTGACTCGTGGGTCTCTTCCGTCCGCTCCTGGGTGTCATTCTTTTCTTATGAATGTCTTTCTTCTACTCCTGGGTATCATTCTACTCATGAGTATCTTTCTTCCTTTTATTAATATCAACCTTCCTCTGCTGAGTATCATTCTTCTAACTGTATGTTTCTTTCCCTACTGTGTATCATTCTTTCTATGATATGAATGTAATTTGCAAAGTGCAAACTCATGCCAGAGGGCGTCTTGGCACCTCACAATATGTTTCTTCCCCTTGTCCATATCATTCTTCTAACCCTATGTTGTTTTTTAGGTTGAGCCTAGGTAGCGCATGCGCTGCCGCGAGGCACGCAGTAGTGGAGTATAGCTTTGAAGCCCCACCCACTCTCCGCCCATATTTTTAATTGGACTGTGTCATTGTTCTTCCTAAACTCTGGCTTCTGATTCATTATGAGGCTTGTTAGTCACTCCTTGGTACCACCTTGTCGCCAATTGTTACCGCTCATAAGGACTGGACCTTTTACTGGTGTTGTATGGTCTGCAATATAAGTTGGTGATCACTATTTTATTAATGCTCTTCCCCTATTCCATCCACAACATCGTAGCATGCCGTGCGCTTACTACTGTATTTATTTCAATTACTACGGGGTCTGCTTTAACTATAGCGGTCGCACTTATTCAATTATTTTATTTACGGCGCATCCGCTTTCAGTTTAATGGCTGTGCTTATTTAAGAATTTTACAGGTATGCCGCTTACACGTTAGCGGCTGCGCTGATTTATTTTATTAATTAATAGCGCAGGCCACTTTAACTTCAGCGGCTGCACGGAACGTTTCTAAATGATTTTCTTTTTCTTTTTTTGAAAGCGAACCATATGCGCTTTTACTTTAATATTGTCTGTGCCCCTTTGTGTAGAAACTGCTCACTGTAACCTGAATACAGTGAGCAGCGTCTAAAGAAATGGGCGCGGCCAACATTAAAGTGCTCTCGCATTTGTGAGAGTTTGAGATATTGACATTAAAAATAACAATTCCTTTTATATATGAGTTGGTTTTAAAACACATAAATAAAAGGCATTGTCATTTACAATGCCAATCACTTAAACTCTCACAAAAAGCAAGACCTATTGCATTGAAAATGCTTGTTTTTTTTATTTGTGGGCATCCTTATTCTGTATGGATCATTCTTCCCTGCAAGGGTTGGTTTCTTGAGCTCCTGAGTGTATTTCGTCCACTCACTGGTACCTATCTTCCATTCCAAAAAATGAAACGTCCATTTGTAAATATTGCACTTTCCTCCACTTCCTGAAACTGGCTTCTCGTTCAATCTTGATCTATAATAAATTACGTTTATTGAATGAGAGCCCGATACCCCGCTTCGCAGACACCGCAAAGCTTACTTACAGATCTGTAAATTACACTCACCTCACATAAATAACTTCCCACAGTAACAGGGAAATGCCAGGCACCTGGGGGTTTGACATTTAGAAAACGTGACTTGTTCGATCTGCAGCCGAGTTCACTCAACGAGCCGAAGCTGTTGTCCCTTTTCTAATTACAGCCATTATTGGACTGGAGTCCGAGCTTGTTAGCATCCGTGACTGAGACAAATGCACATCTGGAATTAAATCCCTTGAGGTCACCCAGGTGCGCGTGCTGGAAAGAGAGGGGTGAGGGAGAGGAGAGCAGGAGTGACCGATGGGTAGAGATTAGAAAAAGACGCTGAAGCGCAACTCTGTAGAAAGTGCCGGAAGTGACGAACTGGGTCTAGAAATGGCTGGAGGCAGGGCCTAAAGTACCAAACAACGGGGAGCAAAGGCTGTTGGTAAGGGCGTGGAGGCGAGAGAAGGCCAAGGGGCAAACTGCAAGAAAATTCTGGAAGGAATTGTAAGAGGAGTAAGTAACAATGTTCTGAAACAATGTCCTGTCTCCTGTAAAGCGCTCTGATACTAGGGTGACCAACTGGCATTGGTGCAAATTCAGGACGGTGAGTGTAAAAATTCAGGACAAAGGGTCAAAATTCAGGACACAAATTCAGGACAGGAGGTCAAAATTCAGGACAAAACTTCAGGACAATAGGTACGTTTTACAGACACATCAGAGGTCGCGCAATAGTATATAAGTAAGCCCAGCCATTTCCAAACATATTCAACCATTTGCAAACCTATCCATCATGTATCCTTCCATCTATCATTTCACTTATCCATCCCTTCATCCATCCTTTCACTCATCCTCCATTATCCATCCATCCACCCTTTCACCCTATCCATCTGTACACTTATCCATCCACTCTTCATCCCATCCATCCATTCACTCATCCATCCAGCCATTTACCCTTTCACCAATCCAGCCATTTACCCTTTCACCAATCCAGCCATCCTTTCACTTACTAATCCTTCCACCCATCCACTCTTTTAGTCATCCATCCATCCTCCCTTTCTCTCTCCATCGACCCTTTCACTTAGCCTTCCTTCCATCCATCCATCCACCCACCCATCCATCCATCTACTCATCCACTCATGAATCCATCCATTGCCCCTATCACTCATCCATCTATCATTTCATTCCTTCACACATCTATTCATCCTTTTGTCCATCTACCCTCCCTTTCACTCACTCATCCATCCTTACACCCACCCTTTCACTCATATGTCCATTCATTCACCCTTGCACTTATCAATCCATCAATCCATCCATCATTTCACTCACCCACATACCCCCTATCATCCACCCACCCACCCACCATCCACCCACCCACTCATCCATCCTTTCACCCACCCACCATCCAATCCACTGATCCATCCTTTCACCCACCCACCCACTCATCCATCCATCCTTTCACCCACCCACCCACTCATCATCCATCCATCCATCCATCCATCCATTCACCCACCCACCCACTCATCATCCATCCATCCTTTCACCCTCCCACTTATCCATCCATCCATCCTTTCACCCACTCTCCATCCATCCATCCTTTCACCCACCCATCATCCATCCATCCATCCATCCATCTGTCCTTCCCCTCATCATCCATCCATCCATCCCCTCATCATCCATCCATCCTTTTCCCTCATCATCCATCCATCCTTTTCCCTCATCATCCATCCATCCTTCACCTCATCATCCATCCATCCTTTTACCTCATCATCCATCCTTTCCCGTCATCCATCCATCCTTCCCCTCATCCACCCTTCCTTTCATCCATCCTTCCCCCCACCCATCCATCCATCCCATCCATTTATCCTGCCCCTCATCCATCCATCCTTCCCCTCCATCCATCCATACATCCTTCTCCTCATCCATTATCCTTCCCCTCACCCATCCATCCATCCCATCCATCCTTCCCCTCATCATCCATCCATCCATCCTTCCCCTCATCATCCATCCTTTCCCGTCATCCATCCATCCTTCCCCTCATCCATCCTTCCTTTCATCCATCCTTCCCCTCACCCATCCATCCATCCCACCCATTTATCCTGCCCCTCATCCATCTATCCTTCCCCTCCATCCTTCTCCTCATCCATTATCCTTCCCCTCACCCATCCATCCATCCCATCCATTTATCCTGCCCCTCATTCATCCATCCATCCTTCCCCTCCATCCATCATCCTTCCCCTCATCCATCCATCCATCCCATCCATTTATCCTGCCCCTCATTCATCCATCCATCCTTCCCCTCCATCCATCATCCTTCCCCTCATCCATCCTTCCTTTCATCCATCCTTCCCCTCACCCATCCATCCATCCCATCCATTTATCCTGCCCCTCATCCATCTATCCTTCCCCTCCATCCATCCATCCATCCATCCTTCTCCTCATCCATTATCCTTCCCCTCACCCATCCATCCATCCCATCCATTTATCCTGCCCCTCATTCATCCATCCATCCTTCCCCTCCATCCATCATCCTTCCCCTCATCCATCCTTCCTTTCATCCATCCTTCCCCTCACCCATCCATCCATCCCATCCATTTATCCTGCCCCTCATCCATCTATCCTTCCCCTCATCCATTTATCCTTCCCCTCACCCATCCATCCTTCCCCTCCATCCATCATCCTTCCCCTCATCCATCTTTCCCCTCATCAATCATCCAGCTACCCTTCCACCCATACATCCAGCTATTTACATTTTCTCTCCATCCTTCCAGTCACTCATCATTCCATCTATCCTCTCTCATTATCCATTTATTCAATCTTTCATTCATTCATTCACCCTTTCACTAATTCATCCAGCCATTCACACATCCCTTCACTTACTTACTCGCCCACCTTTCCATATTAATTTTGAGCTGAGCCCTTTTGAGAAGAGGCCCATCAAGAACTTCAACCTCGCTGCAGGGGCCGTTCCAGGACTGGGACATAAGCCACCCAGGGCGGAGACAGGATCCACCACAGGAGGGGACAAGAGCCATCACAGGCGGGGGTGGACTGGAGCCACAACATAGGGGACAGGAGCCATCACAGGCGGGGGTGGACTGAAGCCACAACATGGGGGGACAGGAGCCATCACAGGCGGGGGTGGACTGGAGCCACAACATGGGGGACAGGAGCCATCCCAGGCGTGGGGTGGACTGGAGCCACCACATGGGGGGACAGGTGCCATCACTGAGGGGAGGGGAGGAGCCATCACAGGAGAGGGAACACAGGGGTGGGCATGCAGTATTCTAGTATCATCTTGGGCTCCTCTCCTGCACAAGACAACGAGAAGACAGGCTCTCTGTCCAAAAAGCCATCCCCCACTGTGATGTACGGTACTTACAGGAGATACTCTAAGAGAACTGATTGAACTGATTGTCCTCCATACTTTGTTAATCAGTGTGGGTGCGATTGTGCCATTTCTTTATTGTATTACATTATGCATGTTTGAAGAACCGAGGTTTGCTTACAAATTAGTGACAGTAATTAAGCTCGGTGAAGAGAAGCAGGTGCTGCCTCGGTGTAATCAGGGGTGTAATCTGGCCGAGTCTAGGATGTTTGGGTCCCTGGGTAGAAATGGAATGTGTGAGCCCCCCTCTAAATAGCACATACAAGACGCATTCAGGGCTGTTTGCCTGTGAATGGATGGCCCCTGCTCCTGAACCTGCAGCCCCTCCCTCTCAGTCACCTTCAAGCACCTCTTAACAGCTCATCAAGGGCTGGAGGTGTGAGAGTTGCCACCCCGCTGTGCCTCTACAGTGCTGCTGGGGGTCTGAGCTTTCGTACAGCATCGGAGTCAAGAAGGGAGGTGGGGGCAAGCTGTGCCCGGTTAAAATTACGGACAAATGGCGTCCGTTAAAGAATCCTTCACGGACAACGGACAGAAAGCCAAAATTACGGACTGTCCGTGAAATTTACGGACGGTTGGTCACCCTATCTGATACCTCCGGGTCTATACAGCGCTATATAAAACTTTTCAAATAAATAAATAAAGGAGGCAACCCAAAGAGGAACACAGGAGTGGTGGTGGAGCGGAAGTGGAAGGAGAGGTGCAACGGTGTGGAGGAAGGGACATTTTAAGGATTTTGGGAGCCCCCTGATCATACAGATTTTAATTTATAATCCAATTTCAGCTCTTTCATGCTTTCCTTGGGCAAGTCACAGACAGTGTACAGGCACACTGGTCCAAATTGTAAATGTGTTTACATGTGATATTCAGGGATAGTGGTGTGTGTTTTCAATATTGTAACCAGGGCACAAGTCGTAAAAAAAGAAGTTGGGGGACGCGGTCACCGTAAGTGATGTCACGGCGGGAAGTGACGTCACGAAAGGTGCCGAGCTCCTCGTCCCAGAGAGGCCAAAGAGTGAAGTCCAGTTGTATGGCAGGGGGGATGGCGTCCCCCTGGTAAAATAAGTGGGGGGCGCCGTCCACCCGCGTGGTACCCCGACTCGAGCCCTGATTGTAACACAGCGGCACCTCAATAATTTGGCTAATAATCTGTTTAAGAATTGCTCAAGGTCATCAGGGCAATGCTCTCTGCAGAACAGAGCTGGCCCCCTTGAAAGACTGGTGCCCTGGGCCAGAGCCCATTTTACCCAAGCCTTAAAAAGTCTCTGTTTGGAGGCAAAGCAAGGGTGAAGAGCAGAGAACGAACCTGGGGGGAAATGTGCTGGAGACTGGAAGTAAGAAAGCTGCATCAAAGTCAAGTCAAAGTCAAAGATTTTATTTGTGTAGGTACTCAACCGAGGACCACAAATATAACATAAAATGAAAAGAAAATTTAACAAAAGATAAATACATTACAAATTAATATAAAACTAACATGGATTTAAAAAATTTGTACAAATTATAACATACAAATTCGTTCGGAGGATTTATGCCCGCTGTTAATATTTCTTTTTCCTTTGTTAGCCTACAGGATCTGTATATCGGCGAAATATAATGAGCGCGAGCTGCTACCACTTTAGAGTTGGGGCAAATAAACAGTAAGTGCTCCACAGTCTGCTCACCCCCTTGACATAACAAACATAGATGGGAGAGTTCTCCAGGTAACCATTTTGCTTTATAAGTTTGTACAGGTAAAATCCCAGCTCGACACATGAAAATTACCCTCCTTGCATTATGAGAAAGACAAAAGGAGATATATGGCTGTATATGTTTATACTCTATAAGTGTAGTGAATGGCTTGAATATTTTTAGCCTATAACTGTGAGCATAGTCCAAATCATAACTCAACCTAGGAGTAAAACATTTGAGAAAGAGTTTTAGTTGTGACACTGACCAAGTCTGCAAGATTTCTGTAGAAATTTCAGCCATTTGGAACGCCGCAGACATGTTCCCTAAGAAAGTTTGCTTAACTACATCTGTGCCAAAAGTCTCTTTTTGTAACAGAAATCTAAGAGTTCCCTCCGTTGCATGAAGGAGATGGTAGGCCCATCTAATTATGTTTGCCACGGCAGTGGCAAAAGCACTAGTAATTCCGAATTCCAGCCGTAGGACCTGAACTGGTGTAGCAATTGGGACCTTCATTATTTTTTTCAAGATTTTTCCCTCTTGACGGTCCATGAAGCCCCATTGTTGAATGGGAATATATTCTGTGGCATAAGACAGGACCGCTGGTATTTTAACTTTATATATTTTTATTAATGAGGAAAAATGCCTGCTCCCCGTGGCATTATATAGTCTTGATAGTGCTCCTGCGTGTAAATCAGATTTTTTCGTTAGCTTCTCGATATGCTTTGTATTTGTTAGATTCTTAGAAAGAATCCTGCCGAGGTAAATATATTCTTTTTCTTAATCGACCTTTTCATCTCCTAGCCTCCAATTATATTTGACACTTTTCTTCCTCCCAGAGAAGGCTACAACTTTGGTTTTTCTTACGTTCGGGACTAAAAAATTGTCATTTGAATATTTGAACAGAATATCTAAAGATTTTTGCAGACCAAATGGTGTAAGATCGAACAAGACTATATCGTCCGCATAAAGCAACAGATGAACTCTTTGTTGGTTAATTTTTGGGGGCAGGCTTAAGCCCTTTTGTAGTTGATTTGGCAAATCATTTAGATATAGCGAGAACAACATGGGAGCTAGTAGACAACCCTGTTTAAGGCCATTTTCGGTATATATTACTTTCGTTAATCCTTTTTCGCCCCCCATTTGGACTCGACACCATGTAGTTGTATGGAGGCTTATTATTACCTGTAGCAAATGATCATTGATTCCCAGACTCCTCAATTTTTTCCACAATGTGGGACGATCCACTCGATCGAATGCGGTCGAGTAATCTATAAAAGCCATATAGACCGTCTGTTTTCTTCGTGTGACGTATTTGTCCAGAAAAAACTGAATAATTGCTATGTTATCCGTAACAGAATGTTTGGGTCTGAAGCCTGCCTGGAACATGGGTATCAGACCCATCAAAAAGGCCCATTTTTTTAATTGCAATAGTACCTCTGCTGCGAAGATTTTCCCGGTAGCGTCCATCAGGGCTATTTGGCGATAGTTTCCTGCTACCGTTTTGCAACCTTTTTTGTGAATAGGGATAATAGTGCTCCCTTGCCATGACTTGGGAACTTGACCAGTGGAGAAAATATAGTTGAAAAGTGGGGTTAGTAAAAGGCTCCATTCCTTAGAATTTGTCTGCAGGGCCTTTATAGGAATTTGGTCGGGGCCAAAGGCTCCTGTACTTCTTGCCCTCCGAATGTGTGTTTCAACCGTTATAGTTGTTGTTTTCGGGATTACTTTTTCCACAACTTTTTCCTTTACTTTATCTGGACTGTTTGCTTGTAATTTGTCCACATTTTTTTTGTAAAGTTCTGCCAAGTAGATTTCCCACTCTTTCGGAGGAACAGGTACTGCTTGTAATTTCTTTTTTGTCCCTGATATTTTGGCTATTATGGACCAATAGGTTCTCTGGTTTGGTTCTTTGGCAGCAATTTGTAATTCAACCCAGTTACGGTCTTGAAAGGTTTTTCTCTCTCTTATTTTTTCTCTTCTGAATTGATTTTTCAATTTGTTTATTTCCTTCTTTTTAGTAGGTGAGGGGTGTAAGTATTGAGCACGTATCAGTTTGTTTAGGGTTTTCTTTATCAGTGAGTTCCCTGTTTTGTTATTATTTTTTCTTTTTGAGTTAGTATTAGTTTTTCGAAAATTCATTTCAATTAATACCTCCTTAAGTTCGATGAGCATGGTCTCAAAATTTTCTATGGGATCTTCAGAATATAAATTCCTTAAGAATTGTTGGTGCTCAACCAGATTTGTCATTTTACTCAAAGAGGTAGGATTCCAAAAGATACGTCTCTGATCGCTGTTTACCAGAGTTTCCTTTCTGTCGAGGGTCATCAGACCTTCTTCTGCGGACGGAACCGACCAACTGGTTCTAAGTTGCATGACGGCATGATCGCTCTCTATAGTAAAATTGGAGCAGAGATGGGACATGGTTTCAAACTGGTCTTTGCCACAGATGATATAATCTATTATAGATGGTCTCCCGTTTCCCTGTCTTGTATACGATGCCGGGATATCGCCTTCCACATTCCCATTAAGAATTATTCCATTTATGGAAAGCAATACTGTTAACAGTGTTTTCCCTCTTTTATTAGATCGAATATCATTGGGGAATTGAGGGATTAAAGGTTCCAGGCTTTCTTCTTCCAGAATTTTTCCCCACTTTTTTATTTCTGTATTGGAAATTTTCCCGTTGAAATCTCCCATGATTATATAGGGTGGAAACGTATGGGCTTCAATTATTTGTATAATAATTTGCAAGGTATCGTCATATAAGGTGTCGTGCTTTTTTCCTGGAGGGGCGTATACATTGAAAAGCAACATTATTCTAATTGAGGTCAAATTGTAGGCTTTCAGAGACAGTTTAATACATTGCACATTCTCACTATTGGTTTCCACTATCTCTTGTGCCCACAGATGATCCTCTCTCATTAAAATAGCCAATCCCCCTTTGGCATGGCCCCGGTTTGAGGCTTTTGCACATATGTTATACACATAGTAACCTTTTTGTAAAAAGGGCTCAGTTGCCCAGGTTTCTTGTAGGGTCAATATGTCGGGCTGGTTACTAAGGACTTCCTTCATTTTTTTCATTGTTCTACCAGCGATATTCCACGTTGTAACCTTTAGACCTTGGTTAAACAGGGTATTTTAGTTGATTAGAACCTTTGTTATAGTTTAACATCCCTGGAAGCCAGGTCCATGAATTCTCCATTTTATTTTCAACAAAATTTTTTGCCTTCGATTCCATATGCCACACTTCCCTTTCCCCTTTTTTTACTCGAATTTTCAGTATCTCTTCTCCCTGTTCTATATCTCTGATTTGAATACCCTCTGGATATCTTAAAGTCCCCGAGGATCTTTGTCCCTCGTTCGAGTGCAGTGTAGAAAAAAGTTGCGTATTGTTATTGAAAGTTGGGTATTTTTTGTTTCCTTTGAGCTCAGCTTTCACAATGACATCATAACCAAATCGATATATTATCTCTTTTTCCTTCAAAATAATACTTGGTATTACTGGAGACCAAAACGAGACTATTGCAATTTTGTTCTGACCTCGCTTTGGGAATGATACTAGATCGATGTCACTGCTTGTCATAGATTGAAGAGTCTTTATATTTTGTAAAAGGTGAAGGATCCTGCTTCTATTAAGAGGGATATTGTCAGTGGGAAATAGTTCTTCAAATTGAAGTACCTTTGATTGTGTGTCAATCCTGCAGTCATTTTCCTTCTCAGAAATAGTTTTATCAGCATTTTCATGTCTTGTCGTTATAGCTGTGTTTAATGGGAGATATACATCCGCCTTAGGGTTCAAGGATTTCTTTCTATCCATACTTGTTCCTTTGGGGGATTCTCCTTTTTTACTCCTACATGGCGTACTTTTCTCGTCATTTTCCTCCTGTAGTTCTTTTTGTGATATTTTAATTTTTTGAAATTTCAATTTACGTGCTTGCTTTTTATGAATCCTTCTCATAGGTTTTTTCTTCCTTTTGTTTTTTCCTTTAAGCGTAACATCCTTAGTTGAATTTGATGTTGTTTCTCCTGAAGATGTTTCAGATTTAATTTCTGCTTTTGATTCCTCGACTTCGTTTACCGAGTCTTTGTAGAATCTTTCCTTTCTCATTTTTTTGTTGAAAATCGGGAATTGTTTTTGCTTTTTTGGGGGGTTTTCTCTAAACAAACGTTTCAAGGAGTATAGAGTGGATTCATTAAAAGATTCCTTTTTTTTTCTATTGTCAGTTGATTTAAGATCATCATCTGATGTCTGAGTAGAAGAGTGACAGTTGCTTTGTTTGTAATCATTTTCTTTTCGTAGTTTGGTATCCTCTAGTTTTCCTTCTATGTTTTTTGAGGACTCCTTTTTCCTTTTCTCTTCTACTAGAAACTTCAGAATACCAATTTGGACATCCAAAGTTTGATCAGAATTTTCAAGGATGTTACCTAAAAAGGAGAGAACTGATTCGAGAATTTCTTGTAATGTGAAGAAGGCCTTGGATAAGGGAATAGAAGATTTTTCAAGATTATTGTTTTCTATTAAAAAGGGATCCAAAAAGGAATCTTGTTCATGTATAGAAAGTTTTTTTGTGTCTGTATTTGTTGACTTTAGCTCTAGACTGTTTTCTCCTGCTTTTTGGTTGGATATACATAGGTCTTTTAATGTTTGAGGGCTCCCATTGCCCTTTATCAAGAGTAAATCAGAGTTCAAACTTTTTTGTTCTGGTGTAAAATTAAGAATACTCAGGTCTTCTATTTTGTGTACACCCTCGTGGTTTTTTATAGGCGTTGATGATTTCACCGAACTAGAATTGGAGTTTTCAGGTTGTTGTTCTCTTGTTGTATTAATAGACTTGTTGGTAAACACAATATCACTGACATTATGAGACAGATGGGGGGATGCCGATAAACATGATCGATCGTCCAGACTCCCTGATATTTTATTTTCAATGGCAGACATTGTTTTTTCCGGTTTCTTTTTTGCTGGTAAAGACGAGAAGTATTCACTGATTGCTGGGGTCAGGCTGTTACGGCCAGCTTTTATTCCTTTATCAGTGGATTTTCTAACAGCTTCCTCGGTTCCCATTCGTTTCATGAAGATTGTTCGCGAGCGTAATTTCTTTAGACCCATTAGTGAGAAGACTCGTGCCACTTATATCGCAAGAGAGGGAAAGAAGGGAGATTGTTACCTTTCTTCGATGTTTTGACTCTGCGTTGGTCACTATATGTTTTTAGAGCGTGGATGTTAATGGGTTGGCCCGTCCCGTCCTCGGTCGTCCCCGGACGGCCACAGACGGCCCGCCCTTTGCCCGGGCTTCGCCCCGAGCTTTGCCCCGCGCGCGTCCCGCTTGGCGCGTAACTGGGCTTGCTTTAGTAGTGATGATGTGACACCCTATTGGACAAGGGAGGGGGGCGTGGCTCACGCGGGAAGAGGACCAGCTGCGAGTTGGTGATTGCTGGTCCTCGCAGTCCCGGGGCCGGCGCCTCTCTCTCCACTGCGGTCACAGGGTACTGGAATATCCTCCCACGACGAGTCACGTTAAAAACAGCAGCTCCTCCGTCTCCAATAAGGCACAAGCAGGGCTCTCCAACACTCGATCACAGGGCAAACAGTTCTGCTTCTCGAGCGGCACCCGCGAAGCGGGGGCCGCGAGAAGTTATCTGGTTTGGAGGGGGTGTGGCTCTGGGAGGGGGCGCGGCTCACGCGGGAAGAGGACCAGCTGCGAGTTGGTGATTGCTGGTCCTCGCAGTCCCGGGGCCGGCGCCTCTCTCTCCACTGCGGTCACAGGGTACTGGAATATCCTCCCACGACGAGTCACGTTAAAAACAGCAGCTCCTCCGTCTCCAATAAGGCACAAGCAGGGCTCTCCAACACTCGATCACAGGGCAAACAGTTCTGCTTCTCGAGCGGCACCCGCGAAGCGGGGGCCGCGAGAAGTTATCTGGTTTGGAGGGGGTGTGGCTCTGGGAGGGGGCGCGGCTCACGCGGGAAGAGGACCAGCTGCGAGTTGGTGATTGCTGGTCCTCGCAGTCCCGGGGCCGGCGCCTCTCTCTCCACTGCGGTCACAGGGTTCTGGAATATCCTCCCACGACGAGTCACGTTAAAAACAGCAGCTCCTCCGTCTCCAATAAGGCACAAGCAGGGCTCTCCAACACTCGATCACAGGGCAAACAGTTCTGCTTCTCGAGCGGCCCCCGCGAAGCGGGGGCCGCGAGAAGTTATCTGGTTTGGAGGGGGTGTGGCTCTGGGAGGGGGCGCGGCTCACGCGGGAAGAGGACCAGCTGCGAGTTGGTGATTGCTGGTCCTCGCAGTCCCGGGGCCGGCGCCTCTCTCTCCACTGCGGTCACAGGGTACTGGAATATCCTCCCACGACGAGTCACGTTAAAAACAGCAGCTCCTCCGTCTCCAATAAGGCACAAGCAGGGCTCTCCAACACTCGATCACAGGGCAAACAGTTCTGCTTCTCGAGCGGCACCCGCGAAGCGGGGGCCGCGAGAAGTTATCTGGTTTGGAGGGGGTGTGGCTCTGGGAGGGGGCGCGGCTCACGCGGGAAGAGGACCAGCTGCGAGTTGGTGATTGCTGGTCCTCGCAGTCCCGGGGCCGGCGCCTCTCTCTCCACTGCGGTCACAGGGTACTGGAATATCCTCCCACGACGAGTCACGTTAAAAACAGCAGCTCCTCCGTCTCCAATAAGGCACAAGCAGGGCTCTCCAACACTCGATCACAGGGCAAACAGTTCTGCTTCTCGAGCGGCATAGTGAACTGCACCCTAGGCTTCTGAGAAGTACAAGTAATGAGGGTCGAACTGACAGGGACTGAGATGTGAGAGAGAGAAGGGGGCGCACAGAAAAAGAGGGAGAAAGGAAAGAAAGCCAGGAGGGAAGACCCGAATGAAAAGGGTGGAAGGAGAGAGTCGGGGATACAGCTGTATACAATGAAATGTAAAATAGACAAGACAACACAACAAATAACAACAACAAAAAAAAAATATAGGCAATATTCATCTCAATATACAACTAATATATAAATACTTACCTCACAGCCACAAATCAGCCAATATATAAGTAGCAATTTTCTTATGTCATGTTATGCAGATTCGTAAGGAAGCGCACTATCAGCAGGAAGAGGAGCCTGGCACTGAGCAGGTGTTATTGTAGCCACACCTAGGGCCTAGTGACACCACTCGAAAATCAAGATCTTCAGCTTCTTGTGGAATTTGAGAACTGAGGACGAGGCTCTTATGTGTAGTGGGAGGTCAGAGTCTGAAACGTTTGTGAAAGCAGATGTGATTGTTGAGGTATGCTGGACCAGTGTAGTGCTTTGAAAGTGTGGGTAAGGAGTTTGAATGGTGTCTGTTTGTGAATGGGGAGCCAGTGGAGCTCCTTCAAGTGTGGTGTGTGTGAGTGCAGCGTGGGTGCTTGACAGTGATTCTGGCAGCCTTTTGGTGAGTTGTTTGTTGATTCCAACATAAAGGGTATTCCTGTAGTCCGGCTTGCTTGTGATCAGTTTATGCATGACTGTTTTCCTGATGATGATTGAGAGCCATTTTAAAATCTTCCTCAGCATCTTCAAGGTATAGAAGCATCAGGCGGTGATGGCATTGACTTGGGCGGCCGTTTCGAGTTTGCTGTTGATGAAGATTCAGTAGTAC
This sequence comes from Lissotriton vulgaris, assembly GCF_964263255.1. Taxonomy (NCBI): domain Eukaryota; kingdom Metazoa; phylum Chordata; class Amphibia; order Caudata; family Salamandridae; genus Lissotriton; species Lissotriton vulgaris. The sequence continues at coordinate 327,165,257 of NC_141693.1, forward strand.
TTCCCGTGACTGGGCGGGTTGAGTAGGTACTAGCTCTGTTGGCCACTAGGTGGAGTCCCACAGTTATGTGTTCCTCCCAAACATCACAATTTCATTCTTGCCAGTGTTTCAGCTTTAGGCAGTTGGTCTTCAACTAGTGGTCGATTTCGGTCATGCAGGCATTGAACTTGATCTGGGTATACTTGGTGTCTTGTCCGTGAGGTTGAGAATGAGTTTCATTTTGTCAGCGTAGGAAATGGGTTTGATGCCATGAGAGCAAATGATGAAGTCTGGATGGATTGTGTATGCACTGAAGAGGGTCAGGCTTGGGTTACTGGTGCCTAAGAAGGATGAATCTGAGTGCATGTCTTTAGATTCCAGTTGCATGTAGTCATTGGATGAGGATGGGATGGGAGACTGGGTCAAATGCTGTGAAGAGGTCCTGGAGGGTGAGGGGAAACGTGTCTCCTCTGTCCCGAGTCATGCAGATGTAATCCGTGGCAGTAGTGAGTGCAGTTTTCCTGATGTGGATGGATCTGAAACCAGAGTAAGTGTTGTTGAGGAGTTGGTGGTCATTGAGGTATTCGGTGAGGTGTCTATTGATGATTTTCCCAAATACCTTGGCATGGAATGATAGCAGGTGTATCAAATTTTAGTTGGTGAGCATTGAAGGGTCGGCAGATGGTTTCTTCAGCAATGGGAGGACAGTTGCTTATTTCTAAGCATCTGGGAAGGCCGCTAAAGAGGTGGATACATTCAGAAGGGTGTAAGCATTGTGCAGATGTGATGCAGTCTTATGGAGTAGGCATGGTGGGGGACAGGTGTCTGATGGGGACTCTGAGTGGATGGACTTCATGTTGGCGGTGTTTTTTTTTTTCTGGGGTGATGGCGGGCCATGGGTCTAGCATTGGTTATTTGGATAAGATTGGGAGGCATTTGATGAGTTCTGTTGGGTCCGCTTTCGTGTTTAAGTTGCTGTAAATGGCTGTGATTTTGTTGCTGAAGATTTGAGAGAGATTGTTGCAGAGATCCTGTGAAGGGAGTAATCAAGATTGAGGCGGCCGATGGTGAGGTGAAATCTTTCACAAAGGAGAAGATTTCTTTGCTTCTATTGATGCTGGTATTGATGCAGCCCAACAGAGCAGCATGTTTGGTGGTCTGGAGCATTTGGTGATGGCATCCTAGAGTGGATTTGAATGTGCTCCTGTCTGAATTGTCCTGAATTGTCCTGGCTCATTCTCCATTTGTGCTTGAGTTGTTTTCTGTGGCATTTAATTTCTCTGAGTTCCTCCGTGCCACGAATGGCCTGGAATCTGGATCTTGTTGTATTGCTGTGTTTTAGGGGGGCCATGGAGTCGGCAAAGGAGGTGACCCAATTGCTAAAATTCTTGATGGTTTGGAGAGGCGTCTTCGGGTCGGTGGGTATTGAGAGTGGTGTTACAGTCCTTGCCAGTGATGCTGTTCAAGTTTCGGCCGGCTGGTTTGGCAGTGGTGCATGTGTATTAGACCAGGACAGGGATGCTGAACATAATGAGGCTGTGGTCTATCCTGGGAACTGGTATGGGCTTGTCCAATCAGAACTTGTCAAAGTTGATGAAATATGGTCCAGAAGATGTCTGGCAGTGTGGGTAGATCTCTTTACTCGTTGGGTGAGGCCCTGGCTTCTAAGGATTTCTATGATGAGTGCTCTTGAGTTATGGATCTACGTGGTCTTCCAGGTGGAATTTCAGGTCCCCGAGTAGGAGGTAATACTAGCATTGATGATGAGTGCTGCAACAAAGTCTGTGATGGTGTCAGTGAAGCTGGTGAGTGATCTCAGTAGTCTGTAGATGTGAGTGCAGCTTAGGGTGAAGTTGGTTGTGGAGTCAAGCTAGAATAACAAACGTTCCATGATGGAGGGCGACATGTCCGTGGGTATGTTGCAGCTAACTGTGTTCTTGTGGGTTATGGCAATTCTTGTTCAGTAGCTTGTAGAGTCTGTCTTGCCAGGCAATCTTGTAGTCAGGGCCTGGCAATGTCAGGCACAGATGCAGGATTCAACCAGGTTTCCGTGAGGAAAAGTAGGTCTTGGGCATTGTCATGCATCAGGTCCCAGATCTCTGTGGAGTATTTGGTAAGTGAGTGGGTGTTGAGGAGTATGTATGCAAGTATGGAGTGTTGAGTGGGTGGTTGAAAGACTGTGTGAGTTGAGCGAGTGGGGTGTTGGGTGCTGTTGGCCCGGTGAGAGTTGGGTGTGGTTGAATTGCATTGTAACCAGCCCACCACTAACTGCCTAATATACTACTAACATGAGGATAAAAACACAGGGCCAGACGTACAACGTTTTTTCAGCCCGCAAGCGGCCCGATTCTCAGAATTGTGCCGTTTGCGCCCTGAAGAAAGTATTTTTTAAATGTACAGAGCCCTATTTGCAATTTGGTAAGCTATTACCGAATTGCAAATTGGGTTTGCTAATCACTATTAGAAAGGGATGTGCCAAGGGCAGTCCTTCCTAATAATGAGTCACAGGGGCATGTATGAATGGTTTGCAACGGGAATGCAGTCACAAAACATTCATATTTTACCGAATCTGCGAAGGAGGTGGTAACCCATTTGCAAAGAGGAAGGTGTCCCCAACTGACCCCTTCCCCTTTGTGAATGTGTGTGCCAACATTTTGTAAGGGCAGGCAGTGGTCCCACTGACGACTGCCTGCTCTTAAATAAGCATTTTCAATACAATTGATCTCTCTTTTGCAAGCGTTTAAGCAATTGGAATTGTAAATGACAATACCTTTCATTTATGTGTTTAACACCCAACACATATATAAAAGGCCCTGTTACTTTTAATGCAATAGCTCAAACTCTCGCAAATGCAAGAGCACTTTAATGTTAGCCGCGCCCAGCGCATTAAGTGAGCTGGGTCTCACCGGTGCTAAGCACCAGCAGTTCAATCAATCAAAGATAGCTTTATTCGATTTTACATGTTTAAAATCATAAAAGCAGATACAAAGGACAATAAAAGCGCATTACATTTAATTTCAAGACAATTTGCCATGCAAAAGTACATATCAATGCTAGTAGATAAATAAATATTATTTAAATTGGGGGTCAGTTCATTGAATTCCTGGATCTAATCATATTTTTTTTTAAATGTGATACACAATGCATAGTCATTTCATCTTCCAGTATCTGAAGTTTCAGAAGGGCTGGTCTGCACTGTCTCAGTCCCCACTTTTTCCATATGGAGGATTAAATATTTATTTCGTGCAAAGAAGTGTGGCTCACTGGTTAGAGGAGGCAGACCCGGACGCAGAGGTCAGACCCGGGACCAGGGTTCAATCCCCGACGCGGCAGGGTCTTGAGCTCAAAATGACCACGGACTCGATAATTCTCGCCTCGGTGCCTACTCGAATCATGGGTTCACACTCTGCAACTCTGGGCAATAGCGTGCTTAACACCTTCGATGCTCATGACGAGCTCAGCTCGTCATGATGTACACCTCTCATACACTCATGACGAGCTGAGCTCGTCATGGAGCATGGGTTTCTTAATATTTCAGCACCCAGCGGGAATTGCTCTAGCAGCCATGGAGTTAATCTCCACTACGGCCCCACCGCGATGGAATGCCTGGCTTTCACCTTGGGGATGCCCAGTAGGGGTTATCTCGCAGGGAAAAGCCAGGACGGGTTCCCAAAGCAAGTGCCTTGAGACCTTACGGTGAAAGGTGCTATATAAGAACGTATGATTTACAAAGGAGTAAAATTTACAGAACAACACAGAATGTATTGTAGGTTGTTGTGAAATGTCATCGCATGGGCACAGTGGTAAGTCTTTTGACCATGAATTAATTTCTGGGAAGGTTACCAGTCTATAGAAACTGTCCCCTCTGAAGCGTGTTAGCAGCATTCTAGAAAAGCTGCTCTGTACCAGAATTAGATATTTTTGTAAACCACTCCCCTGCAACATTAGTTGATTCTGTATTACAGACCCCTTTGTCCCTTCCATCTGCCACCGTTTTAACTCTAATAGTTCAATGCACAGCTCTTTAAACTTTTTTTTAGAAATAGAGCTTAGAATATTTGGCAATGAGAAATATTCAGGGTGACCAAGCTCTTCTAAAAATGACTTTACATAAGAAAACCATTTAATTTTTTGCCCCTCCTGAAGATCCAAACAATCCTGTATAATCTCTCTGTTAAGTCCAGTTTCTTCCGAATTCCAGACTTTGTGCCAAAGTAAAACCGGGCTTATTTTAATTAGATCGGTCACATAAGTCAAACCCAGTTCTTTATGACATACGTAACTTGATGCTGAAGAAAGGCGTTTTCGCAGATTAGAATATCTCTAGTGTTAGTAATCCCCCATATCCCCGCACCATAGGTTACGATAGAGACACATTTCGACTTATAGATTTCGATGAGGATAAGTACAGGACGGGCCCCCAATTTATTAGCAAATTTCTTTATGGCTCCTATAGCGCGAGAAAACGCTAGTTTCCTCGCTTCTGCTGCCGAGGCCCATGTTCCCTTTTTATTAAAAACTATTCCTAAATAGGAAAATTTGTCTGTTGACTCTATCTTAGACTTTCCTAAAAAAGTGTTGCATTAAACATTTCTCTTAGATGTACAACACATATTAAAAGTTTTAGCAATATTTATTTTTAGTCCTCTCGCTCCCATATAATCAGCAAAGGTAGAAAGTGCCCTCTGGAGACCGACCTGAGTTCTTGACATAATTACTGCATCATCGGCATATAATAAAAGTGGAACTGCAGTACCTTTACATTGGGCAGAATCTGTTTTAGCCGTTAATAATTGGGTGGCCACGCTGTTGATCTACAAATTAAATAAAAAGGGTGCAAGAATGCAACCCTGCCGTACTCCTTTCCTTATGGGAAAGACAGATGTGCATTCGCCCCTATTCCCAAAGCGTACTTTGGCCCCAGCCCACCTATATAATTCTTTAATATAATTCAGCAAGGTGGTATCAATGCCAAGTTGCGCCAAAGTGTCCCATAAGATCTCATGACTAAGGCAGTCAAATGCCGAACTCAAGTCGACGAATGACAAAAACAGTTACCCTTTTTTGCCACTACATATTTCCCTACCAGAATGGCCAAATTTAAACCTTGCTCGACGGTTCCTAAGCCCGCCTTGAAACCATACTGAAATTTGGAGAGGATTTCTGCCTCTTCGGCCCATGCTTGCAGCCTATTTAGTACCGCTCGCCCTGCCACTTTCATAAGAGAGTCTAAAAGCAAAATTGGGCGATAGCACTTTGGATCATTTCGACCCCCCTTTTTAGGGCTCGGCGACGTCACCACTTCGTGAGAAGTGGGGCGGAGCTGCGAGCTCCTATTCTTACGGGGTTCCGACTTCTGCTGGAAAAATTCCTCCGTGCGCGAGCTTGTGCAGTGCTTTATTATACCATCTGCATGGTGATTGGTCCTCACGGTGCTGTCTTTTTAGTAGTCTTGACGCTATAGGGCATATATAATTTTTGTCCGCCATTTTTGGCATTTTCTGTGCGGTTTCGCGCACGGCAGTCCATTAATTTTAATTAGGAGCTGTCAGGGTGCCCGTGTAATGCAATCCAGATGGTCTGAGCGCGTTCAATGTAAAATGACGAGAGGCGAGGCTCACAGAAGATGACTCATACGTGCTCGTCCACACTGTCTTGTTTTTTGTAGGTGGCGTTCACTTTCGATCGCTTGCATTTCTCATCTCCTTGCTGTCTGAAGTGGTGTTCATTATAAAAGAAAGCGCTGCAGTGTCTAAGTTTCCAGGAACACCATACCCTTTAGCAAACACCTTCTTTTAATAAACACACCCTAAAGGTGTGCTGTTTCAGCTGCGGCTTTTCAAGCCCTTTTGTCTGCCGCCCCCGCCCCCCCCCCCTACACACACAAAGCACCACGGACTGCAAGAGCACGTCTTACACGGGCAGTGTGTGAGTGCAGCCGCTCTGCCCGGGCGCCGGCCACCCTATGCACACAACCCACCACGGACTGCAAGAGCACGTCTGACACGGGCAGTGTGTGAGTGCAGCCGCTCTGCCAGGGCGCCGCTGCACCCTATGCACACAACCCACCACGGACTGCAAGAACACGTCTGACACCGGCAGTGTGTAAATGCAGCCGCCGTGCCAGGGCGCCGCTGCACCCTCTGCACATAGAGCGGGCACAGCGCAAAGAAGCACAAACACAGAGGCCTCACCGCACGTGGGGCCGGGGCCCGGGTGCCGCTGCACCCTATGCACACAGAGCGGGCACAACGCAAAGAAGCACAAACAGGGAGGCCTCACCAAACGTGCGGCCGGTGCCCGGGCGCCGCTGCACCCTATGCACACAACCCACCACGGACTGCAAGAACACGTCTGACACCGGCAGTGTGTGAATGCAGCCGCCCTGCCCGGCCACCGCTGCACCCTCTGCACTCCTTGCTGTCTGAAGTGGTGTTCATTATAAAAGAAAGCGCCGCCGTGTCTAAGTTTCCAGGAACACCATGCCCTTTAGCAAACACCTTCTTTTAATAAACACACCGTAAAGATGTGCTGTTTCAGCTGCGTCTTTTCAAGCCCCTTTGTCTGCTGCCCCCACCCCCCCTACACACACTAAGCACCACAGACTGCAAGAGCATGTCTGACACGGGCAGTGTGTGAGTGCAGCTGCTCTGCCAGGGTGCCGCTGCACCCTATGCACACAGAGCGGGCACAGCAAAAAGCAGAAACATGAGGCCTAACTGCACGTGGGGACAGTGGGGCGGCGAGGGCACTGACTGCCACTGTGTGAACGCAGTCGCCTGTCCGCCGCCGTTGCACCCTATGCACACAGAGCTAGCTCATCCCGAGAGACTTACAAAATAGTCAAAGAACTTCGCAAAATACCCACCCCTCCCTCCTTTCAACAACCCTCAGTTGCCAGATGCAACCAAATAGCGGGCTTCTTCCAAAGCAAGATCACCAACATTCTGCAGTCACTCCCGCCCAAATCAGACAGCAATCCCCCTGCTGCCCCCCTCCCCCCTACCCCAAGACCCACCCTCGACAGCTTTAACCAACTGTCTAACGATGACTTTCTGAAAGCCCTATCAGACCTTAAAAGCGGCTCCCCCAACGACCCTGCTCCTATTCGAATCTTAAAACAAGTCGGACCTACCATATCCCACCTGGCCACTAACCTTATTAATACCTCGCTGGGCCAAGGAGTGGTTCCCCCCAGCTGGAAGCATGCCATGGTCAAGGCATTACAGAAAAAACCAGGACATGACCCATCAGACCTATCCAACCTTCGACCGATCTCTCTCCTGCCTGGCTTGAGCAAAATCGCAGAGAAGGCAGTTAACCAGCAATTGTCAGCCTTCCTCGAATCCAATAATCTTCTTCGACCCTCACAAACAGGCTTCCGACCAGGCCAGGGGACCAAAACAGCCCTCCTGAAAGTGGTAGAGGAGGCTAGATGCATCTTGGATTCAGGGGGATCGGTCTTACTGATCCTCCTGGATCTAAGCGCTGCATTTGATACGGTGGACCACAAGATCCTAATACAGCGACTATCTGAACTAGGAGTGAGAAGCACGGCACTATGTTGGCTCTCCTCCTTCTTAGAAAACCGTACCTTCCAGGTTTGTGAAGGGAAATTCCGATCAGATATCCTTTCCCTCCAGTGTGGGGTCCCCCAGGGCTCTTCACTGAGCCCTACACTGTTTAATACATACATGGCCCCCCCTGGAGGCTGTGGTCTCCCCATTTGGGATAAAAGCCGTCACCTACGCTGATGACACCCAAATGATTGTATCATTTTCACTTGAGGAAGAAAAAATCAAAAACCTTCATGACTGCCTAGAAGGTATACATGCCTGGATGTCTAACTCAAGGCTCAAGCTCAATGGGTCAAAAACCGAGCTTATGCTCTTGGGACACCAACCACCATCCCTCCCCACTGCTATGTGGCCTTCATGCCTAGGACCCATTCCCCAGCCTAAAACTGAAATCAAAAGTCTAGGCTTCTGGGTGGAACAGAATCTTTCCATGACAACACAAGCCAAAAAAATAGCCGGCACCTGTGTTGGTCTACTTCGATCTACCAGGAAGATTCTTCCACTACTTCCCACAACCTCCCAGAAAATGCTTATGCAAGGTCTAATATTATCAAGATTGGACTATTGCAATGCCCTTTTTTTGGGTGCCCCTGAAGCCACGCTCAATGTCCTGCAGCGAACACAAAATGCCGCTGCAAGGATACTCACTGGCACCCCCCGTAGAGTTTCAGCCAAACCTGCCCTTGAGACACTGCACTGGTTGCCGATACGCGAAAGGGTCAAATTCAAGTCCTATGCAAAACCAAGGACCCCCAATGCTGAAATCTATGCTCTACCCATACACCCCGAACAGACCCTTACGGTCAGCGCAAGGCAACCTGGCCAAGGTCCACCGAACTAAAAGAGCTCGTACTGATGGACGCCGTTTCTCGGTGGTCGCCGCAACCCTCTGGAACTCTCTCCCAATCCAACTCCGGTCTGAACCTAATCATATGAAATTCCGAAAACTTCTCAAAACTCACCTTTTCCCACAATAACCTTTTCTCTTCCCCCTCAGCCTCTACCCTCAGTTGTTGGTCTACAATCACAGCGCTGGGACGCTTCTGGGCAGCCATGCGCTATACAAATCCCAAATTCATTCATTCATTCATTCAGTGCAAAGAAGTGCAAACACGGAGGGTTCACCGCACGCGGCCTGGGGCGCAGTGGGGCATCGACTGGCACTCGGTTCTCTGGGGCCGGGCGCTCGAGATACGTCTGCGGCTGGCCAAGTGACCTGCGCAGGTGAAGGGCACCGTGCCAGAGGTGCCGCTCAGCCCTCCATCCTTCCAAGGTCGATAACTTGACTAAAGATGCCAAACAGTGCAGCAATTCCACAGGTTTCCACAGTTATAGGAGTGGAAAGGATGAGGCAAGTGGGTGTGAGGGGGCAGGGCTTGTGTGGGTGCTGGGGGTGGGTGTGGTCACCTCAGCTGCATTCAATTCTGCAAAATTAGAAACTAGACATGCAGCAAATGTAAACACTCCCACCCTTTCTTTTAAGGAGCCCTCCCTTCCTCGGACATTAACCTATGCCGTTTTTTTCTGCTTTTGAAACAAATACTTAAGCTGGCTGCGATGCCGCCGCGGTGGTGTGTGGCGGTGGACATCTATCTGTTGAATGGGCCGTGTCACACGGTAGCAATCTCTATTGTCAGGCCCGATTGCGTCTTAGGCAAACACTGGGGCGCTCATAAAGGCAGGGTTCAAGTACAGCTTGGTTCCACTCTGTGCGCCGATTCACCTACCGGACTGGCGGGGCAAGGGAACGTTCAATGCTCGAGGCGGCAGAGTGGGGGCGCCACGGCTGCCGGTGGCCTGTCCGACCCAGGGACCAAGGTCACCTCGTGCCTGGGCGGGAAACCCTGTGAAGCCTCCATCATATCAAATACCCAACAATTCCATTGGAGACATAGAAAAAGTGTGTGTGTATGTGTGTGTGTGTTTCAAACCTCATTCTTCATTGTGTCGGTGTGTGTGTGCCTGTGTGTTATTGTGTGATGTGTATGTGTGTGTGTGTTACAAATCTCATTATTCATTCTGTGTGTTTGTGTGTGTGGGGGCACATGTGTGATGTATGTGCTTCAAACCTTACTATTCATTGTGTGTGTGTGTGTGTAAACCGCAGTGTATGTCTGTGTGTGTGTGTAAACCTCAGTGTGTGTGTGTGTGTGCGCCTAAACCTCAGTGTGTGTGTTTTCAAACTTCACCTCATTCATAGAATAAGTGCAGTAACTGTTTCTGAAGTGTGGCTGCATATCTCCCACTTCAATGATATAACCCCCCATGCACCTTGCTTTACATTTCAAGCTTCCAGGGCCTGTTAAAGTTGAGGATTTCTTTGAATGTGCACTGATTGGAGATGTCCGAAGACGCATGCAGAACAGCATGAGCGTGATATATTTCATGATACTGTGCAAACACAATTTTCAACACTCCCCTACTGCATTTCGAAGCACAACAGTGTCACAGCTATTACAAAAAATATGATACCAGGAAGGAGTCAGCGGTTAGAATAATGCGTGTCTGCTTTACTCTTGCACGTCCCATATACCGCCTTGAGGGCTTTTTTTCCTTGAATCAAGTCATTGTGTGCTACCCAATGGCTTGCTTTCATGAGGTCGAGTCTGCATGTGTGCCTTTATCTGAATATGTGTGCATGTATTTGAGTGTGTGTGCGTGTATGCATGGGTGTGTTGTGTGTGTTTTCATGAATCAAAGCCTGTGTGTGTGCTTGTGCTGTATGTGTATCTGTGTGCATGTATCTGAGTCTGTGTGTCTGTGTCCATTTATCTAAGTCTGTGCATGTATTAGAGTGTGTGTGCATGTGTGGTTGTGTGCATATATGTGAGTCTTTATAGGCCTTGGTGCATATGTACGCTTTATATTTGTGTGCGCACTTGGGTGCCAACGTTTGTGTGTGTGCACGTGTACCTGTTTTAGGTGCATATGTTAAGGCCCATTTAGGTGTGTGCTTATATGCACATTTAACTGTGGGTGTATCCGAGTATGTGCACATAACTATGTGGGAATATATCTGTGCATACCTGTGCGTCCACATCTTTGTTCGTGTCTGCACATGTGTGTCTTCTGTATTTCTCGTGGGTTTGTCAGATAGCATGCCCATCTGTGTTTGTTCATGTGAGTGTGGTTGCTTGAGTACGATTTATGTGCTCACATGTGAGAGTGAGCACACAAATCTGCTGTCACTCTCACTCTACTATCACTCATGCAGTCACTCTCACTCTACTGTCACTCATGCAGTCACTCTCACTCTGCAGTCACTCTCACTCTGCAGTCACTTTCACTCTGCAGTTACTCTCACTTTGCTGTCACTCTCACTCTGCTGTCACTCTCACTCTGCTGTCACTCTCTGATCAACTGTGTCGAGCAGGCCAGCCTCAGGGGCCCCGCATTGAACTGGATTGCCTCTTTCATCACAAACCGCACACAGTCAGTGAGATTAGGATCTTTCACAGCCCCTAAGATGTCATCTACCTGTGGTGTTCCCCAAGGTTCGTCACTTTCCCCTTTATGAGCAAGTGAGGTGTTATCAGTGTTACTTAGCTATGATTGCGCAGCAGGTGTAGTACCACCAGTGTGGCGTAGCTACCATTGTGCAGTAGGTGCAGTGGCACCAGTGTGGCATAGCACCATAGGTGGAGCAGTTGCAGTGGTAGTGTTGCTTACCTATTATTGTGCAGCAGGTGCAGTGGCACCAGTGTGTGGTAGATGGCGTTGTGTAGCAGGTGTAGTGTTATCAGTGTTACTTAGCTATGATTGTGCAGCAGGTGCAGTGGCACCAGTGTGGTGTAGCTATCATTGGTGCAGCATGTGCAGTGGTACCAAACAACGGGGAGAAAAGCCTGTTGGTAAGGGCGTGGAGGCGAGAGAAGGCCAAGGGGCAAACTGCAAGAAAATTCTGGAAGGAATTGTAAGAGAAGTAAGTAACAATGTTCTGAAACAATGTCCTGTCTCCTGTAAAGCGCTCTGATACCTCCGGGTCTATACAGCGCTATATAAAACTTTTCCAATAAATAAATAAAGGAGGCAACCCAAAGAGGAACACAGGAGTGGTGGTGGAGCGGAAGTGGAAGGAGAGGTGCAACGGTGTGGAGGAAGGGACATTTTAAGGATTTTGGAGGCCCCCTGATCATACAGATTTTAATTTATAATCCAATTTCAGCTCTTTCATGCTTTCCTTGGACAAGTCACAGACAGTGCACAGGCACACTGGTCCAAATTGTAAATGTGTTTACATGTGATATTCAGGGATAGTGGTGTGTGTTTTCAATATTGTAACCAGGGCACAAGTCGTAAAAAAAGAATTTGGGGGACGCGGTCACCGTAAGTGACGTCACGGCGGGAAGTGACGTCACGAAAGGTGCCGAGCTCCTCGTCCCAGAGAGGCCAAAGAGTGAAGTCCAGTTGTATGGCAGGGGGGATGGCGTCCCCCTGGTAAAATAAGTGGGGGGCGCCGTCCACCCGCGTGGTACCCCGACTCGAGCCCTGATTGTAACACAGCGGCACCTCAATAATTTGGCTAATAATCTGTTTAAGAATTGCTCAAGGTCATCAGGGCAATGCTCTCTGCAGAACAGAGCTGGCCCCCTTGAAAGACTGGTGCCCTGGGCCAGAGCCCATTTTGCCCAAGCCTTAAAAAGTCTCTGTTTGGAGGCAAAGCAAGGGTGAAGAGCAGAGAACGAACCTGGGGGGAAATGTGCTGGAGACTGGAAGGAAGAAAGCTGCATAGTGAACTGCTCCCAAGGCTTCTGAGAAGTACAAGTAATGAGGGTCGAACTGACAGGGACTGAGATGTGAGAGAGAGAAGGGGGCGCACAGAAAAAGAGGGAGAAAGGAAAGAATGCCAGGAGGGAAGACCCGAATGAAAATGGTGGAAGGAGAGAGTCAAGGATACAGCTGTATACAATGAAATGTAAAATAGACAAGACAACACAACAAATAACAAATAAAATAAAATAAATATAGGCAATATTCATCTCAATATACAACAGATATATAAATACTTACCTCACAGCCACAAATCAGCCAATATATAAGTAGCAATTTTCTTATGTCATGTTATGCAGATTCGTAAGGAAGCGCACTATCAGCAGGAAGAGTAGCCTGACACTGAGCAGCTGTCAGAGTAGCCTCACCTAGGGTCTAGTGACACCACTCGAAAATCAAGATCTTCAGCTTCTTGTGGAATTTGAGAACTGAGGACGAGGCTCTTATGTGTAGTGGGAGGTCAGAGTCTGAAACGTTTGTGAAAGCAGATGTGATTGTTGAGGTATGCTGGACCAGTGTAGTGCTAGTGTGGGTAAGGAGTTTGAATGGTGTCTGTTTGTGAATGGGGAGCCAGTGGAGCTCCTTCGAGTGCGGTGTGTGTGAGTGCAGCGTGGGCGCTTGACAGTGATCCTGACAGCCTTTTGGTGAGTTGTTTGTTGATTCCAACATAAAGGGTATTCCTGTAGTCCGGCTTGCTTGTGATCAGTTTGTGCATGACTGTTTTCCTGGTGCTGATTGAGAGCCATTTTAAAATCTTCCTCAGCATCTTCAAGGTATAGAAGCATCAGGCGGTGATGGCATTGACTTGGGCGGCCGTTTCGAGTTTGCTGTTGATGAAGATTCAGTAGTACTTCCCGTGACTGGGCGGGTTGAGTAGGTACTAGCTCTGTTGGCCACTAGGTGGAGTCCCACAGTTATGTGTTCCTCCCAAACATCACAATTTCATTCTTGCCAGTGTTTCAGCTTTAGGCAGTTGATCTTCAACTAGTGGTCGATTTCGGTCATGCAGGCATTGAACTTGATCTGGGTATACTTGGTGTCTTGTCCGTGAGGTTGAGAATGAGTTTCATTTTGTCAGCGTAGGAAATGGGATTGATGCCATGAGAGCAAATGATGAAGTCTGGATGGATTGTGTATGCACTGAAGAGGGTCAGGCTTAGGTTACTGGTGCCTAAGAAGTATGGTGCCAGGCTGACTGACTGGATCCTTCCAGTCAGGAAGTAGCAGATGCATCTAAGTGCATGTCTTTAGATTCCAATTGCATGTAGGCATTGGATGAGGATGGGATGGGAGACTATCAAATGCTGTGGAGAGGTCCAGGAGGGTGAAGGCAACCGTGTCTCCTCTGTCCAGAGTCATGCGGATGTAACCCGTGGCAGTAGTGAGTGCAGTTTTCCTGATGTGGATGGATCTGAAACCAGAGTAAGTGTTGTTGTGGAGTTGGTGGTCATTGAGGTATTCGGTGAGGTGTCTATTGATGATTTTCCCAAATACCTTGGCATGGAATGATAGCAGGTGAATCAAATTTTAGTTGGTGAGCATTGAAGGGTCGGCAGATGGTTTCTTCAGCAATGGGAGGACAGTTGCTTATTTCTAAGCATCTGGGAAGGCCGCTAAAGAGGTGGATACATTCAGAAGGGTGTAAGCATTGTGCGGATGTGATGCAGTCTTATGGAGTAGGCATGGTGGGGGACAGGTGTCTGATGGGGACTCTGAGTGGATGGACTTCATGTTTGCGGTGGTTTTTTTTTGGGGTGATGGGGGGCCATGTGTCTAGCATTGGTTATTTGGATAAGATTGGGAGGCATTTGATGAGTTCTGTTGGGTCCGCTTTCGTGTTTAAGTTGCTGTAAATGGCTGTGATTTTGTTGCTGAAGATTTGAGAGAGATTGTTGCAGAGAAGGGGGTGATCAAGATTGAGGCGGCCGATGGTGAGGTGAAATCTCACAAAGGAGAATATTTCTTTGCTTCTATTGATGCTGGTATTGATGCAGCCCAACAGAGCAGCATGTTTGGTGGTCTGGAGCATTTGGTGATGGCATCCTAGAGTGGATTTGAATGTGCTCCTGTCTGAATTGTCCTGGCTCATTCTCCATTTGTGCTTGAGTTGTTATCTGTGGCATTTAATTTCGCTGAGTTCCTCCGTGCCACGAATGGCCTGGAATCTGGATCTTGTTGCATTGCTGTGTTTTAGGGGGGCCATGGAGTCGGCACAGGAGGTGACCCAATTGCTGAAATTCTTGATGGCTTTGGGGAGGCTGTTGCTGTCTTCGGGTCGGTGGGTATTGAGAGTGGTGTTACAGTCCTTGCCAGTGATGCTGTTCAGGTTTCGGCCGGCTGGTTTGGCAGTGGTGCATGTGTATTAGACCAGGACAGGGATGCTGAACATAATGAGGCTGTGGTCTATCCTGGGAACTGGTATGGGCTTGTCCAATCAGAACTTGTCAAAGTTGATGAAATATGGTCCAGGAGATGTCTGGCAGTGTGGGTAGATCTCTTTACTCGTTGGGTGAGGCCCTGGCTTCTAAGAATTTCGATGATGAGTGCTCTTGAGTTAAGGGTCTACGTGGTCTTCCAGGTGGAATTTCAGGTCCCCGAGTAGGAGGTAATACTAGCATTGATGATGAGTGCTGCAACAAAGTCTGTGATGGTGTCAGTGAAGCTGGCGAGTGATCTCAGTGGGCTGTAGATGTGAGTGCAGCTTAGGGTGAAGTTGGTTGTGGAGTCAAGCTAGAATAACAAACGTTCCATGATGGAGGGCGACATGTCCGTGGGTATGTTGCAGCTGACTGTGTTCTTGTGGGTTATGGCAATTCTTGTTCAGTGGCTTGTAGCGTCTGTCTTGCCAGGCAATCTTGTGGACAGGGCCTGGCAATGTCAGGCGCAGGTGCAGGATTCAACCAGGTTTCCGTGAGGAAAAGTAGGTCTTGGGCATTGTCATGCATCAGGTCCCAGATCTCTGTGGAGTATTTGGTGAGTGAGTGGGTGTTGAGGAGTATGTATGCAAGTATGGAGTGTTGAGTGGGTGGTTGAAGGACTGTGTGAGTGTGAGGGAGTGGGGTGCTGGGTGCTGTTGGCCCGGTGAGTGTTCGGTGTGGTTAAATTGCATTGTAACCAACCCACCACTAACTGCCTAATATACTACTAACATGAGGATAAAAAAAAAACAGGGCCAGACGTACAACGTTTTTTCAGCTCGCAAGCGGCCCGATTCTCAGAATTGTGCCATTTGCGCCCTGAAGAATGTACAGAGCCCTATTTGCAATTTGGTAAGCTATTACCGAATTGCAAATTGGGTTTGCTAATCACTATTAGGAAGGGATGTGCCAAGGGCAGTCCTTCCTAATAATGAGTCACAGGGGCATGTATGAATGGTTTGCAACGGGAATGCAGTCACAAAACATTCATATTTTACCGAATCTGTGAAGGAGGTGGTAACCCATTTGCAAAGAGGAAGGTGTCCCCAACTGACCCCTTCCCCTTTGTGAATGTGTGTGCCAACATTTTTTAAGGGCAGGCAGTGGTCCCACTGACCACTGCCAACTCTTAAACAAGCATTTTTAATACAATTGATCTCTCTTTTGCGAGCGTTTAAGCAATTGGAATTGTAAATGACAATGCCTTTTATGTATGTGTTTAACACCCAACACATATATAAAAGGCATTGTTACTTTTAATGCAATAGCTCAAACTCTCGCAAATGCAAGAGCACTTTAATGTTAGCCGCGCCCAGCGCTTTAAGTGAGCTGGGTCTCACCGGTGCTAAGCACCAGCAGTTTTTTAAAAGGGGCATCGAAACGGGTACCTATCAGGATCTATATTGTGCCCTGGCACAGGCGGTCAGTTTTTTTTCTGGTATGCAGTTACAGCAGGCATATTGATGTGTGCGTTCTCACAATTTTCACTTCTCACTAGTGGAGAAGTTATGGCATGACGTCATGCCAGGTAAGCATTGTAGGGGAAGAGAAATCCTTTAAATAGAGTAATTTTCTCTCTGGATTTCCCTTCTCTTTTTGGAACTCAGGAGCAGCAACATTGTCGTGGTGTCACCAGGGCTGTAAGAGGTAGCTTTTTCAATATTATATACAAGCCATAGTTGCTGCTTATTTATCTTATGCAACTAACAACCATTAACAAAGCCAATAGACCTGACTTCTTGTAGGCGTGATGTTACTTGTTCTATCATATATCTAGATGCAATGACAGAAACAGCTAAATATCAAGTCGGACGGCACACTATGCTAAGCACGGATTTTTAGCTTAGGTGTTTTTAAGCCACGCCCTTAATTACATTGGCCATGCCCCTTTGAGAGACCCCCGAGTTTTTTCATCCCACTTAAAGCTCTAGCCGCGCCCATTTATTTAGACACTGCTCACCGTATTCAGGTTACAGTGAGCAGCGTCTAAACAAAGGGGCACAGACAATATTTAAGTGAAAGCGCATATGGTGCGCTTTCACACAAAGCAAAAATAAAATCATTTAGAAACGTTCCGTGCGGCCGCTGAAGTGAAAGCGGCCCGCGTTATTAATTAATAAAATAAATAAGAGGGCCACTAGTGTCAAAGCGGCTGCCTGTAGAATAAATAAATAAGCGCGGTCGCTAAACTGAAAACGGACCGCGCCGGAAATAAAATAATTGAATAAGTGTTGCCGCTATAGGTAAAAGCGGAAAGCGTAGTAATATAAAATAAATACAGAAGTAAGCATGCGGCTGCTGCTACGTCGGGGGTGGAATAGGGGAAGAGCATTAAGGAAAATAGTGCTCACCAACTGGCTGTTCGAGCAATAGCAGCTACCCCCCCCCAATTAGCGCCTTGAGACCCTCACGGGTGAGTAGTGCGCTCTACAAATGATTGATTGATTGATTGATATTGAAGACCATGTAACAACACCAGTAAAAGGTCCAGTCCTTATGGGCGGTAACAAATGCAGACAAGGTAGTACCAAGGAGAGAGTAACAAGCCTCATAACGAATCGGAAGCCAGCATTCACGAAGGACAATGACACAAGTCAAGTAAAAATATGGGCAGACAATGGGCGGGGCTTCAAAGCCATACTCCACTACTGCATGCCTCGCAGCAGGGCATGCGCTGGCCAGAATCAACCAAAAATTAAAAGGAAACTTTTAATTTTCTGTTTTAAATGCATCCGTTTTCTTTAAAAGAAAACGGACTGCATTTGAAAATTAAAAAACTGCTTTATTTAAACATTTTGTGATAGTATTACTTCATTATTTTGTCATTTCTAAACTTTTTAGCACTGTCAGGGCATTAGTTGTACTTCATTAGTACCAGATTAACACCCAAATATATCAATAAAGTGCAGAAAGTTGACCAGTCAACCTATGCAAAGGGCCTTCCACTGTGCGTAAACATCTGTTGTTACGTTTTCACCAACTTTTAAATTGTTTGGGCTGGAAACTCTTTTTGTTCTTGTTAAAATCTGCAGATTCTGCGGCAGATTATGGATCATGTGGCAAATGCGGCAATGCTATAAATTATGCGCAAATCACAGCGGCCGCACAATCGCATTATTCCGGTGGCCCTGATCATGATCTGCCATTCAGCCTTTTGATGTTCTTAACATTAACCCATCAACCACAACATCCTCCTTAATTGCCCTAGGTCAGCAATGTGTATAGGAAGGTGGTAGTTGACCAGCGATGATGGTTCTCGTTCTTCTTAGCACAGTACACCCACCAGGCACACTGACAACATTCCTCATTAAATTACCTGTGGGATGCTTCAAGGATGGTCATGTCACTGATCCTTCTCAACATAAAAGTCACCAGTGGCATAAATCTTGAGTGCCTAAAATGTAAGCAATCACATTTTGGCAGCTTTCCATGTCCAACTTAGGCTGACAGCCATATCGTCTTCAGAACACAGGCGAGAACTGGGCCCGACCAGGAAGTTATGGCTTGCCTGATACATGCTATGTAGAGGCCTAGTATAAACTAGGTCTGACCGGGAGCTCACTCCTGATGTCCCTAAGGTTTCAGAACACTTTTCATGATTAATCAAAATTACTCAAATATTATACAAAAAGGTCACACATTTTTCGGAAGGTGCAAACTTTTTTAGTTAACCATTATTTATGCACTTATCAACAAAAATGTTTAGATACATGAAATGATAAGAACATGGTATCAACTATAGCAATCAAATTATTTTGAGTAATAACGTTCAAAAGTTAAACAGTTCAATAAACAAAAAGTATAACATTTCCCAATGCATTTCGGGTCATGTTCGACCCTTCTTCAGGGGACTTTCAAACGTTGAAACGAATCCAAATTAGTATATCTGTATTATCCAAATCAGTTCCGTAATCGGGCACTGTAAAGTTAAATGAAAATAAGTATATTTCTGATACTCAAGGTAACATGTACATAGAAATTTAGAATTAACACTAATTCCCAGAAAAAAGCTTGTAATAGATAAACAGAGTGTAGAGATGTGTAAGAGGTGATAGAAGAGAAGCCAACACCCTGATAAAATACTCAAAACCTCCGTGCATTCCCAGTGTTAGAGTACAATGATATGAAGTATACTCTCTGTACCTGACTGATACTTGAAAAAGTTTATACAGGTTTAAACAAGTCGTTTAAGGTGATCAGGTCTGTGAAAAATAAAGATATAAAAAACTTAAGTAACAATGCTAGTGTTTGTAGTGCTAAACACTGTTGAGAGAGACGAGTTTATAATCTTACCACTACACTGTTCGTGGTTGCATGGAACGAAATGTCCAGAAATTCTGTTTCTTGTTGTGCGAGAAAGCCGTATCTAATGAAAAAAATATCACGAAATGTGTAAACTCCAAATTTGAGTTCTGAGAGTTAAAATGTGTAAGTCGAACGCCATTACGGCACGAACGCCTACCTTACTGCTAACGCGTACCAAGACCTCTGACCTCTCAATAGCTTCCGGTGCAAACATCCGGTACGGGGCTACGTCCTTAAATAGTAGGACGTTCCGAAAAAAACCTATCTCTAAGTGACGGGTGCCGCTAAGGAAAAAATAACTGCGTGTGATAAACGTGTGTGTATATAGAAAAGTAGTTCAAGTATAGAAAATAAAAGAAAGGAAAAATAGTGGGATTCAGTGTCAATCCTGTACAAAAACTGTTGACAAATGATACTTACAAAACAAGTCTCATACATATTTCTAAAATATCGATGTTATAGATATGAAAAACTTTAAGATGTTAATTCAATGAAACAACCAAATATATTATTTGCTGTACATAGAAAATGTGATGTTCATATGAAGCATACCATCTCATACTGATCATTGAGCCCACCCGGAGTCAGTGTGCCCAATTTTTTTATCCAAAATGTCTCTCTCCGAGCCAAAGCTACATTGTGATCTGTACCCTTGTGTTTCTCTACCACTTCCAAGATAGTGAATCTAAGTTGTGGTATGGTGTGACTTGAATTAATCCAATGTGTTGCTAGGCAGGATGTTATGGACCTGTTACGTATGGTGCTTTTGTGCTCGATGATTCGAGTCTTAATTTTTCGAGAAGTTCTTCCCACATAAGTGAGTCCGCATGGGCAAATTATAGCATAAATTACCCCAGTTGTATTACAGTCTCCACTGTACTTCAATTGGATTTCTTTGCCAGTATGGGGATGTGTAAACTGTTTGCTCACCATTACGTTATTGCATTGTCCGCAATTGAAACATTTCTTCATACCTTTGTAAGTGGTCTTTGGATGATGTTTAGGATTCTTGAGTATTTCTTTGATGTTCTTAGATCTGGTGTGCGCAATGATGGGAAAGTTCTTGAATAGGTTGAAGAAGTCTGGTTCATTGGCGATCATTTCCCAATGTTTCCTGAGAATCTGTTTAATTCTTTGTGATTGTGTGGAATGCTTCATTACAAACACAATCCGGTCATTGGAAGATTTCTCTGTTTTTCTCAATAGAGAATTTCTATCCATTTTCAAGAGATAGCTAACCTCACATTAAACCAAGCAGAAATTAAGGTATATGGCACAGATGAAGCAGCCTTTATTTATTCTTTGATTGAGCAAGTTCGCACATTCAGTACGTCTAAGGGCACCACCACTCAAATGTTGAAACAACTTGAATATACCATGCGAAAGGAAGTAAACCAACGACTTCACGCAACAACGTTAATTGAGTACCACAAGGTAAAGAGAATATACTCAAGAATCCTAAAAATCATCCAAAGACCACTTACAAAGGTATGAAGAAATGTTTCAATTGCGGACAATGCAATAACGTAATGTGAGCAAACAGTTTACACATCCCCATACTGGCAAAAAAATCCAATTGAAGTACAGTGGAGACTGTAATACAACTGGGGTAATTTATGCTATAATTTGCCCATGCGGACTCACTTATGTGGGAAGAACTTCTCGAAAAATTAAGACTCGAATCATCGAGCACAAAAGCACCATACGTAACAGGTCCATAACATCCTGCCTAGCAACACATTGGATTAATTCAAGTCACACCATACCACAACTTAGATTCACTATCTTGGAAGTGGTAGAGAAACACAAGGGTACAGATCACAATGTAGCTTTGGCTCGGAGAGAGACATTTTGGATAAAAAAATTGGGCACACTGACTCCGGGTGGGCTCAATGATCAGTATGAGATGGTATGCTTCATATGAACATCACATTTTCTATGTACAGCAAATAATATATTTGGTTGTTTCATTGAATTAACATCTTAAAGCTTTTTATATCTATAACATCGATATTTTAGAAATATGTATGAGACTTGTTTTGTAAGTATCATTTGTCAACAGTTTTTGTACAGGATTGACACTGAATCCCACTATTTTTCCTTTCTTTTATTTTCTATACTTGAACTTCTTTTCTATATACACACACGTTTATCACACGCAGTTATTTTTTCCTTAGCGGCACCCGTCACTTAGAGATAGGTTTTTTTCGGAACGTCCTACTATTTAAGGACGTAGCCCGTACCGGATGTTTGCACCGGAAGCTATTGGGAGGTCAGAGGTCTTGGTACGCGTTAGCAGTAAGGTAGGCGTTCGTGCCGTAATAGCGTTCGACTTACACATTTTAACTCTCAGAACTCAAATGTGGAGTTTACACATTTCGTGATATTTTTTTCATTAGATACGGCTTTCTCGCACAACAAGAAACAGAATTTCGGGACATTTCGTTCCATGCAACCACGAACAGTGTAGTGGTAAGATTATAAACTCGTCTCTCTCAACAGTGTTTAGCACTACAAACACTAGCATTGTTACTTAAGTTTTTTATATCTTTATTTTTCACAGACCTGATCACCTTAAACGACTTGTTTAAACCTGTATAAACGGTTTCAAGTATCAGTCAGGTACAGAGAGTATACTTCATATCATTGTACTCTAACACTGGGAATGCACGGAGGTTTTGAGTATTTTATCAGGGTGTTGGCTTCTCTTCTATCACCTCTTACACATCTCTACACTCTGTTTATCTATTACAAGCTTTTTTCTGGGAATTAGTGTTAATTCTAAATTTCTATGTACATGTTACCTTGAGTATCAGAAATATACTTCTTTTCATTTAACTTTACAGTGCCCGATTACGGAACTGATTTGGATAATACAGATATACTAATTTGGATTCGTTTCAACGTTTGAAAGTCCCCTGAAGAAGGGTCGAACATGACCCGAAATGCATTGGGAAATGTTATACTTTTTGTTTATTGAACTGTTTAACTTTTGAACATTATTACTCAAAATAATTTGATTGCTATAGTTGATACCATGTTCTTATCATTTCATGTATCTAAACATTTTTGTTGATAAGTGCATAAATAATGGTTAACTAAAAAAGTTTGCACCTTCCGAAAAATGTGTGACCTTTTTGTATAATATTTGAGTAATTTTGATTAATCATGAAAAGTGTTCTGAAACCTTAGGGACATCAGGAGTGAGCTCCCGGTCAGACCTAGTTTATACTAGGCCTCTACATAGCAGTTTCATTTACAGTTGTGGGCTCAACTGACCACTGGGTAGCTCCCATACAGACCAACATCCTTATAAAACATTCCCTAAATCTGGGATCAAATAGGCGTGCAGGCTAGACTCTTACATTGTAGTTTAACCACAGACCCACACTAGACCAGCACCCACGTTAATAATTGACAATGGCTTCTTTTCAAGAGATAGCTAACCTCACATTAAACCAAGCAGAAATTAAGGTATATGGCACAGATGAAGCAGCCTCTATTTATTCTTTGATTGAGCAAGTTCGCACATTCGGTACGTCTAAGGGCACCACCATTCAAATGTTGAAACAACTTGAATATACCATGCGAAAGGAAGTAAACCAACGACTTCACGCAACAACGTTAATTGAGTACCACAAGGTAAAGAGAATACCAAGAGGACTACGAATTGCCCTCAAACCAATGTTGTTCAAATTTAATAAGGCATTCATCATCAAATGGCAAGCAATTCTGAACAAATGTTCACTGGACCTTATATTGTTGATTATAGAGGAACTTTCACAAATACTTAACGACCTGAAGGAAGATATTTTTAAACTCCAACAAGAATTATCCAAAAACATCCCACAAGAAGATTGGACAAAGATACTCGAGGATATCAACAACAGATTGGATGCTCATGCAAAGGAGGAACATGATCGCAAGATTCGTAAATTTCGTAGGGTTACGATAGATTATAAATTAGATGAGGTTTACACATGGGCGGAAGCCTATGCAAACAGAAGATTTACCAGTAAAACCCCTAGGAACACCTCATCAGAGGAAAGTGTGGTTCAAGACGAAGATCTCTCGTTACAAAGACCACCGGCACCAACCTCAGCAAGCATAGTACCGCAAGAAGCAACTACATCTGGCACTTCAGAGCTCACAACCTTCTTTTTTAGCGGAGGGCCAATCAGCAGTCGATCCACCAGAACAACCCAGAGAAACAAGGACAGACCCACCCGCAGGGGACAAGGTCATAAAGAAAACAACAGAAACAGGACGACCACAGAGACAAGTCACAAAAAAGTTACTTAATAGTCAACATCTCTAGCAGGCAACTAACAATAGAAGAAGAGAGAGTTCTAAACAAAGGAACATCTTTTGTACCTACTTACGTGTCTAATGGCTTAGAAACAGAGGTTGCCTTATTTAAATTCCTACGGAAATTACGACTGAAATGGTTTTTTCACACCACAATGATGGATGGGACTCCAAGAACCCAAGAAAAATTCAAACCTAAAAGCAAGTTCATGTCCCCTATTTCGCACAAAATATTGGATAATTTTGAAACCCTTGTGAAGAAAGACCTGGAGGCAATTAAATATGAAACACCGAAGAAACAGAACCTGTCCAAAAAACAAAAGAGAATTCTTAATGATCTCAAACAAGACACGTCGATAACATTTCAACCGGCGGATAAGAGCGGTGCACTGGTGATGATGGATACTTCTTTCTATGATCGGAAAGTAGATGAGCATGTTTTGGACACTGAAACATACATACATTTGGACCAGGACCCCACAGATGAGTTCAGTAAAACATTGGATGAAATCATCACAAAAGCGGAGAACTCGGGCATCATCAATACCAACACTGGCAAATACCTCAGAACCAACACGCCACAGGTGCCTCATATATATATGTTGCCCAAAATACATAAGAGCATCAACGATCCACCTTTTAGACCCATCGTGGCAGGATGATGTTCTATCCATGAACCAGTAGGTCGTTTCATTGATCACCATTTACAACCATTGGTTCAATCTTGGGACACATACCTAAAGGATACAACGGATTGTCTATTGAAACTAAGAGAAGTGAATGATCTTATTGGAGAAACCACACTATTGTGCGCCATTGATGTGGTGGCACTTTACACATCTATAGCACATACAGAGGGTTTGGAAGCTGTTGAATGGAGACTATTACAATCTGACCTTGACCATCAACTAGGGATTTTTCTGTTAGAACTTTTGCATTTTTCTTTGTACCATAGCTATTTTTCCTGGAAATCAAAATTTTTTCTTCAGAGAACCGGAACATCGATGGGATTCTCAGAAGCCCCGGCATACGCCAATACCTTCATGGCACATTTCGAGCAACAATTCATTATATCTGACACTAGGTGGACGGAGAATTTAGTTCTATTTCTACGTTTCATCGATGACATTTTGTTAATTTGGCGAGGCACCAAGATGGAACTGGAAGAACGAATCAAAGAACTCAATGGTTGCAATCCCAGAATAAAATTCACTCACAATATTCAGGAACAGAAAATACAATTCTTGGATATAGAAATCAGTAAGTCAGCAGAAGGCATTGCAACCACTGTTTTTCGCAAACCTACAGACGTCAATAACGCGCTATATTACACGAGCGCTCACCCCAAAAATTTGAAAGATCTACCAACATCTCAATTGATAAGGATTAAAAGGATTTCTTCAGATCCAATTAATTGCAACTCTTTGATCGAAGAACAGGTACAAAAATATATTGCCAGAGGCTATCCAACTGAAATATTAGATAATTCAGTGAAAAAGGTTTCCACTATGGATAGAAATACTCTATTGAGAAAAACAGAGAAATCTTCCAATGACCGGATTGTGTTTGTAATGAAGCATTCCACACAATCATAAAGAATTAAACAGATTCTCAGGAAACGTTGGGAAATGATCGCCAATGAACCAGACTTCTTCAACCTATTCAAGAACTTTCCCATCATTGCGCACACCAGATCTAAGAACATCAGAGAAATACTCAAGAATCCTAAACATCATCCAAAGACCACTTACAAAGGTATGAAGAAATGTTTCAATTGCGGACAATGCAATAACGTAATGGTGAGCAAACAGTTTACACATCCCCATACTGGCAAAGAAATCCAATTGAAGTACAGTGGAGACTGTAATACAACTGGGGTAATTTATGCTATAATTTGCCCATGCGGACTCACTTATGTGGGAAGAACTTCTCGAAAAATTAAGACTCGAATCATCGAGCACAAAAGCACCATACGTAACAGGTACATAACATCCTGCCTAGCAACACATTGGATTAATTCAAGTCACACCATACCACAACTTAGATTCACTATCTTGGAAGTGGTAGAGAAACACAAGGGTACAGATCACAATGTAGCTTTGGCTCGGAGAGAGACATTTTGGATAAAAAAATTGGGCACACTGACTCCGGGTGGGCTCAATGATCAGTATGAGATGGTGTGCTTCCTATGAACATCACATTTTCTATGTACAGCAAATAATATATTTGGTTGTTTCATTGAATTAACATCTTAAAGTTTTTCATATCTATAACATCGATATTTTAGAAATATGTATGAGACTTGTTTTGTAAGTATCATTTGTCAACAGTTTTTGTACAGGATTGACACTGAATCCCACTATTTTTCCTTTCTTTTATTTTCTATACTTGAACTTCTTTTCTATATACACACACGGTTATCACACGCAGTTATTTTTTCCTTAGCGGCACCCGTCATTTAGAGATAGGTTTTTTTCGGAACGTCCTACTATTTAAGGACGTAGCCCCGTACCGGATGTTTGCACCGGAAGCTATTGGGAGGTCAGAGGTCTTGGTACGCGTTAGCAGTAAGATAGGCGTTCGCGCCGTAATGGCGTTCGACTTACACATTTTAACTCTCAGAACTCAAATGTGAAGTTTACACATTTCGTGATATTTTTTTCATTAGATACGGCTTTCTCGCACAACAAGAAACAGAATTTCGGGACATTTCGTTCCATGCAACCACGAACAGTGTAGTGGTAAGATTATAAACTCGTCTCTCTCAACAGTGTTTAGCACTACAAACACTAGCATTGTTACTTAAGTTTTTTATATCTTTATTTGTCACAGACCTGATCACCTTAAACAACTTGTTTAAACCTGTATAACCGGTTTCAAGTATCAGTCAGGTACAGAGAGTATACTTCATATCATTGTACTCTAACACTGGGAATGCACGGAGGTTTTGAGTATTTTATCAGGGTGTTGGCTTCTCTTCTATCACCTCTTACACATCTCTACACTCTGTTTATCTATTACAAGCTTTTTTCTGGGAATTAGTGTTAATTCTAAATTTCTATGTACATGTTACCTTGAGTATCAGAAATATACTTATTTTCATTTAACTTTACAGTGCCCGATTACGGAACTGATTTGGATAATACAGATATACTAATTTGGATTCGTTTCAACGTTTGAAAGTCCCCTGAAGAAGGGTCGAACATGACCCGAAATGCATTGGGAAATGTTATACTTTTTGTTTATTGAACTGTTTAACTTTTGAACGTTATTACTCAAAATAATTTGATTGCTATAGTTGATACCATATTCTTATCATTTCATGTATCTAAACATTTTTGTTGATAAGTGCATAAATAATGGTTAACTAAAAAAGTTTGCACCTTCCGAAAAATGTGTGACCTTTTTGTATAATATTTGAGTAATTTTGATTAATCATGAAAAGTGTTCTGAAACCTTAGGGACATCAGGAGTGAGCTCCCGGTCAGACCTAGTTTATACTAGGCTCTACATAGCAGTTTCATTTACAGTTGTGGGCTCAACTGACCACTGGCTAGCTCCCATACAGACCAACATCCTTATAAAACATTACCTAAATCTGGGATCAAATAGGCGTGCAGGCTAGACTCTTACATTGCCCGATACATGCACAGAAGTGGATATATGAAACGGGCTGTACCTAATTGCATCAAAGTCAGAGATCTTTACTTGGGTGTGGGTCGTCACCATACCACAGAGGAAGACCATAATGGTACACAGTCAAAATATCGAGTAGGAAATATCTACCTACCATAATATCGAGTCTGAAATATCGAAGGAGCATAATATCGAAGGCAAGAATATCGTAGGACAGAATATCGACCCAAGGTAAGTAATATCGAAATACTTAATATCGATGTAAGTAATATCGAAGTTAGTAATATCGATAGCATATATATCGATGTTACTAATTTCGATGGCACTAATATCGATATTTGTATTATTTTATAGTTTTTTATTATGTATGTGTTATATGTTTAATTTAAGTATTTAAAATAATTACTATTATATGTGTATAAATTTTCTATAATAATAAATAAATTTATAAGTAAATTTTATGTTTTAGTACCGGAGCGGGTTGTGGGTTTATAGGGGAATAGGGTGGGAAGTAATTTAATTATGGTAAATTGATTATTAATTAGCAGGATTTAATAATAAATTATAATTAATTGGTAATTATTTGAAAATAATAGGAAAATAATTTTAATTAATTTATTAATTGATATATATGTTCTGTAGCGGGTTGTGGGTTTATAGGGGAATAGGGTGGGAAGTAATTTAATTATGGTAAGTTGATTAATAATTAGTAGGATTAATTAATTAATTATAATTATTTGCTAATTAATATTGATTAATTGGGAAAAAAATTAATTGATTAATTGATATATATTTTCTGTAGCGGGATGTGGGTTTATAGGGGAATAGGGTGGGGAGTAATTTAATAATAATTAATTAATTAATATATGTTTTTAAATATTTATAATTAATTAATTGGCAAATAATTAATATTAATTAGTTAATTAATTAATATAATTTTGTACATATTTTAAATTAGTAATTAATTGGTAATTAAATAATATTAATTAGTTAATTACATTAATTAGAGTAATTTATTTATATATATAATTTTTAGTTACTGTTAATTAATTAATTGGGGAAAAATGATATTAATTATTAAATTATATTAATTACAGCTAATGTGCTAATATATTTACTTTTTTGTTATTGTTAATTAATAATTAATTGCTAATTAAATAATATCAATTAAGTTTGGGTAAAGGGGTTTTTTTACGGTTCAGGGTCAGTTTTCAGTTCTTGTGTAAAGGGGTATTTTTAGGGTTCAGGGTCAGTTTTCAGTTTTTGGGTAAAGGGGTATTTTTAGGGTTCAGGGTCAGTTTTCAGTTCTTGGGTAAAGGGGTATTTTTAGGGTTCAGGGTCAGTTTTCAGTTTTTGGGTAAAGGGGTATTTTTAGGGTTTAGGGTCAGTTTTCAGTTTTTGGGTAAAGGGGTATTTTTAGGGTTCAGGGTCAGTTTTCTGCTTTTGGGTAAAGGGGTATTTTTAGGGTTCAGGGTCAGTTTTCAGTTCTTGGGTAAAGGGGTATTTTTTGGGTTCAGGGTCAGTTTTCAGAGTTTTGGGTAAAGGGGTATTTTTAGGGTTCAGGGTCAGTTTTCAGTTTTTGGGCAAAGGGGTATTTTTTGGGTTCAGGGTCAGTTTTCAGTTTTTGGGTAAAGGGGTATTTTTAGGGTTCAGGGTCAGTTTTCAGTTCTTGGGTAAAGGGGTGTTTTTTGGGTTCAGGGTCAGTTTTCCCTACTGTTGCACTCTCTGGAGTGGGAATAGTAATTTTATCCCTACGCTATCAAACGCTTTCCCTACTGTTGCACTCTCTGGAGTAGGAATATTAATTTTTACCCTTACGCTATCCAACGTTTTATATAATTAATTGTTAAAATATCAAATGTTTATTTTATTTTTTATATTACTTACATTTTATTTATGTTATTGTTTTATGTTTGTAAATGTATTAGTAAATTAGAATATATTTCATTAATTTATAAATTAGTAAAATAATTATTAATACTTATTGTTCAGTACATATATATTATATATTTACTGTATATATTTAATTAATGTATTATTAATTTATATGTATTATTTATTAATTTGAAACATTATTAGATACTTTTAAATATGTATATTTTATTTATTAGTGTTATATACTTAATTTTACATTTATATATTAAAAGAAAAAAATCGATATTTTTAACATCGATATTTTTTACATCTATATTATTTTTTCGATATTTTTGTACTTACCATGTTGTAGATAGGATGTCGATATTTTTGCCCTCGATATTGTTGACTCGATATTCTTGTAGGTCGATATTTATGAGGTCGAAATTCTGTCAGTGATCCGACCATAATATGACAAGTGTGGCTGCCTTAAGCAAGGGCCACAGCTACATCTTCACAGATGGTCGGTTTAATATCTTTGTCAGTCCTTCTGTGACATTGAATGCGATTTTGGAGCATTTCCTGAGTGTACCGAAGGGTTAGGCAAATGCACTCCCAAATAAGCATAATCTTACCCTCTGTCTCCCATTCCTACAGGAACCATTTGTGAGTTCATTTATGACAGACGAAAGTGAAGTCTTAGGCATTGTGCACTTTCCTAGCTCTGTGTTAACTGAAAAGGCTAGGACAACATATAGACTGGACCCAAAAGAAACAAAGTGACTGCTAGAAAGACAATAGGTTGTTTAAGCTATGTTCCTAGCTTCCCAGCCCATCTAGTACTTGACCCATGGACAAACTGGATGTGCTGATCATCTCCAGTTATATGTTCTCAGGCCTAAATAAGTGCTGTTTCAACACTTTGCCAAGTCAACTGTAGTTGCATGTACAGGTGCACAAAGGTCGAGTATTGAATGCAGTAGAGGAGATAATAATTTTCCCACTTGCATTTAAAACCATAACATTCTTACAAACCCCTAAGTTTACACCAGGCTACTGTCATTTAAAATCACAGGTGTGATGCAGGCAAAAGTCCCTAAATTGGTAACTTCTATAAGGAAAATACGAGATAGTTCATGTTGGAAATGGCCCTTTCTAGGGTGCTTTCCCTCGACTTTTTGCTTTTCTCCTTTTCAGTTTTCCGCTGATCTGGATGCTAGCCTTTGAACTTTGAGCGCATTTGACACTGCAATTCAGGGCCAAAGCATTGTGCGGGTCATATACATGATTGGCTGATTTGAGTTAGCTGTAAGTCCCTTGTCAAGGGGTAAGATATATATACCCAGGGCATATATCTTGAATGCTCCTCCGTGGGCCTGTGGCACTGGTTGTGCATCCACGGAGTTAGCTTATCAGTTGTGCCACAGTTTTGCCCTGGTGGGGCCTGTGTGCATAGGTTACTGTTACTCGGCTTGGCATTTAAAAGCCATGTGCCTAGATTTTGCATGTCTCTTGCTATATTGGAGTTCTGCCTGGGGACAGGGTGCAGTATTGGGAAGAGATAGGACATGTGCGTGTGTGCGTCACATGTACGGGTGGTGAATGGCACAGGTTTTGTGTATGGTTCGACAGGGCCTGCTTCTCGTATTGGATTAGCATGGGGGAATGTAGGGAAAGGATATTGAACACTATTTCCTATAGGCAGAATAGTAGCAGTATCATGTTTGATATCAATGTGTTTATAATGGAAAATCATCTCAGGTAGTGCGTGTGGATCCGACATTATGTGTATGGAAATGCCACTTTTGGGAAAGTGGGCATTTCGATGCTCATGGCTCTGTGTGTCTGTTTCCCTGTCTCCAATTCACATCTGGGGGCTAGAGGGATAGCTACATCTATGGATTACTGATTACAGTCCATAAACTAAGGGAAACTAGGAAACTCTAACTCTGAAGGGCCTTTCTTGATTGGTCACATGGGGGTGTAATTGGCAACTGCATTCCAAGGGGCAGGGTCTTGACCCCACTAAAGACAGTGATCTAACCCCTGGGTAGGAGAGCAGACAGGACAGAATTTAAAGAGGGTCTGTGTATTTCAAAGGTGGCCTCTTTAAGTGATTGCATCTTCATTGTGGGTATAACTACTGGGGCTCTGGCCTCAGCAGTTAGATATGCTTTTGGATTTGAAACCATACTACACTGGTTCGATGCTGGGACTTCGACACGAGGGATCCTTAGGGCAGTAGGGACTGCAACTGGAGTATCTGTAGACTTGTGGTGGCCTGGGGCTTGTCATGCTCCAGGAAGGAGACTATCACTTGGTGGAATTTGCTTGACATTGCTGGCCTGCAGAGAAGTGCCAACTTTTGTGGTCCGGGCCTGAAGTGCTCTACAAGGACCAGTTAGCTGAACCCCATCTACAAGATCCCAGGGACACAAAGGATCTCACTGTTTCCATGAAATAGTAAGGACTGCACTGGATATGGCAGAAAAGGGTGGAAGTGATCGTTGTTTAGGACAATGACCATCCTGATGTACACCATCATTATGCTGTGCAAAGGAGTGTGTTCCTAAAGATCAGCAGCCACCTGAGATACCAAGATGTGTGGAGTTTGGGGAATGAAGGGGAAGCCTGCAGAGTCCAAGGGACCAGTGCTCACTTTGAAAGGGATATGTGATAGCCTGCCCTTCAGAGCATGCAGTGTCCGAGGGGTGTTGGGATAACCTGAGCCGGGAGCTGAGACTGTCTCTGACCTCCAGATCAGGAGAATGACAGTGTCCAACATTGCAGCCTCTGTCCAAGGTCATTGACTCCCTCTCCTTGGACCCACGCTACAAGGTACTTTGCTGTGGAACAAAGCGACGAAGCCCAAGGGGTTAAAGGTGCCTTGTGGGCATCTGCAGCTGACTGTCGTGGACTATAGCAGTTTACACCTCCACCTGAAGGGAAACATTCCTCAAGACTTGGAAGCGTGCCAGTTTCCTGGGTCACAACCTTTTGTCTATGGGGGGATCGCGATCCCGCACTCGTGGAGGTGCCGTCGGGTTCCTGGGGGTCTAATCCGGATGGACGAAATTAAATAACTGTTTCTTTTCATGTTAGGCTGTTATGACTTTCTAGTCAAAAGGGAGCCAGTAGGGGCAACGTGTATCATTGGCTGGTGTACTTGAATGACTGAAGGGCTGGGTCACAAGGCGTAGTCAAAGACATGGGAGTTTTTGGACTTTCTGCGAATGGTAAAGTTCGATAATTGCGTAGAACTCTGAAGTGTATATACAATGTGCTTCTGTTTTTTATTTCAATGGGGAAGTTTGACAATTGCATATAACTATAATGTGTAAATACAATGTGTATATTGTTTTGATTTCTGTGTGGGTGAAATACAAAAACAAGTGTTTTATACATATGATGTGAAGTCTTTTTGTGATGTACACAGTGTGTTTCAAAGGTGGTGTTGTGCCAATAATTATACTTGGGCCCTGAGGAGAAGTCTGACTGCTCGGTCCCAAGCTACCTAAGGGTGAGCACAGGTTATCAGACAAGTGTATAGTACTTATCCTATATAGAGCAGTGGATTCTGACTGGCTGAAATGAGTCCCTGCCAGTCGGAAACCTCTGGGTCTAACAGTTCACATGTGCCGCAAATATGTGATTTAATATGACAAAAGTCATTGGAAACATAAAACTTTGATTATTTGACATTTTGTCCATGCTTTAACATTTGCAATTTCGACTGCCTCAAACTAGCAGCAGTATTTGCAAAAGCTATTCACATTGAAATGAAAATAACATACTGGTAAACCATTAAAACTTTTCTAACAGAATCGCCCATGAGGCCTGCAGTGGCCAACTGTCTGGCTTTAAAAGCCTAGCTGCAACAAAAAGGATGCCTTGAGTTAAAGACGCTTGCTGTCTATACCCACACATATCCATGGAAGGGCACAATAGTAATTTTCTTTAAGTAAAGGGGTCCCTCCTCATACAAGCGAAGCTGCTCACTATATGCGTTGGGGAACAGATGGGACCAGTACCATCAGTAAGCATGTTTGTATTGTGAAGAAGGTTCTGGAGACAGAGGAGCTAGCACTGATTTGGAGAGAATACCAGTGCCAACTGGACATTTTGCCTTTATTCAGTAGTGAGACTTTTTTATTGTGTCTGGGGAGTGAAAATGACATGTGAATCCAGGTTGTTTGAGCTGCCACAGAGAAAACTCTCTCTCCTAGACAAGTTCTCTTGGGCCACTTATTTCCTTTAGTGCCCCAGAACCAAATGCACCACTGCTTCCTAATGACCAGGTTTTACAACCAAATCAAACACATTCCTAGTTTGATGATGTTCTTTTATCCTTTTTATGTATTGCTTAGCTGTATCTACTCTATGGGCTTCAATCACGCCCATCGATTTCCATTGGGTTTTTTTTGTGTGCCATTCTGAAATGCTGGCATTTCAGTGGTGCATTGGTTGTATTTGTCCCGCCTCTGGGGGCTTGGTTCACTCCCATGGCTACTTTCTCTATTACATTTTGGCATTCACTTCTGTCTATTTCAGTTACTGTCGACTGACTTTTAAAAAATCTCAGCTGGTCTTTTTGCAATGTTCTGAAACGCTTGCTTTCTGTGATGTGAGCCATCGCCCAACCCATTCCCTATTTCAGCTTGACCCGTCCCCCCCTGACTGCTCAGAAATGCTTGTTTCCATGTTGCGAGCCATCACCCAATCGACTCCAGGTTCGCAGTTTGACCCATCCCCCACCCGGCATGTTGGTCATCGCAACATGTTCACACAATGGGAGTTTAGAAAGTATTGCCGTATTGATAATATGCAGCTACTTGTTTTTAAACACAGGTTTGCACTTGCGAATGATAGGGCACTTATTTAAAAATAAAATGCTTACTTTCCTGTGTTGCATGTTGCCGCTAAAACCCCTCCTGATTCGCAGCTTGGCCTATCCGCCACCCTCATCACTGCTTGTTCTGTGCCTATTACTATGTAGTGCACTCAAATGGCAGTGCTTTGCGCTCTGTCCACCATGGGCTGTGCGAGGCGCACAGATGGTTTAAGGCTAGTCTGTCCTCAATGTCAACAGTACTCTGGGCTCCTATCGCTGAGCCCAGTGTAGATGGACAGATACCATAAGCAGACCATGGATGTGATGCGAGGTGAGGATCCTACTCTACCTCTGGACTTCAATAGCATGGGAGTGACAATTCGGGTGACTCCTTAGTGAAGCTTCCAGATCCACACATTTCACTGCTGCTGATATTTTTCCACTCCAGTTTTTTTTTAGTGTTGCTGTCCTTTCCCATGCATTGCAAAGTCTTTGTGCCTTTTGCCACATCTCCACCCTCTGTTTAGACTATGCCTCTTAACTTCACTTTCTTCCTAAATCTCTTCCTGTCCCATTATGCATCCTCATGGACTGTGCCCCTTACTGCGCCCTTTGCTGCTTAAGCCACTGCTCACTCCTTTGGAGGCCCGGTGCCCCCTTTCAAACTGTGATCATTCACCCTGTTCATCGATCTACTGTAGCATCTATCGACTTTATACACTTCCATCTCCTTGCCTTTCACATCTCCCGCCAACTTTACTGCACCCATCATCCCCTGCAGTGCTTGTCCTCCCCATGCATTGCCAGGATTTCGGATTTGTTGGACAGGCCCCATGAAGGGCTCGCTCCCTCCCCGCATGACAGGGCCCAGACACCGGCTCTCCCAGGGCTACCCACAGAAGCACCCCGCAACCCGTCCCCTACGGGGCGCCTGCTCCCGGACATCTCTGCATCCCTGGCCCGGGCCACCGTCAGCACCATTGCCCGGACCAGCCGCCATCTTGGACACTGCACCACGAGGCCGCGTGGCCTCAGCTCGACCCTAACCCTGGGCCTGGCCAGGCCCCGACATCCCGGCACCACCATCCACCCAGGAGGTAAATGAACCACTTGGCAGGTCAATGGGAGAAAGAATTGTTGATGGCTCTCCCCCGCCAGGTGCCGATCGCCCCCAGCCTCCCCGGGTGCTGGCTCCACCCCCCTGCTGGGTGTCTGAACTCCCTCATCCCGGACCTCCCGACCTCCAAGTGCGAGGGTCCGGACATCAAAGGGCGCCAGACCTATAACTGAGGCAGCTCCAGAGCAGGAAGGCAGTTGTATCCTGGAGTCGAGAGACACCGTGAAGAACTCATCCTTGACGGACTACTGGCGCTGTCGTAGCCCTGCCTTGTGAACTGTCGTCCTGCCTGCCGGCGCTGCCGCGGCCTTCTGCAACCTTCATCCTCGTGGGACCTGCTGGCGCTGCCGCGGCCCGTTGTAACCTTCATCTTCGTGGGGACCTGCTGGCACTGCCGCGGCCTCTTGCAACCACCATCTTCGTCGGGACCTGCTGGCGCGGCCCGTTGCTACCTACGACCTCCTCGGGACCTGCTGGCGCTGCCGCGGCCCGACCTACTGAACGCCGAGCTCGAGGATTGTGAGCTACTCATCGTCTCATCTCAATACCAGATTGGTAACAAGACTGTCCCGCTACCCCCTTTCCCTTTCAGAGACTAGAATTGAGAGGATCCTCGTGTCCTGATCTCATTGTACCGTACTACCTTAATCCAAGAACTGCATATAAAAAGCGTTAACCTTATCTTCGTGTGGTGTCCATCTGTGGGGGGGAAGTTACTTGTCTGTACGATCGCTGGAGACGGCCCTCACCGGAGGCCTCTCCCCTTGTCCTCGGCTGACCCTCCAGGTCCCCGTCTAACATTGGTGGCCAGCGGCGCGATCCGAACCAACGCGTAATCGTACAGAGAGTAACTCACCCTACGACTAAACCACAATGACGACCAAAGAGAGCGGATCTACTGAGAAATTCCAGATGGAAAAACTAGAAGAGTACAACCACCGAGAGCTAAAACAATTTTGTATAGAACTAGGCATTGCTACCACCGGTCTGAGCACAAAAGATGACTTCAAGCACGCCCTAGAATCCTGGGCAGAAACAAATGCCGCCGGACCCCGGGACCAAAACATCGAAGCACCAGAGACAAACACCACTCTGACGGAAGAAAGGAGAACGGGTCTCTCCCGGGAAGAGATCCAAGAACGAGAAAAAAGTAGACTACACGAATTAGAGTTGGCACGGCTCCGGTTGGACGGAGAGCTGAAACTGGCGGAACAAAAGATAAATTTAGAACACTTACGGCTCCGGGAAGAAAAGCAAAGACAGAGAGAACTCGAAGAAAAAAGACTGGCATACGAACACGAGCGCAAGCTAGCCGAGATAGAACTGCGGAAACAGAACAAAGAACTAGCGGTGCCCGAGCAACCGCGCACCCCAGGCGCTACCGAACAAAAGGTCCACATCCCCAAAGATGTGGTCCGTGAATACTATCGGAACGACGACATACAGCAGTGGTTCAAGGCCTACGAGATCGCCATGACCTCCCACCGGATCGATCGGAGTGACTGGGGAGCCGGTCTATGGGGGAGGTTCGTCAATGAAGGCCGCGATGCCCTGCTACAGCTCCCGGACCACCAAATGACGTCCTATGACCACATGAAGGCCGCCCTCCTCACTCGATATGGGCTCACGCCCGACATGTACCGCCAGAGGTTCTGCGACTGCACCCGGATCCCGGGTACAACTTGGGTAGAATATGTGAACTATTTCAGCCGAGCCCTCGAGGGATGGATCAAGGGTAGCCACGTAACAACCTACGAGCAGCTCTTCAACCTCATTGTGTGGGAGCACCTCTCCAACAACTGCTTCGTCGAGCTCAGGCAGCATCTCCTCGACAGTAAATTGACTGAACCACGGCAGCTCGCCGCTGAGGCTGACCGATGGGAAAGCACCCGAGTGGCCCGGAGTGGGCCAACCGAGCAGAACAGAACCAACCAAGGTCATCATCGTCCCCGAGGAGGAGGAGGAGGCCAGGGCCGGGGCAGAGACGCCGTCCCGGCCGCTCCCGCTCACAACACCCCGCCCCCGGCCGGCCAGGGCAACCCCCCGATGCGCCCGGGGTACCGAGCCAATGTTACTTGTCACCGATGCCAGCGAGTCGGCCACTATGCCAGTGACCCGAACTGCCCAAAGAATCAGACTCCCGGGCCCCGCCAGGTAGCTGCCACCGCCCTAGGAGAAGAGCAAATCTCCGAAGAGCATGAAGAGTACGAGCAGGAGCAGCCCGAGTGGGAACCCGCCGCCATGGTCCTGGCTTGCCTAGGGGGAAGAGACATGGTCCCGCGGGCTCCCCTACCCGCCAACACCAGAAAATACAGCCAGTGGGTGAACATAAATGGGCGCAAGGCTGAAGCCCTGCGGGACACGGGGGCCAGTGTGACGGCCGTCCGCTGTCACCTGGTGACCCCAGAACAAATCCTGCCAAACTTTCTTTGCCCCGTCCGATCAGCCGACAATTCTGAAAGCCTGTGTCGGATGGCCTGCGCCCCCTTCGAATGGGGAGGAGTGTCCGGTATGCTAAAAGTGACTGTCCGCGATGATGCCCCCGTGGACTGCCTCCTGGGAAACGATCTCAAGAGTTCCCCGTGGGCGGCCGTTGAAAGAAGAGAGCACCTGGGGATGTTGGGCCTCCCGGACTGGGCGTGCGTAACAACCCGGTCCATGGCCGCCCGCACCATCCCCAGACCTGAAGAACCCGAATGGCCAGCACCTCCTCCCCCGATCGCTCCAGAGGGAGACACCCTCCATACCGACCCCCCGGAACAAACCCAAGAAGGGCCCGCTCAGCCCAAAGACCTTCCAGACCTGGCTCAGTGGCGTCAAGAAGGGGGACCCACCCAGGAGCAATTCCGGCAAGAGCAAAAGACCTGTCCCTCCCTCGAGGGACTGCGACAGCAAGCACTCGCCCAGAGCGCGGGAGACACCGCAGGGGCCCACTGGATCTATTGGGACAATGACCTACTGTACAGCGAACAAAGAATCGCAGAGTTGGGGGCCAGTCGAGTGCTGGTGGTGCCCCTCCGCTTCAGAGACTTCCTTTTGAACTTGGCTCATGATGTCCCCCTGGCTGGACACTTGGGGCAAGACAAGACATACAACCGTCTGGTAACCCACTTTTACTGGCCAAAAATGAGAAATGACGTTTCCAACCACTGCCGGTCCTGCCCCACCTGCCAGGCCAGCGGGAAGAACGGCCGCAAACTCAAGGCACCCCTGCAACCATTCCCCGTGGTCACCACCCCGTTCGAAAGGGTGGGAATAGACATTGTGGGGCCCCTGGACCCCCGAACAGCGCAAGGGCATCGATTCATCCTGGTCCTGGTGGACCACGCCACCCGCTATCCCGAGGCCGTTCCCCTTCGAACTGTAACAGCACCAGTGGTAGGCCGAGCCTTAATGGGGATCTTCTCCCGAGTGGGCTTCCCCCGGGAGGTCGTCAGCGACAGGGGCACGAACTTTATTTCAAAGTATATGAAATCCCTCTGGCAGCAGTGCGGGGTCACCTACCGATTCACGACCCCCTATCACCCGCAAGGAAACGTACTGGTCGAGCGGTTCAACCGCACTCTCAAGGGGATGATCATGGGGCTGGAAGAACCCCTACGCCGCCAGTGGGACGTGCTACTCCCGTGCCTCCTCTTCGCCTACCGAGAAGTCCCCCAGAAGTCCCTCGGCTTCAGCCCCTTCGAACTCCTGTACGGACACCCCGTTCGAGGGCCCCTCAGCCTAGTGAAAGAAGAATGGGAAATGGCCCCCCTGAAGACCCCTCCAGACATCTACAAGTACCTCCTGACCCTCCGCAATCAGACCAGGCGATTCAGAGAGATCGCCAAAGCCAATCTTGAGGCCAGTCAGGAGGACATGAAGAAATGGTACGATCAACATGCCTCCTCCATCGAGTTCGAGCCTGGACAGCAGGTATGGGTGATGTCCCCCACCGAACCTTGTGCCTTGCAGGACAAATGGACGGGGCCCTTCAAGGTGGTCGAGCGCAAGAGCCCCGTCACCTATCTCATCGACATGGAATCCCCCCGGTACCCCCTCCTGGTCCTCCACGCCAACAGACTCAAACCACACTTCGTGCGCTCGGAGCTCAGCCTGCTGATGGCTACAGACAGTGGGGCGGAAGAAGACTCCGAGCCCCTCCCTGACCTACTGAGGACCCGTGAAAAAGATGGTTCGGCGGACGGGGTCCGACTCTCCGATGCCCTGACCCCGGAGCAGCGCCAAGACTGTCGGGCCCTCCTGCGGCAATTTGCAAACCTATTTTCCCTCACCCCTGGGGTCACCCCCTGGTGCCTGCACGACGTAGACACTGGGGACAGTCCCCCTATCCGACACCGGGCGTACCGAGTACCAGATCGGGTGTGCACCTGCATCCAAGAAGAAGTCTCCAAGATGCTCGCACTCGGAGTCATCGAACCCTCGGACAGCCCCTGGGCCAGCCCAGTCGTACTGGTCCCCAAAGCTGCTGCCCTGGGCACCACCCCCGAGCTCCGATTCTGCGTCGACTATCGGGGTCTGAACGCTGTCACCCGAACCGACGCTCACCCCATTCCCCGAGCAGATGAACTGGTTGACCGCATGGGGGCTGCCCGCTACCTGAGCATCTTCGATCTGACAGCGGGCTACTGGCAGATCGGCCTCACCCCCAGAGCCCAAGAACGATCCGCTTTCTCCACCCCGGATGGACACTACCATTTCACGGTGATGCCATTCGGCATGAAAAACGCTCCAGCCACCTTTCAACGACTGGTGAACCAGGTATTGGCGGGCCTCGAAGAGTTCAGTGCCGCCTACCTGGACGATATCGCGGTGTACAGCCGCCACTGGTCAGACCACCTCTGCCACCTCCGAGAGGTCCTGCAGGCCCTCCAACAGGCCGGCCTCACAATCAAGGCCAGCAAGTGCCAAATTGGCCAAGGGTCCGTGACCTACCTCGGACACCAAGTGGGAAGCGGTCTGGTGGCCCCCCTCCAGCTCAAGATCGCTGCCATCCAGTCCTGGCAGCCCCCCGTAACCCAAACCGAGGTCCGAGCCTTCTTGGGGCTCACCGGATACTACCGGCGGTTTGTGTAGGACTATGGCAGCATTGTGGGGCCCCTCACGGAACTCACATCCAAGAACCACCCAAAAACAGTCAACTGGACTCCCGACTGTCAAGCGGCCTTCGAGAAGCTGAAGGCCGCCATGTGCACCGCCCCTGTGCTCCAGGCCCCCGACTACAGCCGCGAGTTCATCGTTCAGACTGATGCCTCGGACCATGGCATTGGGGCCGTCCTCTCCCAACTGAACCCCGAGGGAGTCGACCAACCAGTGGCCTTCATCAGCAGACGCCTACTGGCCCGAGAACAGCGCTGGAGCACCATCGAGCGGGAGGCCTTTGCAGTCGTATGGGCCCTTAAGAAGCTCCGGCCCTACCTCTTCGGTACCCACTTTCGGGTGCAAACAGATCATCGCCCCCTGCAATGGTTGATGCAGATGCGGGGGAAGAATCCCAAACTATTGCGATGGTCCATCTCCCTGCATGGGATGGACTTCACTGTGGAGCATCGCCCTGGCCAAGACCACGCCAACGCGGATGGCCTGTCCCGCTTTTTCCGCCTCGACGAGGAGAGTCCCCAAGAGGATGGGTGACTCTCCCCGCCTTCAGCTGGGGGGGGCGCATGTTGGACAGGCCCCATGAAGGGCTCGCTCCCTCCCCGCATGACAGGGCCCAGACACCGGCTCTCCCAGGGCTACCCACAGAAGCACCCCGCAACCCGTCCCCTACGGGACGCCTGCTCCCGGACATCTCTGCATCCCTGGCCCGGGCCACCGTCAGCACCATTGCCCGGACCAGCCGCCATCTTGGACACTGCACCACGAGGCCGCGTGGCCTCAGCTCGACCCTAACCCTGGGCCTGGCCAGGCCCCGACATCCCGGCACCACCATCCACCCAGGAGGTGAATGAACCACTTGGCAGGTCAATGGGAGAAAGAAGTGTAGATGGCTCTCCCCCGCCAGGTGCCGATCGCCCCCAGCCTCCCCGGGCGCTGGCTCCACCCCCCTGCTGGGTGTCTGGACTCCCTCATCCCGGACCTCCCGACCTCCAAGTGCGAGGGTCCGGACATCAAAGGGCGCCAGACCTATAACTGAGGCAGCTCCAGAGCAGGAAGGCAGTTGTATCCTGGAGTCGAGAGACACCGTGAAGAACTCACCCTTGACGGACTACTGGCGCTGCCGTAGCCCTGCCTTGTGAACTGTCGTCCTGCCTGCCGGCGCTGCCGCGGCCTTCTGCAACCTTCATCCTCGTGGGACCTGCTGGCGCTGCCGCGGCCCGTTGTAACCTTCATCTTCGTGGGGACCTGCTGGCGCTGCCGCGGCCTCTTGCAACCACCATCTTCGTCGGGACCTGCTGGCGCTGCCGCGCCCCGTTGCTACCTACGACCTCCTCGGGACCTGCTGGCGCTGCCGCGGCCCGACCTACCGAACGCCGAGCTCGAGGATTGTGAGCTACTCATCGTCTCATCTCAATACCAGATTGGTAACAAGACTGTCCCGCTACCCCCCTTTCCCTTCAGAGACTAGAATTGAGAGGATCCTCGTGTCCTGATCTCATTGTACCGTACTACCTTAATCCAAGAACTGCATATAAAGAGCGTTAACCTTATCTTCGTGTGGTGTCCATCTGTGGGGGGGAAGTTACTTGTCTGTACGATCGCTGGAGACGGCCCTCACCGGAGGCCTCTCCCCTTGTCCTCGGCCGACCCTCCAGGTCCCCGTCTAACAGGATTTTACCCTCACCCTGTTCCACAACAGCACCAACTGTAGCGGAGAGTTTTAAAAAATGGTGTCTAGTTTAAGGTGAGATGCAGTCATTGAGCATTATTGTTTTTTAAAGCTGTTTCAATAATTCAAACTGACCCATCTAAGACCATGAGCAGCACACAGTTGGCATATGTTTCCAAGGGTCTTCAGAAGTATGGCACTGCCTCAAACCACCTTCACATTATGAAGTCCATATTTAGCATAACAATGACAATTATTTGCATGTTGTAGGTACACATGTCAGGATGGTCCCACCGAGGACTAATAATGAACATACCTGGACGATTGTGGATATCTTTGGCATTAGAGATCCTTCACTATGGTTCTGTGGCAAAATGCTTATTCTCAGTAAATTGGTGGCATTCCCTGGCGCAATGCTACCATCCCTTGCATATTTGTCACTTCCCTATAGGGATCCTAGTGGATTCTGAACTGTTGGACTTCAACAGACCGTGCAACCAGCTCATACACTGGACACTGGTCGCATTACCAAACATCACCAAAGTGACAAAAAGAATAACATTTGTTTGCCAGGTTCAGGGTGATTAATTCATCCTTTGGGAGGTGATCCACGTGTCCAGTAAAGAGTTAATTTCGTTTCGTAGCAGGTGCAATAAAAATGCATAATCGTTCGGCCACCATTAACTAAATTAAATTATTTTAAGGTACGCACCAAACCCATCTTTTATCTTTATAGTGTAACAAACAGAACTTCCCATTAAAGTGTATCATTGTATTAGTGGGATTTGGTTTACTGTGTTGTATTGATTTCGCAAGGATAGATAGCTTTGGCTGTGCTTCATCATGGTGCATCACATTGGACTTGGTGAACACCTACTTTTGGATAACTTTAGAACTTTAGCCACATGCCCCATGTTAATGAAATTATAGCACCTGACACTTAACATATGTTTGAGGTCCTGTCTTGGACTACCAAGGTGTTGGAGACTTCTGGTTTTCACTCCTGTTCATGATTTAATATGTAATATTCTATTCTCCTTATTATGGTCTGGCTTGACAGTTGACCAGTTGCCAAACAATGATGTGACAATCATTAGAAAGGGGCTTAGGCTCTGCCCACATGTTGAGAGTCAGGAGTACATGTTTGATTGGGCATATGCTTTGTGCTTCCACAAAAAAGCGCTCGCTCTCCATACAGCTTTAAACTGACCAGACTGTGGCAGGTACAATACAGTTAAATACTGAATGGGATATATAGTCATACTGTTCTTCGTGAATAAAGTGTGTGGTATGAGTTATCCCCTTTAAAACTAGCACTAACAGAAGCATTAGGTTTGGCATTTTTATAATATCCCACACACTGTCATGTCGAGGCAGCAACACATATGATTGCAAAAGAGATTTGGGTAAGTTTGACAATTGCATATAAATTGGTACCAGAAGACCTTTTGCTACGCTCGTTGATGCTGGAGTTTGGGCTCACCTTGGCCTGAATCAAACCCTTGTTATACCGATCCATGACCCTAATTCAAATTACCAATACTTCCTTATGAGAAAGGACAACTTTATAAATTCTTCCTGAAGAAGTCCGGTCACGGACGAAAGGTGTTGGCTATTTGGCTATCAGCGGTTTTTAAATGAAAATGAAAAACTGAATAAAGGACAGAAAACTAAAGACACAGAGTCTCTTGCCTATGTATCTGTTGGAAAAACAACTGTGATATTGTCACATGTGATTTAACAAATGTTGAGATACCATTTTGCTATCTATCCAAAATTGTGTATTTAATCCTGAAGGGTGCTGTCCATTTTCAGTGTTCATTAAATAGCACGGAAGACCAACCATAGGTCTGTGGCCATTCACCAGTGGCACATGAAGTAACAGCAGATTTTGTAGCACCCAGGATAATGGCACAATACTTATATAGTTCCAAAGACAAGAGATATTGACTAAGCCAATGCTTGTTTCCAGAGGTGACACTTACCAATACGCATTCCATTTAGCTTATGATATCACTTTTGATCATTACGCCACATACCCCTCAGTTGTGAGACATTTTGTTTATTATATTCTTATCTTTTAACCAACCTGATTTTAAGGATTTACATCAATTATTTTTTTCACTGTATTGCTT
Organism: Lissotriton vulgaris; assembly: GCF_964263255.1. Lineage (NCBI taxonomy): Eukaryota > Metazoa > Chordata > Amphibia > Caudata > Salamandridae > Lissotriton > Lissotriton vulgaris. Next base: position 327,208,955 of record NC_141693.1, read on the forward strand.
TCCAGATGTTACATAGGGAAGCCTTGCTTCTTGAACCGTTAAATATCAATGGGGTGACACTGTGTTCCTCAGAGCCTGGGTATTGTATAGTGTCTAGACCAGAGGTCTTCAATCTGTGGGGAACGACATTTTTTAGAGGTCTAACTTATACTGTGTGAATGCAAGTATAAAATAATGACATATACATTCATAGTGCTTTTTGTCACAGGTCATGACCTCGTAGCACAATAAATCCACAAGTCACTATGCTCCGCTGCAGAAACCAAATGTAATTCTGTGGCTCTCTGGTTCCACACTACTCATGCCTGTCAAGGTGTACCCAGGTCATGATATCTGAATAACAATTAGAAGTTTAAGAATGCAAAAAAGAAGAAATTAAGAACTGGATGACCTACTGATGTCTAACAATAGACCACACAAGACCTCGGTGAAAGTTTGAAAACACCCACTTACTATGTGGAATGAAATACTCCAATCTGTACATTAAAAGCATATTGCAAGCCATCTTAGAGCTTCATGACCAAATGCCTCAAGCCAAAACTCTCTACAGTGCATTAAATAATAGAGGTTACATAATGTACTAAAGTGCATTACCCACTGAGTAACAACATTTTTCAATGTACTTTTTATATGTAGCTACCTGATGGTGAAAGACCTAAACAATTAACAAGATATTTTTGGGCTTATTTATGAGAGGCTTGCACCGCCGGAGCATCACTTTTTCTGAAGCTCCAGCAGCACAAGCGTCTCAATCCTATCTATGTGACGAGGCAAAGTCACCCTGCTTAGCTTTGTATGGTCTCATAGATATGGAGTAATACAAAGCAGCCCATGTTGCTGCATCAAGGAGGCGTTCCATGGGCATTGCAGTGAGTGTTCCCACGCAACACCCATGGATTTTGACGCTGCCCCAGATTTACAAAATGACATGGTGCAACGCCAAAACCTTACGCTTCCCCACAGCTGGCGTAACAAGAAGAAATTGTTAATTTATCCACGTTTTTCCTCTTTCTATGTGGGCTGCATTCTGTAGCTCACATAGAAAGAGGAAAACGCCTCTCGGGATTGCTTTTGTGCCGGACGTTGCCCCTTCCTGCACAAAAACAATCCTCCCTACGTTATCGTTAGACAGCAATTTGTGCGGCAACATAGGGGGAAAAGACAGGAATGCACCGTATTTATGAAATACGGTGCATTCCTGCCCTTTCACATTGGTGTGAGGCTGGGCAGCAAGAAGACTTGTGGCGCTGCCCTATGCCAATTCCTCCAAAATTATGCCCTTTGTTTTTAGCCACACCTTTGACCACAATCACTTCCCTTTGGTTTGCTAAACACTGTTTGATCCTCGAGGGAGTGCTGCAGGCGGTGGGGCGGGGGAGGGCAGGGTGGGGTGTAGTAAAGTACGGCAAACGGCCGAACGCAGTTAAGTACATAAATAAATAAAACTAATTACATTGCGCGCGCTGTAATTTGTTTTATTTGTTTATGTACTAAAATGAGTTTGGCCGTATGCTGTAGTTTACTACCCCAAATTTGTACAAGAACAGTTTAAATCTTTAGTGAGCCTGTCCAACATATTCATATCTGTATTCTCTCACTGGGGGGATAAATTCATCACTTCTTAATTTGCCCAGATCCCGCAATTGATTGGTACAGACTGAGTTTAAAACTGTTGACGTTTTGACCCTCTTTGGAAGCTTGGGCTTTCTCCCCATCACAGTGGGTCTTCATCAGGACTGAATATGGAACAACCTGGAGTCGGAGAAGGGTTGTATCTGGACTTTTGTTTAAAAAGAAATTCCCCCTGTGTCAGTGATTGGGCAGTTCCTCACAAAGTCAGAACAGACGTCGCAAAATGCTCATCAAGCATGTCCCCTTATAGCTTAAGATCCAGGATTGTGTGACAATATCTTGCATCGCATCCCCATAACTTGCTCAAAAAGAACTATTGCCGCTCAATGTGATCCTGTAAAAGGATGTCATGTGAGTTCAGATTGTTTGAGCTGCGATAGAGAAAACTTTCTCTCCTACACAAGTTCTCTTTGGGCCACTTTCTTCCTTCAGTGCCACAGAACCAAATGCACCACTGCCTCCTTGTGGCCGATTTTGAGAACCAAATACAACACATTCCTAGTATGATGTTCTTTTACCCTTTTTTTCCAGAGCTTACCCTAACCAACAAGCATTCCGTTTTGTTTATGATATAACTTTTGATCATTATGTCACATGTTCTCCATTTGTGTACATTCCGTTTGTAGCATTATCTTGGCATTATCTTTAAGCTAACCAGATTTTTTTTGTCAAACATCTGTTTATTGAAAGTTTTTTTTAAGTGTTGTACAGTTCTCCACAAGGCCACACATAATATCCCGCCATCACCCCCACCCCACAGCTAAAGTGTACACAGTTTCTTAAAATGCGGGAAATCTGGAGAACAGGTGCCTCTGCAGGACTCTGTTGTACCAACATTACATTATCTGAACTCTGAAAAATAAAGAACTTCAAAAAAAACATTCTTTCCTCTATCTGCCCCTGAGTGGGCAGATAGAGGAATTTACCACTAGACAGCAGGGGTTATCATTATTTTAAAAAATGTAAAATCTGCTGGGGAAACCCCATTATATTCTGGGCGTAACTCCACCCCTAAAGGCCATTCAGGATTCATCCCAAATAAGCCCTCACCACAGAAAGCGGACCAGAGACCAGTGATTGACTAAAAAAAACAAAAAAAACAAGTAGAATGCGATGGGGGCAGCCCGTACTGGTATTGGGCCATACCTCCACCACTGAAGGCCCAACAATCCACCTGAGGGGCATTTTGGAGGATTTACTCCATGTCGACCCTCTCCAAGAGAGAAGGCAGAAAGTACAGAAGACACTTCTCAGTGTTTTGGGTTCCCAGTGTAAATCAACAGTAAGCCCAGTGTCACCGATTACCAGTGTGTGTATGTGTGTGTGTGTGCGTGTGTGTGTGCGCGTGTATGTGTGTGTGTTGTGTGTGTAAATGAATTACCCTTAATAAATATTCGAACATAGCTAAACAGATTGTATTTTATGTACGTTCCGTTTTTTTGCCAAACTTATTTGTACATTGAGTACATTTTATTTGGGAGCAAGACTGCATTTATGCCATTTGATTTCCGTTAATTAGCAATAATACCAAGCCTAGACTGGTGTTAAGGAGTCATCAATAAATTACATTTAAAAATAAATTAGCAATAAAATGTTACACAACTCTAAAGAGCTAATTGCCAGTGAAGTTTGTTTGTTTCTGAGCATTATAAAAAATTGGCGACACAGAGAGATAAAGGTTTGCTAGTTGATCACTTTCTTCTTAGTTTTTGACACAGTGTTATGCACATGCTCTTCACAAAATGTGCTTTGTGGCGTCACATATACTACACTACCTATAAAACAAAGTGTGTGGACCTACTCTCAGCTGCTCTGTGCTTTTCGTTGCTTCTCACCTTCACCCATGTTCCTTCCACTTAAGCCTGTACACCAATTCCAGGCAATTTTCTAAATCTCTGAGATTTTAGACTTATGTTTTTATGATGATTAGGGCAATAAAGTGTTTGTAAGGTAATATTGTTTTTTTTATTCATACAGTGTTTTGCAATGATTTTAAGTAATTGTGCTATAAAATCTATCTATCTATCTATCTATCTATCTATCTATCTATCTATCTATCTATCTATCTATCTGTTCAAAGGAACATAACTCCTTTGGCCAATGCCTGGCCTCAGCCTTGACTTCCACCTTTGGAAAATAACCAGCCAATGCCTGGCCTCAGCCTTGACCTCCACCATTGAAAAAGAACCAATCAGGCTCCCTGGCATATTCTCTGAAAAGAACCAATGTTTCCATGGCAGACCATAGCAACCTCTTCAATCCCATCCGTACATTGTCTGAGGGCCACTTTGAAGTTCTTACTGGAGAGCAAATCACAAGTGGCATGAAGTGTAAACGTTTCAAGACAGAAGTGTATATCATTTGAATATTTTAAAGCAAAGTATAGGTAGATATTATTTTAGATGTCTTAAGTACTGGAAACATATAAGGTAACTGGAATCTAACTTAACAATATTACATCTATAACGCAAATTTTGATATGATCTCACTTTTCAAAAGTTACATGTTAATGACAATGTTACATGTCTGTAACAGGGGAGCAACTTAAAATGACATGCAGTATAAAACCACAGGGCTTTAGCTTTAGAAGTGAGTGTCTTATGCAGTACCCTGTGTACCTCCCTCCAGAATGTGTGGTGATGCTTTCTGGACCATGCTACGTTGACAAAATTCTACTGGTGTTACCCGGCATCTAGGGCATCCTGATGATCTTGCCGAGTACGCTTTGTGTAAACGAGATGGTGTCAAGTATGCTTGGTGAAGGAAATAAAAGTGCACAAGTTTAAAATGGGCATTACTAGCTACTTTGCGGGCCTGTGCCCTGCGCCATTCGTTAATGGAGACACTAATTCCAGAACCCAGGCTGCCCATTTTAGAGCAACATTTGTGTGTCTATCATATTTCAGGGCTACATTTAGTCTGGATATGAAACCAGGCATGTCATCATTATTAACAACTTATTTATAGGCAGTCACTAATTAGTCTCAGGGTTCTGCAATGGCTTTTGTTTTTTAGGTAGCCCTCATCTCTCCTCTCTACGAAGCGGTCAGCCCTATGTTGACAACCAACACAGCACCTCTTACTTCCAGCTCTAGCCTAGTGTAGGGGCGTACCCACCTTCCATCTTATGGTTTAGGCCCTTAGGCAATTAGCAGGGCAATGTCGACGAACATAGTAACAACCTTATTCTTCTTGGGTCGTTGGCTTATCCTCAGCAGATAGCCCACCAAGCCAGTTTCCCCTACTGTTTGGCCCACTGTGTCCATCACTTCCTGCCAATAGTGTTGTATGGCTGGTCATCTCCACATTATGTTCTGTAGATGCACAGTGTCATTTCCACACCAAAAGTAGGCAGAGGGGGACCCAGGGCATATTTAGCTAATTTTGCAGGGAGTGAGGTTTGGTCTATTTAAGATATTAAACTGGATATATCGAAAGCGAGCATTGTGTGCTACCTTCTGCGGGTACTTCAAGGCTTTCTGAGATTCTTTGTCATCGAAGGCACAACACACTTCTAACTCCCATTTATTCCTGACGGCTTGCAAGGGGATACCCAAGTATTTGTGTATGAATTTGTAAAGCCAGAATACAACTCTTCTACCCTGCTCTATGGTGTATAATGTCTGTACCATTTCTTGTGCAGCGAGCTAGGTGATGCCTATATCCTATAATTGTTTAAGAGCCTGATAAAATAGTCTTCTATATAGAAGAAAATGCCCTCCTGGGATGCCCTATTCCACTTTCAACATTTCAAAGTCAATTAGAGGACGATTGTGAGACTGCTTGCATGCAGTTGTGGAATCTGTTGCTGACTCCTTGATCTGTCTTGGTCAGAGATACGACAATCTGAGTGTCGTCTACGTAAGATAATAAAGAAAAGCCGAAACTCTTAATGAGGTTAGCAAGGGGTGGAATATAAACATTAAATTGAGTTGGGCTGAGTGAAACTCCACAAGGAAAGGAGAACGACTGAGATGTATACGCGCCAGGTTTGACAGATTGTTCTCTTTTGGGGAGAAAAGATTTTAAAAGGGTCCATGCAGTACCGATGACATTGATTTTTGATAACCGGTTCAGCAACAGTCTATGATCTACCATATCAAAGGCAGCCGAGAGATCAAGCAGTATCAGTGCTGCACCTTTATTTCGATCGAGTGACTGACTCATCTCTTAGATCGCTTTGATCGCTTTGATCAAGGCTGCTTCAGTGCTCAATCCGCTATGGAAACCAAACTGCGTGGCATCCTGATGATTATTAGACTCAGTATGATTCTTGAGTAGAACATTCATAATTTTTCCACGACCTTAGATGGGAAAGGGAGGCAGGATATGGGACGGTAGCTGCTAGGGTTTTTTGGGTCCAGGTTTGTTTTTTTCAGAAGTGGAACGATGGATGCCTTCTTCTAAATGAAGGGAAATTGGTCGGCCCAGAACATATTCGAGAAAATGGCCAAAAGTGGGGAAGCAATAGATTCCGCTGCTGAACTAACTATTTTAGGTGGACACTGATCATAAGGAGAGCCAGATGAGGGTCTCTCACAAGATTGATAACCTGTTCTAGAGTAGGTGGAGTGAAGCTACTAAAACTGAGACCGTTACTGGGTGTCAAGGTGGAGTACGTAATAGCAGCTGAATTAAGAGTTGAGAGGCAGAAGAGATTGTAGGCTCCTACCTGAGAAAAAAACGTCTGCTAGACTGTTACAGAAGGGTTGAGAGTGCCGACTGGAAGCATCAGATGCCACTGTGGTGAGTTTTTTACTGTCATAAAAAGCTCTTTTGACACGTTTTTTGCTTCCTCAATTTTTTGGGTAAAATAAGACGATTTTTCTTTAACACCTTGGGTGCTTGAGAGATTTTCCTTCTGTGCTGCATTCCCTGATTTACCATTGTTCATGATGAGCTCAGCTCGTCATGAGCACAGCTCAACCGTGCCTCATGACGAGCTGAGCTCGTCATGAGCATCGAAGGGGTTAAGAATAAGTGCTTTCTAGGATGCTAAGCACAGCTTATAATTGGTTTTCTCAGTCTCATCATAGTTATTTCTCTAGATCTAATCTTGCCTGTGGCATTTTTGTTTTTGTGCTTTCAGTTCTTCTGAGAGCCAAGGAGCGGATATGGTCCTTAGCTTAGCTTTGCTTAGCTTAGGTGGTACAAGCAGCTGAGTGGCTTTATCAAGCCATATTGTGTTTTGAGTGGCCACAGTATCGATATTAGTAGAGCGCAGGAGAAGAATTACTGAGTTCTTCTAACAGTCTATTAGGCTGTTGGGGAGAGTTCTTCAAACTGTGGGGCACGCCCCCTAGGGGGCCCGACACCATCCCAGGGGGGGCGCGCACTCAACACTAAAATCTTACCTTTGTTGTCCTCGGCGTCGCAAGTCTTCACCCATTCAAATGGGAATTTCTTTCATTAAAGAACTCCCCGTGACAGAGGGTTGGAGGGGGGAGGGAGGGGAAATCATTGGGCACTACACGCCCATGCTTTTGTTTGCGAAGTGCTAACTGTTCACCATCCCAGGAGGGGGTTAATAGGTAGCGCTGACATAGATGACAAGCTTTCAGATTGCTATGTGTGACATTCCAACTTCTATGAGTGACACTTTCTCCCAAACAAAAATCATTCAATGAACACAAAGGAAACTTCCAAATATCAGAAATTGCAGCCATTTGAACAACAAAAAACTCCAAAAACTTCTTGAAACTGCTGTAGAGCACCAGAAATGGAAGGACACTAGTGGCAAATCACACACCGGCACCCGTAGTCTAAAGAAAATACCTGAGCCTCAAGTGAAGTAAACAAGAAGGATGACGGCCTGCTGAGATTACTGTCTGCAGAATTAAATGAAATCTGAGATCTCTTGCAGATGTAAACCTGAAGGATGACGAGCGGCCCTGCGCCTGCAGATTTCTGTATCTCAGTTAATTATCATCTTATCTCATCTCATCTCAATCATTTGCAATGCGTGATGCGCTCCACGTTGTGAAGTAAGGATGTTACAACAGATGAGAGCGGACAGTGGGCATCTGAAGAATGATGATGATGACGTGAGCCATAACGGACCCCCTTCCTTTCCTCCCCCTCCCCCAGCCGGGCCCTAGTGCCGAGAGAGCAGGGAGTGCGTGCTGGTAAAACTGTCAACCGTAGTCTGTGAAGATAAATCTAGTTAGTCAGGATGAGGAGACCGAGCAGCCCTGCGGCCAGGCCTGCAGATTTGAAACTAAATTGATTGTGTGAGTCAGACTGAAATAATTTACCAGAGATGATCAGACTGTGTGTGCGTCTCCGAGGCAGCGCTAATGTCACACAAGCACTAATTAAACTGTGTACACTAAGTCTGCCTGGCGCGTAAACACTTACTTAATGAACTGGAGTTGCTTCAGACTGCTACTGTCTCTGTGTTCCGGTCCGTCCGGTGGCTGCGGCGTGAACCACACAGGGACCCGCGGCCGCACAGCACACTGCATCATGCACTCTTCTTCTCCCAGCAGAGTGACTCACTGACAAGTCCCCCGCCCAGCCGCACTTTGCGCCCGCGATGTCTGCGATGCCTCTGATGCGCAGCGGCACGGGCGGCCATGTGTCCTGTCAGTCATTGTAGTGTAGCGGGAGTGACTAAATCGGTCACTCACTTACTGCTCAGTCCGGCAACGCTGCTGGGTTTTATTAAATTTGCGTCACAGTCAGCAGTGGCAGCGTACGGAGGACTCGAATCTCAGTTTGAGTTCCCCGCCACTACTGAACTCTCTTCCTCCGGTCCAGGACATGAGGGAGATTGGGCCCCCTGGTGTGCCACAGCGTTAGCAACCACTGCTGAGCCAGCCTGGGCAGGACTCGCACCCGCTCTCGGTAATTGTCAGAGTGTGAATGTCACTCAGTGTGTCTGATGCGTCTGGTAAGCTGCGCGGCGCGGGAAATATAAATGTTGCCAGCATGAGTCAGCTGTCGGATTTGATTTGTAGCCATACATTGTAACACTCCCAGCCACTCCAGAGCTGAGAAAAAACGGTGATGGATCAAGCCCTGATCTTTGGACTGGGTAAGAGTGGTCTGCTTAATTCAGACACTCTGTTCATCACCACCCCCTTTTCTGAATCATTTTTGTCCACCATAAGCGTGGAAGGGTATACTCAGATGTGAGTCCCTAGCTCATTGCACCATCAGGATTCAAGCAAGCCGGACCGAAGACGGCTGAAATGCCAGAAACCGGTCCCCGGTAGCTTGTTTCCTTCCCAGTATAAGAATTGGCTTGGTAGTTTGGTCTGCCCTGTTCCCATGATGCACTGGGCCAGGGTCAGACTAATTTGCATATAGCCAAGTTCTGAGCTGGGATGGTGCAGTGAGCTAAAAAACGGTGATGGAGCAAGCCCTGATCTTTGGACTGGGTAAGAGTGGTCTGCTTAATTCAGACACTCTGTTCATCACCACCCCCTTTTCTGAATCATTTTTGTCTACCATAAGCGTAGAAGGGTATACTCAGATGTGAGTCCCTAGCTCATTGCACCATCAGGATTCAAGCAAGCCGGCCGAAGACGGCTGAAATGCCAGAAACCGGTCCCCGGTAGCTTGTTTCCATCCCAGTATAAGAATTGGCTTGGTAGTTTGGTCTGCCCTGTTCCCATGATGCACTGGGCCAGGGTCAGACTAATTTGCATATAGCCAAGTTCTGAGCTGGGATGGTGCAGTGAGCTAAAAAACGGTGATGGATCAAGCCCTGATCTTTGGACTGGGTAAGAGTGGTCTGCTTAATTCAGACACTCTGTTCATCACCACCCCCTTTTCTGAATCATTTTTGTCCACCATAAGCGTGGAAGGGTATACTCAGATGTGAGTCCCTAGCTCATTGCACCATCAGGATTCAAGCAAGCTGGGCCGAAGACGGCTGAAATGCCAGAAACCGGTCCCCGGTAGCTTGTTTCCTTCCCAGTATAAGAATTGGCTTGGTAGTTTGGTCTGCCCTGTTCCCATGATGCACTGGGCCAGGGTCAGACTAATTTGCATATAGCCAAGTTCTGAGCTGGGATGGTGCAGTGAGCTAAAAAACGGTGATGGATCAAGCCCTGATCTTTGGACTGGGTAAGAGTGGTCTGCTTAATTCAGACACTCTGTTCATCACCACCCCCTTTTCTGAATCATTTTTGTCCACCATAAGCGTGGAAGGGTATACTCAGATGTGAGTCCCTAGCTCATTGCACCATCAGTATTCAAGCAAGCCGGGCCGAAGACGGCTGAAATGCCAAAAACCGGTCCCCGGTAGCTTGTTTCCTTCCCAGTATAAGAATTGGCTTGGTAGTTTGGTCTGCCCTGTTCCCATGATGCACTGGGCCAGGGTCAGACTAATTTGCATATAGCCAAGTTCTGAGCTGGGATGGTGCAGTGAGCTAAAAAACGGTGATGGATCAAGCCCTGATCTTTGGACTGGGTAAGAGTGGTCTGCTTAATTCAGACACTCTGTTCATCACCACCCCCTTTTCTGAATCACTCCAGAGCTGAGAGCAGACAAAATTAACTATTAACTTACTGCCCAGCAGCAAGTCTGCAGGGAGCAGCTGGCAGGCGCTCACGGCGCGCTCTGGCACCCTGCTTGCCAGAGTTTCAGAGTGGCAGAAATGCATGACAATGCATTTCAGTGCGACGATGCGGAACACCGCACTGAAATGCGTTAGCGTCACACCTGATGCGTGATGCTTGGCAGGCCTGCGCTGAAATGCTTCAGCTGCAGTGGGAGGCAGGACGTCTCCTCAGCTAAATCCGAAAGCACAGGAAGAGACAGTCCTGTTCCTTTGCATTCGATTTCAAAGCAGAGGAGGCTCCTTGCCTGCCACTGTAGCTGAAATGAAGGTTCCATAGCTGCCAAGGTTTAAGATTGCTTTTTGTGACACTTTTATAATTTCAGTGTAATTATGAGTTACATTTCAACCACTGAGTGACACTTTTCTTGCGAGCAAAATCAAGCAGTAATGACGAGGGAAATGTATATAAACATTAGAAATGACACACATATTGGAGCAATAATTCAATGTATTCACTTGTATAAATTCTAGACCGTCTTGGCTGCAGAGTTTATGTGAGTTATCAGTTCTTTAAAAACAATTTCTCTAATATCAAAATTTGCATTGTGTTGCTTGGCTTTTTATTCCATAGGATAACTCTGTTATTTAATGACAGAATCATACATTGACTTGAAAGTCATAATTGGCTAAATATATTTACGAACAAGCTACCTGAGAGCTTCAGAATATTGAATGGCTTTTAAATGTAACATATTGTTTACGATTGCCATGCTGCCACCGGCATTCCTATTTGATTATATTTTCCGAAATTCAAATGCTTTGTATGATCGTGGCGGTATTTAATTCACAGTTCTTCTTACCCCCATGCACAGTCCTCTTTCCTGTCACCTCACTCAGGTAAACTTCTGTGCCATCCTGCTCACTGCCACTTGGATCTCCGGTGGAAAAGGCCTAACGCCACTGTATGTCGATTGGATAGAAAAGACTGTGGGCCTTGTAAAGTTATTTTCTGCCTCGTCGCCACTGTAGCAGACGCAGTGTCTCTACCATGCCGGCGGTAGCTGGGCCGCCAAATCTACAGTTGTCTTCTGTTAAACAGACACATACATACATGAGTAAAAAATACATCATGCCTGCAGGTCAGCCATACCATCATGGTGTTCTTGTCATTACTTGTGGCTCCTGACTGTAGGCCTGCCAAAGCAGATGCTGAGCCCATCCTAAACTAAAATCCCCCATGCTGTGGTAGTGCTCTTCCTTGGCGTGGTACTTTTCTGCCCTACTACTAGTACTACACTAACCTAGACACATAGCTTAAAAAAAAACTGTAACAGCAATCTATTCACGGCCGCAGCGTATAAGTGTTTAAAAAGATGTAATTGATAACTACAGTTTAGTTAATAGATATGGCCCGTGATATGTACGCGGCGGTTGATTATGTAGTGTACTAGATTCCAGAAATTTCTGTCAGGTGGTGGGGGGGGCCCAACATCGAAAACAATTCTGCTGGGGGGGCTCAACCTACAAAAGTTTGAAGACCTCTGCTGTAGGGAATGCCAAGCCCTGGAGATATATACGCGTGAGTTAGTACTGGGTGTAAGGCTGTACCAGTTTTGTGTACATTATACCTCCCTGCAAACATCCCCGAACCATCCTAACCAGTAGTGGGCGGTCTCCCCTGTGGTAAGTATGTAGCATTAACAGTCCTGTAGCACTCCCTCACAGATATGTGACTTCGCAGTTTCTATTTCATCCAGCTTATCCATTAAGATATGTCAGTGCTCCCCCCATCCTCAGTATGGGGCTGCTTTTTGGGGCCAGACTGGCAATTCCGTGCTCTGGCATTTCCCTGGAAGGCTGCAGGCTAGGAGCCTGCTTTCAGAACTGGATGGGCTTCCATGATCCAACCATGTTCACTTTACCTGGTCACAACCTCTTGCACAGTGTGGCTGGTTTGAACATTTTTACCAGGGCTGATTTTACAGACATGCCCACATCTGACATCTGGAAAGTGGGAGAGTTTGAAAAAAGATCGGGGAAATGCGATGGGCCTCACAGACGTGTGGCGGCTGCGGCACCCAGACACCAGGGCCTACTGCTTTTATTCAGCCGCACACAAGGTGTTCTCCAGGCTGGACTATGTCTTCATGCATAGACAGGAGGTCACGATGGACGGGACAGCTAACTATCTGGCGAGAGGCCTTTCAGACCACTCGCCGCTGTTGGTGTCGGTGGGCGCGTCTACAGACGGGAGGGAGAAGACGTGGCGACTGTCTGCCTGGGACATGTCCAACAAGACAATCCTCAAGGGTGTCAGGGCGGACCTCCGGGTCTACCTGGCTGAAAATGAAGGATCAGTGGACTCGGCGGTGACCATATGGGAGGCACTGAAGCCGGTCATGAGGGACAGGATAGCCGATCGACTTCGGGATGAGAGGAAGAGAGTACAGGAAGAGGTAGGAGAGGTGGAGAGGACCATAGTGGAGCTAGAAGAGGAGCACCTGCGTACTAAGGACCCAATGGCCCTGCGTAAATTGCTAGACAACCAAAAACTATATAAGGAATTGGTCACGGACGAGGCCAAAACCCAAAATCTGGCGACCCTACATAGGCTGTATGATGTGGGGGATAAGTCAGGCAGGCTCCTGGCATGGCTTGGCCGTAAGGAGAGGGCGGAGCGCTGGGTGGATAGCATCACGGATCAGCAGGGAGGGCTAATCTGCTCGGACCCCCATGTCGCGAACGTGTTCGCAGACCACTATAGGAGTTTCTACGAGGCCCAACCTTTGGGAGACCAGACAGACGCGTTACGGTACCTGACTGAAGTCGAGCTCCCAGTCGTGGACTCTGAGGCCTTACCGGCCTTAGAGGCCGACATTTCCCTGGAAGAAGTTCGAACAGCCATCGCACGGTTAAAACCTGGAAAGGTACCGGGCCCAAATGGCTTCCCACCGGAATTCTTTAAGGGTACCAGTGACATAGTGGCCCCCCGCCTACAGCGACTCTTCACCACGGCGTTCCACGAGGGACACCTGCCGGCAGACCTCACATTGGCGACCATAGTCCCTATCTACAAGAAAGGAAAGCCACGGGAGGAGTGTGCCTCGTACAGACCCATATCCCTCTTGAACATAGAGGCGAAGCTCTTGGCCTCTATTCTGGCAGTGCGGTTGAGGGGGGTGCTCCCTGACCTGATACATTTGGATCAGACGGGATTCCTGCCAGACAGGGCCACGAAACTCAACCTAAGGCGGGCTCATAACGGGATACAAGAGGTGGGGGACAGGGAGAGACCACATTGGTTTCTTTCCTTGGACGCCGAAAAGGCCTTTGATTCGGTTCACTGGCCGTTCCTGGATGCCACACTACAGAAGGCCGGCCTTGGCCCACACTTTCGTAAGTGGATCACCTTGCTGTATGACAACACGCGTGCTAAGGTCAGAGTGAATGGGAGGCTCTCTAAGGAGTTTCCGATCAGAAGAGGGACCCGTTAAGGGTGTCCCCTCTCGCCGCTATTGTTTACACTGGTCATTGAGGTACTGGCGGCCAGGATCAGGCAACACCCTAGGATTTCGGGGTTTAGGATATCGGAAACGGACGGCTCACAAGAGAAGATGTCGCTGTATGCGGACGATGTCCTCCTGTACATCACTACCCCAGAAGTAACGGTTCCCGAAATATTCCAGGAGCTAGAGTCCTACGGCCGCCACTCGGGATACGCCATCAACTGGCATAAATCAGTGCTATACGACCCGCAGGGAACGGCGGTGGGGAAGCACTCCCTGAGCAACTGGTGGTGTCCCTGGATGGATTCCAGTACCTGGGGGTGTACCTCACGAGGGACAGGCAACGGTCCAGACAGGCGAACATAGAAAGGATTATGACGAACACCAAGGAGGACATGGACAGGTGGCGTCAGCTCCCCCTGACGCTTCTTGGCAGGGCGGCAATTTATAAAATGATTGCACTGCCTAAATATCTGTATGCTCTACAAAATGAGTACTACCAGATACCAGACGCCCTACTTCGTAAAATACATGCGGACCTCCGGGCCTTCATCTGGCTGGGGAAACAGCCCAGGATCGCACTCTCCACCCTACAACGCCACCAATATAGTGGCGGTATATCCCTGCCTAACCTGGAGGCCTATTACTGGGCGGAGCACGTGTCACCCATAAACGAGTGGCTGCATGCACCCGCGGACCACCCCACGTACGCACTCGAACGGGCAAAAATGTCCTCCTCCACTCTGTGGAAGTACTTATACGGGGCAGCGAACACCTCGTCCTTGCTACCGGCCTCAACTATTACCCTCCGGGCCTGGAAACTGGCCATGAAGCGCACGGGATGGGATAAAAAGCCGACCCGCCAGACCCCACTCTGGCACTGTAAGTGGATGACCAAACTGTATGGCCTCCCTGGATTCCAGCGATGGGATGACATAGGCATTTCGACGATAGGAGACGTCATCGCAAAAGGGGTCTTGAAACCCTTCGCGGTGCTGGAGAAGGAGTTTGGGCTGCACAAATCGCAACACTTTAAATATATCCAACTACGCCATGCATGGAGGGCGCAGAACCTGCAACTAGAGGGGATAAAGGACTTTGCCCCCTTGGAGGACAGATTGCTGCAGGAAAAGATACCGAACAAGGCGGTTTCCTTAACCTATAAGACCCTTACAAATAACATGCTGGGGGACCTGGCGAGGCTTCGGTCTGCCTGGGAGGGGGAGATTGGCCCCGTAGAAGACATAGACTGGGATTTAATACTTATGCATCCGAGGGAGGTGGCGATCAAATCCCGCCTCCGCCTCATCCAATACAAAATACTACACAGGGCTTACTTTGACAGGGTTAGGCTCTATAAAATGGGAAAGACCACGGACGACAGGTGTCTGAGATGCGGGCAAGGGGGCGGAGACTTCTATCATACTCTGTGGACATGTGATAAGATACAGGCCTATTGGTCCCTTACATTTACTGAACTACGGGAAGTACTTGAGGTATCGTTAGAGCAGGACCCGAAACTGGCCATCCTGGGCATGACCAACGATGTGGACTTACCTAGACCGCAACTGGCTTTTCTGACATTGGCGCTGGTTGTGGCAAAGCGCGATATTGCACGTTATTGGGGGGCGGAGAACATACCTGAGATAGAGGAATGGAGGAGGGGACTGGACATTTACATGGCTGCCGAAAGGGTGACGTACAAGGCGAGAGGCTGCCCCAGGAAGTTTAAAAGAGTATGGGCAAAGTGGAGGTACTACCACGGACTAGACGGGGGCCTGGGACGGGGGGGCACGTTGAGATCGCCCAGCACTGTGGGAGAGGGAGGAACAGGGGAGACTATGTGAGATCCTGGAAGGGGAAGGAAGGAGCGTGGTGCACAATTTACCGGCTACTGTTCCCACACTGGGGGGGGCCCTCGGGATGGGGGGGTATGAGGGGAGGTAAAGGAAGGACACACGGAAACACTGCTATATGACTGCATAGTTAAGTTACAGTAGGAGTGGCAGTTTTAAGCCACTTACCTGAGTTCTTGTGGGGTGGGGGGAGGGGGGAGGCGTTGATAGTTGGAAATGGGAACTGTTGGAAGGAGAGGGGTTACATAAAACAGAACAAAAAACAAAAAAAAGAAAATACTGCAGATGTCAGACTGGCCGGAAAAGAGATCATGTTTTTCTACTGCGGAACTGCTTATGATTGACTCTTATTGCGATCCATGGGAGGAGACCCGCTGAGGGCTGTAGAAGTACAAGGTACAATGGCCATTGTAATACGAACAATAATCTTGATGCTTACATCCTAATGTCTATGGAACCGTGTCAATGCTGATTGCATCATCTGTATATCTGCAAATAAAAAGTATTTAAAAAAAAAAAAGATCGGGGAAATGTATTTTCCTCATTGACATATATTGAAGCAAAGGCAATTTTAGGCACGAGACAGCTAAAATAAAGCAATTTTTGGCTTAAAAGATCAGGAGTCTCTCGCCTGAATCGGGTCTGTTGACATGCATGATTTTGATTTCTGCCTTTGTTGAACGCAGGTTAAACCATCATTCATTCATTGTCCTCACGACCGTAGCCCCGGTTTTGCTGGCTATGAGCTCAACAGAAAGCATCTGCAGCTTTGTGTCCTTCTCAGATGGACCAATGCCCGTTCTGGCTGGAGTGCTGTAAAATTAAGAAAATGCAGAGATTCTCCTGGATGTTCTGAAATTAAAACCGGAAAAAGGCCCCTGAAGAAGCTCTTAATCATGTGACCTCTAAGAAATGTGCCCCTGGATGGTGGTGTGCTCCCATATCCTCAGGCTTCATTATTGCTTCCTGTGAATAGAATGGAGCCATTGGGGAGTAATGTTGGAACATAGCATTCCATCCTGCTCTGAAAGGAGCCCATTACCCTGCAGCCCACCGGGAAAATGCCAGAGAGCCAGAATGGCCAGTCCGGCCTTGCTTTTAGGAAGGCTCCAGATAGTGAAATTGGCGACCTTATAAAACTGCAGCAATCTTTATTCCACACATCCTCTCAGGTTGTCCTCAGGAACCGTGTAGCACAGATCGATGTACGGGCTATTGGAATGATGCCATTCTGGAATGGATTTACAACACTTGTCACATAGTCCATCATCTGTTTCATATTATGCAGATGTCAGCAACAAAAAAAATTATTTCTAGCTCAAATGTTTCAAAAGTTACTAAAAAGCACCCCACATTGCAACTAAGTAGCAAAACCTCTACGAAGATTAACTGGCAATCTTTCAGTTACTAATTACTGTATTCAGGTGTAAACTGGTTCCAACAAAGAGCAGCTTCTGACCAGATAGTATTAATGTTTGTTAAAATCACGAGATTCTGAAACAATGCTGACAAGAAAGTGCTGCAATATGCCACATGCATTCTTGCTGCATAATGTAGTCAACAGTTGGCCCTAATTTTCTCCCTAGTTCCAGATTATTCGCCAAATATGCAGCCATTATACAAACAAATAAACAACCAACACACATACACATATAAAATATCATATATCAGCAGATACAATCACTGTACACCTACGTGTACAAGCAACAAAGAATAAAGTATAAATAAATCCAAATGTAGGACATAAAAGCAAACTTGTAGAAAAAAACATCCCTATAAATGCTCATCCACTTAAGCAGGGAAGAAAAATTACCCCCTGTCATTAGCTGTTAGGATAGTAAATCAGATGTACCAGGAGGGCAGAGGGCCTGTGTGTTGGGGGGTTATGGGGGGGGGGCGGAGGGAGGTAAGGAAGAGGGTGGGAGGGAGGCAGGGAGGGAGAGAGAGAGAGAGACTGTTTTCGAAAGCGAACAATATTCATGTCTTTTTTCAGAGGGTCACACAGAGGTCCCTAATCCTTAATTTGCACAAAAGACGCAGCACTAGCTCTAGAAATACATCCATCTGCACACACCGCCCCCCCCCCCCACCACCGCACTCCACCCGCTGTGACGCAAGCCTGACAGAAATGCTTCCAGTTTTCTAAAAATACCACGCTGAGCTGAACGAAATGAGTAATGCTAAGAAAGCCTTGATGAGTGTATTTTGCGTAGGCACCTCAGCCACCTGTCTGCAGGAACAATGTAAACATCTGCTAGGGGTATTCGAAAGAGGCCTCCTGTGACCTACATAGGCCCATGCATTCATTTATTTATTTTTGCACTTTTACATCATCCCCCTTGCGGACACAAGGGCAACGCAAAACCTAAATGAGATTTCAATCCACACAAGGCCACCTTGCATGCCCTGAGTGGCTTGATAAATCTAGAATAATACAAAACATCTCAAATCCCTGCCTTGTGGTTACTCTGCGGCAGGGGGACGTGCCATCGGTGGAGAGTGGGTGTTTCCACGAACCCACCCATGGATTCTAACAAACTCTCAGATTTACCAGCATAGGTAGACCTGGGAATGCGTCAGAATTGTACACCCCTCACCAGACGTGCAATGATGAAAAATATCTATATCTATATCTAAGTCTACAGCACACTTACAAAGAGGAAAATTCCTCTGAGGATTGGTTTTATGCAGGAAGGTGTTCCTTCCTGCACACAAACAATCCTGCCTGCAAGGTAGGCACCCTCGCAGCATGACACCAGGGTACCTGTGTTGACGCTAGGCAGCAAAAAGTGTGCCAGCGCTAGGACCAGAACCAAAGAGTTTGTGTGGGACATGCTGAACACAAGTCATCAACTGTCACCATCATACAGTCTTACTCTTCAATACAAAGATTTAGAAACCTCTACACGCCTATGATGCATTAGGAGCTGATGTGTTTTACACTTAGACTCATTAGCTAGACCCAGGCTGTACAAAATTAGGTAGACAAGTTATTTAGTAATTACCCACCACCAAGTAAACTATAAAATAAACTTGCAAACTCATTGGATGATGTCATCAATGATGTCATGAGAGAAGTCATATGTGAGGTCATAAGCAGTGTATGGCGGCGCGCAAGTTATTGTTAGCTCTACTAACTGTAACTGGTGAATTTCAGTTTTCTTTAGTTCGAAACGTTAGTTATCACTGACATATTCACCTAACTATAATGTTATTTTAACCTGTTTTCTTTCAGTAAATTTCTACGGTTTATAAAAAAACGTAAAGTAATACGTAAATCCCAAAGGTAAATGCAGCATCCCAGCGCGTACGACCGAAGTCCTTGGTGCGCTAGGCTTTCGGCCATACACAGTTGAGGCTTGGTCATTGGGCCTGGCCCTGAGCACACCATCCTTCAGGGCTGGATTTTTTTTAATCAAAGGGGAGGGTGCTGCATGGTCTCCTCCCTATTTTTGCACATTTCAGGGGTGGCTCACCAGGCCCCCTGATGGTTCAGGGAGGGAGACAGCGCATCCCCCACCCTATATAAACAGTTTTCAGTCTGTAAGTGGGCTCCCCGGGACCTTTGGAGGCTCGGGGAGGAGGGGAGTCATGCAGCTCCCCCCTCCCCTACATAAAGTCATCCCCTAGAGGAGGGCTTCCAGGGCATTAGGAATTTAAATGTGCCCCGGACGCCATATATTTTTCTTTTTCAATCCTGCAAAAGTCCTGCGTGATCGCAGCACTTTTGGCATTTTTTATTACTTTCCTTTTTTTTTCTTGATCCTGGGAGGGTCCCTCTAGGCCCCCCCCATGGGCCATAGAGGGTCTTCTAAGTAATCCTACCCTGTCCCACATATCATTATGTTTTTTACAACTTCAGGACAGGGAACTATGTCCCAGAGTCCGGTAATGTCTACCAGCAACATTTTTCTTATGTTGCTGGCAGCCAATCATAGCGCTTGGGAGTCTGACTTCTGTGATAGCGAGATGGTCCATGTGAAATAAAGCTCTCTGGACCCATCAGAACACTTTACTCTTAAACTGCCACTCCCATGAGAGTTTCTGAGACTGTCACGGGTCCAACTGCTAAAATATACAATTGCTTTGGCCCTCAATAACTCACGGACTACTGAACAGATTTATATGGGTCTAGAATGAGGGTTTTTAGTCAGGTTAGAGAAAGGGCGCACAGCTAAGTATTAGCGCTAAAAGTTAAAGTTAGTACCAGTAGGATGTGAGGTGCAAAAAGGAAGAAGGGAAAAGCCCTATAACCCCCCAATAGTGACAGCCTGGGCTACCACAGTGTATAGTACAAGACAACACCTATGCACACTCTCGTTATTAAGGCAAAATGTCAGTGTAGACATATGAGACAAAAGACACAAAGCCTTTCAATTGAACAGTTCGAAATCATAATAATTCTTGTTCTTGGAATTGGTCGCTGTGAAAAAGGTGTCTTTAATGTTCAAGAGAAACCAGCCGACACGTGTTTCGTCGCACAAGGGACAGTCTTCCCGCGACTCCTCAGGGCTCAGAAGAAAAGGAGTGTCGTTGCGAGAGTCGCTCTGTCGGTGATACTTCCGACCCTGTCGGGTCGGAAGTATCACCGACATAGCCCAGGACTATTGGTAGGTGGTGCTGGATCAGGAATCTAATGCCACTTAAATCCAAGGATGTTGGTGATAGAAGGTTGATTTGGTAGTAAAGAACACTGCAATAGCAATGGAAGGGTAATCCAGGGTTTGTTGTGAGAGTTCACTATTTTGTATTTATGGTGAAAGGGTACTGGAGGAACAAGCGATGATCCTTGTTAGGAACACCTCGTAGAAACAGACTGGGACATCTGTCACCGGTTCCTCGTTCCGTGATCCGGGTAGGGTCACCTGAACGGATTTGTACCATATCTGCAGACCAACATCCAACTTTCTGCCAAATTTGGTGTAATTCCAATCAGCAGTTTTTACTGTAACCCGTCTTAAAGAAGTCTATGGAAAATGGATGGGAATTTTGCATTATGGTACCACCCTTTTAGTTTCCCCCCGCTTGGTGCAATATCACAAAATAAACTAGTGAAAAAGTAGCACCTTTTTAGAAGGTTTTTTGGAGTTTCGTAAAAGGAGACTAAAGTTATGAGCAACAAAAAAATTATTTACAATCCGACCTAACCACAGGTTACAGGAACGTTATTGTTAAGCTGACATTTCGCTTAAACAAAACCTGTGAAATTCAGCTGTTATAGTTAGCTGAGCTAACTATAACTCGTGCCCCCGCAATGCACTGCTGATGATGTCACATATTACATCACTCATGACATGGTCAGCGACATCAGTGATTACATCACAGATGACATCTCAAATGACATGGATGACATCATCTAGTGACTGTGAGTGTTTCTAAAAAGTTTAAGACTGTTTTATATAGGGGGCGTGGCCAACAGCATGGCAGAGTAAGTCGCACGCAAGCGAAGCACCGGCGAACCCAAACCTGACGTAAATACAACCATCCAGAGATCCCCTAACTACTGCCACGGGTGACCGGAAGGTCCTGTGGTGCCGTGGGCAAAGGTGACGCTGCTGCGGAGGGTCTACGGAGCCCTGAGATCTGACGGAGAAGTGCGGCCTCATGAAGACGATCGGAGGTGGCCTCAAGATGGCAGCGCCCTGAAGGTTCGCAGCGGAGTCGCGAGGAGCGCGCCTTGAGGCCGCAGGGGACAGCAGTAGGCCTGAGAAGTCCCTGAGGCCCACCAGGGTGGCGGAGTGTCGCCGGGACCCGGGAGACGGACTGCCGTGTGGCCGAGGAGATAGGCGGGATCTGTAACAGGGGCCTGGTCCGGAGAAGGCAGGCCCGACAGACCAGAGGTGTTGGCCGCAGCAACGGCAGAGCGGCCGAAGCACCAATAGAGCGGCCGCGTGGACGGAGCGGGTCGCAGGACGCCTGAGACATCTGGCGGCGCCCAGAGGAAAGGAGACGTGCCGCGCGGATCGAGGGCTGTGGGGCCAGATGCTCCTCGGGGCGAAGGGGTGGCCCGGCACACGCACTGGAGAAGGCCACCCACTGAAGCACCAGATTGGGGCCCCAACACGAGTTACTGGGGATAGAGGCTGAAGAAGAGCACCAGGAAGTGGGGCCCGACCTGAGAATGCTAATGGGGGAGCATTTGGGACAGGGGCCCGGGCTGTGCTGCCGTCGACGTGCCTCCTCTTGCCCCCCCCCACCCTTCCCTGGCTTGGACACAGGACTGGCTGGGTCATCTGACTATCGTCAGCACAGACCCTGAAAAAAGGGGCGCCTGCGTCCCGGCGGCGCCTGAGGCCACGCATCCGTGGCAAAGTGGGACCAGCTGGGCCTCCTGGGGCTGATGGGCGAGCGAGAACGGGCCTCTGGGCCAAGAAGTAAGGAGGCGGAAGGTACCCAGTGCCGCCGGCGCCAACCCGGTGGACACCGTGAGTGGCCGTGATGGGCAAGAAAGAAGCGGCCCCCAGGGCCCCACGCCAGGTCACACTGGATCGCTATGCGTCGGTGCCCGCTACAGTGGAGACGGCACAGAGGCTGTGAGTCCGCTATCGGATACGGCTCTTCTGATGGGAGCCACCCAGGCATCTTGAGAGGACATACAGGCGTCCCGCGCGGCTCTGGAGGTCAAGATTGGGGAAGTAGGCTCGGAAGTCACGTTATTGAGACAGGACTTTCACAATCTCACGGAGAGGGTGACCACGGCCGAAACTAGACTGGGTGAGGCAGAGGACATTATTCACTCTCTGCAGAAAGACGTAAAAGAGCTCCGGGCCTCACATAAACAGCTACAGTGGAAGGTGGACGATGCAGAAAATAGGGCCTGGCGCAACAACCTCCGCTTTGTTGGCTTTAGGGATGGAATTGAAACGGCCAATATGGTGGAGTTCCTGCGCACATGGCTGCTGAAGACCCTGCCTGCGGCGACATTCTCCAACTGCTTTATATTTGAGAGGGCACATCGAGAGCTCCTTGCGAAGCCCCTGGTGGGGGAGAGACCACGACTGGTCATCGCTCGATTCTTGAACTTTGCGGACAGGGGCGTTATACTACGCGAAGCCAGGAAACTGGGGGAGATCCGTATGGAGAATGCACAGATCATGATCTTTCCAAACTATAGTCAGGAAGTGCAGAAACAGAGGCGATTCTTTGATGCAGTAAAGGCAAAGTTGAGAGACCTTCAGATCCGATATATGCTGCTTTTCCCGGCCTAACTAAAAGTAATCTTTAAGGAAAAGACCAACTTTTTCACCCACCCTGAGGATGCGTGGCAATGGCTGGAGGAACGTCAACAGCTACGAGGGCGAGAAGGAGAAATGAGAGGGGCGGCGGCGAGGGAGACAATGGCCGGGTTTCAGTGGGAGTTACCGAAGACACAGCGGCAGCGGAGCACGCAGGGTTCCAGTGGAGTGATGACAACGCCTTACCACACGCAGAATCCGACGAGCATGCGACAACAGAGTTCCAATACTCTTGACCTTGGTGGTCAGGCAGGTTCCAGGTTTCGCTGCCTAGCTGGACATGCACGATCCGATGGACAGGAGGCTGCGGGGGGGGGGGTACCACCTCCGGAAGTGAGGAACTGGAGAAACAGTTGATACACCCACTAGTGGCAGCGATCAACGAACTGGAGAAGGCAGCGGCTACGGAGGTGTGTACACAAGAAATTGAGGGAGCGACAATTCACCACAAAATCAGACGGTTCACAGATGTGAATTCCAAAGAATGTCCTTTTATTTTATGATTTTCAACAGAGATGATGATGTTCAGATTAGTAGCAAATCTTCATTATTTCATAAATTAAAATGCAACACAAACAGCCGACGCGTTTCGTCCACAGACGGAAATCATCAGGGCTGTAATCGCCAAGAAAAAAGTATCAAATTAATACATTGATAAATTATATATGTCAGATTACAGATTTCAAAAACATAGTACAGCAGGAATAAATAATAGGACACCTGCCTATATAACAATCTTTTCACTCATGACAAAAAATAGACAAATTAATGACGAAAGTATCTACACATTCCCCAGAACTCATTGATGAAGATAACTGGTTATAGTGAAAAAGTCTTCTGCCTACCTCCTGTATATGTGAACTTTTCAAAGACGAAATCTTTGTCTTACTATTCGAACAATCCAACTGTACTGCAACCTGATTAAGAAATTTTTCATAGATGAATTTAATACACACATAATATTGAATCAAGCAGAACATAAACACCACACATTTAGGTAGTATATAAAAAGCAATTCAAATCCAATAAAGCCTATTGAAATACAAGATTACATGTAGCGATAATCCTAACCCTAGATATAATTCAGTAACCTCCAAAAAGTATATAACCATCAGTAAATTATAACTCATTAAAAATTCAAAACCTATTGAGAAGAGTATCTCACCTGGAATTAACACTAAATTAGTATCATTGCCTGAACTCCCCTTGAAATCAGTCCTTATTCTTGATATCACTGTGAAACTACAAAAAAGGGGGTATCTGGTATTAAAGCATAGCAAAGCCTGAAGCACTATATGCAGGAGGAGGCATAATGACAAAGTAACTGCGAGTTAATCATCTAGAGCAAATGAAAACAAAGCAACAGCAACACCCTAAGGGAATCATATTTACATGATCAACATAGTAAAATGAAGGGCAGACAGATACCTAAATGGTCTTATCATCCTGCCCAATATTGTACTGGTGAACCAAATAGAATATAGAAATCTGTCTATGAATGCCCAGTCACTCAAAATAACCCATATCAAAAAACCAAATCGGTAAATAACCTCACCTAGTAACGATAGAAATTCAGAAGCGCAAATCCTGTTGAGAAAAATAAATAAAATGCAAGCCTTAGAAATCATCATTGAGAAAATGTCCATAAAGCACAAAAACATCCACTACCAATTCTCCGCGACAAACTAACTAATCCGGTCAGCACCTCACCTTTTAAAGATATAAATCAAATCTAATAGTGGGGATTCTCGGCAGGCGGCGTCCGGCGTCTTTCCCGACAGCGTGCAAAGTATCCATATCCATTGCCTCCCTTTAAACTCCAGTATCACCAATCAGAAACGTCGGCGTGGTTCCCGCTCATCCAAACAATTATAGTTCCCAATGTGGTCCGCCCTGCCTCATAAGCATGACTCCGTGCCGCACTAAAAAGCCCTATTTCCGCTCTCTATTACGTCCGCAACCCAAGCACAAAGGACGTATTATATCCGGTCTGAAGGTGCATATCCGGTATTCCAGAAGAAGGCGTGTTATACCCGGTAGCAGAGCATATCCGGTCTTAAAGTAACCAATGAGATACCAAAGCATTCGTCAATCTGACTCTAAAGGCGACATAACATAAGCATTTATCGGATCAATGTGAATAAGTAAGTTTTGGAGAAAAACAAAGTAAAGTAAAACCAAATGATAGGTTAAACTGCCACATTGTATTAGTATAAATTTCAAATAAATTCTAACAAGCATACCTCATGAAAACCGGTTCTGATATAAAGACTGGTAAATAATATTATAACGGCTACAAAGGCCATTTTTAATGGATAAACAGTAAGTTAGTCTATCGGATAACAAGAAACGTTCCACAGCATATGAAAGGGCCCATTATAATATGACGCTGCAAAAATAAATACATAAAGTGTGATAAATAACCGGTGCATGAGTCCGCCGCATAATATGACTAATACCGCAATGAAAGAAAGAACTTTTATACATGATAAATCCATTAATGAGATCCGCATTCATACTGCGCTGAGCCTGAATATATGTACTAAACCCACGAACCATTTCCCTATACGAAATGTGTTTCACTGGTATTATAATTGAAACCAGTAAGTGATGTCGAGATCCCTATGCACCAACACAAAGTACACAATAAATAATAACTTACATAAACCAATGTGGCAATATGTAAGGAAATACCACTCTTTCAAGACCCTGTATACTACACCTTAATCAAAGGAGCCTATTAATAGAAAGATATCTCAAAGTGTTACTATACAATTTATGAAAATGTAAACAATATGTAATACATCTCCAGAAG
The DNA here is from genome assembly GCF_964263255.1 of Lissotriton vulgaris. NCBI lineage: Eukaryota > Metazoa > Chordata > Amphibia > Caudata > Salamandridae > Lissotriton > Lissotriton vulgaris. Next base: position 327,234,509 of record NC_141693.1, read on the forward strand.
TAACTCTTATTAAAAAGAAAAACAATTACAAGAGATTACGTAATTACACCCACTAGAACCAACAAGTATAAGGTGATAAGGGAAAAACAGATCAACATATGAAAGATCTATTGACCCTTTAGAGTTCATCCCCAAGTTACAAATAGTAATGAAGCTCATTCTCAGTATTTAACCCTAATTTCACTAGTCTGCAGCGCGAGATCCATCTCGCCTCAACCTGTCTCAATCGGAGGATCCAGTCCCCTCCCCTTTTCCATGGTAGAACCTTTTGCACACCATGGAGCGGCTACGGAGGTGTTGACACCACAAGGGGGCATTCCAGACTCTAATGCTTGAATCGAGAGGGACTCTGGATGGACAGGATGCCGGCTCAGTCCGGTAGCACGCAAGTTGTTTCACACCCTATAACCACTGAGTACACAGTTTTTGGCTATAATGTTTATGAAGGTAGGTTTTGTGGGAGAAGTTGTCTCTCGTATTCGTTAGGCTATCTGTTTGGAGTGGGTTTGTAGGGAGTGAACTTGGGGAGGGTGACAGACCTTCTCCGCCTGAAAGTCCTTTATCCCATCTTTGACGAGGATGGGACTGACGTGGGAGAGAGTTAGGGTGGGGGGGCTGATGGGAGTTCTGTTGGTTTTACAGTTGAGACTGTTAGGGGAGGGGGTCAGGCAGGAGTGGGGACAGGGAGGGATGGGGAGTTGGGGGAGGGTGGGGGAAGGGGACAATGTCAGAAAGGTCACACATCTGCGTCCAGGACGTTCCACTAGCGCCGAGTTTATGCACCACACATCTGGATTTAACATAGGATGTTGGTTAACCACACAGAGGCACTGCAAGATCAGGAGGGGCTCAAGATACTAACATGGAACGTGAATGGGCTAGGCAGTAAGATTAAGAGAGGCCTAGTGAATGCATACATAAAGAGGGTGGGCCCAGACATAATTCTGCTCCAAGAAACGCATCTACAGGGCACCAAATGTGGCTTTCTGGCTAGAGGGCAGTACAAAGTTCTCACACACGCTGGATTTACTAAAGGCTCGAGGGGAGTAACCATATTTATAAAGAAGAACCCCCCATTTCGAGTGGCGCAGGTATGGTCTGATCCTCAGGGGATGTACGTAGGAGTAAGGGGTACCTGGAAAAGGCAGGTATATACAATAGTTTTGGCATATGCCCCTCCTAAGTTGCAGGCAGCTACATTGAAAAGGGTAGCAGATATCCTTCTTAATACATCAGATACACTGCAGGTGTTGGGGGGGATTTTAATGACGTGCTGGTCCCGATGCTGGATAGAACAGGGGACAGGACCAGAGACCAAACCCCGACTTTACTCGCTAAGACGATTAGTACCCTGGTATTGACGGATGTAAAAGTCTATGTAGCCAAAAATGAGGGCTCGGTTGCGTCAAAAGTGATCTTCTGGGAGGCCTGTAAGGCGGTCCTTAGGGATAGGGCACAGACTAGGCTAGCGGAGAAAGCCCGGAAAGTCCAGAGAGATATCGGGGCATTGGAAACTCAGATACTGGAGCTGGAAAGGGAACACCAACTTGCTAGGGCCCCGGAGACCCTTCAAAACTCATTATAAAATATGGACTACCATATTTGAAACTATTGACACACCAATACAAGTTTCTAAAATCCCACTCAGTGATTCTTACATATATTAAGTAAGAGCCCCAGGGGGTGGCGGTCCCCGGGGCAGTGTGGGGAAATTTGGGACCCCAACACTATTTTCTTCATAATGCCCCCAGGGACAAATTACCACATTTACCGTGGGAAACCGTGTTTCTATTTTTTTTTTTATCACTAGGATGCGCGGATCCTTTGCGCATCCCGTGATTTAAAAAACCAAAAAAATGTTTTGGCCCTCGGGGTCCTTGTGGGACCCCTCTGAGCAGGCCTAGGGGGTCAGGGTGTGTCTACCCTGCCTCCTTTTCGCATTTTGCGGCGTATGTTTTGGGTTTCTTGTGCCTCGGTTCGGCACAAGAGGGCTGCCAACACTTCCTGATTTTCACTGTCGACAGCCAATTAGCATAGAGCTCGTGCACGGAGGGTGCGTGCAGGCTGCGCTTAGGGTACGCGGATCCACTACGCCCATAGATATATGACTTTAACTGTCATTTTTCTCAGGAACTACTGAACAAATTTACATCAAATAAGCAAAAGGCACGATGCTGAACCAAGGACTACCTCTTTGCCAAATCTCGTGTAATTCTGTTCAGCAGTTCGGGCTGTAGCTGTGGCTAAAGGTCCTATGGGAAATTGCATGGGGAAAATGCGTTTTGGGACCCCCCTTTTTTCTCAGCCCACGCTTGATAATTCATCGTGAAACTTTCTGGATAGGAGCGGACCAGAGCTGGCCAAAAGTTTGGAAAATTTTGCGCAGATTCGTAAACCGGTGCCAAAGTTATTGGGAATTGAATGTTGCGGATTTCCTATGGGTAATAGGTCCTAACTATAACTACCTTCTGACAATCGCCAGTAGGTTATATACATCTATACTACTATAATAAAGGAGAAACTTGCAGGCTTTGAGGCAAGTAAACGCGGGAACCACTGCACCAATCTACACACCCGATACACCGTAGAAATCGGCAGGGTGTGTAGATGGTTATAGGCTATATAAACTTTTTAAAAACACCTTATTTAAAAAAATTAATTAAAAAAAAAAGTAGTCCCCCCAAAGTAGCGCCGGCCGCGACGTGCGTGCTCACGTAGAGGAGCGGCGTCAGAGGACCAGCGGACATGGCGCGGGGAAGGAGCGGTCACGTGAGCTGCAGCGGACAGGCCAGCGGGGGTGAGAGACCAGTGGAGAGGCGGACATGGCGCGGGGGAGGAGCGGCGGCGGACAGGCGGTGAGGAGCAGAGGGCGAGGACCTGCACTCAGGAGTGGAGAATGAGGTAAGCAGGCGGGTGTCGGCCAGGCGGGGGACGGGGAGTTACTAGAGGCAACTCGCCGGAGGCCTTGCCCCCTTTCTCCACTACTCTGCAACTGCGCCTCCTGGCACGCTATTGGTTGGGAGAAGAAGTCCCCTTCGCTGCTGTGGGTCCTTAAGGGCCAACTAGCCTACCTGTTACCTCCAGTAAGCCCCACACAGTGGAATTGCTGAGAGATGGTCACAAGCCATGCCCTCTTTCTCCACCACTCTGCAAAAGTGCCTCCTGATATGCCCTTGATTGGGGGCTGCCTCTTGAGGGTCCCTGGGGGCCAACTAGCCTTCTTGTTACCTCTAGTAAGCCTCACACAGCTGGATTGCTGAGAGGTGGTCAGATGCCACGCACCCTCTCTCCACCATTCTGCAAATGCACCTCCTGGTGCACTGCTGCTTGGGGGATGAAGTCCACTTTAGTCCTGAGGCCCTCTGGATGCAAAGAGACCTCAACGCCCCACCATCAGTGCAGAGAGGTGGAAAAAGGGACATGGCCTCCGACCACCTCTCAGCAATCCCACTATGTGGGGTTTACTGGAGGTAACAGGTGGGCTAGTTGGCCCCTGAGGACCCCCAGCAGCGAAGGGGACTTCATCCCCAACCATGAGCATGCAAGGGTGCGCAGTTGCAGAGTAGTGGAGAAAGGGGGCAAAGCCTCCGGCGAGTTGCCGGCTTCCTTTTTTTCAAATTTTAGGAAGGGGGACTGTGTGGCCTCCCTTTCCTTGAGCCTTTTGAACCCCGGGGACCCCATCCCCCAGGGCCTGAGCCATTTTTTATTTTATTTAATAAAATAAAATGGCAGAGGGGTGCGAGCCTTCCTCCCGAGGCCGATTTTGGCCCCGGAGACTCCATCCCCTGGGGCCCGGACATTTATAAAAAAAAATTCAAGGGAGGGGGGCCAGCAGCCCCTCTCCTGGGCCATTTTTGGGCCCGGAGACCCCATCCTCCAGGGCCTGCCCATTCCTTTTGTTTTTTAAAAGGGAGGAGGCCATTTTCAGCCCCAGGCAACCCAACCCCCGGGGCAATTTATTGTATTTTTTATTTTACTATAGAAATGATTATGGAGAAAATGCGTTTTGCGTCTCTCCCCTTTTCTCGGCCCCCGCTTCACGAATCACCCCGAAACTTTCAAACCAGCAGCTGACCTGACCACCTTATTAGATTTGAAAATTTTGTGAAGATTTGTAAACTACGCCAAAGAGATAGATAGATATATATATATATATATATATATATATATATATATATATATATATATATATATATATATATATATATATTAATGTGTATATAAATATACATACACACACACACACACACACACATAACTATTCAGGTTTATCAGAAGCTTTTGTGGTGGCTGCCCTAGGTTATAATCCCTCAATATTAGCATAAAGCGTTTGTTGGAGAGAGAAAACACAGTATTTGATGCTACCTAATGGTATAGTCATGTCAGATCTATTGAAAAAGCACAGGTCTGCTTTTTAAATTTAATACGATTCATTAAAAAAATGCAGGGCCTGAAGAAGTGCAGGGCCTGGGAGAAAATACCCTGGCTGCTCTCCCCTGGTCTCACACAGAGACAACCCATCTAGGAAGCAACAACATCCCAAGTATGGTTAGGGAGTGAACATTTCAGACATGCATTGTATACGGACTTGAGATCTCTTCGGGTTCCATCAGGTGAGGTAGAGATGCTGGGGGTTCTTTACTATTAGTGAATGAGCTCCCACAATGAAGGAGTAAACAAACAAGCCTCATTTGCGGCAGAATATTTCAGCACTGGCGTGTAGCTTCTAGCTTGAGAATGCTTGTTATAAACATTTATTAAGTGCTGTTACCCCGAAGGTGTCCTGGCGCTGGTTGAAGTCTTTCCCAAAGCTCAGAGCGGATAGTGGTCCGTTATCTTGTGAACAGCCAAGTATTAAACACCTTTCTGAAAGCCAACCAGTTGGTTGTTCCTCTGAGGTGGGGTGGAAGATCATTTCATGCTTTCGCTGCGCCAACTACAAAGCTTCTGCCACCCCAAGTGGCCTTTTTTTACAAAGAGCACATGTACCAATTTACATCAGATTGAGCGCAATGATCTGTTCAGTGTATACAAATACAACCTCTCTTTTAGATACGCTGGACCCGTCCCATGAAGGGCTTTATGAACAAGACACAAGGCTTTGAACAGGATACGCTTCCTAACTGGCAGCCAGTGAAGCTTCCAAATCTCATTGGAGTTTGGAGCGTATTTTTGGATACCAGACAACAGCCTGGCCATAGCGTTCTGCAAGAGTTGCAATTTATGCATGAATCCTTCCTGGATATTAAAATAAAGACTATTACAATAGTCAAGCCTAGCCATAGTGAGAGCTGTAATAGCCGTATGATGACAGTCTTTAGGTAAAAGAGGCATGCTTTTCTTACAGGACCTGTTAGACCTGGCACCTTGGCGTGAGTCTCCCTTCCACTTTTTGCTGATGTGCCTCCGATGTTTTGCTGGTTTTCCGATACTCAGGGCACTGCGCCACGGCTGATCCGTGCCGCAGTGCAAGTGCTCCCTACTGTAAATTGTACATACGATTGGTATCCATGATTGGTGCATTGGATTTACTGTTAGTCCCTAGTAAAGCGCACGAGAGAGTGCCGGGGCTTGTAGATGCCAATACTGCTGGTGGGCCTGCAGCGCTGGTTGCGCCACCCACCGAAGCAGCCGTAAAGATGTGTCTGGGAACTGCGACCGCAGAACCCGCGTGCGGTCTCGTACTGTCACGCTAGCTGGGCAAGTGTCCCCACTTGCCAGCACCGACCCTTCCCTTGACTACATATTAGTCACCCCTATGGTAGGCCTGCGGGCAGGGTGCGTTGTAGGTGCAAGGTAGGACAAGCCCTGATGTGCGTGGCATGTCCTAGTAGTGACTTACAACGAAGACCGTATTTCACTACTGAAGGCTACCTGCTCCATTAGGCCAGACTGAGCTGCGAGGGTTGTTACACCCTATAATCCCCGCAGGCTCAAGGAGCATGGTAGTGAGTCATGTTTAGTATGCCTGAACTCGGGATAATGAGATATTTCTTGTAGGCAAGTTTATTTCAGTATCCGGGGTTTGCAAATGCTACTTTTAGAAAGTTAGCATTTGCTTGCTTAACCATTTCAGCCACCTCTGCTGGTGTGTATCTGACTGTCTGGGATGTGTGAGTGACAGGGCTGGAGGGATGACGGGTGGTGAATGCGCAGATTACACCTTAGTGGGAGGTAGGAGTGCCTCTTGACTCGAGCTGTCACTGTGCTCGACCTCCACAATGCTGGCTCCACCCTCCTGGGGAGCGGCGGATGACTCTGCCGGCACCTGGCCCAAGAAGGGCGAAGCCCCCATCAACAAGGTACTCTGGCCACTCCTGTCCGGACAATGCTGGCTCCACCTCCTGTGGGGCGTCTGATGCGCCTGCCCCTCACACTGAAAGCAGAAGCCGGAGTACACCCGCGGGGGTACTCCAGAACTGAGAGTGGCTAGGCAAAGGCCCCCCCTGGCCTGCGAGAACAAAAGAATTGGCCTATAAAAGAAGGAGCCCTGCTCCTTGAAAATTAGATCCGGTTTGGGCCACAGAAAGACTCTGCCCTACGAGAAGGACCGTGAGAGACAAGGAAGGGTGCTGACTCTTGCCTGTGTCTGGTGCCTTGCTGCTGAAGGAGAGGAAGACAATAAGACTACGAAAAGACTGTTGTGCTACTTGTGCCAAACTCTGCAAAGAGATCTCCAAGGGCTTGCAACTGAATTTGCCCCCTGACCAGCGTCCCAGGACCAGTGGACGCTACCCCCTTGGAAAGCGACTGCGGGTGCTGACCATCGCCGCAGCACTGACGGAGGAATCTCCTCTAAGGCATCAACCTCCTCCCGACCACCGTGACCGGGGCCCAAAAGCAACAGCAGAAGCAAAGTAAGGACCAGCCGCCGCTGGCCCGAGCACCGTGACCGCAACTGCACCGGGAGCCCGAGAGCAAAGCAAAGGAGGACCCGTCCGGTCCAAGCTCTCGAGGGGACGGCATAGCGAGCCGCCACTCACCTGCAAAGACGGACAGTTGCCCTACGAGACTCCGCAAGGTCGGTAAGCCTGCCCGACAGCCCAGCTGTGAGCCCACAGCTGCACCGACATTTGGCTGGGTACGTCCTGCACTTGGGGACCGTACTGCCACTTGTCACCACCGCACAGCCGCCGCCTCCAGGGTCGGAGCGGACGATGAGGAAAGGACCCTGCCGCCACAGAACACCGCTGCCCCGGACGACCAGTGACCTGCTCGGCCGAAGAGCCGCAACGATCAGCGACCCCGGGAAGGCAACGCGACGTGGGACAGATCCCTTGGAAGCCGCCGGCTCCACAAGAACATTGAGTAACCCCGGCCTACGGGCCTCAAGAGAACCGCAATAAGAACTGTGGTAACCCGAATTAAGTAACTTGCAACCGTCTCCATAAAGTCATTGACTGTATTCATAAGCCTGCTTAAAATCTATATAAAGATATATATTTTTACAAGAATACAGTCTGGTCTCGTTGTGTGGTGGGTTGGTTGTAAAGGTGTACTGTTGCAAGTGTTTAACCCTATGTGCCCCAAAGATTAGCCTACGACTGCTTAAGCCACACTACCTAGAGGGTAAGCAGAGGTTGTCTGGAAGGTAACCCTCAGCCCTGACGAGGAAGAGAGAGTCCCTGCTTGTCGCTAGTGTTACACTGCGCCAACTAGAGCCTCCCCCTTCCTACATTGGACGCAGCGGTGAGGATTTCGAATTTACACTTGCGATAGTTATACCTGAGCTTCTGACCACTACACAAGGATTACGGTACAGTTACTAAACCACAGACTTTGCTTTTTGAAAGAAGATTCCGCGTGCAGAAACCATGCCGGGCACAAAGAGCCTGGATGGAGCAGAGTCCACGACCTCTGAGGTGTTGGAGGTGGAGTGGGACGCCGCAAAGCTGGATAAGTACACCAGAGTTGAACTGAAGTTTTTCTGTAGGAAACTCAAAGTTCCGCACGCTGGCTGCAAAAACAAGCCGGAGCTCTACAAGGCCCTGAAAGCCTGGGTGGAGTCCAGAAAGACCCCGGAGGAGCAAGACGTCCTCGCCGAGCAGAATGCAACGACGGAGCAGAATGCACCTGGGGATCTGATCGATCTCGAGAGGCAAGACAGCGAGCACAGCTTTGGTAAAGGCCTGTCGCCAGAGGAGCTGGCGGACAGGAAGGAAACCCGGAATCACGAGAGAAAATTGGCAGAATTGAAAATCCAGCTGGAGCTGGAAACCAAAAGAATGGCGCTGGAAGAGCGAAAGCATCAGATGGATTATGAAATCAAGATGAGGGAGATAAGTCTCAAGGAGAGAGACTTGGATCGGCCTCCCTCTGGTGGCAGCACATCGCCAGTGCAGGTAGAGTCAAGAGTGCACATCCCGAAGGACGTAGTCAAGGAGTTCTTTAAGGGGGATGACATAGGACAGTGGTTTAGGGCATACGAGGTAGCCATGTCCTCCCACCGGGTCCCTGACAAGGATTGGGGAGCGGGGTTGTGGGGAAGGTTCCTTAGCGAAGGGAGAGATACCTTGCTAGATTTGCCCGTTGAGAATCAGAGATCCTATGCCCACATGAAAGAAGCTTTATTAAACAGGTACGGGCTTACCCCTGAAATGTATAGACAGAAGTTTAGGGGATGTACTAAGCGGCCTGGGAATACGTATGTGGAGTATGTGACTTACTTTTGCTGAGCACTGGATGGTTGGGTGAAAGGTAACAAAGTTAATGATTTTCAAGGTCTCTTTGATTTAATTGCATGGGAGCACTTGGCTGATCACTGTTTTCCTGAGTTACGCCAACACCTGATCGATAGCAAGCTGTCCAACCCAAGGAAGCTTGCTGAGGAGGCGGACCGCTGGCTCAGCACCAGGGTCCACAAGGGTCCCGTGGGAGACTCCGCCAAGAGTGGGCAGGGTCCCCAGCAGAAGAGTGGGGGGGACAAAGGGGGAAAACAGAAAGGGTTCCAAAAAGGCCCCCAAAGTAGTTCCCAGGGGAATCCGCAGCAGGGTTCTCAGCCTCCCCCACCCCCGAAGCAGAATGGAGCCCCGACAGGTAAACCTGTTCCAAAGGGGCCCTTCAATTGTTTCAAATGTGGCGAGCCTGGGCACATATCCAGTGACCCCAAGTGTCGCCTATTTGGAAAACCTGCACCCACTGGTGCTCCGCCCCGACAAGTGACTAGCGTTCACCTGGGAGAAGAAATGATGGTCCCGGGGGGTGGAGATCCCGTTCACATGACCCTGGTCTCGCTAGGAGACAGTGAGATGATCCAGACGAACTGCCTGCCCTCTAACACTAAGAAATATGGGCAGGTGGTGATCATCAATGGTAAGGAAGCTGAGGCTCTTAGAGACACAGGAGCCAGTGTGACTGCAGTGAGGCAGCACCTGGTGTCTCAAGAGCAGGTTGTACCCCATGCCTACTGTAGGGTTATCAACGCTGATAATTCTGAGAGTCAGTGTCCGATGGCTCAAGTTCCCTTCGAGTAGGGGGGGGTCTCTGGTACTCTGCAGGTCTGTGTGAGAAAAACCATGCCTGTTGACTGTTTGCTAGGGAACGACTTGGAGCACTCCCCTTGGGAAAAGGTGGAGAAAGCGACTCACCTACGGATGGTGGGTCTGCCTGACTGGGCGTGCGTGACCACCCGGTCGATGGCAGCCAGTAAGGGTGATCGAGAGGTCCTGGGGCCTGATGGAGAGGCCCAGGAACCGGCCTTAGGGAGAAGGCGCAGGGGGCGCGGGAAACCGGCCCCTGAAGTTCCTACGGTCCAGGAGGAGGCAGACCTTGAGGGGGATGCCCTGGAGCCTACAGGGGAACAGATCGCCGAACTGGGGGACCTGCCTGAGCTGACCCATTGGCAGCAAGAAGGAGGACCCTCCAGGGAGGAATTCTGCAGGGAGCAGAAAGAATGCCCTTCTCTCGTGGGTATGCGGCAGCAGGCTGCAGACCAGGCCAATGGTGTTCAGGCCAAAACACATTACGTGTACTGGGAGAACGACCTCCTGTATTCGGAGCCTAAGGCTGCTGAACCTGGGTCAGCCCGTGTGCTGGTGGTACCCCAGAAGTTCAGAGCCTTCCTACTGGGTCTGGCTCACGATGTGCCTTTAGCAGGACATTTAGGGATGGACAAGACCTATGACAGGCTTGTCACCCACTTCTACTGGCCCCAAATGCATAAAAGCTCAGACGCTCATTGCAGAACCTGTCCGACTTGCCAGGCAAGTGGGAAGACGGGAGGGAAGAACAAGGCTCCCCTCCAACCCTTCCCTGTGGTCGGTACGCCATTCCAGCGAGTGGGTATTGACATCGTTGGGCCTCTGGACCCCAAGACAGCCATGGGCAACAGGTTCATCCTGGTCTTGGTGGACCATGCCACCCGGTACCCTGAAGCCATCCCTCTGAGGACAGTGACGGCTCCCGTGGTGGGGCGTGCACTGATGGGAATTTTCTCACAAGTAGGATTCCCTCTAGAGGTGGTGAGCGACAGGGGGACCAATTTCATATCGAAATATATGAAGTCCCTTTGGCAGGAGTGTGGCGTAACGTACAAGTTCACCACGCCCTACCATCCCCAAGGTAACGGGTTGGTTGAAAGATTCAACCGAACCCTCAAAGGCATGATAATGGGCCTGGAAGGTCCGATGAGGCGTAAGTGGGACGTCCTCTTGCCATGCCTGCTGTTTGCATATCGCGAGGTACCACAGAAGTCCCTAGGGTTCAGCCCCTTTGAACTGCTGTACGGTCACCCCGTGAGAGGACCACTGAGTTTGGTAAAGGAAGGCTGGGAGCAATCTCCCAGGAAACCTCCCCAGAATGTATATAGCTACATGCTGGCCTTCAGAAACCAGACCAGACGCTTCAGACAACTTGCCGAGGCAAATCTGGAAGCGAGCCAGGAAGAAATGAAGCGGTGGTACGATCAGAATGCCACTCTGGTCGAGCTTCAGCCTGGACAGGAGGTGTATGTCTTGGCCCCAGTGGAGCCCTGTGCCCTTCAAGATAAGTGGACAGGACCATTTGAGGTTGTGGAGCGCAAGAGCCCCGTAACATACTTGGTGGACATGAAGACGCCCAGGAACCCTTTGTGGGTCCTACATGTCAACCGCCTCAAGCCCCACTTGCGAAGGTCCGAAGTGGGCATGCTGTTGGCAACCGATGACGGGATGGAGGAGGAGTCGGAGCCTCTTCCTGACCTCTTGGTGGCCTGTGAGAAGGATGGGTCAGTGGACGGAGTTAACCTCTCACCCTCCCTGACCGCCGAACAACAGGAGGACTGCCGCCAGTTGCTGGGGCAGTTTCCAGACCTGTTTTCCCTGGTTCCGAGTGTCACAGATTGGTGCGTCCATGATGTGGACACTGGAGACAGCTTACCGGTGAAGCATAAGGCTTACCGGGTAACTGACAGGGTCCGGGCCTGCATCAAGGAGGAGGTCTCCAAGATGCTTGCCCTCGGGGTGGTTGAGTCTTCCAGCAGTCCTTGGTCCAGCCCCGTGGTCTTGGTTCCGAAGGCTGCTGCGCCGGGAGCCACCCCCGAACTCCGGTTCTGTGTGGACTACAGAGGACTCAATTCAGTCACGAAGACTGACGCGCACCCCATCCCCAGAGCTGACGAGCTCATTGATCGGCTAGGGGCTGCCCGGTTCCTCAGCACGTTTGATTTAACGTCTGGGTACTGGCAGATCGCCTTGACCGATGGGGCAAAGGAGAGGTCGGCATTCTCTACACCAGATGGGCATTTCCAGTTCCGGGTTATGCCATTTGGAATGAAGAATGCCCCTGCCACCTTTCAGAGATTGGTCAACCAGGTGTTGGCTGGGCTGGACGAGTTCAGTGCCGCCTACCTGGATGACATCGCGGTGTTCAGCGGCACCTGGCCCGAACACCTGCGACACCTCTGGGAAGTGTTGATGGCCCTGCGCAGAGCAGGCCTCACAATCAAGGCAAGCAAGTGCCAGATTGGGCAGGGTTCAGTGGTGTACTTGGGACACCAAGTTGGGAGTGGCAAGGTAGCCCCCTTGCAGCCCAAAATCGAAACCATCCTGGCTTGGGAACCCCCCAAGACCCAGACTGCAGTGAGAGCCTTCCTGGGGCTCACTGGGTATTACAGGAGGTTTGTCAAGGGCTATGGCACGATCGTGACCCCCTTGACAGAGCTGACTTCGAAAAAGCAGCCCAGGAATGTGATTTGGACTGACACCTGTCAGAAGGCTTTCGACACCCTGAAGACTGCCATGTGCACGGCGCCCGTGCTCCTGGCCCCCGATTTCTCCAAGGAGTTCATTGTGCAAACAGACGCTTCAGAGCATGGTGTAGGGGCTGTTCTTTCACAGATGACTGAGGAGGGCTTTGACCAACCCGTAGCCTTCATAAGTCGGAGGTTACTTCCACGGGAAAGTAGGTGGAGTGCAATAGAGCGTGAAGCATTTGCTGTGGTCTGGGCGCTGAAGAAGCTAAGACCCTACTTGTTTGGGTCTCACTTCCGAGTTCAGACGGACCACAGGCCCCTCAGATGGTTGATGCAAATGAGGGGTGAGAACCCGAAACTGTTGAGGTGGTCCATTTCTCTACAGAGTATGGACTTTACGGTGGAACACCGCCCTGGCACCGATCACGCCAACGCTGACGGTCTGTCCAGATTTTTCCGCCTTAGTGATGTGGAACTCCCTGGGGAAGGGTAGTTCCCCCCACATTTCAGCTGGAGGGGACACATGTTAGACCTGGCACCTTGGCGTGAGTCTCCCTTCCACTTTTTGCTGATGTGCCTCCGATGTTTTGCTGGTTTTCCGATACTCAGGGCACTGCGCCACGGCTGATCCGTGCCGCAGTGCAAGTGCTCCCTACTGTAAATTGTACATACGATTGGTATCCATGATTGGTGTATTGGATTTACTGTTAGTCCCTAGTAAAGCGCACGAGAGAGTGCCGGGGCTTGTAGATGCCAATACTGCTGGTGGGCCTGCAGCGCTGGTTGCGCCACCCACCGAAGCAGCCGTAAAGATGTGTCTGGGAACTGCGACCACAGAACCCGCGTGCGGTCTCGTACTGTCACGCTAGCTGGGCAAGTGTCCCCACTTGCCAGCACCGACCCTTCCCTTGACTACATATTAGTCACCCCTATGGTAGGCCTGCGGGCAGGGTGCGTTGTAGGTGCAAGGTAGGACAAGCCCTGATGTGCGTGGCATGTCCTAGTAGTGACTTACAACGAAGACCGTATTTCACTACTGAAGGCTACCTGCTCCACTAGGCCAGACTGAGCTGCGAGGGTTGTTACACCCTATAATCCCCGCAGGCTCAAGGAGCATGGTAGTGAGTCATGTTTAGTATGCCTGAACTCGGGATAATGAGATATTTCTTGTAGGCAAGTTTATTTCAGTATCCGGGGTTTGCAAATGCTACTTTTAGAAAGTTAGCATTTGCTTGCTTAACCATTTCAGCCACCTCTGCTGGTGTGTATCTGACTGTCTGGGATGTGTGAGTGACAGGGCTGGAGGGATGACGGGTGGTGAATGCGCAGATTACACCTTAGTGGGAGGTAGGAGTGCCTCTTGACTCGAGCTGTCACTGTGCTCGACCTCCACAATGCTGGCTCCACCCTCCTGGGGAGCGGCGGATGACTCTGCCGGCACCTGGCCCAAGAAGGGCGAAGCCCCCATCAACAAGGTACTCTGGCCACTCCTGTCCGGACAATGCTGGCTCCACCTCCTGTGGGGCGTCTGATGCGCCTGCCCCTCACACTGAAAGCAGAAGCCGGAGTACACCTGCGGGGGTACTCCAGAACTGAGAGTGGCTAGGCAAAGGCCCCCCTGGCCTGCGAGAACAAAAGAATTGGCCTATAAAAGAAGGAGCCCTGCTCCTTGAAAATTAGATCCGGTTTGGGCCACAGAAAGACTCTGCCCTACGAGAAGGACCGTGAGAGACAAGGAAGGGTGCTGACTCTTGCCTGTGTCTGGTGCCTTGCTGCTGAAGGAGAGGAAGACAATAAGACTACGAAAAGACTGTTGTGCTACTTGTGCCAAACTCTGCAAAGAGATCTCCAAGGGCTTGCAACTGAACTTGCCCCCTGACCAGCGTCCCAGGACCAGTGGACGCTACCCCCTTGGAAAGCGACTGCGGGTGCTGACCATCGCCGCAGCACTGACGGAGGAATCTCCTCTAAGGCATCAACCTCCTCCCGACCACCGTGACCGGGGCCCAAAAGCAGCAGCAGAAGCAAAGTAAGGACCAGCCGCCGCTGGCCCGAACACCGTGACCGCAACTGCACCGGGAGCCCGAGAGCAAAGCAAAGGAGGACCCGTCCGGTCCAAGCTCTCGAGGGGACGGCATAGCGAGCCGCCACTCACCTGCAAAGACGGACAGTTGCCCTACGAGACTCCGCAAGGTCGGTAAGCCTGCCCGACAGCCCAGCTGTGAGTCCACAGCTGCACCGACATTTGGCTGGGTACGTCCTGCACTTGGGGACCGTACTGCCACTTGTCACCACCGCACAGCCGCCGCCTCCAGGGTCGGAGCGGACGACGAGGAAAGGACCCTGCCGCCACAGAACACCGCTGCCCCGGACGACCAGTGACCTGCTCGGCCGAAGAGCCGCAACGATCAGCGACCCCGGGAAGGCAACGCGACGTGGGACAGATCCCTTGGAAGCCGCCGGCTCCACAAGAACATTGAGTAACCCCGGCCTACGGGCCTCAAGAGAACCGCAATAAGAACTGTGGTAACCCGAATTAAGTAACTTGCAACCGTCTCCATAAAGTCATTGACTGTATTCATAAGCCTGCTTAAAATCTATATAAAGATATATATTTTTACAAGAATACAGTCTGGTCTCGTTGTGTGGTGGGTTGGTTGTAAAGGTGTACTGTTGCAAGTGTTTAACCCTATGTGCCCCAAAGATTAGCCTACGACTGCTTAAGCCACACTACCTAGAGGGTAAGCAGAGGTTGTCTGGAAGGTAACCCTCAGCCCTGACGAGGAAGAGAGAGTCCCTGCTTGTCGCTAGTGTTACACTGCGCCAACTAGAGCCTCCCCCTTCCTACAGGACCTGAGAGCATAGGATGTAGCAGAGGCCACTATGTTTACTTGGTCCCTGAAACTGAGATTGTGATCCACCCACACTCCCAGGTTCTTTACCTTCTTGCTGGGCATGGGGAGAGGACCCAAAGTGTCTGGCCACCAATCCCGTGTCCAGAAATTTGGATCGTTGCCAAACACACCACCTCCATTTTTCCGGAGTTCACTTTAATGGCAGTTTTGGGCCATCCAACTCCCCACGACATAAATGCAGTCCTTAAACCGAGCTGCAGTACCCAACAGCTCATCTGGTTGTAGCGAAACCACTGATTGGGTGTCAACCGCTTTAATGGTCTGGCTAAACTCAAATGATTGAATAAGTGGCGCTAATGATGACACATAAATGTTACAAAGTGTCGGACTCATTGAAGACCCCTGCGGGACACCACATGGTAGAGAAAATCGTTGAGACGAGAATTCGCCCAAAGACACTGACTGACTTCTATTTGACAAACAAGATCTCAGAAGTTTTCAGGCGGAGCCCTGTACTCCGATCTCTTGCAGTCGGTTCATCAACAAAATGTGATGGACTGTATCTAAAGCTGCTGAATTGTCTAACGTAATCAATGCAGCTTTACCTCCTTGATCTAAAATGGTCCTGATCTCTTCAGTAGATTTAAGAAGTGCAGATTCAGTGCCATGACCCCCTCTGAACCCATACTGAGTTGGGTCTAATGCTTGTGAGACATCCAGGAATTGACTAAGTTGAGCATTTATATTTTTCTCAACAATTTTTGCGGGTAGAGGGAGTATGGATATTGGTCTGAAATTGTTAGGATCTTTAGCATCAACATTCGATTTTTTTAGTTGAGGCAGAATGGATGTTTTTTTCCAATCTGATGAGAAATACCCCTCTGAGTCCATTATGTTTATAATACGGGTAAAGGCTTGAGATACTGGTTCTGTTGCGTATGTTGGGCAGGGGTCAAAGGGGGAGCCAGACTTCACCTTCTTGGGAAGATTAACGGTATCTGTGACCGTAAGCAGGGCAAATGTATCGAGTTGAATAATAACTTTAATTTCTGTATTTAAGCCATCCATTTGACCCATAGTAGTATTTGATGTAGCGTTGGAAAAAGTTGAAAAAAATGCCATCCACTTTATCATAAAATAAATTAGCCAGTTTATCACATAATTCCTGGCTAGGTGTGATTGTAGGTGCTACTGGATGGGCCAGGCTGGTTACAGTATTGAATAGTTCCTTCGACAAGTTTTTTGCTAGAGAAAAATAATGTTTTTGTATTGAGAAGCATCTGTTTATATTGGGCAAGGCCAAGTTTATATACCTCCTTGTCTTCATACTTATAACCCTTCCTCCAGTTTCTTTCCAGGTGCTTACAGATCAACTGTTGATCCCTGAGCTTCTGGGAATACCAGTGGGCGGAAGGTCGTAGTCTCCTACGAAAACAGATTTTTTTAGGAGCTAACTCATTCCCTGCTGCTTTTAGCCACCTTGAATAAGACCTAGTCGCCTCATCCAGGTTTGTAGGTGGTGTGGTTAGAGTATTGCTGAGGACCTCCTGAAGTTCCTCAGCTACTACCTTGTTCCACGCTCTTTTCATCAGTTGTTTATTTGCTGGTTTCAAGGTGTATCGAACAGGGATAGTAAGTTGAAATAGCACTGCCTTGTGGTCAGACCAGAGTAAGGGAAGGAGACTAGTGACGTGCAACTGTGGATTATCAGAGAAGATGCCATCCAATGTGTGATCTGCCTGGTGAGTGGCCCTGATCACAAGTTGCTCTAAGTTGCCAACCTTCATCAAATCCAGAAACTTGGCCGTATCTGGGTCTGAAACTGCATCCAGATGGAAATTTAAATCACCCAAAACCGTCTAAAAGTTGGAGATTACCACATTTTTAAAAAATCTGCATGCCTGCCTGACCAATGAAACAACCACTGGGGCCCGGTGGCCTATAGAGGAGAATAGCTCTGAATGTATAGTGATGGGAAAGACAAAAAGAGAAATCAAGTGCCTCACACCCCTCATCCTCTACCGGGTTAAACGCAGCAGTTAGAGTGTCATGATAGATGACCGCTTCAGTGTGTAACATATGTAATTGGGAGGCGTGGCCTTCACTAAGTCTGGACCTGATGCATTATCTGTCGAGGATTTTGTAATAAAAGCAATCTTTATGTTCTCATCCTCTATGAGGTAAGCACAGTCTAAGCTGTGTTTAATCAAGGACATTGCGTTCAGGAGAGCGCATTTCCATTCTTTAGCAATTATATCCTTCTCTAAACTTGTCAGGAGAGTTTTTTGAGGTGTCTACAGTTTGAAATAGCGATTCTGGTAATGTAATCCCACAACCTGGGCAAACACGTGTGAGACCTCCAAAGTTGGAAATTAGGGCGAATACAAAGGCCTTGATGGACATTAGTATTGGTGTTAAAGCTTTTAAAAAACTTACTCTCATAGTGAAACTTTGTCCTTTTACCTAAGAAGCACCGAGCAAAGGGGCTGGCGCTGAGCGTGGAACCAGCATGGACACGTGCGCTGGTCTTTTCCTTTTTGTGTCTCCTGAATTCCATTCTGGTGATGTCATGGGTTAGAGCTTTGTCCTGGCCTCTTGAGATGATGTTTGTGTTGGTCAGATAGGAAGGCGTAGGTATTGATACTTACTGCCTTGTCGATGACGCAATAGGTCTTGAAGATGAAGCAGGTCTGTTGTAGGAGACAACTGGCTTCTGGTGAATTTTTATTCTGAGGCTAGTGAAGACTGATTGGTGCAACACCATGTATGGGTTGAAGCTCGAGGAAAAGAGAATGGGCCCTTGGTGCCCTCTGCACATCATTGTCATCTGCTGGGCTCTGGAGGTGTTTTGGACACGTTGAATCCGATGAGGGAGAAAGGAAATGAACCAGTGTTTTGGCATTAAATCCCATATTTGGACAGACCATTCTGCAGTATGCTTTTCAGTTCCCATTAATTCCGGTCCACCCTCCCAGACAAATTCTGGGTCAACGAAGTTCAGAGACTGGAAGAATATTAATCTCAACCAGCTCACTCAGATTATACATGACAGCCCTCCGCTAAACAATCAGGACCCCATAGCAGCTTTAGCTACTTACCTGGAGAATTTGAACGAAGCTTGTAACAAGCTAGCACCTACAAAAACCTCGCACAGGAACAGAAAGCTTCCATCTGCTCCCTGGTTCTCTGAATCGCTCAGATTACAGCGTCAATATTGCAGAAACTTAGAAAGGCAATGGCGCCGACACTATATTAACCCTGACAAGATCAACTACAAAAATGCCCTCTCTAATTACAAAAAACTCATAACTTCTGAGAAAACCACCTATTACACCAATCAAATTAATCAGGCACAAAACTCATCAGGGAAATTGTTCCAGGTGGTAACATATCTGTCCAATCCTCTGCCACCTTGTTCAGAAGGATCCCAGGCCCTTTCAGACGCACTGGCCAAATTTTTCGAAGATAAGGTCAGAGCCATCTTCTCTACTTTTTCGCCTGACCCTTCCTTATCCTATACTGAGCAATCCATCGCAAATAATACTCCTCAATTTGCAGCCTTCGAAAATACCACGAAAGAAACTGTCCAACCCCCTGATCGCCCGAACTAGATCCGGATCACCTCTTGACCCATGCCCCCCATCCGTTCTCAACCTCATCTCAGAAGTCGTTGCTCCGTCACTAACCACTATCTGCAACGCAATGTTCACATCCGGCACCTACCCTTCGGTATGGAAGGAAGCCATTATTAAACCATTACTCAAAAAACCCAGTCTCGACCCTTCTCTTCCGGCCAGCTATAGGCCCATCGCATGCCTCCCATTTCCAGCCAAGATCTTTGAAAAAATCATGAACCAGCAATTGTCAACATACATTCACAACAACAACTTATTGGATGATACCCAGTTCGGGTTCCGTCAGGGACATGGCACGGAGACTGCGCTCCTAAAAGCTGCGGACGAGATACGGTCCACAATGGAAAAAAGACTACTTTTAGATCTGTCCGCAGCCTTCGACACGGTCGATCATACCACACTGATCGGCCGTGTCGCGGCTATAGGAATAAAGGACAAGGCTAAGGAGCTTCTCGCCTCATTCTTGTCCAACCGCCCACAAACAGTGAAGTTGGGACAGTACACCTCCCAGACCTTCTCCTTGCCTTGCGGTGTACCACAGGGATCCTCGCTAAGCCCAACACTGTTTAATATATATGTGTCGGACTTAGCGAGGGTCATCAAATCCCATGGAATCTCTCTCACCACATACGCAGACGACACACAACTGGTGTTGTCCGTATACGATGATGGCCAAGCAGTAGCTGCAAACTTCCAATCTGGTATGAAGGCAATAAGCTCCTGGATGTCATCAAACTGCCTCAAGCTTAATTCTGATAAAACATCGTGATGACATACGGGAGACTACAACCAATCTGGTCCCCACAATGGTGGCCCCAACAGATGGGACAACCCCCAGAACCAGTAGTCAAGGTACGAAATTTAGGGGTTATCTTCGATAACAAATTGTCCTTCCAGCAGCACGCCAATTCGGTGGTCTCATCCTCCTTCCACACCTTAAAAAAGATCAAAAAATTCATCCCTTATTTACCATCTTCTGCAGGCAAAACTTTAGTCAGCACATTAGTCTTTTCCAAAACTGACTATTGTAATGCCTTGCTTCTAAATGCACAGCAAAAGGTCCTCAACAAATTACAAACTGTACAGAACGCAGCAGCCAGGACCCTGCTACCCATTCCTAAATTTGCATCTGTCTCCCCCTACATCCAACAGCTACATTGGTTGCCGGTGAGGAGCCGCATCAAATTTAAAGCCTTATGCATAGCTTACAAAGCTATCCACAATCATGGCCCCCTATTCCTAAAACAAGCTTTTCGCCCGCTCGAACAGCAAGGAACATTACGTTCATCCTCGGCCCACCTGCTAACAGTCCCCCGCACAAGGAGGGCTAACTGGGGAGACAAACGTTTCACCGTTGCCACAGCTAGATTGTGGAATACACTCCCTCTCCACATCAAATGTGCACCAACTCTGCTCAACTTCAGAAAAAAACTGAAAACTTGGTTGTTTCAAGCCTAACTTCCCCCTTCCCCGATCGAGAGTCCTGCAACAATAGCGCCGAGACACCCTCGGGTATTTGCGCGCTCTAAAAATCGATATAATAAATAAATAAATAAATATGCAATTGAACGATGTTTATATGGGCAGGAAGATTAATGGTATCATTGGCATCTAACAAATCAATGAAGGACAATAGGCAAGGGTCACGGTTGTTTGTGGTGAAAAGGCAGGGGTGTAGCTTCAGGGGGGCTGTTTATGGTGTTACCCCTAATAAATGCTTTTTGTGATAAATAGTTGGGTACAGGTACTTTCAGTCGAGTATGGTGAAGTGTCTATTGGATTTCACCAGGAATATTTACACACACACACAAAAATCCACACAGCTCTCTCCCTGACTGTCTGGAAAGAATTAAAAAATGTTGGTTATTTCGCAAAATGATGTGCTTTCTCTCACTTAGTACCCTTACCAATCCGCATTCATTTCCCTGTCTGCTGCCCCTTAAGCCCCTCTTGGGCGCCTTTCTTGTATAATGCATTTTAACATTATGTGCCAGTGTGATTGTTGGGAAACCTGAAGCTCACCCCCCTCCCAATCTTACTAACCAGCTACGCTCCTCTGAAAAGGGTTCCAACCACAATGTAAACTGTATTGTCACTGTGGTTCTGCATGTCCTGGAAAGTGATTGTTTGTCATGTAGAAGGGAGTCGGCAGGTCTTTTTTTCTTGTACTTGGATGGTGTCTGCTTCGACTGATAGGCTGGCAGTTGCCAATGTCATCTGTGTCAATGTTAGTTTTTGCAATTGTAGCAGGGTCTCTCCAGTTTTGAACGATTTGGGGACCTGCCTTGTGACTGTTGTGGATGAGTCTATTGGCTTCTCCTGAACTTCTATGCTCTTGGCCTATCTCGTCGAAGATGTCCTCTTCAAATGTGAGGGCTTCGAAGATGTCAATGAGACCTATGAGCATTGGCATTTTGAAGGTGGTCCATTTTTCTATGCATTGTAGAAAGATCTTTTTCTGGGGAGAAGCTTTATATAGCATGATCTTTACCCGAAGATATCAAAGCGCTTTACATGAGCACCATTTGCTTTACCGACAGACGCATTTATTTTTGTTAGGCAAAGGGAGATGAAGTCATTTGCTCAGAATCTCAGAATGTTTTGTTCCCCTGCCGAGTATTGAACCTGGTTCCCCAGCTTCAAGGTCGACCGCTCTAGCCTTCAGGTTACATGTCTGAGATTCACTGTGTTCCAGTCACAAGTGATACCCTAGAGCATTTTGAGGTGACAGCATGGAGAAAAAGTGAATGCAAGAATACCATCTCCAAATTGGGCAAACAACCACCTTTAGTGCCCCCTAGGAAATGACCAGGGTTATGGCGCAGACAAAGAAAGCATGATAAACCATTTTGATACTTGATAGGGATATATTTACAAGGTGACAGCGCCGCCAGAATGTCACTTTTAGAGACGTTCTGGTGGCGTAATCCCCATCTCCATATTTATAAAGTGGTGTTAAGCCACTTTTTGTGGCTTAACGCTGCTTTGTAAATAGTGCCCCTTTACACACATCACTTAGCATGAAAGGGGCGTGCAATGGGTGTTGTTGAGGATGTTCCACTGCAAAACCCATTGCTTTTTTATGCTACCTCAGACTTACGAGGATCTGTGAATCTGAAGCAGCAGCAAAAACTAACACTGTGCAAGAGCAGGTGTTAGAAGAGAGAAATGAGGAGAAATACTTTTCATTCTCCTCGTGCCACTTCCTGTACATAAATAATCATTAAATAATGTAAATTTACTACATCTATGTGTGCTGCAGAATGCAGCACATATAGATTCTGCAGCACATATAGATGTAACAAATCACCATTATGGATTGGGGTCCCTTCCTGCACATAAACAATCATTCCCTGCAACAATGGTACCCTTGCACTATGTTGCAAGGGGGCCTGCATTGGCGCTAGGCAGCTAATTTAAGTGCCAGAGCTAGGGAAAACACAGGGGTGCACCGTATTGTAAATATGGTTCATCCCTGCGTTTTGGAAATGTCAGAGCGTGGTGCTGGCAAATTTGGCACTGCTCCTCGCTCCAACGTTTTGTTGTACATATGCTTCAAGGAGTGGCCACCAGTTCTCATGGCGGAGGGCTGGGTCTCTTTTAACAGGACAGATTTTGAAGAGCATGGGGTGCTGAAGGGTAGCTAATGCTTAACTTTAGGGCGCAGAAATGCAAGTTTAATCCCATGAAGCGCTTTAAAGGTGATTTATGAGACAATGACAATGTGACACTGAAATAATGAAGAGATCCTGAGGGTAGTATAGGAACTCAGATTTAAAAAAAAGATAAAAAATAGCTTTCGCAGCCTAATGACCTGCTTCGACTTCACCCAACTACTAAGTGTACTTTGTACATCCCTTATCTGAATCTTTTTGATTATTATTGTGTGTCTCCTTAGAGAATATGCGTATATGATGCTGCCTTAAAGTTCCAATGTCTTATTATTTTATCTTTTTTATGCTTTATCATAACCATGTTATGACTATTTTGGTTTTGCTCATAAAAGAACGCTTGCAGAAAGTGATACAAATTTGGCTTTGACATAGAGAGGAGAGGTCCGACAATGCTTCTATCTGCCTCTTGATAGTGTGAAAATGCAAGATTTCTCGGCTGCTGGTGGAAAGCTGCCCCCCTTGACGTCCCGACCATGACCAGAGGCGGGGGCGGAAGTGGATCCACCAAACAGGGGCCCATTGATAAATTCACTGGACCTAGTGGGGGGCCCGGTGCCTCCGGGGGTGGTCAGGGCGCAGGACCCGACAATGCAGCTCTGATGGCGGCTATCACCCAATCAAGGGACATGTTGGACGCTAAAATAGGAGCGGTGGGGGCCGATGTGACCTTGCTGCGACAAGATCTCCGCAACGCAGTAGCCCGCATCACGGAGGTTGAAACTAGGATCACAGGAGTGGAAGGCGATGTGGGCACATTAAAACAGAAAGTGGCTGAGATGGACAGAATTCAAAAGGGCCTTGCGCTCCGGGTGGAAGATGCAGAAGGACGGGCGCGCAGAAACAACCTCCGCTTTGTGGGCTTTCCGGAGGACTGTGAGAAGGGACCTATGGACAGATTCTTGACACGATGGCTGGAGACCTGGCTCCCCCCGGACGCCCTGTCACGATGCTTTGTGGTGGAGCGCGCTCACAGGGCCCTGATGCAGAAGCCACCCGCTGGAGAACGACCTCGACCGGTCATAGCCAGAATATTGAACTTCCACGACAGGGATGCCATCCTGCGGGAAGCGAGGGCCAAGGAGACACTCATGTTCGAAAATCATAAAATCATGATCTTCCCGGACTATACTAAACAGGTGCAGCAGCAACGCCACTCCTTCATAGCAGCGAAGGCTAAACTGCGTGGACTGAAGGTACAATACTCATTGCTGTATCAGGCCCGCCTCCAGGTAATCTTTCAATCAAAAGCCCACTTCTTCGATACCCCGGAGGATGTCTTCAGATGGACTGATGAGACGGTCAGGGTCCGGCCGAACGACCAGCCGGGCTTAGGCTCCGGTCCGTCGCGTGGATCGTCGCAGGAGAGGGCCGGCCCTGCTGCCAGGAATAAACGACACAGGAAATCTCGGTCACGGAAGCGCTCTCTCTCTCGCAGTGGCCAGCTTGATGAGACACAACTCGACACCGATCAATCTGGGAAAGAAAACTGAAAACTTTGGGAGTTTGATTCTTTACTGGTACAGTTGGCCCGCCGAGGGGATCACTTGAGGACAGTACGTGACTGCTTGGACAGCTGAACATTGAGCGCTTAGTGCTGGTACAGTCACGGGCCATGGCTGGGCCCTTCTGGGCTTGTGTTAATGACACCAGGTTGCCTCTCTTTGCGCTGGTACAGGGGGGGAGGTGGTGGTGTGGGGTTCGTGGTGCTGTTTTATGGGAATGCCTAGTTCCCCCACGGATGGGGGGTGGCCCTGAGGGGGGGTTCTTTAGTTGGAGTGCACAGTTGGGATCCATTGGCATGGTTGGCTTTGGGCGCTCTGTTTTGGGCCCGAAGTTCCCCATACCGCGACAGATACTTCAGAGTTCCATGAGGTATAGGGGTGGGGGGCGGGAGACAGGTGTTGGGAAGTTGGGGGGGGCATTGTTGGGGGGGTGTAGGGGGGGCCTGGGGTAATCAGAGGGGGTTGCACGTGATTCCTAATGCCTTGCAGTTAGTTGCACTGTGTGCCTGGACCAGGTGCTGGGGTTCTCGAAGTCTTTTCCACCTTGACTATGGTTGATACACCAATGCAGGGACTCCCCAGGGAGTCTATGCGAGTACTGAGCTGGAACGTCAGGGGGATGTTGGACAAAATTAAGAGGGGGGCGATCCTGCGGTGGGGTAAAAGGGAAGCTGCCAATGTATTGTTACTGCAAGAAACGCACATGATGGGGACAAAAGTGCTTAGCCTGCAGAGATTTGGTTACCAACAGGTATTTCATGCCGGGTTCTCCAGGGGTTCGAGGGGAGTGGCTGTTCTGGTTCATCGCAGGCTGGCCTACACTCATGAGCGACATTGGATTGAACCACAGGGTCGCTATGTGTTTATCAAGGGCATGATTGGTGCTGAGCCGGTGGTGTTTGGGAGTGTGTATGCCCCTCCCCCTTTTTAGTGGTCCTTGGCGGAGAAGCTATTTGAAGTGTGGGCGGATATCCCGGAATCCCTAGCTGTGTTGGGTGGCGACTGGAACGATGTTATGGATGTGTACCTAGACCGCAGGAGGCTGCAAGGGACAGTGGCGGCTGCCTCCCCTACCAGACTGAGAGCGATGGTGGAAGGGTTGGGCTGGGTGGATGTTGGGAGACACATGCATGCCACAGTGCGAGAGTATACCTATGTTTCTGCCTTGCACTGCTCCTTTTCACGACTGGATTATGTGTTTATGCCAGGGGCATTCCTTGATATAGTGAGGGAGGCCGGGATTCTGCCTAGAGGACTATCCGACCACTCCCCTGTCGCAGTGCGGGTTGAGTTGAATAGGAAACGTCAACCATTCCGATGGAGGATATCCTCGTGGCACCTTCAGCAGGCAGACTATACTCATGCGATCGCCCACTACTGGCAGGAAAATCTAGTCGAGGATATAGACGTAGTGGCAGTCTGGGAAGCCATGAAGCCTACGCTGAGGGGCATAGACATAGCGTGGTGTGCTGCTGCCCGTCGCCGACGCTGTGAGGCCATTGTCGCGGCCGCGGCGCGGGTGGAGTTGCTGGAACAACGATGTCAGAGAGGGGGGGACAAGGTGGCGGTGCGGCTGCTCCTGCAGGCACAGCAATCCTACGCATCTGTCTTACTTGACGAGGCTCGACAAGCGTGGCTGGCCACGCGGAGCAGGATATATCAGTGGGGTGATAAGTCCTGCACTATGCTCCATAGATTGTGTCAACATACCATGCAGCCAGTCACATTGCCGGGCCTCACCGATGGGGAGGGAGTTGCCATAACAGACCCAGCGGCCCTGGCGGCGAGCTTCGCCCACTATTACGCGGAGCAATATGCTCAACGAGACTGTCTCCCGGCGGATGCAATTGACAAATTCATTGCTGACCTGCCCCCGTGCAGTTTCGAATGAGGCGAGGAAATCCCTGGACCTCCCCCTTACGGCGGAGGAGCTGGGGGATGCGTTAGGGCAACTCAACACGGGGAAGGCACCCGGACCGAGTGGATTTCCTTGCGAATTCTATAAGAAATTCCATCTCCAATCAGGGCCTCATTATAGGAAGGCGCTGGAGGCAGCGCGGGAACGGGGTAGCTTGCCGGCTGAATGGCGCCACGCCGAAGTTGTAGTTTTTCAGAAGCCGGGTAGGCCCCCGGACGGACATGAATCATATCGCCCCATATCCCTGCTTAACATCGAAGCCAAATTACTGGCCAAGGCGTTGGCGAACCGCCTCCTCCCATATGTGGCTGACCTGGTCCATCCAGACCAGGCGGGCTTCATGCCACATAGGGCGACACGGCACAACATCAGACGTGCGCAGACAGCCATCGACGCCATGGGGGCCACGGGGGAGCGGGCGGCCTTATTGCTGGCGGACATCGACAGGGCATTTGACTCAGTCAGCTGGATATACCTGTTCGCTCTCCTGCCACGCCTTAACCTAGGCCCAGTGTTTATCTCATATGTCAAGCTGCTGTACACTGATATAACTGCGTCCGTGCGGGTGTCCGGGGCGATCTCAGAGAAATTCTCGGTTAGCCGGGGGACCCGACAGGGGTGCCCATTGTCCCCTTACCTCTTTGCGCTGGCCATGGAACCTTTGGCCTCTTGGGTGTGCATTGATGCGCAGCTTCGCGGCTTTGTGTCGGGTGTGGACTCTCCAATAGAATTGCGCTCTATGCGGATGATGTCCTTTTCTTCCTGACAGACCTTAACCGGTCGGGCCCCCGAATATTGGAGAAAATGCGCGTCTTTGGTAAGGTATCAGGACTTTTTCTCAACCCGCGTAAGTCAACCCTTTGGGTGCTGGGCGGGGGGGCTGGTGTGTACCCCTGGGCGTCGGCCTTGCAGGTGGCGGTCGGGGGACTGAAATACCTGGGAGTCTTCCTATCCGAGTCCGCTGACATCGCATGGGAGCGCAACGTGTTGCCAGTGTGGGAAAAAGTCCAAACAGATATCAAGACATGGTCTCGAATGCCCCTCAATATCTTTGGTAGGTCTGCGATCTTCAAAATGGTCGCACTTCCGCGCCTGCTACACCAACTGCAGAATCACCCGCATAGGATTGAACCCCAGTGGTTTCGTCGGGTCAACTCAGTATTGGGCCACTTCCTGTGGGCTGGGGGCGCCGCCAAGGTGGCGTTACCGACATGTTTCCTGTCCACGTATTGTGGGGGTCTGGCCACATCGGATCTCCTGTCCTACTATCAGGCCTCCCACCTTTTGGTTCTCAATGAATGGTGGTATGGCGATAGAGGAGACCCTGCATACGCTCTTGAACGCTCGTTGATGGGAGATACCACGCTGCACACGCTACTGTATTCGGCTAGGCAACGGAGGGGGCTGCCACGCGCCACACAGGTGGTCTTCGTGATTTGGTGACAAGTGCTGCGCCGTATGGGCTGGTGGGGTAGACTGACAGCGGAGACCCCACTGTGGAAGAACGGACAGCTCCCCGCACTAGCCTCGCTGACAGGGTTTGGTGGCTGGGATTCAATTGGAATTTCCTCACTTGGACATGTTCTGACCGGGGTCACTCTAAAGTCCTTCCAAGGACTTAGCACTGAATTCCATATGCCCAAGACCCAATTCTTCAAGTATTTACAATTTCGTCAGGCGCTTGCACCTAGTTTGGTTGGCTTGGAACAACTACCAGAGTTTAGTCCAGTAGAAGCCAAAATCTTCATGGGGGACCTCGGGGATAAAAAGGTGTCTCGAATCTACCAAACGCTAGTCACCCATTGCTCCTCTTCTCTGCTTCCACTGAAAGAACCCTGGGAAAAGGACGTTGGCCCATTGGAAGAGGATGACTGGAGGGAGGCTTTGGAGTCCCCGCGCGGGGCTGCTATTGCCGTGCGACTCCGCTTAATACAATTTAAATATCTGCACAGGGCCTATTATACCCGGGAGAGACTGTGGAAGGCGGGCCTGATTGCGTCCTCGGAGTGCTTGCGCTGTGAGACTGAGAGAGGTACGCTGCTGCATACGGTGTGGTCTTGTGTTGGTCTGACTCGGTTCTGGAACGCCGTTTGGAGTTGTTTGTCGGAGGTACTGGGATGGGATCTTCCCCGTACTCCCTGGCTGGGACTTCTACATATCTTGGAGAATGTGGGTGGGAACATCTACAAGCATCACCTTATGCTGTTGGGTCTGGTGGTTGCTAAGCGGGATCTGGCAAGGGCATGGAAGGGTGAGCGTGCTCCTCCACTAGGTGCCTGGAAAGCGGGCCTAGACTACTTCATTGGAATAGAGCTGCCTGTGTTTGAGGCCAGGGGATGCCCCCGGAAACATTACAAGATCTGGAAACGGTGGGCGGATTACAGGGGATTGACTCTGGAGCCTCCAGCAGACTCGGATGATGGGTTACCTACGATGGAGGACCTTCAGGCCTAGGGGGGCACTCGGCGACTGTTGTAATGTATTCAAATGCTGAGGCTTATTGTGATCACGTGCATCGGGTTAGGGTGGGATAAGAGGTGGGTAGTTGGGGTGTTGGGTAGTTGGGGTAGTGGAGGAGGGGCGGGAGGGTTTTTTTTTCCAAGTGATTAGGTTTGTGTGTACATTGAGATGTGTCTACCATTTGACAGTACCCTCCTGAATGTGGAGAACTGTATTTATGCTCTGCCTAATCAATCAATAAAAACGGTTGTGAAAAAAAAATGCAAGATTTCCAAGAAGAGCTTCACACTTGCAGTTTAGGCTGCTATTAAGGACTCTAGCTGTGTATAATGGAACTTAGACCCATCTTGGGCCTGCTAGCTGACTCATCTGAGCCAAACCACCCTCTCTCTACGGTTCAGGTTCCAACATTTAGAGAACTCTTTTCCTCTCAACCAAAATGCCCACCTATTATCATCCGGCCAAAGGTCTCCAATGTTGACACAAGAAAACACTGTGGTACTTGTCAGAGATCCTGAAATAAAGAGGTATATGTAGCAATTTCACCCCACCGCGTCAAAGATGCGTATTGAAGTGTGCAGCGAGTGATTGCAGCAGGCGAACAATTTGCAAGCACCTGCACGAGCCCCCACTGGAAGGCAAAGGGGGAAACACAACATTGTATCTCCTGTCGGAAAGGAAAGATGATGCAATCGAGCACCCTGAGGCCCACGTTTATCAAAGTTCTGTATCACCCTTGTGCCAATGAGGGATGCAACGGCAAAACAAGGGGATGCAACGGCAATGCAAAACCTACATGAGATTTCGCAAGCCACACAAGGACACCTTGCGTGTAGTGGCGGCTGGTGACTTTTGAAAGTGGTGAGGCGAAAAAGTTGGGGGTGAAACTTTGCCGCGAGCGTGTGGTTGTTACAACATTCTAGTTCATTGAAGAAACAGACAGTGCCAGGGTTTCCACCCTTCTCAGAGAAAAAATATATGCTTTGTTGGGAAAAGTCTGGCTACAGGAAAGCCTGGACACATCACAACTGCTAGATGTCTATTAGTCTGCGCAATGCATATTTAGGACTAGTTTGGAAACGGCCGCTTGGGCATTCACTAAAGTGTCCTTTTGAAGGTCTGTGTTTAGGAGGCATGGTTTTGGGCAGTAGTGGAAAAGCGGGCAATTGTTCCCCCTAACTGGAAGTCACTGGCTCACCAAATAAGGGTCAACTTGTGCCAGGGAATGGATTGTAAGAGGGGAGACAAGAAGTGCCCGCTGGGGAGTCCATGCGCAGGGCTCCTCGCCCTCCAGTAGGATTGTTGTGACTCCCAGACTCAGTCGTTGCATTACGCACTTCTTAAACATTCTGAAGGCCGCTCACGCGTGTGATTGATCATCAGATGAAGACACACGGACGGACAGACCGACTCCTAATGATGTAACCATGCGGGTATCTAAAGAAGTGCCACAAATCAAACGTGGTTAACTGCCCAAGCGCTCTTCTGACATATGCTATGCACAGTGTAAAGCGGCCTTCAATCGTTCTGCATACGGGACGGTGGACACATATGGCTGCCCTAGAGGGAGGCCACCTTTTCCACTGATCGGACCCCAACATTGCTATTGCCATATGAAGCTTTCTCCAGACGAAGATATTCAAAAAACAAAAGTAAAGTTGTTTACACTCACCGTTCCGGACATTCCTCGACTCCCGCCGTCCTCTTTTTCAAATCCTGCAGCAGTACACCGCACGTCATCACTCATGACGGAAGGCGGAAGGCAGCCTCCCACCCCTCCAACGCAGCCAGCGCAGCGCTGTGATTGGTCCGGCCGCTGCCCCACCAGTGTCATTTTCTCTCTGTTTGCTGCTGCATACAGAGAGAACAGGGAGAGTGGGCAATGTTTCTCGAGGGCAGGGGTGAGTGACTTGCCCACTGTTCTTCATACTGACTGCTTGGGTGACCTCAGGCTGCCCAAGCAGTCAGTATGAAGAACAGTGGGCAGGCCACTTCCCCCTACCCTCGAGAAACTCCGCCCACTCTCAACCAGGAACTGCAGCTTTCTCGCCGTGCGAGAAGGCAGAAACAAATGGTAGTTATTACGGTAATAACTACCATTTGTTTCTGCCTTCTCGCACGGCGAGAAAGCAGGGGGGGTGGCGCCCAAACGCCCCCCATAGAGGAACTGCCACTGCTTGCGTGGCTCTATGTGGCTTGATAAATCTAAAGTAACTCATGACGGAGCAAATTGCTGTGTTACTCCACAGCAGAGAGTTTTATAATGGGAGGGGCGTGGCTGTTCCCATGCATCCACCTATGCATTCTGAAGTGTTCCCAGATTTTCCAACACTTGTAGACCTGGGAATGCACCTAAATTGTACGCCTCCCCATCAGAGGAACAATGAGGAGAAATATCTTTACTTCTTCTCGTTGTTTCCTCTTTTTAAGTGTGCTGCATTACGCAGCACGTGTAGAAAGAGGAAAATGCTTCTGAGTATTGATTTTGTGTCGTAAGTTGTCCCTTCCTGCACAAAAACAATGTTGCCAACAACACAGGCACATGGTGCCAGGGTTCCTGCTTTGGCGCTAGTCAGTAGTTTGTGCACCAGCACAGGCAGAGAGCAGGAATGTGCTGTTTAATATTAAATGTGACACATTCCTGTCCTTTCCCTTTCAAGCAGAGCAGCAAAGTGGCTTACTGCGTTACACTGCGACAAATATTGATAAATATGGGCCTGATAGTCGGGTCAGATGTTTGTAGGAGCGGCTGATATCACTGATGTGTCCTGCATGGGAGCAGGGCCAGCTCTAGGGCGGTGCGATCGGTGCCACCGCACAGGGCGCTGACTTGGGGTGTGGGCGCGATGTTTATTTAAGAAACACCAGATGCCACGTTCCTTGTCCCAGCATTTTTCAAGCATCAAAAAAAATTTCACCATAACTCCAGTGATTAAGGTTCTCCCTGGAGACAGACCAGAGCGTTATCTGGTAGTGGAAATTTAGACTCATTTTAGCACAGAAGGTTAATATGCCTGCTGCAACGAAGGTGTCCCATTCAGAATACAAAGTACATACTCTTAAATAGGTCAATTGGTTATTGCTTTTGTCAGAGAGATCCTAATGTTACTTGCAGTTTAAAAGTTAAAATCCTAATATAGAGCAGTGAGCTATTAACTGTCAACTGTAAGGAATATATTACAGCTACATGTATTTTTGTCCAGTCTTTCCTTATCCTAATATTGCAAAAAGGGTTCATTTAGGTACAAATTATTTCTCATCATTAAAGAAAACCCCTAACAATGGTGTTACATTTTAAATTCTGTATTTGTGCTTTTCCAGAACAAGAACTCTTAAACTATACTGCCTACCCGTATGGATGACATGACTCCTACACCTTGTAGGCCTCTGTTTTATGTAACATTTCCTATACACTGAATTACACATGTATGATTGTCCCCATGCAACGTATGTGTGAGTGTGATCTAAAGTGTTCTGTCAGCTTAAACTGGTATGAGTGGCACTATAAAACTAAATTAATGTATGAGTCAGTGGTTATGAAGATTTGGGGGGTATTGTCAAATGGTGGTAGTGAAGGAATCTGTGGCAAGGTGGTCATTGGGGGAGGGCGCCAACAAACATTTTCGCACAGGGCGCCGCCAGTACTAAAGCCGGCCCTGCATGAGAGCAGCAGTAAGAGAGTGTACAAGGACTCTGGAAAAGCCAGTTGTCGCCTTTAGTTCCTAACAGCAAGGACCTTGCAGTGTCACAAGCCCAGTATAGATAGCAATATGTAGAAGAGCCACTGGAACCCAGAGTCGTTAGTTCCAGTATAAGCAGTAAGTGGATGATGTACTGTGGTCACCATTGTTAGGGCTAGCAACCACATGGGGCAAAATTTCATGCATTAGTCTAGAATTATTTTGGATGAAATTAGTTGGTTTTAGTCTTGTGCTCTCTGGATGATCATGTCATGTACTGCAAGATTGAAGTTAATGTTCAATTGGCTCGGTTTATTAAATGGTAGTTAGTGTTATATATCAGTGATTGATTCATTAATTATTAGCATCATTGAAGTAAAAAAGTAATAACTGCTTATAGATTTGTGCATTCCTGCTTCTCATTTGTGAGGTGTGCAGATGGATTTGAATGGAAATTCGGACATCACTATGTTCTGGGGTGAAAATGCTTCTGGGGCTTGAGGCAAATGCAGCAACAGTTGATTAAAAGGAGCAAAGCAAGCGAAGGGAGGTTGAAACTTTGAAGACGGAAGTCATGCTCATTTTCATGCATGGTCTTAGAGGGTCAATGGTCATTGCATGAGTGAGGTGCTATGTATTCTTTCATCTTGGGCAATGGGGTTGACCATCATAAGTGTTGAGTTTCGATGCCTGAAACTAAGTAAAATTGTGTCCATGCTTCTCGGCTTCATAGTGTAGACTACTATGTTGGACCTTGAGTGTAGTTGAGTAGATCTGAGATTTATGCAAGTGGAGAATTAAAGGAGTGTACTCTTCTAGCAGGTTCTGTCGATAATTTGTAATTTCCTGTTTAGACAAATCGTCAGGCAAATTTTTTATCCAGTGGCAGTGATGATGTGTTCTCAGCCTTAGAGCAAGTGATGCCCATAGTCCATAGTCTATAAGCAGGGCAGTCGAGTGGAGATCTCCCTATGGTAAAGTATAAGGGACATTTTAAAATAGTTTATTAAACTTTATAATACATTTGTAAAATATGTTTATGTTAAATATTATTGTGAATTAATTGTATATATTTATTTTAAACAGAATAAAAGAAAAAAGTGCTACAGCGTGAGTAACCTATTTTGAATTAAAAGTAATTCATTTAAATATATTAAATTCAAATACAATAATTTTTCTGAATTTAAATTAAGAAATATATTTTCACAGGAAGTATTTTTTTTATTTTACATGAATAATTATTAAAAGTGATGTATGGAATTATTGATGTTTATTTACTTATTGCTACGTTAATTTATAAATTTTAAAAAATTGGTAACCGTTTATAATTAAATAATAAATGTTTTACTTTTAAATACATTTTACATATTGAGATATTTTATATTTATTTACATCTTAACCTATTTTAAATAATGTAATGTAACTGTACATTATTTCCTTTAAGGCTTACATCTAGTCCATTATTTCATTATTTTCTATCAGAGGGTGTTGCAGTACCAGGAGTTGGCCATATGTGGTGCTAGACTGACTTCTGGTTTTTTTTCGTAGTAACTTATCATCGTAAGTTTGGCTCCAGCTCCTTTTTCAGGGCATGGAGACTTGTAATTCTAAACTTTTGAGTAACTTTACACTTACATTTTGTGAACAGACAGAAGTTGTAAAGTTATCAAAAGTGTAAGAGTAAAGTTACACATGTAACGTACTCACAAGTGTAATCTACCTCAGTGAATAATCCCTGTTGTATTTATTTTAACTCACTAAGCATACATTTATTAGCATACAACACAGGTGGAGCTTGTTGCTTTTCTGGAAGGAATGCGTTGTATACAAATTATTATCGTTTTGCTCTCCATCAACCTGGCTTTATTGTTGAACAGAAAATCAGCATCTGTATTAGAATGTGTAAAGGTCGGTGGGGGGGTTGAGCAGTGGGTGTTGATATCCTGTCATTCATGGGAGTCACTCTCCTGCTCAGTCATTGTTAATAGAGATTTGGTGGAGCCTTTGTTGGAGGGTGAAGATGATTGTGTCTGTGTTTGTCCAATTGGAATTGGTGGATGACTGTGTTTCGGTGATGTGTTGCTTCCTCACCCTCCACATCCTCTGGGAGATCCTCAAATGGCTCCCCATCAAACCAAGAAGAACCATAATTCAAAACATAGTCACCAGCTAGCTTTACTACGGCAACTCACTCTATGTAGGAATCACATGCACACGTCCTGAGAGGACTGCAGACAATACAGAATTCATCTGCCAGACTTATCCTCAACCTCTCCAGATGGGCCATATCACCCCCCTCCCCCACCTGAGGAAGCTACACTGATTGCCCATTCAGAAGAGATGTCAATTCAAGATGCTGATCGACATCTACAAAGCCCAACCAAGGCCCAGCAAAAATCAACCACTGTCTGAACCTCCACCAACACACCAAACACCTGCGCTCTGCCTCCTTCTCCCCCGCTCCCCGGCTCCGCATCCGCTGAAGCAACACTGGAGGGCGCTCCTTCTCCTACCTCACTGCCAAGTCCTGGAATGAGATCCCCCTGCACCGTCGAACCTCATCCTGTCTGCTGCAATACAGGAAAGGACTCAAAACCTGGTTGTTCAACTGAAGCCCCTTTAGCGCAGTGTTCACAGCGCCTGGAGACCCTCACGGGTGATTTGTCACGCTTTACAAGTCATGTTTGATTTGATGTGTTCAAATCAAGTACAGTGGGGCTGAGTTGTAGAAGAGGTAATGCAAAGTGTGTGTGTGAAATAATGTTTATGTTTCTTTTTTTTTGTTGTTGAAAGTGGTTGAGGTGTGATTAAAAGGAGGTTGGGGAGTATAATGATCTAACTTCAGCGCTTTGAATTCCACAATTGATGAGAGCCTTGTATGGGAGGGATTGTGCTGTGAAGTGGTGTGTTGAATGTTTGAGGTATTTGAAGCAGGATTCGAAGGCATGCGTCTGGTAATGCAAGGTGGGTGTGTGTGGAGAAGAGATGCGGCATGGCTGAAATTGGTGTGAGTATTTTGTTTATAAAAGTCAGAGTTAGTTGTTGATGCTTGTGTGATGGTGCTAAGGTAGGGCAAAAAGTCTGATCTTGTTGGTTCAGTGTTTTGACCACTCTTTGTTTCAGACTAGCTGAAGGTTGTGAAGGTGGAAGGGTTTTTCTAGATTCTTTTATTGCGGGTTCATATGTTTGAGTGTTTAGAGGTGACTGTTGGAACTGTAAAAAAGAAGCAATAGTATTGGAGTTAGGCATGGTTATAGGGCCTGTGTGGAGCAGAGAGTGATACATGGTTCAAGAGAAGGTAGTCTAGTGTTGGGATATGTGATGGTGAGTAAGAGATGTGTGGGTGATGATATTTGATGAAGGACTTAGTGTACCAAAGTGGAAAATTAGCTGATGTGCAAAGAGGGTGGGGGTAGCCCAGGGCAGAGTTAGCACGTTGAGGAAGAGGATGTAGAGGGAAGAATGTGGTGATAAATTTGTAATAGGGAGGTGTGATTGGGGTGAGAGAGAGTGTGGAGGCATAGCAGGTGCAGCATAAATATTGTACAAAGGTCAGAGCATAGAGACTAGAGATGGAGGGGGGCCAAACTACACAAGAGAGGTGAAGGAGCAGTGAGAGTTAGTGGGCTTGACAAATCCAGATTGTTAGTTGTGGTTGGAGAGAGGAAGGAGAATGTGTGGGAGTGTTTTAGACAGCAGGAGAATGTAAGGTGAAAGGTGTGGAGAAGAGCGGCTCGTGGTTGTGCATGAATGTTTGCTGCAGTTGAGGATGCGGATAGATCGAAATTGATTAATTACAACAAAAGCAACCAAGCAGTGAGCCCAGGAGTACTGCACCTCCCCCTTGTTTCAGATTTAGTCATTCTTGAAATATGATCCTTAGAATGTGCACCCACTATAGGTACTCGCTGCCCGAGGGGGCTGCCGTAGTGCCACATTGTAATAAAAAACACAAATAGTGGTGCTCCAAACCGTCGATATTCATGTAAAGAAGTCCAGATCAAGATTTGATGTATTCCATATAAGTTTTATTTTACTTGTATACAATGGGAGAAACACCAGACGTTACAGCAAACAGGCAACGCGTTTCATTCACAGCATGAGAATTTCTTCAGGGCATTTGAATTGCATGTCATTTGTCAATATCTTGATTTCCACTTTTCACCATGGGAGAAATTCCTTATCATGTGTGGACGGGATCCCTGCCAAATTATTAACCCGAGATCCATTATGGTTCTGGCCGGTCTGCCCTTGTTGTTGACACCTTGATACATGTCCCAAAAGCGACACACCCGCCGTCACTCACTTTACCTCAGTCTCGGCATCAGAAGAAGTTGGCTGTTTGCTATAACATATGTGGTTACTCCCTTTTTTATGCAATGAAAAAAATAAAAAAGATATGCAGTATATCAAATCTTGATCTGGAATTCTTTACTTGAATATAAACTGGTGGACCACTATTTGAGTTTTTTAGATCGAGGATGATTGTTGGGACAGTGTGCT
Organism: Lissotriton vulgaris; assembly: GCF_964263255.1. Taxonomy (NCBI): domain Eukaryota; kingdom Metazoa; phylum Chordata; class Amphibia; order Caudata; family Salamandridae; genus Lissotriton; species Lissotriton vulgaris. The sequence continues at coordinate 327,270,905 of NC_141693.1, forward strand.
CTGTGGGTTCTATCTGAGAGGGAGGCTTCTACCAGGACCAACTTTCCTGCCTTGTAATGGAGGGGAGCCATACCCAGCGGAACTATCCCGCTCTGTAATGGGGATGGGGAACCAAACAACAATTGCCCCACCTTGTGAAAAAGTAGTTAAAAACAACAGCAGCTGTACCACACTGTAATGGGGATGCAGATTGGAGATCTCTAATGAGGATGAGTCTACCCAAGAGCAACCAACCTGACCCATAATGGAGGACTATAATCAATAGAGGCCATCCCACTTTGTTGTATGGAGACATGCTTATCTGTTGGAGATTAGATTTGGCCAGAGTTTCTGGTTCTAGGCATTTCCAGACCACAACAGATCCAATCAGGCCCAAACAGGGAAGACTCTACAAGAAGATTCTCTTTACCTCAATATTTCAACTGGATGCCTTAAGAGTGGTTTTTAAGTAGGTGCTGTTAGGTGTAAAGGTCCCAATGGTATCCTCATTAAATTGTTAGGGCTGATAACCAATCACAACAATGACTGGTCTGTCAAATTGATGGACAGGTTGTAGTGTGGTTCCTATATTCCCAATAGGCTCTGCGCATTGGAATAACATAAACGACAGTGTAGACGTAGGACTGAGGTCGACTAGGTCTCTATTGAATATGTTAGATTTAATTATGTGTGCCAGCTAGCTCAGAGGTCACTAGAAACGTTCTCGAGTAAACAAGAAGGTGTTAGCTTTCCTGAATAGACAAGAAGGGATTTGTTTCTGGCAACCGCATAAACATGACAACTTTGCTCCCCTAAAATAAGGAGTATATCTCCAGAGTCGCGGAAACAATAGATAGCTATTTCACTCAGTCAATCGTGCATGCTTAGTTTCACCAGGAGTGCAGAGAAATAGAGAGACGGGCGTTTTCAATAAAGTCGTTATTTATGGAGCCGTCTACTTTCTCATGCAAGAGAAGTGAATTGCCACAATTTCAATACTTGTCATTAAGTAAAGTGCGTACAGTAAAAGGAGTATTACGAAATAATACTGTAAAAGCATTTATATGGTTTCTAAGCCATAAGATACTTAAAATGGATAAAATACATACAACGATAAAATAATGACTAAACATACTCAACTGGTGTTTCTAAGATACGCCTACCCCAGTGTACCTAACCTAAGCCTAGTACAGGGAAGCAGTAGATGAGTTATAGTTTTTGCCAAGAATCTGAATCAAGAATTCTCTGTGGGTCTAATCAGCTCCGTACCTTGGTTATAGAATGAAGGAGGTTTTGTATCTCTTTCTCGGGACTCGATCTCCCAGCAACCCTCAAGGGTGACCGGAAAACACTGGAGCTGGATTTCTCGGCAGGAGAAAAGACAGCGTCTCTCTCAGTGCTTCAGTGGGAGGGTCGGCTTCGGCAAGTAGATAGCCGATCTGCTCCAAACCACCGTGTGTTGCTTAAGGCAGATGCTGGTATATTTATACCTGGAAGGTGCCGAGTTTGACGTAAGGTTGGACATAAGACGTCACTAAGAACTCGCAGTTCTTTCAGGACTCCAGGAGTTCTAGGACAAATCAATACAGAATCAGGGGGAATTCCCGGGCTGCTGGAGGCTTGGTTTGTTTAAGAACACGTTGTGCTTTCTAGGAGTCTATGGGAGTAGCCTTGCCGTATTTGGACTGCATTGGCTATGTCTTAATATGGGAATGGTTCTTATGCCTGTATAAGGGTATGATTTGATATACCCACATAAGGGCATGAAATCGGGAATATTAACTAGAGTCCTAGAATCATCTACAACACCCACTCCACGTATAATATGCATCATTACTAAATACTAAGCAATGTATAAGCATATCTAAGCATGTGTTTACCATCCCTACCCAAAATACATAAATTGCATTTGAAATGGTATATACACGAAAGATTAGTATTATACTGTACGTTTTCAAGCAGTGGTATCATTCAGATAATGCATATATTGTACATTTAGAATGTTGACTGAATGAATCACAAATTTACATTTATGAAATGGCTCGTAATACAGAAGAGAAGGTCGAGACCATTTCATCACATATTTATACAAGACTGTACATGTGCTAGAGACTAAGAAAAATAGTGTCTCTAGAGTTTCTAAAAATAGAAATCTTGTTCTCTAAGAATAGTTCTACTTCAAGCAGAGTATCATGTGACAAAAAAGGGTAAATTTTTTGGGAACTGGAAAAAATCAATTTCGCCCTTAAGATTCTGTTTACCAAAACTGAAGGCTGAATTCAGAGTTCAGAGAACGCTGTGTGCTCGTATTTTCAAAAGTTATTCTCCTTGTTAGGAGAAAACATTAATTCAGATAGGCTCGTAAACAATTCGTCTACAACAGTCGGTGAAAGTTTGACCAAATCCGAAAAAGTGAAAATAGTGCATATGTGAGATGCATTAACGTCAGCATTATCTGGATCAGCAATGTTCACAGAAGGTTGTACCTGTGTGCCGCTTTCATCTCGTACCTCACCGCCACCTAATCGTAATGGTGAGGTCTCAACGAATGCCGTCATCAGAATGGGTAGCCGCTGGGGACAACAGGTTGCATGAGCCATTACCGAACCAAGCAAAGTATCGACATCCATAGGTACTGCTGATGGAAGTGTGAGACAGACGTCTAACACGCATTCTTCTCCGCATAGCAGGCATCGTAGAACAGGTAAGATGCAATCTTGCGAGATTGGTCTGAATGAAAGAAACCAGGTAGTATTCAGATCTCTTAGCTGAGCCAAGCCGAGGACTTTAATAATCCGCTCTCGGTATTGCATTGCTAGGATCGAGTCTTCCATTGTAGCCTGAGTTTTGTCTGTGACTTGACTTGCCATATCGGAGCAGAAGGAACAAAAATAAGATTCCTGCTACGAGTCCGAAGATGAGAGGCAGGCCGCCGAACACAGAGTGCACGAAATTCGGGAAGATGATCAGGGCTGCTTCAAAGGATGCTAACAGTCCCGAAAAAATTGTCTTAAATACATGTGCGATGCCACTGGTATCAGACATGTTTAAGATTTGGCTTAATATTTCTACGAAATGTACGGGGCAATTTGTTGATAATAATGTATGTATCTCTGCTGCTGTCCTTGCGACTTGCAGGTCATACGTTTCTCTAGACGAGGTTAAAGGCACAGTTGTTTGTAAAAGAATAGACTTCATTCTGCTTAAAGTATCAATTCGAATAGAAGAGATATTCAAAGAAGGCCATATTTCTGCCTCCATGTCTAGCTTGTTGTTTGGATACAATACTTGCATACAACAAGTGACCCTGGAAGTAACGCTCACGAGATAGGCGGTTCCTGGCACCATGCCACAAAAGCTGTGGTCACTCTTTGGAACGTAGCTGCCATTGGAAAGCTGTCTGAAAAAAGGCTCTATCTGTGTAGCAGGGGTGCCGTGCAGGTGGCATGAAAGGTTATTTGATGAACCTTCGCAGGCTCCGTGTAAGTTAATTCCTTGACACAGAAGTGTACCACTTAGTGAATTTTTACAGTTGTTACCACTAAGGAATACCTCTTTCTTGCTTCCACTCCAACATCTATGTGTGTAAGGTAAATTCCAGGTTGACTTGATGTACCCTTTACTTTGCAATATTGAAACTGAAAAGTTGTTATCGGAATTGTAATGGTGCCATGTATTATCCTTTTAATGACAGGTCTTTCGGAGACTGTCAATGGTAATCTTTCTGGTTTTTCAATGCTCAGCACCGTATAGTCTGCCCCTCTTTGTGCCAAAGAGATTTGTTTATCAGTAAGGTTATAGATAGAAAATAATTACGTTTATCAGACTTCATGGCACGTAGCCTGAATGCAGATTTTGTAACGTCCAGCCAAACTGTACAATAGAACGTAATTGGGACTGGCCATGTTGTAACATTAGCATATAATGTTCTATTATATCAATAGCAGATGATACAATGCTGTCCAGTGAATAAATTCAGGAGACCAGAGTCGTTAACCCATTGTCCACTACAGACAGTGATTTTTCCAAATTAATACAATCAATTTCTCATATTTTTTCTGCAGTTTCAATTTGCATTACTTTCCAAGCTTCATTGTAAGCTGCATATATACCGGCGTATATGAAACGTTTTTGATGCTGTTTGCGAGGCCCCAGTATGAAATCTCGCAAGTCAGCACCTTCTTTAAGTAAAGTCAAGTGTTGTTTAATTTCAGGTAGTGTGGATTTCTGTAGCCATTCGAGGCATAGTTTTCCTACACTATATGTTGTAATTATCCCTGGATGTTGTCTCTGGGAATATCTTGGGTCTGGCCTATTCTGTTTGAACCCCTGTACTTTGTTCAGGAATCTATTTTGACAGTTATTAGTGTCTGTGGGCCAGATCACCAATTTGTTCTAATTAGGAAGTGTTCTTTTTTGTTTTAAAATATGGGATACGTCTATCTCCACTTCTGTAATGCTATTACTATCAGGTATGAGTTTTGGTATAGACGGTTTGTTTAAGTCTTTTATCCTGGCTAGGCCAAGACAGGTCATTTGTTGAATGGTGTCATTCAGGAACATTATTTGTTCTGTGATCATGCAGGCTCTGAATAATGATTCTAAACCTTGTACCCCAAACTGTTTTTGTCTCAATGTTGTTTTTCCAAAATTCAAAACCAAATGTAGACATTTTTTAATAAAAATTTTCAGAATAAATCAGTTTAGTATTTGTCAACATGTTTTTCATTCCTGTCTTATTCATAATTTTAAAATAAAACATTTCTGGATCAGTGATATTAAAGCCTGAAAAGTATGGGAATTTTTCAAAAAATGTTTTTGAGCTGCCTTTCGGCGGAGTTGGACAATGTTCCCATTGATTATACATTAAAACATTTCTAGGATTTGCTGATTTATGCAAATAATGATGCCCATAATGATTATAGCAATACATTTCTTCATAATTTGATGAACCTTGTAAATAATCATGTTCTGTATATTTAGCTGACATTTGTAAATCTGACATTATATTGTTAATATTTTCAAAGTCCCAATCATCAGAGAAAGTACTAGGTGATACAAAGTCACTTAAAGAAATCTTGAATTGATGTGGATATTTCAAGAGTTCAACCGGGCCATAGTTGTCGTAATCAGTAGTGTCCCACGCTACACCACCAGATATAGGAATGGCTGTGATGTTCACTGATGATAGTTCTCTTTTTCCAATGTGAGATGATCTGTGAGGTTTTAGAACCAAGTTGATGTTCTGACTTGCAGTGTCCATTGTACTATATTTTCCATCAATCATTCTTCCCAAGCTTAGAATTGAAATGAGCCAGAGCAGGAGGAAAAGTACACCTAACACAATCCACAATTCAATCCACGGTGAAATCAGATATGTTTCCCCAAGTTGATGAAAGAGTTCTGTAATGTTGTCTTTGAAAGTTTTGTTTGCTGGCTTGTCCTCATGTTCACTTGGATCATCAGAAAAGTCATCGAAATTGATGAAGTAGCCAGATGCAGTTCTGTCAATTGTTTGGATGGCATCAGGATTGTTATTAATCTTTGTAGTTGCTTCTTCCTTTTTCATATTGGTATAGTCCGAGGCTACATCATTGTAGACATGTGTTTCTTGACGAACTGTTGCAATTTGGGTTTCAAGAGGCACAATTTCCATGGCTTTATTGCATAGTCCTTTTTTATTCACTACAGGTTTATCAAATGTGATTAGTCTCTCAGCTTGAACCTCTTGGATTGTAGCAAGGTTTGGTCTTCTGCTACTTCTTGGGAGTCCACTGGGCCTACTACTTATTATTGGCCACATGGTTGTGGTTTTACCAGGTCGATTGATACAACTCTGTTTTCCCTTTTACCAGCAAGGGGCGGTAGTACGACTGATCTTGTTCCGCTGATAGCTAAGACAGGTACTAATTTTCTGTAAGAAGGCCCAAATTCCTTCTTTACCGCAATCTTTTCTCTGACCAGATCCCCAATCTTTGGAATCCAGACAGGTCTTGCTTGGACAGGTGGTTTCTCTTCAGTGTCAGTTGGCTTTAGCTTTGTGTTACTTAGACTTCTTCCCATTTCATTCAAGTCCTGTAAAACAGCCAAACGATCTTTGATATCAAAAGCTTTTAGTTCCACCACTGAAGTCTGACAACCGAGATCTTCGATTATCATTCTTGTACCAAACAAAAGCTCATACGGAGTGATTCCACCCAGAGAATTTCTTGGCAGATTATTAAGACTACGTTGGACACTTATTAGATGTTTGACCCACCCATCACCTGAACCTAATACCCTCGCTGTTATAGATTGCATTATGTCACAGTTTTTTCTTTCCACTACCACATTTCACTCAGGATGGAATGGACTAGAGTACCGCAATGCAATGCCCAAGCTGGTCATGGCCTCCTTGTAAGCTCGAGAGCTAAACGCAGGACCCTGGTCAGAATGTAGCATGCCAATTGCGTATGTGCCGATAAAGACTCGCAGTTCTGGCGTCAGCCGAGCGCTGGGGCCACATCCAAATGAATCTTGTGCAGGAATCCACTGCGACCATGATATATTTATAGTTGGTATCCCTTTGTAAGGGACCACAGTGGTCCAGGTAGACAAACCCTAATGGTTTATATGAGATCAGAAGGGGCGTCTGTGCTGGTCGTTTCACTGTTGATACTTTCATTCTTTGGCATATTTCACATTCTAGAACATAATTTCTAGTCCTAATCTGTGTTCCATGTTTGGAATTGTCCTATCCCACACTCCAGGGATTACGGCAAAAGGAATATTATTCGCATCAGTTTTGAATGAGTATTTTACTGGAAAGCCTTTCGGGAGTGTCTTATTACTGTTTTTTACTGAAGCACTGACAGCTTGCATTATTTTGCTGTCTATTTTTGTTTTTGACCGGGTGATTGCAGCTCCGGAAGCCGTTCGCACAGACGTCTTCGCGGCCTCAGCCAATGAATTCCCTACAACGTGAACGCCATCACGCTGATGACTCAGTGTATGTATCACGTGAGTCTTTTGTAGTTCTTTCTGTAAAAGAACTACTTGTCCCCAGAGCATTTTATGCTTTATTGTGCCACCTTTTGCATCTTTGAAACCATTTTGAACCCAGTTCTGTAAGTATTCATTGTAAGACTGGACGCAGTAATATGAATCGCACACTATTAGTGTGGGGAATTCGTGATCTGTATTTTCAAGCGCCATCTTAAAAGCCTGTAGTTCAGCTCGCTGAGCTGTACAATCTCCAAGTGATTGAGTTTTATTGACCAATGGTCTAAATTTTCCTTCGTGCCATCGACCTTTAACAATCGCACATGCAGCACTATATGCTTGTTTGTGCTGAACCGTCTGTATATATTATACAGCCGTAATGTTCCAGAGGTAGAATTTCAGTTGGCAGAGGCAGGGCCGGCCCTAGGCATGTGCAAAGTGTGCACCTGCACAGGGCCGCCAAACCCCAGGGGCCGCCACGACGAGGATCGGATCAGGATCACTGGCACTGGCGGCCCCCTCGCACACACATTTCAACTTGAGACATCGCAGGCCTGGACATCGAAAACCGGGAATCTAAAATGGGCGAAATTGAAAATATACCTAGAAGGCCTCTTGGGAAGAAAAGCTGTGGCCTGGTTGGTTGCTCTAGAATGAGAACGTGCACAAAAACGGTTCAAACGTAATCTTGTAGGCTGGCCTGATAAAGTACAAATAGCTTTACTATATGTGAAACAATCACGATCACAGACATGCATTTTAATTGGCCTTTCTTTTAATTATAGAAATATATCCCTATGCTTTACTGCTTTGTGTATTAGATAAATTGAGAAGCAGACTTCTGCAGTAATCGCAGGGCTCATTTAGTTTTCAATAGATTTTCCTTTAATTTAGATCTTTTTATTTGCCCGCGCCATGGCATTGATCACGAGTTTGTTTGCAGACACAATAATTACATTATGTTTACTCTTTCACCTCCTAATTACAGCTTCGCGAATAAAGCTACTCGAGAATATTTCAGGGTTCAATTTCGAAGTGGGCACATTCCTTTACTGAATGTCCTGGAAAAACAGGCTGAGAGTTCATTAAAGGTGTTTTGTAAAACTATAAAGCACTCACAGGCCTCATTAGAGTGCAGCAAAATGAACGTCCAATTACTACCATCATTACAAAAACCTATAATATGTGCATTAAAGGGATGGAGAGAGAATTGGGGAAATGTGAATTGCCCTGGTGCAGCATCATATGTATTTTATTATTAACTGCAGTTTTTAGGTTGGATGTAGAGACACCACTAGCTGTCGTCCCAGCCTCATTTTACCAAATAAAATATATAAAATAAATAAAAATTCTTATATACATACCTATTGAGGATTTGGGTCGGCCCTCTTCATCCAAGGGATCTGTAAATCTGCCATTCACTATTTGCTTCCCCCACTAAAACACGAGGCATGTTGTCATGGACGAGCCCACTTGCTTGTACTGCTAGAGACCGCATTTTACCTTTCACATGTCAACATCTGCCTAAAAATAAGTGCACTTTGGTGCGAGGGATGTTTGCCTAACACTTTATTTTGTCCCTTATTTTTAGCCTTTTATTCTTTATCCTTTTTAGTAATCCTTCTGTTTTAAACTACGTCTTCAGGTTACAGTAATTGAAAGTCAATTGCACCTTTTCTGTGTACCCAAAAGACTTATATATTACTGTGATGTCCATTAAAACAAAAAAAGACCTCTACACCTGTTGTAAGTACACTTGCCAGCTAGCAATGTACCCATGCTGTTGTTTTTTTTTAATATATACTGGCTATTTTCATTTGTTTTTTCAAAGCTTATGGCCACCAAATTTCTGCACGGGATGGGTCACACACCACTCAGCCAGGTTGAATTCCCGAAGCCGGAGGCCCGACCCAGTTATTATGCATACCACCAAGCAATGGGACTGCAGCGACGCGTTGTTGTTTTAATTTCAGTTTCACTTACTTGCCCAGCCTGGCAGCCAGCCAGCCAGCAGGTTGGGTCCCAGGGCCGTCAATCTTAGTCCTACTACCAATGACGTGTCGTGACGGCCCTGGGACAGTCAGCCCGGGCCCCACCTACGCTCCCTGCACAGGGCCACCATGAGCCTAGAGCCGGCCCTGGCAGAGGACATTCGTATTCATATTGGAGGAATTCTTGTGTTTTCAAGTTAGAATCAAATTCGTAAACTACGTCTGATGCAGCAAGAGAAATAACCCATTGTATCCATCTCAGATGTAATGCTTTAGCATTCAGAATGCTTGCTCTTGTTACTGCTTCTTGTGCAGGTATCGGTGTAACGATTATTATGCGTTTACCTTGTGCCAGGGCTCTTTCTTTTGCTATAGCAGTTTGTACCGCAGTTAGAATTTTTGTCAGTGGAACTGAATTTCATTTCAGCTTGTGTGTACAAGTGTGATTTGTAAGCTATTGGTACCGTTTCTCCTTCATTAGAGGTCAGGTATGTAAATCCGCATCTTCCTGGGATGACTCGGATTACAAGGTTGCGTTCGTTCGCGCATGTTTGCAGTTTTGTTTTAGTTAACATATCTGTTTGTAATGATCGTAAAATTTCTGTGTGTTTCTGAGTCCAATTAATTGCTTTGAAATCAGGTTTTATTAGTTCGTAGAGCGGTTTAACCCTCTCTGCATAATTTAGAATGTAAGTTCTTCCGAAATTCAGGAAACCTAGAATTGATTGTAAGTTTTTCAGCATTTTTGGAGCTTGTAGTACTGCACACTTCTCTAAGAAGTTGTCCGCTAGGCTTTTGCCTTCACTTGATAACTCATATCCTAAAAATAGGACAGTGAGGTGGGCAATTCGTGACTTTTTAAAGTTACATTTGTACCCTTCAGATGCGAACATCAGTATTATGGTGTTCACTTTTTTCAAGTGTGTCTCCAGGTCATCGTCTGTTAGATGGATATCGTCCACATAGGATAATGCCTCATCATCATACATTTGTAGTAACTCTGTTACTCTGGCTGAAAATAATCCTGGGCTGTTCTTGAATCCCTGTGGGAGACGTCAAAATGGCTTTTGGGCCCTTATACTGGAGAAAGCGGTCAAATACCTGCTTTCTGGTGCAATGTTTTGACAGAAGAAACCATTTGAAATATCTAATGTCGTTTTATATTTTTTGCGCACGATGTTATTCATCAGTGCTGCACTGTGTGAATTTTGTACTACAAATGTTTTGCAACAGGGGTTTAAATGTCTGTAGTCCAATACTAGACAATATGAATCGTCTGGTTTGGATACAGGAAACAAAGAATTATTCATTTGTGAGGTGCATGTTTCAATCACCCTTTGGTACTCAAGTTGATCTAAGATCTCCCAGACTTGTTTTTTAGCTTCTTCAGGATACTGCCTTTGTGCAGTAGGTTAATTTTTTAACTGGATTTTATGGTGAGGAGAATCCTCATCCCATCCTACATGATTTTTATATAATGCAGGAGATGGAGCCACTGCCCATTTTCTAGCATATGTGTATTTTTTATGAATTGGAATGTGATTTGAGAATGCAGGCATAATCATTTCTTCACCATGTGGGCACTCCCTGACAAACTCTGGTGGCCAGTCCTTTTCTGCTAGAAGGATATCACAACCTTTAGATAGGTTCTCCCAGAAGAGACCTCTTATTTTTCTAGTTTTGTCCCCCTCTATACGTAATGTTATTTCATATAATTTATGAGGCACACTGACTCTCGTGTCTGCAGTTTCCACTTGAATGTATTCATTCGTGTCCACTGTCTCTAGAAGATTCATCAGGATCTTGCGAGCTATGGTCACTTCTGCTGCGCTGTCTAGCATTGTCTGGTCCCATTCTCCGTTCTTGATTTGTGTCCTCAGAATCCTCGGCATGTTTTACTTTAATACTGGCTACCTTATTTTTGGGAAATTGTAATTTTTTACTTTGATGAGCAGGTTATTTGTCTTTGGACTTGACGCGCTCTTCTTTATGTTCTGACCGTCCTCTTCTTTCCGATTTCTGTGAGGAAGTATGAAAAGATCGAGAGGGACGTGTATCAGTATCTTGATATCAGTAAGGTTTTCTAAAATTCTCCCTATTTCTAAGATTATATCTTTTCTCAGAGAGCTCCCGTTGTGGAGACTTACCCCCCCCCCCTCCCCCCAGTCTGGAGATCTATCTCTCCACTGGGGAGACCTTCCTCTGGTCTGAAACTGTTTTTCTCTGGAAGTGGTTTGCTTATTACCCTCCCACTTCTTTTTAGGAGTTATTAAATTATTTTTAATGAAAGTCTTTTCAGGATTTTCTGTTACTTGTGGTTTTAGTGGTTTACCCCCCAAACTGTCTCTACCTAATTCTACATAGGCTTTTTCAATTATTCTGGCAAGTTCAAAAAGGTTGTTTTGCTATATCTGTTTCTTTTAATTTTTGGCGGATTGCTGTACCGTCAATTGTCAATTGAACTAATTGCCTATATGCTTTTGTTAATTGTTTTAGTTGAACTAAAAGTTCTCTGTCTGACATTTCTTCAATGTCCGGATGTTGTGTATAGCTGGCTAGAACCGGCCATGTGGCTCCTGGTCTACCTAGTGGACCGAGCCTGGTAATGTGATTTTGATGTTTTAGGGCGCCATTAAACCAGAGCTCATGCTCTTGGTAAGTTAGTGGAACTTCAACGTCCTCAAATGAACATATTCCGCTGGAGGTTCCCCTGCTTTGTAGTAGTGGAACTCGTGTGTTACAGCATTTTCTGCTGGAAAATGTATCCAAGAATATAATACCTCTGTCTGCCGAAATTCATGTGCCTCTACCACAAATGTGACTGTACCACCTCTCGATGATACACCATTTTCAATAAGTTTTATAGTTACACTTTTCCTTGCATTTACCGGGATGAGCTTCGCATCCAGGTCATTTTCTTGGAGACTTGTGTCTTCCGTCAAAAGTTGAGCTGCTAGTCTAGCTCTCTCCCTTTCGTCGTCACTCTCTGTCATTTTGCTGACAGAAAGTTTGCAGAGCAAGTTTCAAGGAAACAAAGATTAGGTGCACAATATTTTGGAACACTGTATCCTTCAACGTTGATTAAACCAAAAGCTAATACATAGGAATCTCTTCCTACTAAGTTCTGGCGGATATTAACCTTTTTACCCACTCCAGACGTCTTACGGAGTTTTTGCAGGAAAAAAGGGGTCTGTGTGAAAAGCACGACTGAGTTACTCTAGTATCTAGCGTTAAATTATCGCCTTACCAAACGTTGGGCGCCATGTAGTGTAGTTCCTATATTCCCAATAGGCTCTGCGCATTGGAATAACATAAACAACAGTGTAGACGTAAGACTGAGGTCGACTAGGTCTCTATTGAATATGTTAGACTTAATTATGTGTGCCAGCTAGCTCAGAGGTCACTACAAACTTTCTCGAGTAAACAAGAAGGTGTTAACTTTCCTGGACAGACAAGAAGGGATTAGTTTCTGACAACCGCATAAACATGGCAACTTTGCTCCCCCAGAATAAGGAGTATATCTCCAGAGTCGCGGAAACAATAGATAGCTATTTCACTCAGTCAATCGTGCATGCTTAGTTTCATCAGAAGTGCAGAGAAATAGAGAGACTGGCGTTTTCAATAAAAGTGGTTATTTATTGAGCAGTCTACTTTCTCATGCAAGAGAAGTGAATTGCCACAATTGCAATACTTGTCATAAAGTAAAGTGCGTACAGTAAAATGAATATTACGAAATAATACTGTAAAAGCATTTTTATGGTTTCTAAGCCATAAGATACTTAAAATGGATAAAATACATACAACGATAAAATAATGACTAAACGTACTCAACTGGTGTTTCTAAGATACGCCTACCCCTGTGTACCTAACCCAAGCCTAGTACAGGGAAGGAGTAGATGAGTTATAGTTTTTGCCAAGAATCTGAATCAAGAATTCTCTTTGGGTCTAATCAGCTCCGTACCTTGGTTATAGAATGAAGGAGGTCTTGTATCTCTTACTCAGGACTCTATCTCCCAGCAACCCTCAATGGTGACCGGAAAATAATGGAGCTGGATTTCTCGGCAGGAGAAAAGACAGCGTCTCTCTCAGTGCGTCAATGGGAGGGTCGGCTTCCTTCGGCACTCGCATCAGCAGGGCGTCGGGCAAGTAGATAGCTGATCTGCTCCAAGCCACTGTGTGTTGCTTAAAGCAGATGCTGGTATATTTATACCTGGAAGGTGCAGAGTTTGACGTAAGGTTGGACATAAGACGTCACTATGAACTCGCAGTTCTTTCAGGACTCCAGGAGTTCTAGGACAAATCAATACAGAAACAGGGGGAATTCCCGGGCTGCTGGAGGCTTGGCTTGTTCAAGAACACGTTGTGCTTTCTAGGAGTCTATGGGAGTAGCCTTGCCGTATTTGGACTGCATTGGCCATGTCTTAATATGGGTATGATTCTTATGCCTGTATAAGGGTATGATTTGATATAACCACATAAGGGCATGAAATCGGGAATATGGTAGGGTGTTAAGAGCAGTGTCCATAAACACACTGGGCCTTATTAACAGCAGCGGCCGGTAGTGGGAGTACCAGCCGGGCAGTGACGTAGGGAGGGGGAGGGGCATGGTGGGGGGTAGTAATGTATGGATTATGGAGTTTAACAGGTAAGTAAACATATAAATAATTCAAACGAATGTCATTACGCACACTGCATCACATTTGGTGATGCAGTGCAAGCAACAAAATTCGTTTTATTTATTGATATGTTTACTTACCTGGTAAACTCCGTAATCCATACATTACTAACCCCAACCTGCCCCTCCCCCACCCTACGTCACCGCCCAGCCGGTACTCCGAATACCGGCCGCGGCTGCTTATTAAGAGTGGGTCAGTTAATTCCGAACCATGCGTAAACCCATGTTTACGAAATAATGGGAATTACGAGGTAAAAGATATTTACCGTATCCGATAATTATCTAATGCGGTCGTACAAGGGAAACATGAACGGTATTTACCGTACCATGCGGCTTTTGATGTGTTAAACACCAAAACTCCTATTTTATTCTTTTCAATCCCCATAAAATTGTGATAGGCACTATTTATTGAACCATATAAATAGCATGCCCCATGGTATCTTTATGTATCAGGTGCACTAAATTGCACCTACAATCTTAATCAGGGCCACTGTGTCTGAATTCGTGCTGATGAAGGAAAATTACACGCAAACACCAAATTCCAGTCTGCTGTTTATCTGGCTAAATATAACTATTTTACATTAGCAATAAAATCTCATATTCCAATCAGGCACTGCTCCTTAAAAGATGTATCAGTTTTCTAATGTAACACATGAAATTACGTAAGAAGTAACAGCTGAGGTAAGAAGTGAATAGACTTTGCAGGTCATGCCACTGCACAAATACCATGTTATGTTATTATGATATGTTATTTTTATTTGTAAAGATTGGACTTTTGTTAGGAAAGCAAACTAGTTGCTGTAAAAGAAAAACAAAAGAAACCAGGGGTAGAAATGTATCTTTTACCAATTCTAGGTTTTACGGCCCATCAAACCTTCAGCAGATATGGGCGCACAACCATTTCAGAACACACACATTTCAGAAATAAACTCTAAACAGTAGTTGTACTGCCAGTGGTTAAACAAATTGCAATCATTCTTCTCATCATCTTTGTGTGTTTGATATACCATCTTAAATGCAAAGGGTATGCCCAGATAGGGGTCTGGAGCACACTGTGACACTGGAACCAACCTACACCGAAGTGATGAGCCCCAGTCAGGGCAAAACCAGTCTTGGGTTGCTGTTTTCTGGTTCAGGGAGGACCTAGCCTGGCAGTTCAGTCTGGGCTGTTCCTATTAGAGTAGGGTCAAGTCATATTTGCATATGTCAGGATCCAAATTGCAGTGGCATGGAGGGCAAAAGAATGATGGATTGGAATATTACTCTGAGGGATTGCCAGTGGTTAGACAAATTGCAAGTGTTGGAAAGTGCCCCTTTCTTATGGTCACCCCCCACCTTTTGCCCAAACACTGATGGTTATGATTTTGAAAGTAAAGTGCACTGGGCCCCACTAATTAGTCTCCAGTGCTAGTGCTCTCTCCCTAAAACTGATACCTGTGAATTGGTAACACCAATTGGCAAGGACTTTAACCGCCTTATAAGTACCTGGTAAATGGTACTTATAAGGGGCTTGGGAGTCAAAGGGGTGACCAGGGCCTGAAACACCTTCTGTGCCATCCTGAGTAACCCAAGTAAACAGATGACAGCAGTCCTGCCACTGCAGACTTCTGGGCCAGTGCAAACAGCTCAAACTCAGGGTTGCTTTCACCATGTGTGGCAAGGTCAAAGCACTATTTTTAATATATGCCAATCACCCCTAAGGAAGGCCTCCTGAGCCCAGGGGACAAACCACATTATATTAAAGGTGAGTATATATAAGTGAAAGCTTATGTGTCCATATAATAGCCACTTTCCATTAAGGGATACTAGAAGTGTTCAGCAACCTCTAGGTTGCTGGCTCCATTATGGTACTGCCGAAATATGTCATGTTTAGTATCAAACAACTTGCCTCATCACCCCGGACATGTTTCCTGTGTCAGATTCGATGCGGCATGCACTCAGGTGGCTACCTTAGAAGTTGCCCACCTGATTGCGCCAACCTTTACTGTGGAATGGCTGGCACCCCTCACACAGCTGCATGCCACACACAGCTGCATGCCACACAATGCTGCACGCCACACACTGCTGCACGCCACACACTGCTGCACGCCACAAACTGCTGCACGCTGCAGGCCACACACTGTTGCATGCCTCACACTGCTGCACGCCACTCACTGCTGCATGCCACACACTGCTGCACACCTCACACTGCTGCACGCCTCAGACAGCTGCACGCCACACACTGCTGCATGCCACACACTGCTGCACACCTCACACTGCTGCACGCCTCAGACAGCTGCACGCCACACACTGCTGCACGCTGCAGGCCACACACTGTTGCATGCCTCACACTGCTGCACGCCACTCACTGCTGCATGCCACACACTGCTGCACACCTCACACTGCCGCATGCCACACACTGCAGCACACCTCACACAGCTGCACGCCACACACTGCTGCACAATCCCACACTGCTTTACGCCTCACACTGCCGCACGCCACACACTGCTGCATGCCACACACTGCTGCACGCCACACACTGCTGCACGCCACACACTGCTGCAGGCCTCACACTGCTGCATGCCTCACACTGCTGCACGCTGCAGGCCTCACACTGATGTTCGCCTCACACTGCTGCACGCCACACACTGCTGCATGCCACACACTGCTGCATGCCACACACTGCTGCATGCCACACACTGCTGCATGCCACACACTGCTCCACGCAACACACTGCTCCACGCCACACACTGCTGCACGCCACACACTGCTGCACGCCACACACTGCTGCACGCCACACACTGTTGCACGCCACACACTGTTGCACGCCACACACTGCTGCACGCCTCACACTTCTGCACGCCTCACACAGCTGCACGCCACACACTGCTGCACGCTGCAGGCCACACACTGCTGCATGCCTCACACTGCTGCACGCCACTCACTGCTGCATGCCACACACTGCTGCACACCTCACACTGCCGCATGCCACACACTGCCGCACACCTCACACAGCTGCACGCCACACACTGCTGCACACCCCACACTGCTTTACACCTCACACTGCCGCACGGCACACACTGCTGCACGCTACACACTGCTGCACGCCACACACTGCTGCACGCCACACACAGCTGCACGCCACACACTGCTGCACACCACACACTGCTGCACGCCACACACTGCTGCACGCCACACACTGCTGCATGCCACACACTGCTGCACGCTACACTGCTGCATGCCTCACAGTGCTGCACGCCACACACTGCTGCATGCCTCACACTGCTGCACGCCTCACACTGCTGCACGCCTCACACTGCTGCACGCCTCACACTGCTGCACGCCGCACGCTGCTGCTGCACTCTGCACACTGCTGCACGCCACACACTGCTGCACGCCACACACTGCTGCACGCCACACACTGCTGCACGCCACACACTGCTGTAGGCCTCACACTGCTGCACGCCTCACACTGCTGCACATGTCACACAGCTGCACGCCACACACTGCTGCACGCTGCAGGCCACACACTGTTATCACTCAGGGACACAGGGACACCACCATATCACTCTAGGACACCACCACATCACTCTAGGACACCACCACATCACTATAGGAAACCACCACATCGCTCTGGGACACCACCACATCACTCTGGGACATCACCACATCACTCTGGGACACCTCCACATCACTCTGGGACACCTCCACATCACTCAGGGACACCACCACATCACTCAGGGAAACCACTACATCACTCAGGGGAACCACTACATCACTCAGGGGCACCACCACATCACTCATGGGGCATCACTCAGGGCCACCACCACATCACTCAGGGGCACCACCACATCACTCAGGGGCACCACCACATCACTCAGGAACACCACCACATCACTCAGGACACCACCACATCACTCTGGGACACCACCACATCACTCTGGGACACCACCACATCACTCTTGGACACCACCACATCACTATAGGACACCACCACATCGCTCAGGAACACCACCACATCACTCTGGGACACCACCACATCACTCTGGGTCACCACCACATCACTCTGGGACACCACCACATCACTCTAATACACCAGCACATCACTCAGCACCATAACAGCATCACTCAGCACCACAACAGCACTGTTCTTGCTTGCTACCAACAAACATTGCCATAGCCAATAGGACTCGCATTAGGAAAGTGTAAGCTATTGGCTTTGTGAATAACAATGCTATTAATTTATATATTTTCAAAGCCAACACATATTAAAAAAAATTGTCATTCACATTACCAATAGCTCACACTTGCCTAATGCGAGACCTATTGCATTGTAAATGCTTGTTTAGGACTTGTGCCCTGCTGCCCAAATAATACATTATTAGCCACTGAGCTCGGGCATGGGGACACTGCTTAACCAAGACGTCGGGCGAACCCGGTTTGCAACTGCATATAGGGCCCCAGTTCTGTGATAAAGAAGGTGCCGGTGGTTACATGAGGTACAATACCGCATAAGGGGGAAGGGAGCAAGTGGTTGTGCTGGGTGGCACCTGTTCATAACATGATGCAACTCATTGGTGCTACACGCTGCAGTGGCGTAACGAAATGTGAGCCCACCCCAGCACCCCTCCCCCCTATAAACAACATGGAAGAGGGTCCCAACGCACCGGACCCAGTCAGGAACTCTCAGGGGGACTGGGGCCCGGCTGCCGCCTGTGCACAGTCCAGGAGGTGGGCCCCGGAGCTCTGCCCCACTCAGGCACTGCGGGTGCTCCGGGGACTATTGTTACGCCACTTCAGTGAGTAACAGGCATCAACACACACAGTGAGAGAGAGAGAGATCGCTTACTTTTAATTTTTTTGCAGGAATGAACCGGATCTCTCTACAGTCAGAGCAGAGTCTCTACTCTTAACCCTTCCACTGACTACAACTACTTCAACGAGTCAAATCATTAGTGAAGTAGTCTACGATGAGCAGCAGGCACAGGCAGCAGACTGTCTGGTGTCAGGACTCCAGTCAGACAGACTAGGCGGGAGCGAGCTGCGAGCAGCCAGACAGACAGTGTGGGTCCCGAATGGCCAATCACTGCATGGCTTCACATGAAGTCACACAGTGATTGGCCATACAATACGGATGCGGCAGTGTGGCAACACCCACGCGCGCGGCACCCAATAATTGTGGTGGACCATGGGACCAATCAATCCTGGCGCTGCATGCAGCACCAGGATTGGCTAGGGGGGCACAGATTACACTCGCCCCTTTCAACCCTGGGGGCTGCGCCCCTGGGGGTGCTGTATGAAACAGCACCCCTTGGGTCCCGTAAAGGGGGAAGAAGTAAGCGCGCATGTGCGGGCTGAATAAAGCCCAAAAATACACATGCGCAGATTGCGCACTACTGCTGCAGCTGAGTGAACTGTCACTCAAGCTGCAGCAGCTGAAATTCAATAATGTGATTTAATAGTCTGCACTTTTTTGTTCTTTCATTTTCAGAGAATGCCTTGATAATATGTTTGCTGCTTGTAATGACATGATCTAGTACACTGCTTTCTAAATGGGAGCCCTTGGAAGCTTGACTTGGTGAAATCCCGCCTGTTCTGACATTAATACACAGAAGTCTGCATTTGTCGAGTTTTCGTAATTTATCTCTCTTACCCTTGATATCTCTCAGTCCTTTCTGTGTTCTTTCCTGTGACACACCCAACCTACGGTTGTAAGAGCGGCGCTTTGTCTAACTGAAACTTTTAGCATTGCTCATAAAGATAAGACAAAGTCATAAAATCACATAAAGAAGTCTCTTTGTCCTCAGTGAAGGTAAGTGACAGAAGCCAGAGATTTAGCCCAACCCGGGCCTGGAACAGATCCTCACTGAGACATAAAAGGGGACGAGGACGTCTAATATCGGTATTTGTATGCCATAATCTACCCATTCAAAACGTCACTTTGACTTTAACTTGCCACACTTAATCCCCAATACCTTTATCTCATTTTTACATTACCCCCTCACATAAATTCCCACTCATTACCTCAACATTACCCTGTGTGAGAGGGGAGGAGCCAATCTCGACAACGAGATGGCCGCACGTTAGCTCGGTTTCGCCGTCCTACCTGCCTAAATTCTAATATCCTGTCGCTCATCCTGCCCAAAACGTACAACAACTTATATGCAGAGCTTTGCAGTCACTTACCATCCATCCTGGTGGGTCCGGTGCTCGGTGGATCCACAGCGGCGACCTCCCGGACAGTGCGGCCTCCCTGGGGTTGAGACCGGGGCCTCGCCCTTAGCGTGTTGCCGGCGAGACGGTGTTGGCGGCGGCCTCGGGTGGAGGTTTGGGGCAGGCCGGAAATTGCCGATGCGCAAAGAGCCCGGAGGCAAATGAACGTGCCTGGGACTACCGTCCGGTGCTCCAGAGGTGGTGTGCGGCAAGTTGTGGGTTGGGGACACCGTGTTTGGTGGCTCCCCCCTTTGTTGCCGTCCGGCCGTACCGGGCTCCTTCGCTCGGTGGCGGAAAGGGATCCTGGCGGAGCGGTGTCGCCGGCGGGTCCCCCTCTTTTGTGGTCCTCATTTTAGCGCTGTGGGTGCTGCTTGTGCGCTCGAGGGGGATCCTGCCGGGGTTCTGCTGTTGAGCTCACCCCTGGAGATGATTCCGAAGAGACGGCGCAATTGTCACAAAATGGCGGCTGTTGCCGTGTCCTGTGCAGGGTCCCGGGATGCCGATTTCTTGCCCTTGTGCTCCGCTTGGGCCTGCACTGGTGAGCTTTGAACCCATGATTGGCGATGTCCTGCAAGCTTTGAAGAACTGGAGGTCGACTATGGTCCGGGACTCCCTTGTGCAGGGCGATGTAATGGCGGCCATTGCTCCCGGGTCAGCACTTGAGGACGTGGATGGGCCCGGTGAGGTAGTTGATTGTTCCCCGCTTTCTGGTTGGGGTAGCGATGATCCGATACGTGATCGGGTGGAACCGCTGGTGTTCATTGACACTGTTATACACGGTTGCCGTGAACAGTTTCTGCATTGCCCTCGGGAGAGGTGGTTCCATTGGCTGCTTCCATTGATAGTCCAGCAACTTGTCCACGGCCTTTTCTCATCGCCATGTCCTATGCCCACTGGATCGACGCACATTGCGACGTTGGCTAAGAAAGGACTAGGATGAACCCGGTTCTTACTTCGGCGGACTACTAATCGGTGAATGGAGTTATGGACTGCCCTACATTGTGATACTTTGTTGATTCCTTCGTATTTACGTATTACTGAACAATTGCCAGTTTCGTTTTGGGCCACGCTCATGGCGGGTGTGGGCGGGGGGCGGCGGCCGCGCCATTTGCTAAATGGTTCCTCTCCCCAGGCCTTTCTTTTTTCTCTTTTTCTTTTTCCTTTTCTCTATATTATCTTTTTCTATATTTCGGGTTCATAATTAGGGCGACAGGCACGCTGCTGGGGGGGGTAGGCCGTAGCCTTCTGCAGGGGTGCAGGGTGGGGCGGGTGGATTAGGGTCTATTAGGTAGTTCTTTGTTTCTATGGTTCTTTTGTGTCCTTTTCTTGGATCTCCACGACTGTGCGTAACCCCGCGGGGTGAGTTACTGTGAGGGGAGGAATAGGTATTATATGTAATATGGTACCCATGGCTTTGTTTCTCCTGAATTAATCGACCCGCCCCCGAGCACGTTCGCTATTTGTAATATTGATCGCCATTACCACCGTGGGGCGGGTACAGTAACGTGGAGTCCCCCTACTTCCTTTTCTCTTTAGTACTCTTGTTTTCTTACTTCTTGGGTTGGGATGTATATTGATTGCAACTTATCTGTTTCCCTGATGGTTTTTTATTACTGTGGAAACGCTGTTCAGTTTGTCTATGGGTACATGTGGTCGGGCGTGGATATTACCATTGAGGAACTATAAGCGAACCTATGCTTTGCATGCTAAGGACCTTTCTGATTATTGCTTTTTGGCTGTTCTGCAATGACACAGTTGGTTTGTTCCCCGCCACGTACACCAGGTTGCTACCTATACAACTGATCTTTTATTCTTTAATATATAAAATTACCCTCCTTTGATCCTATGTCGAGTGGTTCCAGTTAGTTAATATCATTGATTTACAGCGTTAGGTAACATCGTCTAACCACTCCGTGCCTTTAATTGATAATGGTGCTTTCCAGTTTGTTCCGTGGCCGGCCCCCGGGTTGTAGGCCCGTATTTGTACGCATCCATTTCCTCAAATAAAGGTTTTCAAAAATTAAAAAAAAAAAAAACATTACCCTGTGTTTTGTGGAAACAGTAAAATACCAAAGCGACTCATGTGCTTCAGTGTCCATGCATCATACATATATCTTGATCTCATATAAAGGACATTTCTGTTTTGTTAAATATAAATAAAAATGAAACAAACACTTCCGACTACTAAATCCCCTTTGCACTCCCTCCTTTTGCTGTCGGATACACTGTAGGCACACAGTTCTTCAAAAGGTCGTTGTAGTTGTCAGTAGCGGCCAGTTAATGGGCAAATGTCAGGAAGGGGGTGGGAGAGAAGGGAGAGGACCGAGCTACGATACGAACAACTAAATAAAACAAGCATTTACAATGCAACGGTTTCGCCTTTGGAGAAGTTAGAGCTATTGGCATTGTAAATGACAAAATTTGTATTTATGTGTTGGTTTTGAAAACAGATAAATAAATGGCATTGTCATTTACATTGCCAATACCTTAATCTCTCGCAAATGTGAGAACTATTGTACCCTACGGACGAGCTCAGCAGACAGCAATTACTACCACCCACACACACACCCAGAGCCACACACACACACTCACACCCACACACCCTCATGGTAGGTATGTATTTATGTGGCCTTTGTAAAGCATAAACCTAGCTGACAGGCGGTGGAGCGGTGTAGGTCAAAGGCAAAGGTAGAGTCAAGGGGTGATTTCTGTGGTAGCTCGAGTCAGAGAGGGGAAGTGGATGTTAGTGCGTAGCAGTGGTATCCCGGACAGAAGATGTTCTCACTGACCATGCGGTCTACAATACCTTCTTTACCATTTACTAGTCAGCATAAACCTTAGAATTGTAATGATAATGGAGTGCCAGCAACGCCTGCGACCTATGATGCCACTAGAGCAGCGCTAGGGTTGGAGGTGGGGCAGACTTTCCACCTGAATACAACAAACAAAGGGTGGTGTTGCGTGGGGTGAATTTTTGGTTTTAGTCTTTCAAGGACAGCATAATCCTTTGCACTGGCCCAACCCATCAGTCAGGGGGATTTTACTCCTCGACCTTCTCCTGACGATGTCACAAGGCAAAAACGTAATTTTTCATCTGTTGAGCTTGGTTGCAGCTTTTCCATCCATAGCTATTTAGCAGGCTAATGCCGTGGAAGTTGAGATACGACTCTCTACTGACGCCCTTGTCACAGGTTCCATTGTACTGCCCCATTCCAGGGCAATGAACAAATCCTGCGGTAACGCGACTTCCGAATGGCATGTAACTATCTTCAGTTCTGGCTTGCTTATTCTACTGCCATCACTTCCGCTCTAGCTGTATCAGGATTTTTGAATGCCCTTCCGGGGCGGGGCGGCTGCCTTACGTTACTATGCCTGTTCCCTGTCAGAGCTCCTTGCTCCCACCCTGTCCGTGCGCTGCTGTACACAGGACTCCCCGACTGTGCTTGGATGCGGGTGTGATCACAGCCTGGGAGCTGTAGTATTACCGTGCTTGCACCGCCTGGCGCCAACTCTGAAATCGAATCCTGCCCAGCAGTTGCTTCAATGAACCCGGATTCATAAATAGCCTAGTAACGCGCGCGCTTTATAGAAGCGTAACAAGTTGCCCCCAAAGCTGCTAATGCTTTTTTGCAGGTCTGTCAGGCCTGCATTATTATTATCAGGGCCATATCAGTGGTTTGCATTCGATTTTGCACGTAGCAGTTTGGCGCTTAAACAAAGAGTTTCAGATGAATAGTTTAGCCAAAGTGCTTTTATCATTCTGCTCTCTACTCTAAGGTGTAGTGGTGTTCGAATAAGGACATGTATATCAAATGGATGTTCAGAGTGTAATATGCTGTATATTGGCATTTTTAAGTGTAGGACAGCGGGAGGCACACGGAGGGGTATTCGCGTACAGTACTAATAGCCAGGTTTGCGTTGAGTTGCACCCACACTGAACCAGCTCATTTCCTCGTTAAGCCTCTTCCTGTGTGCTAATAATCATCCACAAAACCGCATGAAACACGATGCAGTGGCACACTCAGATTTGCCTAAGAAACCTACCTTGTCCAGAATCAAGCTGCACGGCACCACAAGCAACCATGTTGTGCCAGGGTTTAAAAAGAGCAGGTTGTGAATGCCACAATCTTTGAGACATTGGTGCACCAGGTTGAACTATGTCTCTTGGGAGCTCTGCAAGAGAAGTGATCTGTCTGCAACAGACAGACACAAAACACAGCACTGTGTGTATCCACACCACAGGAGCCAGAGTTTCCGCTAGTGAAAGGGATGGTGTCCAGGATCTCCCTGACACACGACTTGATGGCGTGTCAAAGCACATGTCTTCAAACGCAGTGACTGGAAAAGTAGCAACCAAGCCAAGCAAGAGTGCACCATGGCTTTGTAGACTGAGAGGTACCACAGCTGACAGACTTCTGTTGATGCCCAGCACACCGTGGTTCAGTAATCTAAAGCATGCAAGTGATGCCATCTTCGGTAACACTGTGGAAGATGACAGACTTTTACTGCTGATTGACAAAGAGCTACAGAAAAGTCACTATAGCAGTGCATTTCAGTCTGGCGCACTAACAACAGTATAAATCTCTTAATTAGACAAGTGAGATCAGAGGAGAATCCCGTGATGTCTACAGACACCAAATAAATACAAATCCGGCCTCCACCTGACAGCTTAACAAAGCGGCAATAAAACTTTCAGGCACTCTTTGAATCCTATCCGGAAACACTGTCCCTCTATACAGCTCTTGTAGGTCTGCATGCTCTACATCAGGACAATCGTTGCACTAGCACTGTAGCTCCGATGAAACACACAAACTACATTTATACAGTTTACACAGTAGAACAAACATGACATTCTTTTAAGAGGTGTAACCATCCCACTGTAGGACCACAGATAGCCTTGTATACATGTTCTGCTTATGTGGTTTCAACAGCCCGAGTTTTGTGTACTATGCAGAGGAGTCCCACTCATCTACGATAAAATGAAGGGTTGGCATAGATTAACCCAGTACTCAGTGAGCTGGAATAAAAAAGGAAGGGTGCGAGGGTGTTGGGATGATTTCACTCGCACGGACAGCGGAAGGGGGGCGGGAACGGGGACACGAACAGCGGGAGGGGGGGGCAGGAACGGGAAGACGGACAGCGGAAGGGGGGTGCGGGAACACACGGAAAGCACTCACCTGGACCTGGATTTCCTCCGGCGGCGGTCGGCCGCGGAATGACGAAAAGAAACCTCGACGAACACAAAAATAAACCCCGCCCACGGCCGCGATGACGATGCAGAGGGAAGAAATCGCGGGAACGCCCACGAATCTGGTCCGGCCATAACAGACAGATCTCTGTTCCAATGGCTAGCCTCCATTTATGGAGCTAGCCAATGGAACAGAGGGCGTATTCCAAAGCCACTCTACTGTTCTCATTAGTTTTCACCTGCGTGAAAAGCCTGCGCAGTGCGCAGGCTTTCACTTAGGCGAAACCTAAAAAGGAAATTAAATAAATCACTTACCTGCATCTATGCTCTGATCTGGCTCCGTACACTGCAGGCAGAGGCTACCACAGTCCCCTGCAGCCAATCCAAACACTGCATGAAAGCGAAATCAGGATTGGCCTGAGCGCTGTGGATTTGTACTGCCATGTAGACTAGGAGCCAGTGTCTGCTCTCTCCAACCCAGCAATGCAGCTGGGGTTGGAGAGAGCTTCAGTGCGCATAACGGTTTGGCCATCCTGAGACAGCTGGCCAAACTGTCATGCACACTGACTACAGTGCAAAACAGTCCTCTACTCGCCTGCCATCCCTTGCCCCTCCCCCCACACTCGGCTCTGACAGACAAAAGAAAACAATAATAAACAAGTTTTTATTATTGTTTTATTTTTAATTTTTTTGGGCTGCTGGCAGTGGGCAACACTCCTCCATCATAGTGGAGGAGCCACCGCTGGTAGTTGTATGTATATGACTTCCCTTAGAACAGTGGTCTTCAAACTTCTTAATGCTGAGCCACCCCCTGTAAAAGAAAAATAATCCTCAGCCCCCCTCAATTTTTTCACAATTATTCTGCTAAATTGGCGATGTTTAAATATGTCTAAACATATGTAAACGTTGCAGTTGAGCACTGTTACCCCTTTTTAGGTCTCGCCTACGCAGCGCACATGCGCTGCTTAGGAAAAAGACCTTTAGTAATTGATTCAGCTTTGCAGGTGAAAACATGCACGCGTTGCATTGCTTTGAATGGCAACGCGTGCACGTTTGGCGATTCCTTGCGGGAGCAAGCTTTTAAACCATCTGTTAATTACAAATAGATGGTTCCTGCTCGCTCCCGCAAGGGAAACAGGCGCAGGCCCCCTCCTCTCTCCCTTCCCCCTGCTGCCTCTCGTCAAACTTGTTTTTGAGCGCGAGGCTGCCATTATCTGGAAGCACATTTACAACCACTTTACCACAGAAGAAACACTGATTCACAGGTTAACAACCGTCGACCCCTACCACATACCAATGTCAGCTCAAATACATTCTCATCTTGTACGTGTACCCTTAAAAATGTAATTAAAAAGAATAATATTTGTGATTAAATACATTAATAGAATGACCAAGTTGGAATAGCAGATGGCTGTTTTTGTCATAAAAATAGCACAAGAACCTCCCGTGAACTGCATCCAGTCAGACAATGGCTCTCGGGACACTCCTGGCCAGGAGACCATCAAGTGACAGGAAATCGCCTGTTTATTGATTGATGTTTTCAGCATACGTCATACCTAGGAAGGCAGCTGGGCGTCCATTGCTCCCCTGTACATCTCCTGCTGCCAGCAGCAGTATGCCCGAGGAATCAGGTGACCGAGCCCTGGCAGGTCTACCGGGAGCAGTGCCAGGTCAGGCTACTTCCATTCCATGGGCCAAATTGAATGAATAAGTACATTTGGGATCAGTTTACGTCGTTCATGTTTGGCAGCTATCAGAGACGACGTGTGTGTGTGTCCCAAAGTGCCTGTAACGGGTGAGGTCTGTGCGGGCGGTCCACACGGCCAATAGCGTGACGCCTAGTGGCCTGAGGTAAAGAGCCTGCCTTTTTTTCTCATTCATTAAAGAGCCACATTGATCCTCAAGACCATTGTTTTGACTGTAAGCTGGAGGGTGGAAGGCACAGTTAACCAAGGCCGAGCAGTCACTTAGGTAATCTTACAGGTGTCTTGTATTGTATGTCTGCAAGCAGAACAGTGAAATAAGGCCTGCACACAAAAAGCTAATACAAGAAGGTGGAACTAGATCAGCAACTTGGAAGGAAGCTTTATCAGGGCAATAAAAAATTGAAAACAAAAGCTGCTAAGAATATGCAGTGCGTATTTGGCTGGTACAATCTTATGATGAGTGTGCACATCAGAAGGTGGAAAAGGAGGGTAAACATGATTTGGATAAATAGACTGAGGCAAGCTGTTCCTGTCAATACCTTAACTTGGAAAACATACTCTCCGTATTCAAAATCTTTCATTTCCCGAAACTCTAAAAGGTCCAGAGTTTTTGAGTGTGTTTCCTCTGCCTATACAAAAACCTCTGTGAAAACAGATATAGTCCTGGAATCCTTGGATCTTTCATGCTCAGCTTATATGATTTGGATAAATACACTCAGGCAAGCTGTTCCTGTCACATGCTGCTTGCTACACCTGCATATCCAGACAGTCACAGTGTGGTGTGAGTCACTACTGCTTCCTACCGTATACATTTACATAACGACTGTACAATAAAAAACAAATAAATGTAGCACAACAGAGGTTACTCTGTGGAAGAATAAATGATGTAAAGTACAATGAATGAGAAAAACAAGGTTACACCAATTGCAGTTGCACACAGTGCTTAAAGTGCAGGTACTCTGTGCCAGAGTATCCTCTTGTTTCTGAGAAGTGCTGCTACTCTCCAATTAAAAGTATTACATTTCGCTTGAGAAGTGCTGGTACTCTCCAGTTTGTTTGAATACAAGCCTAATGTAAATGTACGTTATTTAATAACACACTTTAAAACGATGCTGTTATATAAAAGTCAATGGGGGATATGTTCAATGAAGTGGCGGAGGGTGTCGTTAGCCTCTTGGGCTTAACAACACGCTCCGCCACTTCCGAAACGCAAGGCTGAACCATGTTCACAAGAATGTGGTGCAGCCTTGCATTCCCCCCTGTGATGGCACTAAGTTTATCAATGCTGGGGAGGATTAGTTATGTGTAGGAAGGTGTCCCTCCCTGCACATAAACAATCCTAAAAGGCCATATTGTAACTTTTATGTGTGCTGCTTCATGCACCACACATGAAAGTTACAAAATGGCATTTTTCAAAAATGTTTGTTTATGTATAGGAAGGGACACCTTCTTGTACATAAACAAACCATGGCATTTTGCTTTTTCCGTGTGTGCTGCACAAGACAGCACACGGAAAAAGCAACAAGCATTGGCATAGCCAATAGGTCTCGCCTTTGGGACCGTATAAGTGTGTAGCCATGCAACAGCTGATGTTGTTGCACTAGGGATATTGTGCTGCATAACTAAATACTTATAAGGTCCCAAAGGTGAGACCTATTAGCTATGCCAATGCTTGTTAAACAAAACATACTCCCAGTCAGGATGTCAATGACAGAAGTTATTAGTGTTGTCCCATTACAAGATTGCTTACTGTCGCCCATGTTTTAACACTTAAAACAAAGCATGATGCTTCACTTGGCCAGAGACTGGCACCTCTCTGAGATCACTTAAGGCCCCCCAGGGGGATCCGCCCCCAAGTTTGAAGATCTCTGGCTTCGAATTCCTAAAAAGACAAATAGTTGCAACTTTTCCCGGTCTCTCCTTCAGTCAGAGAGAGGCTTAGCCCCACAGTATCTGAGGGCATGTATATGTGGACCTGGTCACTTACTGAGAAAAGACTGGCAGTGTAAGGCCTCTAAAAAGTGAGTGGAAGCAGAACCTCGAGCCTCCACTGACAGGGACAGCTGAACCATTTGTCCTGAAGTAGTCTGTGAACTATGAAAAAGAGCCCGAGACCAGCCATTCACTCACAAGTGACAGATGTAGCAGGAACTTCTGATGGGTTATTTTAAAGTCTCGCCTAGGAAGCGCGTATACTGTCTCTAAGAGACATGTTATATTCAGAATATAGACTTCAAGGTTTAGGCTCCGCCTAGCACTTCTGGTTGGTTGTTTGATCAGCCTTCTGTAAATTCCTTTACTGAGGTTGATAAATAGTGTCCATCTATCCCACATCGGGTGCTTGGTTCTCTCCCATGAGGACATCACCGATTGTTTCCTTTGGTTGGCCATCTCTGGCCGTTTGTTGCCTCCTCGCTCAAAGACACACCCCCTCACTCCCATTATTGCTGCAGTTCTTCTCGGTTTTCGCTCCACGACTTTTTTTTCTAATATTTGACTTTTGTGGCAATGTTCGCCACCCCATGCTTTAGCTTTCAACATCTACATCTACAGCTAAAGCACAGCATGCCACCACTGATACAAAAGTCAATAAATAAAAAAACAAAGGCGGCGGATGACGCATTTCTTTTCCATTTATTTACTTTGATAGCAATCGTGACACGCCATGCTTTACTTTTAAACATATTAAGCTGAAGTGCAGCATGCTGCAATTGCTACAAAAGTAAATACATTTTAAAAGAAATATGGCAGCCGCACAACTTTTTTTTTCTATTTGTTGACTTTTGTGGCAATGGCGGAACTCCACGCTTTAGCTTTAAACATCTAAAGTTAAAGCACGTTGTGTCACCATTGCACAAAAGTCAATAAATATAAAAGCAAAGGTGGGCAGACGCCCCATTTCTTCTCTATTTATTTGCTTTTATAGCAATCGCTGTACCCCTTGCTTTACTTTTAAACATATTTAGCGAAAGCGCAGCATGCTGTGATTGCTACAAAAGTAAAAAAATAAACAAAAATACGGTAGCCGCACAACTTGTTTTTTCTATTTGTTGGCTTTTCTGGCAATAGCGCAACTAAGCTTTAGCTGTACACATCTAAAGTTAAAGCACAATGTGTCACCATTGCTACAAAAGTCAATAAATAGAAAAGCAAAGGTCGATGAACGCCACATTTCTTTTTCATTTATTTGCTTTTATAGCAATCGCGGTACACCGTGCTTTACTTTTACAATAGAAAAAAAAGACAGTAGTTGCAGACTTTTTTTTCCTATTTCTTGACATTTGTAGCAATGGCGGCACGCCAAGCTTTAGCTTTAACCATCTACATCTAAAGCGGGGCAGGCCAGCATTGCTACAAAAGTAAAAAAAATAACAAAACAATGGCAGGCAGATGGCACATGTCTTTTTTAAGGTGTTGCGGGGGTCTGTGGAGATCAGCTTGGATATTGTATTGTATTTATTATTTGTAATGCGCAACTGTCACCCTAAGGGTATTCTGGCGCCCAACAGGAAGTAGTCAGATGGTAATCAGATGGTATACAATACACTAGCTGTCATGACATATAAACCAGCCGCCAAAGCTATTAAATAGAGTCAGGGGGGTTATACTTTGGCGAACAGCCAGGTTTTCAGGCTCTTTCTGAAACCCAGTAGGGTGTCAATTTGTCTGATGTTCTGGGGAAGCTCATTCCACAGCCTGGAGGCAGAGGTACAGAACGCTCTGCCTCCCATCCTTGATCTCCTGATCCTGGTAATTGCTGCCAAACTCTGGCTAGCAGAGCGCAGGGACCTGGACGGACTATACCAGGAGATCCTTTCCTGTAGAGGGATAGGTCCTGTGTTGTGCAGGGCTCTGTACACGATACATAGGGACTTGAAGGCAACTCTACTCCCGATTGGCAGCCAGTGTAGATCTCTTAGCGCCGACGTAGTGGAAGAACTGCGAGGTCTTTTAAGTGCCATCTTGGCCGCTATAGACTGGACCCTCTGGAGCCCCTGTAGGATATATAAGGGGGCCCCTAGATATAGCGAGTTACAATAGTCCAGTCTGGCCAGAATCACACTCCTAACTACTAGTGGTCTAGATTCGTCAGGCAGGAGGGGCAGAATCTGTCTGAGTGCCTTCAACAATCCATAACAGACACTGATGGTTTTATTGGTCTGAGAGGTCATTTGAAGATCCGCATCAAACAGTACCCCTAGATTGCGCACGGTCTTAACTGGGATGCAAGGTTCTGCTCCCGGCGCGAGCCTGATCTCATGGGAGGGTTGTTGACTCAGCTTGGCTGACGAACAGTAGACAACCTCTGTCTTCCCCTCATTAAATTGAAGGGAGTTTATTGTCAACCACCTGGACACCTTGTTCATGCAGTTCTGGAAGGTCTCCATAGACACCGCCTGTCTTCCTTCTAGAGAAAACACCAATTGTGTGTCATCGGCGTAGTTTATCAGATCTATACCGAAGGATTTGATCATGGGGATCAGGGGCTGCAGATAAAGATTAAAAAGAATAGGGCTGATCGAGGAGCCCTGAGGTACTCCATGACTGACCAGGGACTTGGGCGATGAAAAGGGTGCTAGGGTTACCATCTGTTGTCTCCCTGTCATGTAGGATTGTATCCACCTCAGGGCTTTGCCCTTCACGCCCAGTTTTTCCAGCCTGTTTAGCAGAACTGCATGGCTGACCGTATCGAATGCGGCCGACATGTCCAACAGCACCAAGACTGAGGAGTTGCCATTGTCGGCGCGCATTCGAAGGGTGTCCAGCATGGTTGCTAATGCAGTTTCTGTTCCGTGGCCTGGGCGGAAGCCGAACTGGTCCTTATCTAGCAGGCAGTTATCTTCCAGATAGCCTGACAAGGATCTACTGACCACCTTCTACAAAATTGTTATCGGGTAGGGCAGGAGGGAGATGGGTCTAAAATGCGCCGGGATAGTAGGGTCAAGCGAAGGCTTCTTAAGCAGGGGGGTAACCACTGCCTGTTTCCATGCTTCCGGCACTATGCCTTCTTCAAGAGATTGGCGACAGATCTGATGCATCCAGGGGAACAACTCTGGCCCATATTCTTTCCAGATCCTGTGCGGAAGGGGGTCTAAAGGGGACCCAGATGATACATTCTGGGCCAGTCTAAGAAAGAGCTCTTCTGTGAGAGGGGTGAAATTTTCCAGTGATGACAATATTGGTGAGGGTTCCTCTTCTTCTGTCTGTGCCTCTGCATCTTTGCAGCTATCCCTTTCCTCATTCAGCCCTCCCACAATTTTAGCGATCTTTTCCTGAAAATAGGTCGCAATCTCATCACAAAGTTCTTGTGTAGCAACCACCTTATTACTCGTACAGGTGGGATGTGAGAGATCCCTTATTATGTTATTATGATGGTTTCTTACCAGGAATTCTGGAGTGCTGTTAAGGTGACTAATGCTCAGGTGGGGAATTGCTCCGGTTTGAATAGGGTTTTGTGGCTTTGATGGGTGTTTTGGTGTTCTTGTATAGTCTGTAGAGATCAGATAGGTTTTGCGGGGGCCTCTCTATTTGGATTAGTTGGGCTCTGACGCCAGTGGAAAGTTCACAAGCGCCGAGAAATATGGTCTTGGTATTAGGTAGCAAAGAAAATCTTGGTAGCAGCATTCTATGTTAACTGCTGCCAATGAATGAGATAGGCCAGAAGGCCTAAGTATAATCAGTTCCCAAGATTGATGCTGGCAGACACCAAAGCTCAGACCCGAGAAAATTCTTGCATATGGTGAGAGTAGCAAACGGGTCTTTAAAATGGCTTTAAAATGAAGCGCATGAGGAAGTCAAAGAGTTAACCAGAGCAGCCAGTCAGTTATAGACATTAACATTAAGGCTGATTCTTGAGAGTGATGCAAATTGCTACAGCATTGGATCAAACTTCAGGGGTCCATAGGGGAGAGGATCCCCTTAACTATGACTGTAAGTTAGAGTCA
This sequence comes from Lissotriton vulgaris, assembly GCF_964263255.1. NCBI lineage: Eukaryota > Metazoa > Chordata > Amphibia > Caudata > Salamandridae > Lissotriton > Lissotriton vulgaris. The sequence goes on from NC_141693.1 coordinate 327,303,562, forward strand.
GATGTATCAAAATAGCATTTTGTGATTACAAATAGTAATTTTACTGAATTGCTATTTGCTAATCACAAAATGTGATGCATGTAAGGGGCGATTACGAGTTTGGCGGTGCTGCACCGGCTCTCTGCCGACACAGCCTCACCAATGCCGTGCAAGGACCATCTGCCTTATTACGAGTTGAACTCGTGTAAGACGGACGGTCCTTTGCCTTTCCCATGACGGTGCGTAAAATAGGCACCGCAATGAATATGGCAAAAAAAAGTTCCAGCACGACATGGACAGTGTGCTGGAGATTTGGGGAAATACAGACAGGGACGCGTATTTTGTGCCCCCCTGAATGTATCCCCATGGCATGGGGGTATTGGGACCCAGCAGGGCCTCCTTTGTTCCTGCAAAAAAAATGGCTGGTGGTGCAGGAACTCATAATATGCTCAGCGGGACTGCGCCAGTCCCATTGAGCATGTTATTTTGTGGTAATTGCTAATTGCTAATGCGAAACATGGGGGCCTGGGGGGGGGCCTAAGACCCCCTGAAGCACCCCCAAAAAATGTGCACATGTAAAGCTCACACATACCCTACTGTGGGTCGATGGTAATAGTATTTCCTGAATGCAAAGTTAGTATTGAGAAAATACTTGGTACATGTGATGAGCGAATCGCAAATTGCAATTCCCTATTTGTAGTCGCAATTTTAGGTAATCGGAAAAAAATGTGATTACCTAAAATGCACTGCCAAAGCCTTTCATACATCTTGAAAGGCTGTTTTGCATTTGCAAACAGCCAAATTTAGCAATTCGCACCATTTGTGAATGCAAAATAGGATGACACGTGTGTGCTCACCCGCTGACTGGACAAATAAAAATAGTGAAGGGTACCTACCTCCAGATCTCCTCTGAGGTGGAGAAGAACCTCAGCATTATCATCAATGAATGTAGAAGTGCAGCTACAGCAGCAGGCAGGCATGGCCAGGGGATGGACATACAGAATAAAGAGACAGAAAGTATTGAGGAGAGAGAGCGAAAGGGGGAGGGGATCCTCATGGGACATCATAGGAGATGAGATGTAAAATGGTCATGAATGGCTGAAGGGAGAACTAGCCAGTGAGGTGGTCACCGATTGATGTGAACTGCACCTGATGATCATCTCAGAAAGTGGATTTGTTAGGATGTTATGATTGATGGTGGAAGGTTTCCCTAGAAACAATGTCCCTAAATCACACTGCTGCTCAAGAGTGTAGGAAACTGGGTTATTAGTTGTGCAGAGTCCTGCACGAGCAATAGGTCCGGAATTGCCTCCTTTATGGGAACCAAGTACCCCATTGTAGCACATGACTCTCTCAGATTAGAGAAGCAGAGCAGTCCAAGGACTACTCAGGGGAGGTGGTGTTGGCTAGTAACCTCCATTTGGGGGCACGCAACAACAACACTTAATAAATTATTGTCCAGTCAGTGCTTTTTCTTTGCAAAGGAAATTACATTTATTACACACACACACACACACACTACTACATGCTACACATTACGCTACAAATATATACACCAGGTAGATAGAAGTACATTTGGTGACACCCTTATATCACATTTTACTGTTAGTCAGCACTTAACATGATTAATAAAAAAATAAGCATTTCCTTGTTCAATACTAACATTGTTAATGTAGGCATTTCAATTTTAAATCATATGTCAGAGTCTTTCTCTTACAATTTTAGGCCACATATTGTAGCCATAGGACCAACCCCAAGGAGTACCTGCACTTCAGAGCCTTTGAGCATGAGCTCAATCACTGGGCTGCTTTATCAATAATAGAAAACCCCTCCTGGGGGCATGTCTTCAAAGACCCATGATACCTAGTGGCTGGTTCATATGTCGAAGGTTAGGATACTGTCGCAACAGCAATGGAGGATCTTTACCACCAACATAATGACCCTCCCACCCTATGTCAATGTGACTGGACCTTTGGTGTAACCACGGTGGAGACTACTGAGTCTCCGGTATGGTTTGACCCCTCCCATGGCCCAACAAAGTAAAAGCTGTCGAAGGTTGACCTCTATGTCCATCCACCTAATTTAGCTGGCATGACATATAGGTCAGTTTACACTGCCTGTCAATGCCAGGAATACCCAGTTGGTAACTCCCCTAGTGAGCATTGATTTTTTATTTTCAGAAACAAAATCCCACTTTGGGGATTTGCAACTGAAAACGCAATTTTCCCGTACTGCTCTGTCATGTTTGACCGCACCGTACAGAAAAGTTCGAATACTTTGTTAGGGTCCGCCTAAATTCAGGCATTGGGAGGTAGGCGAACAACCCATTGGCCACCCTTCTCCTTCTGGGTCCAAAGGATGGGTCCCTGGGAGCCAATTCACCACACCACTCTGGCCCCCTCTCTTCTTTGCATTGGCTCCTGGGCAGATGGGCTCAAATGGGCATGAAGTGTGTATGAGATGGGGCCTCACACACATCTCTATCCCCATACATTTTTTAAAAACACTATTGTGCCGACCCCTGGTCTTTGTCCTACCCCGAAAGTAGTTGAAGAAATAGCATCCAAGTGCCAAATACCCCATTACTTTACAAAGGTTAAATCTTTAAACAGGCATATCTCGGGCCCCAATGGGTAAAGTATGAAGATTGTTGGCTTCTTTTGCTGCCAGTGGAGAGTTCTAGCCACTAGGCGTCTAAGGGTGCCCTTTGTGGGGGAGATGGACTTACTGGTCAGGCTTCTCCTCTCCTAGCTCCAGGTGCTCGTCTCCTGCTGGTGGGGACTTCTTGCATGGCCCCTCCACCATCAGCCAGCAAACCATCCTCCTGCCCACACTCCCAAGCCACAGAGCCTACTGGTTGTCTTGCAGAGCACTTGGGGTGGCGGTAGGCTCCAGATCTTCTCCCAACTGGTCATCATGTTACATAAGGGGGCCAGAGCCACTGTCCTTGGAGACACCCATTTGGTCTAAAGAGTCAGAGTCATTATTCCTTCTTTGCAGGTCGTCAGGGGGCTTCTCTTTTCAGCTGTCCATAACTCCGCTATTATGACCTTCCAGGTCCAGGATCTTGTTTCCTGAGGGTATTGTGGATGCCACATTTATGCCTTGCACACTCTTGTGGGTGGGTGGGTGGGTGGGTGGAGGAGACTCCTGGCCCCTCTCTTACCAATATGGTAAAAGTTCCGACGGGTAACCCTACCCATTCTTACAGAATCTCTTCTGCACCTTACAGCACACAATCTCACAGTGTTGCTGTCTGCCTAAATCCAACATGGCAGAGCCTTTCTTTCTCTGTGTAGTGATCCTGTGCCTACCCAGAGGTGAGAACATGAAAATGAGCAGCCCCTACTCTGCAGTCACTCAAAACCAGTTTTGGGGGAAGCCTCATTTCCAATGGCCTGATTATTGGGACAAATGAGGGGGCATTCCCAGGTGTTAGCTAAATCTGTCTGTGACAAGAAAGGCCTCTTTGAAGTTAATCAACTAACTGGGCAAAGCCACTTGGCCATCCTGACAAAGAAAGGACAACACCTCATCATACCCAAGGCCCCTCGTTTCTCTCCTGGGAGCAATTCACACCTTACCACAGGGGAGACAATTAGATACATACGGAAAGGCCTCCAAAAGCATTAGGCAGGAAAAGAGTAATGGGTTTTAAAGTGCCTTTTGCTTAATAGTTAGACGGAATTTGTTTGTACCATTATATTGAATTTTGAATTACAAATTAATTTCAATTAGTTATTGAATTATTTCTCTGGTTGCTGCCAATCAGAACCTAGCATTTATTAATTGTAACAATGTAGCCCAGTGTTTCCCTAAGGACGCAGCCAGGCTTGCTACAGTGAAAATAGCTTTTTAGGTTTTTTCACTTTAAGTACATGAGTAACATTAACATTTTACATGTCCTACTTTTAAATGCCTGCATCATGCCCTATAGGCAATATGGTCTGCTTAGGGGTGGCGTATTCATATTTAAAAGGGAGGTTTAGGCCTGTCAATAGAGTTTATTATGACAGATCGAATTCACAGTTTAAAAGTGCTACAGACATCCTACACGTGTGCAACTATCAGGCTGCACCTGACTGTAATTTCTCATATGCAGCCCGCACACATGTTCACATTTAATCAGCCCACTGCCCCCTATCCTCGCTGCACCTCACTAACCTTATCTTAAAAGGTGGACACTGGTGGTAAACATGCTCAGTTCAATCACCAGAATTTCATTTACCAATATTGAGACTGCGGTAGTGAGACTCACCCTTAGTAAAGGTCCAAAATACAGGTTATCAAAATTTGAAAATCATGGACTAAATAGGCAGAACCCATTTGCAACAAAGAGGAATAAAAACAAAGGGCACACCAACAGTTCTCATCTGGTCTGACTCCTCCAGATGGACTTCTCATAATAACTCCCAATCCTTATAAAATATCAGCAACAATATCAAAGTTGCCAACAATTCAGGTCTCTGCAGTTTTGTGAGAAGTTAGTGTGAGGGTTAGGAGCAAAACTTAATGTGGGGCCCTGTGGATGCTTTTTCTAATTTGTCAGGAGGCATAGGCACCTGTTTCAAGTACTTTAAGATGTTACTTTAGGATGTCCACCGCCATCTAGTGGTCTTGCAAATGTAATTGCCTCATTAATAAAGAAAATAGCAGGCTTGCTAGCTAGTAGAAATGTACAAATAAATGTTGCTGTAAGAGTGCGGGGTCTGTGGCATGATACCCTCTTATGTCCCCAACTTTTCGATGGCCCTGGGTAAAAACTAAGAAGTCAATGAATGTGTTAAGAGCTTCCAAAACAGGATGCACCTAGAATGACTCTTGACATAAATGCAACAAGACTGAAATATTTGCTCCTGGCCGTGAAGATCTGCGCTCATTGCTTTTAAATAGATCTCCTACTGTAAACTCCCAGCCCACACTCACTCAAAGGCTGTTCCCGACCTCATTTTCTGATTAACTCATAAATTGAACAGCATTGTAGAAAAAGATTTTTACCTGCCAGGCATCTTTCAACAAACCATTCCTCTATTGCTCCTGTCTCAAAGGATTGGACTAGTATTTGAAGCTGTTATCTCTGGAATAGACTAAAGCAATGGATTTTATGCAGGCCTCTCCACCATAACTTGGGAGAAATATCCAGAAATATGCTTGCATTATTGTTAGAAGCACACTCATATCATCCATGCTCTGTGGGCACTACACTGATTCCCAATCAAAGAAAAGATGGAGTTGAAGACATATCACTGGTGCAGAAAGCTGTGAATTAGGCCTGGGGGTCATTTTAATTACACCAGAGTAATCAGACTAATTTTGGTGATTCCATGTTACTCTTTGATGCAAAATTACCAATAATAGCTTGATTACTACCACTTGCATAAATAAGAGTAATTTGGAGGAAAATTCCTGCAGAAAGAGAGCATTTAGGGAGCACGAGAACTGCTTGTGCTGCTGTTTGCGTTGTGTTGCATTTAGTGATAAATTCTTATCACAAAATGAATCCTTGTATCCATTTTGGATGCAAGTGTGCATTGTGCACACAGACACTATTGCTAAATGCCGGGAATACGTTTTGTGAAAATTGTACCCCAAAAACACATTTAGCAACAGCGAATAGCTGCCTGCGCTGCTATTCATGGCCTGTTGCAGATAGCACTATTTTTTAGCTCAAAATGCATCTTCATGTCCATTTTGGACATGAGGGGGCACTATTGCACTATGAAAATAGAGCTAAATGCTGAATACCTCCTCTTGCATAATTCTGAATAAACTCACTGAATTTCTAGGTAATTCCACATGATTATAATACATGGAATTACACTAGTTATGCCCACCCTTACTCTAAATGTCCTGGCCCCATAGCTTGTTGCTGCCTCATTGGCCATCCTGAGGCCTAATGTCAGCCACTCAAAACCACTTTGACGCTTTCCTGAAAGAAATGGTAGATCGTTGTTAGTTCTAGGCGACCCCTCCTGAACTTGCTTCCTCTCCTACTCTGCACTGAAGAATGACTTCAAGTTCAGGAAACTATTAACCATAACGCTTTTTGTCTGCTCTTTTTCTTATAAGAAATCTACTGATTATCTCTTTACAGTCTGCCTGATCTCACAGCTGTCTTCCACTCCTCCACCCTTTTTTACTTCCACCTATTAAGAGCTTGAAGAGACCTTCAGGTTGCCCCAACTCTTTACAATTCTAATAGGTCCATTCTCACCTAAGTGATCTTCAGTTTCTTCATAGAAAGTTTGGGCATCCTACCGGCTAAGCATCAAACCAGATACACCAATTATAAACCTTTATCTCTTGAGGTGTTATTAGACACCGACACATACCAGATGAGCAGCTACCTGAATATTAGCCAATAACTGACCACCCCAATCTAAGTCAAACTTAAAGGGATCATACTCATCAAATGTAGTGAGCACCAAACACACACAATCTCTCAGTCTTTCAAACATGGCCTTGTGTTACCTGCCTGTGTGGAGTGCTATTCCGCGTTGCTACGGGGGTTCTGCATGCTTCGCGGTCACATGTCAGAGTCTTCAGACAGTGGATTCAGGGTAGCAGTGGCAACCCGACCTCTTAGATCAAGTCAGAGTTGAGGAATGCCAGGCAGGAGTCAGTGACCATCTTTGCTTGACAGCTGCAGCCTCCTACCCACCAGAGACGTTCTCAGATGCAGCAGCGATGAGGTCTGGAAGCATAGCTCAGCGGTGGCAGCATTCAAGCACTTGAAGTCATGGCAGCAATGCTGGATTTCAAAATGGCCCTTAAAGTTGATGTTGCTTCTTACAGTTGGCTTCTTACAGTTTGCCATATGAACCATGTCAGGAGGCGGGAATGGTGACTCTCCTAGGGATGGGTCGGCCATGCATTGATTACAGGTGTATGGTGGTCTTGATGTCCGAGCACACTCTAACGGCAGAAGAATGGAGAATACGCACTTGTTGCAACACTCCGAGGAATAATGATCTCCGAATCCAATTGGACTATTCTTTAGTTTGGATATGTGAGCAGTCTTTATAATGTTCACTCACATTTCAACAAGCTTCATTTTAGCTTCACCTGATTCTCACTAACTAACCGAATATTAGGTCTTAACTCCATCCTTAACTGTGAGAAAGCAGGCTCGGAGAGGGCCATCATATGTTTTGACCCCTAATATAGCTTCTAAGATTAGAGAAAACAAGCATTGGCATAGCCAATAGGTCTCGCCTTTGGGACCTTATAAGTATTTAGTTATGCAGCACAATATTATTGGTGCAACAACATCAACTGTTGCATGGCTAAACACTTATGAGGTCCCAAAGGCGAGACCTATTGGCTATGCCAATGCTTGTTTATATGGTGTGTGTTCCTAGTTAGAGAGTCGACGCATTCCATGCACACTTTCCCTGCATACCACTTAGCACTTTACTGTGCCATTCTTGCACATGATTGCTGTAGCTACTGCTAACACTGATCTTTCTTGTTTTCCTTACCCTTTGTGAGACTTCCCATTTTCTATGTTAATCATGGCTACTGCTGTGATTATATATTTTTACCTAATTTATGGTTGTTACAGGAACTCTGCTGAGTTTCTGGAACTACTCTTTATGGGGAGTTTGACTCTTCATAGCTATTAGCCTTTTTCTAAATGTACTTGCTCTTTTCCAAAGGGACTCTTTATGGGTTTCTGCTAGGATAGGTTAGGTCCTTTAGATTAAGATAGGGAGAAATTCCCTAATGAAACACACTGTTATTTTGTATGCTATCTCTACTAAAAACTAATATTTCTGTAAACATACTTATCTGGCTAACCTGAATAGAAGAACAAAAATACAAACTAATCTCTTTAATCCATACTAATATAATAAAGAGAGCCCAAACCTTTGAGGCGGGTAATCTCAGGAACCACCGCACCAATCACAACACCCAATACAGCGTTGGAAAGGGCAGTTGCAGCAGAAGGACATAGGCTATGCAGACGCCCACAATATACATTTAAAAGGTAAAAGAACCGTGCCAGCAAAGTAGTCCCTTGTGGGCGTGTCTGCGTTGTGCTGTGGGCGTGTGCTGGGGGCGTGACAAACGCTGGGGGCGGGTGGTACGTTCCGCCCTTCATGCCATGTCTCATCTCGTGTGCTAATCCCACCCTGCTCCCTTTAAATACCGCTGCACCCCATAATCATAACCCACCCTTACTCCTTAAAATACCCCAACACCCTTAAACATTAACCTATCTTAACCCTATAAATATACCCTGTACCCCAAAACCCAAACCTATCCCTAAACCCTAAAAATACCCCTGTACCCCAAAACCCAAACCTAGCCCTGAATCCTTAAAATACCACTGTACCCCAAAACCCAAACCTACCCCTGAACCCTAAAATACCCCTGTACCCCAAAACCCAAACCTAGACCTAAACCCTTAAAATACCCCTGTATGCCAAAACCTACCCCTGAACCCTAAAAATATCCCTGTACCCCAAAACCCAAACCTAGCCCTGAACCCTAAAAATAACCCTGTATCCCAAACCTACCCCTGACCCCTAAAATACCCCTGTACCCCAAAACCCAAACCTAGCCCTGAACCCTAAAAATACCCCTGTACCCCAAAACCCAAACCTAGCCCTGAACCCTAAAAATACCCCTCTACCCCAAAACCCATACCTATCCCTAAACCCTAAAACTACCCCTGTACCCCATAACCCAAAACTATAGCTGAACACTTAAAATACCCAAACACCCCAAAACATATACCTCAGTACCCCAAAACATATACCCCTATACCCATACTTACCTTATCCAAACATTTAAAAAAACCATACTTTTACCAGTCATGCATTTACAACGAATTTCGTTGCAAATGTATGCGTGGTAAAAGCATATAAAATGTAATGCCATGCGTTATAATGGCATTGCGGAGTCATGGTACTTTCGTAATGAAAGTATGCGGAGTGATGGTATGCGGAAAGAAAGTTGCGGAATATTGTGTGTTTACCCTCCCCCGATAAGTACATTGTTGGCACGGCGGCCCATATCTCCAGCAACATACTCATATTTCTGCACCACCCATTTGAAAAATGCACAGGTCTCTCTCATTGATGGCCAGCACCGACATACACTTTTAGACACACCTCCCGCCACAAGTTCTAGAATTGCGAACTTTAGAGCTGGGGAGCTACGTTCGAATCTCGGCATCAGCTCAACATTCTGTGGTTCCAGGCAAATCGCTTTGTCTCCTTGTGCCTACCACAAATGAATGTGTTCTTCTGTAATGTAAATTGTGCTCATGCCATGTTGTCGAGTTCGCGCTATATAATATTGCAAGGAAAAATAAAGTAGGGAAACTCAAGTTCACACACTACTGAACGCGCACTCTTAAGTGCATCAGCAGTGCACTGTGAATCGGAGCGTTTCACAGGCCTGTCACAGATAAGAAATGCTATCAAAACAAAAACCTACAAAACAATATACTACTGGCCGGCAGCAATTCATACCCGGGCAACGTCGGGACGGGCTGCTAGTGAGAAATAAAGTTTTTAAAACTTCATCAAACCTCTCATCATTGACTGAACATTAGATGCTGTAAGTTGATAATTAATTTAGAAATGTATTCAGGTTGTGCTCCATTCTAACCCGGTGGCAAAGATTTGTGACCAAGAGAAGAAATATTTGTGGAAATTGGAGTTTCACTTAGTAAGTCTTAAAGTGGAGCTGGTTATACATTTTTAATGAGATTTCCGCTCTTGCAGAACCACCCAGGACAAGAAGAGCTCCAGTTAGGATAAATGACTGAATGTGGTTGAAATAGGTAGTAATTGGTCTTTTCTTTCATCAATGTCTGTTGGGCTATAAGGTGTGTTGTGGTTCTCCCTCGTTCTTTTTTTTAAAAAAAAAACTTTATTTCTCATTTTGCACAGTGAATAACAAACATTACTCAAAAACATGCATTTCAGCGATTTATACATTATACATTCCACAGGTTTAGTGTTATCTAACCAGTGATCAGTGTAGCTATATGCCAAATCTAAAATTCTAAACATACAATTATACCATAATATGAGAAAGTTGTAACCAGAAATATCATCTACTATCCTGTATTCTGTTGGCGAGGGCCTTGCCCTGACTGAGTAGCCTGCATACATAGAGAACTACTGTAGACCAAAAACCCCTAGCAGCTACATTTCTTCACTCCCCACCTGTGCGGTCAGATTCATGCTTAGAGTCTGCTTCTGCTGTGATTTTCAACAAATGTTGACGATATGGACCCCATATATCTTTGTGTGCACATCTCACTGGAAGCAATGCATGATAGTTATCTGATTGGGTAGAGCAATATGCCAAGTCCTTGTCCCATTCGGCAGTAGCGGGCAGAGGGCCTCTCATCCAGCGCATAGCCACCCTCCTTTTTGCCAATAGAAGACCAAGTGCTTCAAGCCTACGAACCCCCTTCGGAATTTGTTTGTCAAACCCCAGTAAGGTGAGCAGTGGAATCTCCAGTAATTCACAGTCCAACATTTTGGAAAGAGTGCTGAAAACATCGCTCCAAAAAATACGTGCCCCTGGGCAATCCCATGCCAGATGTGTGAAATGTGCATTGCTCGCGGAACATCTCATGCACGTATCATCTTCTCTTAAACCATATCTGAACATCTTAGCCAGGGTGTAATGTGTTCTATGGATATATATATAAAATGTGTTACACAATGCCTGCCATTTAATGAGATGGTCTTAACTGTAGCAAAACACCAGGACCATTGCACCTCAGTAATTTCTATGCCAAGTTCCTTCTACCAGTCTAATTGAAATTTTTTGTTTGTTCTGTGCAATGTGAACTTGAAATAGGGAGTGTAATGTAGTTATTCCACGTTGCGGAGTTTGTGTTTGTAATGGGTATGTAAGGGATGGCATCCCAACCGATGCATTCATATCTGAACCTAATAGGATGCCTAAGGCAATGCGGAATCTATGATATTGAAATTTATCAAGTGCAGTCACTCCCGCCGCAGTTGCAGATGCCTGTTCCCACGTTTTATTTTTCCCCTCCGTGAACAGGTCCACCATGCAAAAAATGTGCAACTTTTTGCAAGTATTCAATATCGCTCTGTCCCCTTTGTGTGGCAACCTATTGCACAATTGTATCGGTAGCTTAAGAGACTAGACTAATTGCAGGTGATGCTTTTGGGCTATTTTAGAGAACTGATGTCCAGTGCAGTTAACAGGGTCTTTTGTGCGTGGCGTTAGTCGTGCTGCACCGGTCAACAAAATGGGCAGGGGAGCCAGAGACACTGTATTGTGCTCAATAACCTGGTGTGGTAAGTTCTGAGGGCCATGTATCCAAACATGTGCATGTAAAGTCTGCGCTGCTCTAAAATACCTTTCCATATCTGGGGCATTGAGCCAACACTCTGAATAAGGTTTTGTTAGGATATCCCATTTAACCCTGGGCTGTTTCCCAGCCCAGACCAGGCGACTGAGCAATTTAAGCAATGTAGCGAAAAAAGATTGGGGTAGACATATAGGTATATTGACGAAAAAAATAAAAAGTGAGGGAGCACAATCATTTTTTATCAAGGCTATGCGACAAACTATTGAGAGCTGTAATTTTATCCATTTATCCACTTTATCCTACAATTTCTGAACTGCACAACCATACTTTTCCGACAAGATCAGCTCAGCATCAGTATGAATTTGAATGGCTAAATACATCACTGGGCCAGTAGTCCACTCTAATGGATAAGGAATCTGCACAGGAGTAGTGACCGAAATAAGTGGAAAAATAATAGATTTGTGCCAATGTATATGGACTCCTGAATGCTGACTCAAAGGTTTTACCTCTTGTAGCATAGGGAGTAAATTCTGTTCTGGATTGCGGATATAAAGTAAAGTATTGTCTGTGTATGCCGCTATATGAGATTATAATTGGCTGATCGAATGCCACGACCCGAGTGATATTCGAGCATTGCGCACATTAATGGTTCCGCCACCAGTGCGTACAGTAGTGGGGAAAGGGGGCACCCCTGCTGTGTACCCCTAATAATTACTATTGCAAGCAAAGTAGCCCCGTTAATCCTTACCTTAGCGGATGAGCTCATATAAAGTACCTTTATGAAATGTATAAAAATGTCCCCAGCTCCTACTCTGCACAGGACAGCGTACAGGAACCGCCATTCCACCAAATCAAACACTTTTTGTATGTCAATTCGAGCTATGGTACCGAACAGAGTCCGAAGATTACTAGACAGTGATCTTCCCGGCACAAACCCAGTCTGTTCCGGACCCACTCATTTTGGCAGCAGTGGGGCTAATCAATTCGCCAATAATGCTCCCTCATTCTTATGTGGTGCTTTAGTATAGTTCCAGTATGAGTTCCAGGAGTCCCCGCGCGCCCGTGTCAGCTGGGCTCCTCTCCCTGCCGGCCACGCCCCCTACTTTATCTTAAAAGAAGCAGCCACTCCCGCTGCGCGGGAGCGCGCGGGAGCGCGCCGGGAGAAGCCCGGGACAAGGGCGGGACCGTCTGTGGCCGTCAGGGGCCGAAGGAGGCCGGGCTGGGCCAGGTCATTTTTCTTTTGCATAGCGGAGGTCACAGTGTACCACATAATGGATACGGCTACCGAAACAGAAACCCCGGGGAAAAAATCTAGATTACGTAATGGATCCCTGGAGAATTACTTTCCCAAGAGGAGCGAGGGGGATAAGGATCTCACCTTAGCGGAGCGTAGGGCAGAGCGGCGTCGCTCTGTTGAGAATATGAAACATAGGCCCCTCACTGACAGTCTACTCGAACTGAACCGGGAAGGTGACTCGAATGGCCTAAGTGAGGATAATGTAAGTCAAGATGGTATCCCCTTATTGTTTCGTGACTTTGTAGCCACTCCTTGTTTGCCCGAGGACAATATTATAATTGTTTCACCCACTCCTAGTGTTAGTCATGTGACTGATAAATCCAAATCTAAGAAGCAGAAAGTTAACATCTGTCCCGCCGCCCAGATCCATCGTCCGCCCCCTTGTAAAAAAAGAAGGAAACATAGGGTGGTCACGGGTAAAGCAAAAGCACTACAGGTTGAGTTTGGTAAAGGGATTAAGACCAAGACCTCATCTGAGACTCCCACAGTAGTTGAGCAGGAGCACACCCCACAGGTAGTTGCTACACTGGGTCCTAGTCCAGCTTTAGCAACTAGGCAAGACGAGGTCCCTGATAACCCCAGTAGAGCTACCCCTCCTATCATATCACCTCCACTTCCGGCCGCTGCATCAGCAAACCTGGAATTTTTGTTAAGATCTCTCCTTCTACCAATTAATGAGTCTATTAAAAAGGTGGAAATTAGATTAACTATATTGGAAGCCGCCATAACTAGTATGGCTGCCCATACCAAAAATAAAGGAAGTGTGGCGGTACAGCCGATACCCCCTCCGACCGCACCGCAAAATAAATCTAGCATTCCTCCCGCACCTGCTCTGGCTAAGCAAACTGGTCAGCCCTCGGGGGGAGTTGTGCCCCCAACTCATAATATACCGCCATCTAAACAACCTAAAACACCAGCTACCGAGTTGGGAGCAGGGCCCTCAAAACCACCCCCAAAGGCCCCATCGAGCAACAATCAAACTGCACAAGGAGACGAGGGTAAAAGCAGAATGACTCATAAAAAGATCCCACAAGTGGAGATTCCCCCAGAAGCCGTGCCGTATGTGGTAATCTTAACGGGAGTCCCGCAATTATCAGAGAATAAGAGGGAGGGATTCTCTGACCTCAAAAACAAAATTATCCATTGGTTAAGGTTGCATAGGCCGATAGCACCTAACATAGACGGGGACATAGTTCATGTTAGACGGATCAATTGGCTGGGGAGTAGAACCAAAGATATTGAGGGAGACCTAGTGGTGGTCAATTTTAGAGACCCTCGGGCAGTTGATTACATTCTAAACTGGCCACCGGGGAATGGGGAAACCTGTGTTACCCCACGGGCCTTAACATATTTTTATCCCAGGTCAAAAGTTACTAACTCTAAACATACAAACAGACCTCAAGGTTATAGGCCACTCCTTATTCCGCCCTATATCAATAACCAATTTCAGTATGCCCATCAGCTGACTAGGGTGCCAGACCTACACTCCCCCTGGTCCATGGCCCCCCATAGACACATGCTAAACCAGGGGCCTAACATGAACCACTTGATGCCATATACCCCGCTGGATACCTACAATCGGTTCTCCCAGCTGTCTGGACTGGAAGAATGCGATTGAAGGTGGGGGCTAGGGGGTGGGGGAAATGATAATGAACCTCTAGGGGCTGAAGACTCTTGTTTTCGTCGGGATAGCACTGGTAAAAAAGAAGTTAGTCTAGCTGTAGACCGTATGGTGACCACCTTTGTAACAACAGAGGATTCCAGGCCAGCTGGGCCCGTGACGAGCACGGCTGGCTGCTCTGCAACCCTCACCACACTAACCCAGGAGGGGAGGCGCCCTCCATCCAGGGTGGTTAAGGAGAGGTTGCCTAAGGTGGGTTATACTTCTATGCCTGGAGGAAGGAGGGTAATAAAACTCCTTTCTTGGAATATTGCTGGGCTAAAGCGGAATTTAGATATCCCGGAGTGGCACATACAAATTGAGCAGTTCGATGTCTGCCTGTTTCAGGAGACATGGAGTTTTGTTCCGCTACATAAATCGGGGTATACTACCTACTGTGTGCCCGCTGTAAGCAAGGGAAGGGGCAGACCTTCGGGCGGCCTGATAGTATGGATAAAACTAGATTTGAATTGGGTGGTTACAAGACACAGCTTGGAGTGCAATGATATACTCCACCTTTCGGTGAAAGGAGGGGAGGATGTTGTCAGGCTCGACCTTTTTAATGTTTATGCAAGAGGGACACAGGGTGACTCCCCCTCCTTGACCCTAACAACCCTGGACCTGACCTTAGCTGAATGCCCCTGCTCAGCTAAAATTCTGGTGGGGGGTGATTTTAACTGTACTTTTGAACCCCTTCTCGGAGACGATCCCTTAGGAATCGAAGAGGAGGATTCAAAATGGTCTATCCCATCCCTTTCCCTGCCCCCTGTTAGGAAATGGTCGTCCAGAGCTATACAAATTAACGCACTGACAAGGGACCATAAATTAAGAGCCCTGAACGGTAGGACAATATCCGACCGCTCAGGGGCATGGACCTTCAATAGACTTTCGGGCCCGTCCAGAATCGACTACATCCTGATAGATGTTGGATCCTGGCCGGACCTGATTGATATGGAGGTCGTCCCAAGCCAGGATAGTGACCACAATCCCCTGTGCTGCAAGTTTCAGTGGGGAGCACGGGAGGACAGGCGAGGGGTGGTCATCCCAAAAACAACTAAAGAAGTTATCCCTTTTAATAATAATCGCAGGCTGAAATGGGATAAGGCCAGGCTCAATGAGGGTGATATAGGAAGTATCAACGCACTGGTTGAAGGCCTGTCTTCTACCTTAGATATATGGGTTGGTGAAAACAGGACCGTCACCCCCCAATACCCCACCCTTGACTCTGCCTATAAAATGACAATAGACCAAGTTGGTCAATTTTTCATCTCCAAGAGGAAAGGTAATAGGGCTCCTGCTATACCCTCTACTCTTAGCAAAGTATGGTATAATGACCAGTGTAAAAACTACAGGAAAAAATTGACAGATGCTTTGCTTTCAGGGAACCCGACATTGGTTAGAGCGGCCAGGAGGGATTACCAGAAAGCATTGTCACTGGCCAAGAGGGAGTGGGAGGAACAGCATTGGCTGGATCTTGCCAATGCAGCGAGTGGCAGGTACCCAAACCTCTTCTGGGAATTGGTCAACAGATCAAGGCAGAGAAGATCGCAACCATTGGCTGATCATATAACTTGTCAGCAAAGGTTTACACATTTTTCATCTCTTTATGGCGACTCGGAAGAACTAACTAGCCTAGGGGTGGATAGCCAGGGTGAAGGGGTTCCTGCGGATAATAGCGACCTTTTGTTCTCAACGGGTGAAGTAGTTTTGGCGATTAGACACCTAACCCCAAAAAAAGCCGCTGGGCAGGATGGGATCCCTGGGGATCTATTGTTGGCGGATCCGGAGGCCTGGGCTAAATTAATCGCGATTATTATGAATCTGATCATGAGGGGACACCAGGTCCCAGACTCCTGGAAAGGGGCCGAGGTAGTCACGGTGTACAAGAAGGGGGCTAGAGATGACCCTGCAAACTACAGACCCATTAGTCTGATTGATATAATTCAGAAAGTGGTCGGCAGGGTCATCATTTCAAGAGTAGGTGACTGGATAGAGGAGGTTAGTATCCTCTCCCACTTACAAGCGGGGTTCAGAAGGAGGGTAGGTACGATGGACCAGGTCTTTCGTCTGTTCGCCATATATTGGAAGGCGGTTGTTATTATGAAGGGTAGTTTGTATATGGCGTTCATTGATCTTAAAACCGCATTCGACCTGGTCCCTCGCACAAAACTCTGGGGAATTCTAAGAGAGATGGGTATCCCCAGTGGGCTTCTGAGCCTAATTGTTAAGCTGCACGAGGGGAACTATGCAAGGGTGAGATGGGGATCCCAGGGTCAACTTACAGATAGGATCCCTGTGCGGAGAGGAGTGCGACAGGGGTGTGTCATGGCTCCGACTCTCTTCTCCCTATTCGTAAACGGAGTGGTGGACCATCTAATGGGGGTGGAGTCGGATGCCCCATCCCTGGCGGGGGAGAGAATACCCACACTTCTTTTCGCCGACGACACCCTATTAATTTCTAAATCCCCGGTGGGCTTGCAAAAACTCCTGGATCGGTTCAGCTCCTTCTGCACCTCCAGAGGCTTAACTATCAACACATCGAAAACCAAGTTGATGGCCTTTGCACCCTCGAAAAGATTCAAAAATAATTTTGTGCTTAACAACGCCCCCCTTGAACTGGTTGAGTCTTTTGATTACCTCGGCGTCCGAATTAACAGCCACATGTCCTGGAAGGATCATTTGTCCAAAATGCTACTAAACCACCAAAGAGTATCCGGGGTGACGCTGAAGGAGATACGTGAGTCAACCAGCAAACCGGTTTCCCCAGCTATGACCATCTATGAGGGTCAGATCCTACCTGCAGCACTTTATGGATCGGAGCTGTGGGGGTTTGAAGGGATTTCTGACTTGATGACAGCGGAAAACAACTTTTTTAGGAAAGTGGTAGCCCTCCCCACTTCCACCCCCATGATCCCATTAAGATTAGATCTGGGCAGGAAATCAGTAAAGGATTTGGTGAGGCTCCGCCCGTTGTTATTTTGGTCCCGATTACGAAGAACTGAAGAGCTGGCAAAGTATGCAGCAGGTCTAGATGAACTACTTTTACTAGACACCTGTAAAAAAATAGCATGGTTAAACAACCTGAAGGAACTGGTTTTTACTTTGGGCCTCAGAGAGGCATGGGAGTTGCAATCACCTCCACCGAAAGAGGTCATAAAAAAACTATACTGGGACTGGGTACAGAATAATGTTATGCGGTCTACGAAATTGGGCTCTCTTACTGACCAATTTTTGTCCATTAAGTGTACACGCAACATGGAACCTTTTTTAGACTTAATAACTAAACCACAGGATCGAGCACTGTACCTAAAATTACGGTATGGGACGCTCCCGGTGTATGAGTTCACGGGTAAATGGAAGAACACAGTTGCTAGCTCACAGGGCTGCCCGGGCTGTGCGGCCCCCAGGGAAACGGTGGCCCACCTGTTCTTCGCTTGCCCAGCCTACAAAGGGGCACGGAAATTCTGGCTGAAACCCGTCTGTAGGGAACTAGGTCTGAGGTGCCATAGCCAGGCACTACGTGTCCTTACTACAGACTCTTCATCTGTTAGTATGATTTGTGGGGTGGCTAAATTCCTAGGGAGTGCGTGGAGGACACGTTGCCGTTTGCTGAGACTCCAAACGGGAAAATCCACTAGTTAAGGACGATTTTTATTGCCAGCAAATTGTGAATGTTGTGTCACTGTTCCTACTGTATTTTAATCTCTTATCTGAATCGAATTGTTTTATATATTGTGTTCTTTTATGGTGAAAAATTGCCGAATAAAGATTATTCAAGTAAGTATAGTTATGTTAAAGAAAATAATGGCAAGGGATGTATTTTATATTGAAAAGTATCATGGAATCCTTCGATTTTCCACATCCTATGTTTACTTTCCTAGTTGGGGCCTCTATGGTGTCAGTAGGACGCTGTGTGATGTACTGAATACAACCAGTAGGTTATGTCTCCAAATAAATGTAAATGTAGTATACTTGTAAAGCGCACAGCTGCCCGAGCAACGGGGCATCCCGGCGCTGTATAACGCTGTGGAACCCTTCCTGGCTCTCCCTGTGAGATGCCCCTCTTGGGCACCCCCAAGGTGAAGCCAGGCATCCCAGTGTTGTTGGGGCCCTTATGGAGATTAAGCAAGCATTTGCCCAGAGTTGCAGCGTGGGACCCATGATTAAAGTGGGCGCCGAGGCCAGAATTATCGAGTCCGTGGACATTGAGCCCAAGACCCTGCCGCGTCGGTAATTGAACCCTGGTCCCGGGCCTGATCTCTGCTTCAGAGTCTGCCGCTTCTAACCAGTGAGCCACACTTCTCCACCTCTATGTCCTCATAGAGGTCCCAGGGCATCTTTACAGCAGTAGCCAGGAGTGTCTGTAGGTTAGGGCACAAAAGAAAAAAGAAAACAATCCATGGCAAAAAGTTCCATTTTGCACACTTTTCTGACTCACCAATGCCAGAGTCAGAAATGCTATCCTATTTGGGCCTCTTAGAAGCTCAGAAAATTAATGGGTTGCAACTGAAAGTTCCGGAAAGTGCACAAGAGACAAATAGCAGACACGTTTACAGCTTTCCCTTCGTCCCTCTCATTCCAAATTTCTCTCACATACCATGTCTCTTAACTTCTCCAGTTAAAGTCATTGGTGTACCCAACTATGGTTAACCTTTGTCAAATGATCAGTGATCTCCACCCTCCCAGGCATTGCAGTTGGTCTCACTTAATATATAATAAAAGTGAGAGATAAAGATTGTCAGGGCACCATAACATGCATTGTTTCGTGACAGTGAGTTAATGAATGGATAAACATTGCTATGAGTATTAAATACTTGTCTTGGTCCCAATTTGTAGGGCTCGGTCTCAGCACACCACCTCGAGAGCACTGTGTGATCCTAGCGAGCTCTTATCCTAAGTGTTCTGAACAGTATATGCAGACACATTGTCACCTGATGGCTTCCATCCTATGGATCATTGGCATGTGCCCACAGCCTCAGCAGACCCAAGGGAATTTATATAAAAGTTACATATAGTTCCTGTTGGAATGATTTATATAGGTATGCAGCATTTTGCTTCCGGAGGACCTCTCTAGCCACAAAGAACAGTCACTAGAGGTCCCCTGCACTAGGGACAACAGGGGCTTACTATAGATGAGGGCAAGTGCTGCGCCTTTCCATCTGTCCCACAATGTGGAGGATGGTTTCGGTGCTTCACAGCTTCTTCACCATCATCCTGACGACATCAGCTTGCCTGTAAAAGATCTGAACCTACCCTGCTACCCGCCACTGACAGTCACCGGACCTGGTTCAACCTCAGCTCCACATCAGATCCCCAAAGGTCCTTAGCATCCTACTCTCAGTGCATGAACTCCACAGCGACCCAGGCCCACAATTTCCTCCTAGGTGCTAGAGTGAAAGGGTAGAAGCCCACTTCTTCAGCTACCCAGGGCTACACCAGAACTCACGAGCTCTACTGTACCAGAGCGAGAATCAGGTATCTGGTACCACCATTCTGTGGAGTCCAGTTCGAAAGTCAGATACACCAGTCAAGTGCAGCTAGTCATCCTTGCAGAGGTCAAAATAGTAAACCTTGTTCTTCCTCTTCATTTCCAAGACTCTGTCTCTGAGACTCTGAGTCTTCACCCCATCATCCTGCCAGCACATAGGGTTAAAATGGCAAGTGGAGACTTTTTGAGTTTGTGGACACCCACCCAGTCTAGCGGTACCTTAGCCACAAACACTGTACCCTACATTCAGTGCTTGCCAGTTTATCTAGGTGACCTGCCACTTTGGATGTAACCATTCCCTTCCAGCCAGCTGGATGACCCTTCACTTCCAGTGTAACCATACCTTTTCCTTTCCAGGAATGGATTGTTATCCTGGGTGAAAGATTCCACCTTTCCTCTCTTGGAGGACCCAGTCACCCGTCCACTAACTTCTTCCG
Source organism: Lissotriton vulgaris (assembly GCF_964263255.1). Classification (NCBI taxonomy): domain Eukaryota; kingdom Metazoa; phylum Chordata; class Amphibia; order Caudata; family Salamandridae; genus Lissotriton; species Lissotriton vulgaris. Next base: position 327,323,737 of record NC_141693.1, read on the forward strand.
GGCCACAGGCTCCGGCATTGATTGGTTCCTTCTAGTTAAACCCTCAAGGCATTGCAGTAGCCTGCCAGTATCATCTGAGTCCTAACTGTCACCTACTTCTGGTCTGTTCACCTGTGGCAACCTGCCATTTTTTATTAGGATCGCATTGTAGGTACCGCCATGCCTTGCTGGGAGTTTCCTCCCCCCCCGCCCCATAGGTGCACCTCAATTCTCCCAAAACCTACCAATAACCCCTTGCAGTGGCAGATGGTGAACATTTAAAGTGGTGGGGCACAATTTCATACACCGCAGTACAGGACCCCTTCCAAGGAGTGTCAGGAGTATGAAAGGGAGCTTCCCCCAGAGAAATGGGGAAGAGATGACAGGGTGAAAAATGGGCAAAATGGCACAGTTTATGGTAGCAGGAAAAGGGTGAGAGTGGTCCATGCATAAAGAAAAGGGCAGTGCGCTACAGTAAAAAGAAGGCCTGTGCGTTTAAATTATGGTAGAAACTGAAGGAACTGAATGAGAGGCATGAAAGATGTGGTCAAAGGTAGAGATAAGTGAGAACTCAGTATAAGAAAATCTAAAAGCAGCATAGTGAACATAAACAATGACCACAGAATAGGCAGCAAACAGTGAAAGAAATAGAAAAGGGAAACACTGAAATGAAGGCAAAAGGTAATGAGAGAGATGAGAGATATATACGATAGGACAGAAAGTGACACAGTGGAAAAACAAGATGGAGAGAGTGGCAAATATATCCAGAAGGGAGCATGGAGAACAACAGTCTTAGGAGAGAAGTGAGCAGTACAGTAAATACTAACCAACCTGACTCCACTTACTAGAGTATTGTCATGTTCAAGAGTGTTGTGCGCATGTTCTCTGGATCAGAACAAAAAAAAACAGGGATCATTCCATTGGAGGTGAAATATTGCTGACCTAGCTAGTCCTGACACTTTTGCGCTGGGTGTCGCGCGGGGTGGGGGCCGGGGGGGTTAAAATAAAATAAAAAAATCCTACCTGACCAGGTTCGCGCCGCCTTGGGTCCATTCTGGCACCAAAAGTGGAACAGCCGCATCATTGCTTGGAAGTGGCAAACCCCTCTCAGCCAATCCTGACATGATTGTCAGTTCGCCCTCGGAGCTGCTGAACTTAAATAAACTAAGAGTTTACTTAAGTTCAGACACACCAAAGGAGCTGCGGGGGCAGGCGGGGGGTGGGGGGGCAACGCCCCCAATGGACACACTGCCACTGACCCCTTGCATTCAATGCTACCCTTGTGTTCCACAGAAAATGCATCTACCCCAATGCTTGACAGGTGCACCCCTCCAGGCCGTATTATGCAGGGTGCTGCAAATCAGAGGAATTTGTCCATGAGGCTCTTTAGTCTCCTTCTTGACAACTCTATACTCACCTTGGGATGAAGCCCCTACCCACAACCTCCAGGGAATAATCTCTGACCATACCACTCCTGTGGCATCATTGTTTCTGGCCAAATCAGTGAGGGATTTCTTAATATTTTGAAACAAGTCGCCCCTACCCACAGCTAATATGTCATTCCCCAACTGCAACAATGGCTTTCCAAACCACTCCACACTTGTTTGTTGAGAAAGGAATACTTGATTCCCCCTTTTAATGCCATCTCTGTCTGCCACCATGGGCAAGTAGGAGTGCCCAATGACCCACATGGGTTTGCTCTCTGTGGAATGGAAAACAAGAGGGCGAGAGAATAAGCCTGGAGTAATGACTTTATTACATTTAGCATGCTTGTCATTTTAGCATAGCTCATTGAGCTACAGTCAACATAAAGTCCATCCCCAACATGCCTCCTAGTTGCCTATTCCTCCAGGGTTGCTTAGATGTATACATACCCGGAACCTATCTGATCTCCATCTTCCAGTTTTTTTAATGCCATTCACAGACAGTCCTTCCAGGAAACTGTTTAGGCTGCCTCTATGCGAAATTAATGTTTGGTAAAGTAGTGTCCCTCAAGTGCCGCTACATTTACTGCTGCCACCAACACCTTTTTAAACTGTAATATTGTCAAACGTGAGCAATCTTCACAGATGAGGAAGTACGCATCACCTTTGACCCATGCCCGTTCATTCATGTACCCTGCCAGGAGCCTAACCTGGCAATATAGGTTGTACCCCTCCAACTTGTTTCATGTAATAATTGGTCCCCTGCCCATCCGATCCATCTTACATCACCTGACTCGTAGGGCCACATTGGACAGGCCCACACACATATCCTTAAGCAAAAGGGCCTTGATGATTTTGACACCCTTGGCTCCAGCTACCAGGTCACTAACTCTGAAAGACCCACAAAAGGCAAATGAGAAAGCTGTACTGAATTGCAGTCTCAAAATAGGAGTGTCATAGTATGGGCAGGTGGTCAATGACTACCTTTAGAGTTGGAAAATCTATTGGTGACCTGGGATCCTGTTTCTTCTTTTTAGACTTGGCCACACTTTCTAGGCTTCCCCGAGAACAAATCCTTTAGTGGGGTCCTGTAAACCCGTCGGCCTTGCATTCTATGCCATTTCCGTCAGATGCTCCGAGACCAAATACTGGATTTCCTTGCATCCCTGACCCACACAACATATTGTTTGACCAGCACCACCAATGCATCAAAATCCTTCTCTGAAAAAGTCTCCATGCAAATCCGGTACCATTGCCTTGTTGCAACTGCTACAGCCTTCTCTGTCATGCATTGTAGTTGCAGCTCTAGCGCATTAGTTCCCAGAACTCCTCCTTGAAGTGCATGATCTCCTCTTCTGCCTTCGTCACTCTGCTCACAACCTTTCCCACAGCAGGCGAGAAAGAGCATCAGCTCCTGATTCCAAACACCCTGCACAGGCTTTGCAGTAACTTTGATATTGCACTGGAAACATGTGCGCACCAGATGCCTTAACAAGGCCAATACAGTGGGGCATGCTACCACTTGTACATTAACGGCATGGACAGCTACCATGTGTTCTGACCATATGACCAATTTGTTGTTAGTCAGTGAATCTGACCACAGCAACAACGAAACCAGAATGGCAAAGAGATCTAACACTGTAATATTCAATGTCAGGCCAGACTTGCACAAAGAAGATGGCCGTGCCCTGGCACACCAAGCCGTATCCAATATTGATCCAAACCCCACAATCCTGGAAGCATCCATGTACAGTTGCAACTGCTCATTAGTTGTCCACGTTGTTTGCAATATTCTAACTCCGTTGAAACCTTGTAGAAAAGACAGTCACACCTGCAGGTCATCCTTCAGCTCCGCCCGACCTTACAAAGTGATGCCTGCTATGCAATGCCTGTAGTTGCAAGTGCCAACTGACAAAAAATCTCCCCTCCTGAATGACCCTTGAGGCAAAATTGAGCTTACCAAGCAGCTCATGAATATCTTTTAGTGTTGCTTTTTCCTTTGCTATCGCTATCCTTATTACGGCTGCAAAATCCTGTATCTTTTCCACTGGAAGCCATACACCTGGGGAGCCTAGCTCGATCCCTTAGAATGTCAACCTTCTTGTGTGGCCCTCAATTTACCCTGCTGCCGAAAGTAGTCCTAATCATTGTCACACACTCCAAGAATTAACTAAATGCCTCGAAATAGGTGCATGCTACTGAACATTCATGGGCATGCACCTGTCATAGTATAGTTTCCTTTAAACTGAAAGCCCAACTAATGGTAGGTTTCTGGATGGACTGGCAACACCCTGAAAACAAATTCAACATCCTCTTCAGTTTGGAGGGCACCCACTCCTGCCTCTCTGGCCAACTCGATTGCATCATCAAACAAAGCATAGGAGAACACATAACCTGGCTCGGCCAGCCGTTGACTGAGTTTCCTTTGGCATAAGAGGGGTGGTGAATTATTCCAAATTTGCCCTTCTCCTTTTGCAGGACAATCCCTAGTGGAGAGATGATCAAATTCTTTAGGGGAGGTTTGTCAAACGGGCCGACTATCCCACCCAACTGTAGCTCATTTTCAATTTTTTCCACCATTGTATCTGGCAACTCCTCTGCTGAGTGGACATTACTTGATGACGTTCCTGGCAATAGGCTGGTGTAATGAATTCTGAACTCTTTCTTTTAAAACTCCAAAAAACGAATTCCTTCTCCTCTTCCTTAGGGTACTCGTTCAAGAGTATCACCAGTATGTGAAAGTTAATTGTGGATGGGCCTGTTGTTAATGGACCAAAGCTATGATTGGCCATTGGAAAAATGCTGGTGAATAATGCCCCATTCACCTCCTCAATGGAAAACACCATGTTAACATTTCTGTTGATCTCAACCTGGCCACATGGCTATATACCACCTGCCCTCCCCCTCCCCCTGGACCTGTGCCCTCCTACCCAATATATCCAGGTAGCAACCCTATACCGCCTCACCCAAGGCATCCTAGGTTTCCCTTATTTAGCTAAAATAACTTTGGTTCTTCTGCATGTACTCAAGATGTTAAGACTACCCACTCACGCCTCCTTTGCCTGTAGGCTCCTGTCACTGGTTAGTACCTAATGGTGTCCAGGATACATGCATTTACTATACTTTTTCTCTCCTTGGGCAGCTGCCGGTGTAGAGAAGACTGTGCATCACTGACCAGAAGCACTAATCAGCCAATATGCATATTAGGAATCTGTTCCTCCACTCCCCCACCTTCTTTTTTTATGTGTGGCCCACCCTGGCTTACCCTTGCCCTAGTTACAACAGCTCTGCTATGCTCAGCTCTACTCACACAGGCTTTCCCCTTCACTCTCTAATTTCAAAAGGCCTCCAGATGAGCACTAGAGACAGGGATCTGCTCTTTGCATGATGTTCAGGCTGGGAGAAACCCAATCACTAATTAACATAGATCCATGAGTTCCAAATGTTTGACACTCTCATTGATCTTAAACCCGATGTTATGTTTCTGACCGAGACATGGCTTAACGAAGGCACCAATCCAACCATTGTGAACGCTATTCCCCTCCGGCTATCGGTTATTAAGGAAGGATAGGCCGAACGGTCGGGGTGGGGGAGTAGCCGTTATTTATAAAACCACAATCTCTTGTACAGCTCTACCTACTTTAGAATTGGAAGGCGCCGAGAATCTGGGCTCCCTCCTACTCATATCAGCCCACCAGTCAATTGGTTATCTAACGCCCACCAGGACCGGCTGCCAGGTTCCAGGAATCTTTAGGCAATTCTATTGCACCTATTTGTTGTAGTCTTACTCTACTTGTTGCATTCCCTCTATGGTGTCTCTCTGCTTTGCTGCTCAGCGTGTGATGAGGTCATGCGGAATGTTGGAGTGTGTTTGTATGTGGTGCGAGTCAGTTGGTCTGGATGGGCTGAGCAGCCAGGAGGCTGCTCCTGGTGGGGCAATCACTTAGGCAATTACTGAGGTATTAACTGGGCATTAACTGAGGCACTTATTGAACTTACCATCTTCCTGTACTTAAGAATAAATATACTTAATGGACTACAAGACCCTGACTACGCATCATCTTTGATTACAATACTGGCGACGAGGTAAAAAAGGACTGGAGAACCTACGTGGACAACTTAAGATATCTACATGGACTGGACTTTCGGGTGGGGTATCTCTCATCTCTACTTGGACTGGACTGTCGGGTGAGGTATCGCTCATCTTAGACTACGGTGACCACGTTTATTGTTTTAGTTTGTTGTGTTCTATTTTCCTTGTGATTTTAACATCTGGATGGGGTCATGTTACAGTTGTATGTTTGTTGTAACGTTGGCTGAAGTGTTTTTCTGAATGATGTTGTTGTTTTCGCGGAAGACGTCGCGAATCTTCCCGTATTCACAACATTTCTTTTTTGAGACAGCTCACCGGAGCATGAGACATTCTTATTTTGCTGGTCATTTGTAGTTTGTCTTTTGTTTTCTGGAGTTGTGGATGATAAGTGTGTGTGCTGTTTCTTTTGACTCTGGTGGAGTGTGCCCCATCCAGTTGTACGTGTGGGTCATGGATTTAAAGGTTTTCCTTATTTTAGCTTGTCGTGGGTTTTTATGTAATCCACATTTTTTTGTTTTCCTTGGTTTTAGTTTCTTGAAATCTGTTTGCTCTAGGTCTAAAGAAACCTATCAGATGTTTGCCATGGGAATGGCGTTTTCCATTATTTTGTCTGTTTGCTCTGGGTCTAAAGAAACCTATCAGATGTTTGCCCAAAATTTTGACTAACTTGGGATTGTTTCTTTTCCCTTATTTTGTTGTCCTTCGGGTGAAGGAGTGCCCAGGGTGGGTTGCCTTTGGGCTGATGTAGCTCGCTGTGTGTTTGTTTGGGTTGTTGTTTTTCATTTGCAGTTGGCATGGCATGTTTGCTTTGTTTTAGGGTGACCCATGTCACGTTTGCCTTGAGTTTTAAGTACTCATAATTTAACAGTTTTGGTTTTACTGTTACCCATAGTTTTTTTTATGGGTGTTGGACCTGTCTTGTGGCGTTTTTTTCTACACCGTGGGTGTGTTGCCTTTTGGAAACGCAGTTTTTAGTTTTTGTTTGTATCTTTTGTCTTGCATTCCTTGTTTTTCCTTATCTTATCAGAGAGTAGGGTGTTCTATTTGTTTTTGTAGTGCATCCTCTTTTCTGCCTTGTGCGTTTTACCATCTCTATGCATTTTTGAGTAAGGGGGTAGGATGTGTGGTATGTGCGTTATCAAGGGGGTAGGATGAGTTGTGTGGTATGTTTTATTTCATGCATCTTTCTTTCCTCTCTTTTGTTGTTCCGCTACACTATTTTGTTCCACTACACTATTTCCTTACGTTTGACTGTTATTCTTTCCTTTGCTTAACGTGTGTCCAACAGCTTCACACTTTCTCTTGGTTTTCCATTATTATAATGGGGGAGATGTGTTGTAGTCTTACTCTACTTGTTGCACTCCCTCTATGGTGTCTCTCTGCTTTGCTGCTCAGCGTGTGATGAGGTCATGCGGAATGTTGGAGTGTGTTTGTATGTGGTGAGAGTCAGTTGGTCTGGATGGGCTGAGCAGCCAGGAGGCTGCTCCTGGTGGGGCAATCACTTAGGCAATTACTGAGGTATTAACTGGGCATTAACTGAGGCACTTATTGAACTTACCATCTTCCTGTACTTAAGAATAAATATACTTAATGGACTACAAGACCCTGACTACGCATCATCTTTGATTACAATACTATTGCTGCAAAATATAAACAATGCCTGATACTGGGGGATTTTAATATCCACATGGATCAATGCACTAACTCTGAGACCTTGAAACTGTATGAATCTCTCAGTATACTTAAACTGTCCCCCTAAGTTTTCTCCCCTACACGTGAAAGGGGCCACATTCTGGATCAGATTTTTTTCAACGGACAAGATTGAAGTGGAGCCGCCCTGCCCCATTGTTTGGCCCGCCACTGCTTAGTTACTTTCAGATCAAGCAAAACATCTCCTTACTCTTTAACTCAATGTACGCCACGCACCAGTAGTTTTAGATCTTTAAATCAGATGAGTCTGGCAGCCTTAGATAGAGCACTTATAATTCACTCCATTTGTTCTAGTGTTGACTTACTGAACAACGTACACTCACCAGATAACTGGCTTAAATCTCATGCGAATAAGCTTGCCCCTCTGAAGTCTCTCTCTGTCAGAAGGGTTGATGCCGGACAGTTGGAAGCATGGGAAAATCCCCTGCGCTTCTAAATAAAACCTTCAGCCAACCCTTCTGTAGCCAGCAACTATAGGCCAATTTCGCTGCTGCCTTTCTTCTCCAAGGTCTTGGAGATATATGTAAATCAGGTAGTTACAGATTTTGTCGAGACTAATCGCGTATTACATCCTAGCCAATCAGGGTTCAGTACCAATTTCAGTACTGAAACAGCCCTGCTGGAAATCTCTGAATCTATTAAAACCAGACTTGATAGCGGAGGCAGGGCTGTTTTAATACCGTTGGACCTCTCTGCTGCTTTCGATACCGTGCCCTTTGCCCTCCTGCAGGACAGACTCCTAGGATGTGGTATAGGGGGCACGGTACTCCAGTGGTTCACCTCTTACCTGGATAATCGCAGGCAAACAGTTATGTTTCCTCATTTTGCGTCCCCTATTATGCCACTCAATGTAGATGTTCCACAGGGATCTATCTTAAGTCCTACTCTTTCATGGCCCCTTAGCACTATTAGCAGAACAATACCGCGCTATTTTGATATCCTACGCCGATGATACACAATTGTTGTTCACATGCGGTAAGAATGAGGCCTTGAATGGAAATAAGATCAACTCCTGCCTGTCAGCAGTATTTGAGTGGTTTAAACAGAATTAACTACTGTGCAATTCTAAAAGATCTAAAATTATCTTTTTAGGTCATACTCCGGGAGAGGAGTGGCAAGAATGGTGGCCACTTAATTTGTCCCCCCCCCTTCAAACTTAACCACAACTGTCAAGAATCTCGGGGTGAAAATGGACGCCGACAGGTCCATGAAGTCCCAGGTCCAGGCGGTGGCAGGCACATGCTTTGGCCTACTGAAAAAGTTGAGAAATTTCCTCCCGTAGAGAGGTGTGGCTCACTGGTTAGAGGCGGCAGACCCGGAGGCTGAGAACGGCCCGGGACCAGGGTTCGATTCCCGACGCGGCAGGGTCGCGGACCAGGGTCAGCGGACTGATAATTCTCGCCTCGGTGCCCACTTTGGGCAGTGATCACACTCGGTAACTCTGGGCATTAAGCTTGCCTCATCTCTACTAAGCATGAGCGAATTTTGCGGATCTCGCGTTCGCGAATTTTGCGGATTTGCGGATTCGCAATCCGCAAAATCCGCGAATTCCCGCGAATTTGCGGATTTTTTTTTTTTTTGTGTTCGCCCGTGTTTCTGCCAGTTCGCGAGGATTTTTACAATTTCGCAATTTGCGAACTTACCTGTCGGGTCGCAAGTTTTGCGAACTTGTTGTTTCTACGTGTCCAACCTATTTGGGACACTCTTCTTCATCACTGCCACTCTCTGTCACCACTGCCACTCTCTGACTACTCATGCCACCCTCTGGCCCACCCATGCCACCCTCTGTTTCATCACCACACCCTCTGGTTGTCCAGTGTACATTATTTTCGGCAAAGCAAAGCACACCTTCCCTGCCTCAAGTGACCTGAATTAATTTGGGGCTGATTAATGTGTCACAGAATATTTTTTTAGCTGGCACCTGCTTCCTTAGTGCGCCCTGATTAGTGATCTTTTGCACTTGCTAAGTGCTTTCATTGTTGCAAAATTAGTTACAACACCTGCCCTGCCCCAACTGACAATAATGAATTAGGGGCTGATTAATGGATTTTAACTTCCAGCCTGGCTCCTGCTTGTCTCCCTTAGCTGTAATTCATGACCTTTGTGGCATATGTGTAACTATTCTGAGGTTCAGAGCAGGGTCACATAATAGTTTCAACTGGCAACTGAACTCTGGAGGGGCCCCTCAGGAAGCACTACAGGAAATGGCTACTAATGATGTGCCTGAACTTTTGAACCTGGTAAGTAGTTACTTTCAGTTTTGCTTAGATCGTATTTCTGCAATTTCGCACTTATTCGCGGGGCGCGAACTCACGCGAACAGTGCGAGCAGTGCGAGCAAAATCCGCTGCTCGCGGATTTGCGGATTTTGCAGGAAATTCGCAAATCTCGCGGATTGCGGATTTCCCGAAAATCCGCAAAATCCGCGAGCGGAACGGATTTTCCGCCCATGCCTAATCTCTACAACGGCCCCCCACAGACGCCGGGGATGCCTGGCTTCACCTTGGAGATACCCAGCAAGGGACCATCTCACAGGGAAAGCCAGGACGGGTTCCCCAGCGGTCATTCGCGCCAGGATACTCCGGTAGTAATTGAGCGCGCTACAAAACACCTTACATTACATTACATTACTCCCGGTTTCCCACAGGAAAACAGTGGTCCAGGCACTAATTCTATCCCGACTTCATTATGTGAATGTTCTCTATGTGGGCCTTCCTGACTATCTTCTTAACCGTCTACAAGTAGTGCAAAATGCTGCGGCTAGAGCCATACTCATGGTGGACCTCAGGACACACATGAACCCCATCTGAGTTCCTTGCACTGGCTTTTGGTACGAAAGAGGACAAATGTCAAAGCCCTTGTGCTGGCTTATAAGGCCTTTCGCAGTATGGGGGCCTTATATTTGAGAGACAGATGCCAACACTATGTTCCATCCAAAAGTTTGAGATCTTTGAACCAGCTGCTTTCGCGGATTCCCGGTTCACCCGATCTCGCCAGGGCAGGCGCTCCTTTCAGTTGGTAGCCTCTCGGCTCTGGAATAACCTGCCGCTAGCCTTACATCAGGCCCAGGACCTTCTCAGTTTTAGACGAGGATAAAAAACTTGGCTTTTCTCACACTAAATTAACTGCCCTGGGATTGACTGCTCTGCTCTGCCACTGGTTCTCTTTTCCCCAGCACTGGGACACTCCAGGGAGTAGCCGTGTGCTTTATAAGTACCCAGTAACATAGTAACATTTACTGCTAACAGCTTCTGAAATTCACAGCACCACTCCATTCTTCAAGTAGGATAAACTAACTTGCCCTGGAATTGAGCTATGGGGCCTTTAACCCCTTCAGCGCTGATGACTGAACCGCTCCATCATCAGCCGCAGTAGTGCTGTGCTGATGACAGAGCGGTTCCATCATGGCCCGCTCGACGCACCTGCGCAGCGCTGATTTTGCGCCTGCGCGGCGCGTTCTATTGAGTGGGCGGAGCCATGACGGAACCGCTCCGTCATAAGCACAGCTCAACCGAGGCTGGTGATGGAGCGGTTCCGTTACCAGCATGGGAGCGCCGCGCGCCCCCCCGCCCCTTAGCGCTGCGGCGGAATAGCCGCCGCAGCGAAGGAGTTAATCTGCCAGGCTGAGTTATTTCAACACAGCCAAGCAGCTCATGATCGAATTTCATAAGTGGGAGACTCAGAAAAGAGTGTATGATACACAAATGCATGAAAGAATTCAGCTAGTGGCAGTGACCTTAACTCTGAATTCTAGAACCAGGAAAAATTACACAAGGCACTGACTTATGCCATGTACCAATCAAGAGTGCTGATCAGTTTGTGCGGAACGTATTTGCTTTGTTCCGCATCCTGTAAGGAGGTACTGATGCATTCTAGCTTGTAAAAAGTGAACTCGAACTTGTATGATACACTGTGACTGTGCAGCATCTAAGTGTACATAACTATAGCTAAAATTATAAGAGTCATGGCACATGTTACTAGACTTTATTTATTTATAAGGTTTTATATAGCACAAACATGACCTGTGAAGGTATCAGAGCGCTTTACAAATAATCGGAAAGACAGGAAAGTAAACAACAACACAATCGGGAGGTATCAACTGTGTAAGTTCATGAAATGTAGAGGCAGTGAATGAATGAATGAATTTTATTGTTTGGTTACTCAAAACCATTACATTAAAAACACATTAAAAACAGAGTGCAAAATTATAAAAGATTTAAAACAGCAAGTTAGTCAACTGGTAAGTCTGTATAGTGAATCCCTGGGCACTGGCAAGCTCAAAAGAATAGTGTCTGTGCAAGGGCAGCCCCGCCTGCGACTGCAAGGTCTTAATCGTTTATGCCCTGGGTAGCCATCAGCTTGGCCCGTGTCTGTTGGATAAACTTTCCAAAGGAGGCCATTTGCTTTACTATAGTCAATGTGTATAGTTGATGGACCGCCTCCTTTGCAGTACGTGTCCCCATTTGTCGTAGAATTGGCCTAAGATAAAGGTTGCGTGCTGCGCGCAGGGCCCGACAGCAAAGTAATAGATTGGCCAGCGACTCGTTTGTAATTGCAGAGTCTGCATTCCGGGACTCCCCGACCTGTCAGTTCGAGAGCGTATAGTTCTTTAGTGGGCAGAGGGTGTAGTCTGCAGGATAAGATCCTGTGAAGGGCAGAGCGGCCCACCGCCTGCTTGAGATGGTGTTTGGGATTATGCACTATGTGCGGCAGGCATAGGGACTCATGGAAACCTCGTTTTGCCAGTGACTCCATATCCATTTCCCGGGAACGGATACGGACTTGTTTTTTGATGGCATTTTTAATTGCTGCATAATTAACTAGCTCAGGATTCCAATGATCAGTGGCGAGATTGAGGAGTTCCTTCGCCATGGTGAAGGTGGTTGACCAAGGGTTCCCGGGTTCCGTAAAGATGTATTTCAGAACTGCCTTCAGTGACTTGTCTTGTGCCGCTGTTATGAGATAGTAATATTTACACAGGGCAGCCATCTCTTCCAGTTTTTGTTGGTTGAGCGAAAATTATAGGCGGACAAGGGTGTTTCTGGTGCACTTTGGTAGTAAGAATAATTTCTTATACGCTCTGCAGTTGATTTTTTCCAGTTCCTTTTTTAGTTTACCCGGGAACGCTTGTTGGGCATAATTGAGGTCCGGCATTAGTTTTGCCTTAAGTACTCTTTTGATAGCCATTGTCAATGGGCTATGTAGAGTGGCTTGTAGTTTACAGAGCGCATAGGTGATAGTTTTCCCTTTGCTTTGGATTTTCTTTAGGTGGGCACCAGAACGCCCCGACTCGTGATAGCAGACACCCAAGTAAGTGTATTGCTGTGTGCTTTCCAAAGTCAGATGGCCAAGCCTCCATTTGCTAGTTTTTTGTTTGGGTGATGACCAAAAATTACTATCTTTGACTTGGAAGAGTTAGCTACCAGCCGGTTCTTATCATTGTAAGTTGCCAGGGCAGTCAGCGCCTTTTGCAAGCCAATCTTGGTATGATCCAGAAGTACCAGGTCGTCAGCATATTGCATGAACTGGATTTTAGTTCCACCAATCCTTGGAATGGCTAGAGCTGCCCCGGACAAGGCTATCTCCATGTCTGCTGTGTATAGATTGAACAACAGAGGTGCTAGAACGCACCCCTGTTTTAACCCTCGATCCGTGTCAATCTTCTCAGATGCGAAGTGGCTTGAGAGTTTAATTCGGACCCACGTTTTTTGATACAACGATTGGATTGCTCTTAATAGGGTCGGATTGATGTTCCATTGGGCCAGCTTTCTCCATAGGATAGCACGGTCTACCCCATCGAATGCTGCAGAGTAATCGATGAAGCAGGCGAATAAAGGGAGACTCTTACGCAACCGAGCTTGGTGGGCCAGGTAAGAAAGAGCAGTGATGTTGTCTACGGTTGAGGGCCTGGCTCTGAATCCGGTTTGGCAGAGGGGCAGGAGACCTTCTTCACTTGCCCAGTCTGCGAGATCTGTCAAAATGGCACTGGCATAGGCTTTGCCCTCGATGTCCATGAGGGCTATCAATCGATAGTTGGACGGGTCTGATTTGGGCCCTTTCTTATGGATTGGGTGTAAGAGCGAGCCTCTCCAGGAGTCTGGCACATCACCCAAGAGCCAGCATTCGGCGTATAGATGGGTCAAGTTTTCGGCCCAGAATTCTATGTTTGCTTTAAACAATAGACCTGGGAGGCCGTTGGGGCCCGGGGCGCCGTTGTTTCTGATTTGTTTTACAATTTTGGATACAAGTAATTTACCAGGCGGCGCCTTCCTGTGGGGGCTGGAATCTGGCTCTTCTCTTGGTTTAAATTCATTCTTGAATTGAAGGGCGACTTGATCTTCATTGTATAGAGTTTTTACGTGGGCAACCCAAGTGGGGGCCTCGAGGGAGTTTTCTCTGTGATTTGGACCTCGTCCTAGCTTACTCAAATAGCTCCAAAATTCTTGCGATTTCCCAGGGCTCAGCAAGTCAAAGATTTTCAGCCATTGAGCTTCGCAGTGTTTGCGTTTTGCGGCCCACACATTCTTCGAATGGCTCCTTGCGGCCTCTTGTAGCTGTTTTTTGTTTGAGGCTGTGCCATTTTTCCGGTGCGCTTTTTATTTTTTATTCAGATCTTTGGCGCTTTCTTTGATTGCCCGGTTGAATCCGAATGTAGATAGTGGGTGCCAATGGGTTACCCTTGCTGTGTCCCCTCGGAGTGTTACCGCTAGGGTCAGGGCGATTCCGTCCCATATTTCTATAGCGCCATTTATGTGGTCACCCGGCGGCCAGCCTGCCCACGAGTCTGTCCAATTGTTGAACGTGATGGTTGCTGCCTGCCCCCATTTAATTCTTCTAGGTAACTTCATCAGTTCCTCGCCGTTTGCGGCCCCAATATGTTGTAACTTATGGCGTGTTTTTGTTGTCAAAATCAGTGTAATTATTAAGGCGGCGTGGTCGCTGTCACTGCGTTGGTGAACAGCGTAATCCGAAATCAAAGGTTGCAGGTTGTCACTTAAGATGATGTAGTCAATCGTGGTCTGGTTGTTATACGTGGGAGCAACAAAGGCCCCTGGCCTGTTCTTTAAATGGACAGAATGTGCTGTCGCCAGTTTGTAGGATTTTAATAGGGCGTTCAGAGCCTTGGTGGCCCCAGATTGGTAGCTTTGTGGGGGTATAACCCCTACATTGTGGATATTGAGGTCACCGAGGATGATGCAATCCAATGCCGGGAATTGTAGTAACAGGGCCTCTAGATGATTTATTAGTATAGATAAATCGGCTGTAGATCCGTGCGGGTTATGGTAGATGTTAATCACCAGAATAGAGGAGTTTCCGTTAGTCGTGAGGGAGCCTTTCAAAATACCCGCCTGGAGCATGTTGGGCAGGTTATTTATTTCCTTAAATTCTAGTTCTAGCGAGTGCTTAATGTAGACACACATCCCCCCTGACGGTCTTCCGAATATGTTGGTTTTTGTTGCAGATTTGCCGTATTCTGCGTATCCTCTTAGTGAAAGAAGATTGATTGCCCATGATTCTTGTATGCAGATAATATCTGTCTCTTCCAAGAATGTCACTGCAGCATGGTTTTGTAACAATGTTTTGAATCCTGCGACATTCCAGGTCATGATTTTCAGGGTCTTGATGGTAACGGGTTGGTTTATGTGTTTCACTTGCCCATTAGTCATGTGCTGGGGAAAGCGGCCCGTATCTCCGAGACAGTGCGTGTTAGGAGCTGGGGTTTAATGCTGACGCCAACCAGGACCAGTCTTTACTCGCACACCCCCTTGTTACGCACAAGCGTTTGCCTTGACTCAAGTTTGTTGTTATCTTGATCGGGGTTCTGTTGGTTAAACCTTTGCTTGTGCTGCCTTTGGACACCTGAAGAATTGACGCCGCATGGGGGGCGTGATCAAAGAGAGCGTTCAAACGTATGTTCCCCCCCCCATAGGCTGTTCCTGATTTTCCAGCGGATAGTGAGTTTTTAAGATTGATGGGTATTTTTGCACCTGATGGGGCTTTATTTTTATGCCCCAGCTTTCCAGTAAGGTGTGTTGTCTCTTCAGGCCCTCTCCCAGGTTTGAGCTGGAGAAAGTTAGCTCCGTAGTTTCATTTTTCTCCTCCGGATCCGGCGGAAGGAAGGAAATGGTCTCAATATCTGTAGTTTGTATCCCTTCCAAACCTGGGATGTTTGCGCAGAGTGTTAGGATGTTGCCACGGTTGAGGATGTCCCACTTACCCTGTGAGGTATATTCAGGGTACAACATTATTTTCCGCTCCTGAGATGTTGTTTGAGCTGCGTAATTGGCAACATTCGCGTCCTTACAGGTTTTATCCTGAATGCTAGTGAGTGATGGCTGTCCCGCCCTGGGCAAATTGATGAATGCCTGATTTATTGGCTCAATTATTTGTTGAGATGCTACCACAAGGGGAGAACTGAATGGTCTGATGTGGAGTGACCAGTCCCCAACCTGCTCGGGTTTAAGGCCAAGAGTGCCTTGGGGAGCGCACTGAGGGGTTTCCGCCTTTACGTTGGTCACTGATGATTTATTAGCGGCTGATGGCACTGAAGTCACTCTGCTCAATGTGGACTTTATGTGAACAGAGGGCTGATGAGTTGTTGGGCAAGACTCACGGTCACTTAGGGAGACTTGATTTGCTTCCCCATCGCATTGTCCTTGCGAGTGGAGCGTTTGATTTTGTAGTTTCAATGCCCGGGCTGGCTGGGAGGGTGTAGGGTGAGCCAGCATGCTCTGGTCTATTGCCAAATTAGTGGAATGGAAGGCTTCCGCGGATGACTCAAATTTCCCTGTTGTCGTAGTTATGACTGCCGGCTGGGTCGCTTTCTGCGTCTCGATGTGACCGGATCTCCCATTGACGGGAAGGAGCCATTGCCGAATTGGATTGGTGAAGTGTGATTGATTTTTACTCTTTTTGTTGAGTTTTCTTAATTATTTCTTATTTTTCCTGGATAGATTTTGAAGTTCTGGACTGGCCAGTTTAAAGGTGTGATGTGAGTCTTTATTGTTGGTTATGAGTCAGGATGGCAGTTGATCCACTCGCGTGGGTTGTCACTGAAGGTACCGAACCCGTGATCCTCTCCCCTCCAGGAGTTTCTATATGGCTAGTTTGGGAATTTGCTGTACCTTGTGTTTTTGGGGATGCCAGGGCGGTGTCCTGTGCGGGTAAGTTCTGGTTCTTACCTACTTCGTTCTTGAGATCCTCAATTAGTGTAGTCATGATGTTTGGTAGTTTTTCTAGGCTGAGCAGAATTGGGCTACAACCACATGAGTCTGACTTTAGGTAAGTGCTGTCCTGTGCTCTGCAAATCAGGGAGTTCAGGTGGTCCAGTTTTGAATCTATCCCAGAGATCAGACCGCGACGATTTGTAGGATGTTAATTTGAGCGTTGAGCTTGTCCGCGTGCATAAGTGCCGCACCTGCCATTGAATTAAGCGCCTCGTTGATCATTGATAGATGGTTTGTGATCAATGGGGATTTCTCCCCGTTGTCCGCGTCTCTACTCGCGGAAGAAGGGGGCTAAGCCATTTCAACGTGGTCCTGAGAGATTGATCTTGTTAAGTTCCGAGACTGGGTTTGTGAAATGCCGGGTGATGATGGTGTTCTTCCTTCATTATCTGCATGTAAGCTATTAGGCACGTCGGGCAAGGGCGCGCCGTTTGGAGTGGGACTCAGCTGAGAGTTCACCAGGCTTTGATGGGTCCAAGCTGGCGGCCGGGGTGGGACCGCTTTTGGTGTCACAGGTTTAAGGGGTGCTCCGCCATAGAGAGTGATAACTTTTGGCGAGACTGGAATGCCGAGTGCCCGGGGGGCTGTGGGGCTTAGAATCTCCCCGTCATCTGTTGCCTTGGTGGGAGGTGAAGAGGTCGAGGTCGGGCTGAATTCCGCTAGTGTGTGTGCTTTGGGGCTAAAAAAGGCTCTTATGTCCCTGTTTCCAGCTGGTCTTGTGGGGGGTTTCTTTTGCACTGAGGCGGGACTTAACAGCTATCTACTTTGATGGGCTGAGGGTCTCTGTTGGTGCTGCTAATGTCGAAGCTAGGAGTTCCGCTGGGAATTCCGGTAACGTCGGGGTTGCACCGGTCGCTCCTGTTTGATCCTCGTCTCTGAAACCTGGCCCTGGATAAAAGCCACCTATTCCTGGGGGGTAGAATAGTTTCGCCTTCTGTCTCCTGGCTGATCTATGGGGGCGGGGCTTCTCCTGTAATAGTGTAGCAGGGATTGCGTTCTCTTACAGAACTGCGCAGAGAGATCTGGAACCTCAGTGAATTAGGGTGACCCAAAACTCACCTCAGTATCCAAAATCCCCTTACCTAGCTAGCAACAGTGTCTCATTGGTCATAACAAACTCCCAATGACTTAGACAAACCAGAACGTGAACTTAGGTTACCTCAGGTATCGTGGAACACATGAACACTCTTTCACTCTATAATCATTTCAAACCAAAACTTGGAGTAAAAGAGGACACATGCAATTTTGAAATAGTTATTATTCAATGCAAGGTTCTCAAACGCAGTATCTTATATAATACAAGAAGACATATTATGAAAATCAGAGTTATCAGCATAGTCACTAATCCATAATAAGCAAACGTTGATAGCATATTATAATGCAAAAATCAATAGAAATTTGTATCACCTATTTCTCGCACTCCCTATTTAGCATACTATATTATATCTAAGAAGGTCTCATTTGGGTTTTAGCAGGGCGGGCCCATACCTCTAAATGTCAGGAGGAGAGGATCACATCATCTGCTACCAGCTCTCTGCATGCAAAGCACCATCAAGTGTTTTTTGCATTCACAGTAACTCTATCTTAAACCCGCTTAGAGCCCAATGTTGGCAGCAACTGTATTTGTGTTATGTCTAGTGGTGCGAGGATCAGACCTCCCAGCAACCTTGTGTTAGGTTATTCTTAGAGGGTTCAGCACTCACTGTTCAGACAGTGTACCAAGCACCACTGATATCAGAGTAATAACATATTATTCTCAAATAAATCACATCTTTCGTCTAGGTTGAAAGCTACAATAACAATTATGTATTGTGTGCAAACTAAAGTCAAAGGAAAATATGTTGTTTAAACACTTAATAAACTCATGCTAACTTAACACTGTATATAGAAAAGCAGCATCTATATGACACCCCCCCCAATGATCCGAGGACGGTCAAATTACACAAGCCTATACTAGTACAGAGGCATAACATGAAAGCAGAGTTCAACAATATTGAGCCAAGCTAAATGTGTATATAAAAATTATATAAAATTATGTACGAATGCCTATAGTGGCCAAAAAAATTATTAATCCAAAGTCTTCAACTCGAGGCCAAGTATAAAGTTATAGGCCTAGAACATATAACGCTAAATGTTCGTAATAAAAAAGGCACCATTCAAAAATACTAAAAAATCACGTGCCATAATAATGAAAGTCTCCAAGGCATCTCATGATTGGACAGAAAATGCAAAATAGGCAGCAACAGCTTCCAACATGAAATCACTGTCATCATCCGAAAACAGTTCAGCCATCCAAGTAAGTAATGGGAAAGAACATACGTGCTCCTCCAGCATCGTATCCTCTAGCAACATCAGAGGACAACTCGGTGGGTTCTCAAGAACGCTATGTGCCAGAAACTCATGCGCCGCTGCGGGTATGTCCCACTGACCCATTAGTCCATGCATCGCTTCCAAGGCCATAATCCTTTCGCCAGAACAAACCAACTCGTGAGCAACTACGGGGCCCATCAGATGATCAAAATCGACGTCAGGAGATATCGGCAAGCAGAGACACAAATCAATGGCCCAGTCAAAATCGCAGCTCAGGCAATGAAAGACAGGCTGGACACATGTGAAATAGGAAAATCGAAACGATAATCCAAATGCGGTGCTTTAAGTCGCAAGCGGCAGGGTGCCATAGTAATCAAGCATCCGGTTACGAAACAGTGTCAGAAGGAGCTGAGCGGCTTCTTGCGCAGGACGGGCATCCATGTTTTAGGAAGCAGAATAATACCAGAATGCCTGCAGCCAAAGCCAGCAAAACAGGGAATCCGCCAAACAAACTCGAAAATATAGAATGGAAGAAAGCGGGGATGACACCAAAAATCTTTTCGAATGTAGTCACGAGACCACTGCTAACCAATTTTTAAAAATGAGCTAAGCCAGACGTGGAGGAGGCATTAATGATTTGATGAACTAACTCGCAGAAATGAAACGGCAAGTCAGTATTTAAAAGTGCCTGCACCTCTGTGCGTGTGTTAGCTATGTGAAGGACATACGTTTCACGGGCCGAGCTCAGGGCCACTTCCTTTTGAGACAAAAGAGCTCTTATTCTACTCATTCCATTGAACTCCGCTTTCAAGGTTGAGATGCGCGGCCAGATGGAAACATCTGAATTCCCATGTGTGGGAGGATATAGCACATTTTTGCAACACACCACACGTTCTGATACAGTAACCACATAAGCGATAACGACCATTAACCCACAACACTCTTCGTTATTCAAAAGCAAATAACTACCATTTGTCAATAATGTAAATGTGGGAACTATTGCTGGAACTGGTGTGCCTTTCAAAACACAGGCTAAATTAGGTCCTGATTACAAGAACCGTGTAACTGGATGTGTCTGCATATTAATGAACGGTCAAGCGACTGTGTGCATTCTTCACCATTAAGATTCACTTCCTTTCCATCTTTCAGACATCTGTATGTGTATGGTAGAGACCATGCCTCATGGAGGAATGCGCTGCCTAGTGGTTCATATCGCCCTATTGCAATATACCACATACAATTAGTAAATTTGTACAAAGCAAATGGTAACGTAATTAATCCATGGATAAGCCATGTTGCAGCAGCTGCTTCAGCTACAGATAAGGGTAAAGATTCTAACTTTTCAATATGTAACATAGAAAATGATGCATCCCGCATTGAAAGCATGCGCTGCTTGTCAGTCAAATTAAATGGGGCAAAGAGGGAGGACACATTCATGTAACTCCAGGGCACACGGCCCGCCTTAAAAGTCTGTAGTGTCCATGCAAACTGCATTACAGAACGCAATTGATTTTGACCATGGTATAATACAGACACCTCATCATTCACA
The DNA here is from genome assembly GCF_964263255.1 of Lissotriton vulgaris. Lineage (NCBI taxonomy): Eukaryota > Metazoa > Chordata > Amphibia > Caudata > Salamandridae > Lissotriton > Lissotriton vulgaris. Next base: position 327,344,028 of record NC_141693.1, read on the forward strand.
ATGTCAACTACAGAAGAAACAATATTATTCAACCTGTAAATTCGGGAAGAAAGCATGTTAATACTGTTATCAACAACTGCAAGCACTTTTTCCAAATTTGCTTGGTCAATTGCCCTTAGGCGCTTAGCAGCCTCAATTTGTGAAAATTTCCAAATTTCATTGTAAACCGCATAAATCCATCGTTTAGATCTACCATTAGCCGGGCCTTTTATAAAGTCATTTAAATCCACATTATCATTTAACTGTGATAGATGTAGTTTAACTGCAGCTAACGTGGAATGTTACAACCAATTCTGACACAGTTTCCCCACAGAGTAAGTTGTTACAGTATGATCAGTTTCAAAACGGGGATCAGGCCTGACTTGTGTAAATCCTTCAGTCAAACCTAGAAAACGACGTTGGCAAGAGTCAGCACCTCTATGCCACATCAGCCAACCCTTCGGATCCAAACTGGATACATTAAAGGATGAATTATGCAATTGAGTTTGTAACTCACGAATGGACAATTCAGTATAATTACCCCAACCTGAATATTCTTCCAACTCGGGGATAAGTGGTGTATTTAATTTTTTAGAAGTAGCCAATCCAAAGCATGTTGTTTGGGAAATAGTAGAATTGAGAAACAACATGTGATTCGGGATGAGACATGCACGGTGCAAAGCCTCAGTGCCTTGTACCTGCCAATCTTTGGTACCCCAAACCGATTTAAGGTCAATTGTTTCCTTCCATAGCTTGTAGCCATCCACAGCTAACTTGTCTAGAAAGGACTTCGAATACAGCAATTTTGTATCGGTAAGTCTAACTTTGGACATGGACTTTTGTGTCATTTTAAAATAAAATGACTCCGGATTTGATTGATTAAAGTCTGTAAAATAAGTGTATTTTTTCAGAAATGTACTGGTGCTGCCTCTCAATGGAGCTGGGCAATGTTCCCACTGTGTGCAATTTACAGCAACCCTTCTGGAATTCGTTTTATGCAGAAAATGATTACCATAATGTTGAAAGCACAACAAATCACCATAATTAACAGAATCTAAGTATAAATCCTCAGCATCAAAGGCAGCATAGTATTTCAAATCAGAGGATAATGCTTCCACGGCCTGAATATCCCAATCATCAGAATGTATATTCTGTTTTACCACATCCCCCATGTTTACTCTAAGCACATTCGGAACATTAATCACTTCAGTGAGGCCATGTATTTGAAACCTAACAGCATCCCACACAATCCCATCAAGAACAGGCAAAGCAGTAATGCTAACTGTATTCAAATCTCTTTTCAGTCTGTGTGCTGAATGTGAAGAGGAAAGAGGGGCCAATGTTCCATTAAGGTACCGAATTCCTGTTCTTTCTTTGACATAGTGACCATCGATCAGACGGAAAAAATAAAACACAAAACCAATTGACATAAAAATATAAACTGAAAATAGAATCATCCAAATGTATGTCCAAGGGGGAATTAAAAAATGTTTTTTAAATAAAGTGGCATATTTTGCAATAGTTGAGGGTTTCTTTGAATGTTCTGAAACAGAGTCAAAAGAGAATCTGGACTGGCCGGCCAAACGAGTCTTCAAATCCGGCATTGATAAATCAGTTGGATAGGTGTAGTTCAGCTCATCAGTGTTAGTAACAGGAATAGTATTTAATAAAGGACTGGAAATAGCAGGCATCTCGAGGGACACCTCCGGCTCAGCACCAAAAGTAATGGCCAACACAGAGTGCTTCACCATGGAAGGACAGGATACTGCCGGTGTCATGCTATGAAGAATCGGCCACCCTGTGTGTCTTGACATTGTCAATTGAGATAAATCTGTTTTCCTTACGACCTGGAAGTGGTGGTAATATGACTGTTCTCGTGCCCTTCACTCCAAGAACTCGAACCAGAGCACGATATGAAGGACCTAATTCTTTCATGTTATCGATCTTCTCTCGAACCAGTTCTCCAACTTGGGGTAGCCAGCCAACTACCGGGATCTGCAACGCATCATCCGATGTGGAGGGCAAATGTTCCTTAGCTAGACTGTCTCTGGGCTTTTGTAGATCCTGTAAAACATTGCAATGTTCATCTACGTCAAAGGCCGCGGCCTGGGCCTTGCAGTCTAGACCGTCGAGGTCAGGGACATACATCTTGATACCAAAGAGCATTTTGTATGGGGTCCGCCCACCCAGAGACCTTCTAGGGAGATTATTAAGCGCACGCTGCACACCATTGAGATGGGCCAACCAGTTTCTGCCAGTGCCTATAACTCGAGCTGTCAAAGATTGCTTTAAGTCACGGTTCATTCTTTCCACTACACTGTTACCCTCAGGTCTGTACGGAGACGAAAACTTGACTTGGACCCCCAACGAAACCATAGCATCCTTATACGCCTTAGAGGCGAAAGCCGGACCCTGATCCGAATGGAAGGTACCACAGGCAAAAATCCCTCTAAAGACACGCAAATCCTTTATGACAGTTCGTGAATCAGCGCTGAGATGGGGCCATACCCACACAAAGTGTGTGCATGAATCAACTGCTACTAAGATGTATTTATACGCAGTATCAGAAGAAAAAGGACCGCAGTGATCTAAATAAACACATCCTAGTGGTTTATGAGAAATGTACAACTGTGTCTGAGGCGGACGCACAGCAGTTGAAGGTTTAATCTGCTGGCAAATGTCACATTTAGGGACATAATCGCGCGTCTGTTTGTACAGTCCCCGCCACCAGAACCTCTGTTGTAGCTGAGTTACAGTGGCTGAGACGCCCGCATGCGCAGACGCCACACCTTCATGAGCCGCTGTAATGAACGTAGCTCTGTGATCCGAGTTGGGAATTAAACGTTCACCAACTTCAGGAATTTTCACTTAAGGAACCTTATCGGGACTTAAGTGGTATGTGTACTTCGAAGGGAACCCCGCAGGATATTTAACCTCCCTTCTCAGTGGCAGCAACATCCGCCAAGATGTCATCATCTATCTTACTTTTGGACCGTGTAACTGCTGCAACTAAGTATTTTGATACTGCTTACTTCGCCGCTTCATCAGCAAGCGAATTATCGACAGCGTGGACTCCCACACGCTGGTGGCCAAGAGTATGAATCACAAACACGAGTGGTAACTTTTCCTTAAGTTCCGCCACTCGGACCCAGATCATTTTATGTTTTATTGTGCTACCTTTGGAATCACGAAATTCATTTTGAATCCAAAAGAACAAGTTTTCGTTGTAAGACTGGACACAGTAGTAATAATCACTTACGATTACACAAGGATCGGCGTACTCCAATGCAAGTATCAGAGCACGAAGTTCTGCTAATTGTGCGGTGCAGTCCCCAAGCGTCTGCGTGTGCACAACACTGGACTTGAACTCATCGTTCACCATGGCACCGACCACAATGGCGCATGCGGAAATGTAGGCATGTTTAGAGCCATGCGCAACCTGCACCGAACCATCGGTGTAAATGATGCAATGGAAATACTCCAGGGTTTGCATTGCTAAAGGAGCAGGATGAACAAATTCATACTGTAAGTACTCCTGCAACCGTAAAGTGGCGTCAAAAATAAACGTGACATCCTGGGATGTCAAGGACGCAGCCCATTGAATCCACCGAGGGTGCAAAGCTTTGGAATTTGGTACACTGGCTTTCGTAACTGCCTCCAAGGCCGGACACGGGGTAACAACCAACATGCGTTTTCCGTGTGACAGGGCACGTTCCTTGAGAATTGCCATCTGCACAGCCGTCAAAACTTTCTCCACAGTGGAAAATCGCATTTCAGCCGAAGTGTACAAGTGTGACTTGTAAGCAATAGGTACTGTATCTCCTTCATTAAAAGTTAGGTACGTGAAACCTACCGTCCCAGGGACAATTCTTATCGCCAGGTTGGTCTGGTTATCACGAGTCTGTAAAAATTCAGAAGCGAGCAAATCAGCTTGCAAAGACTGCAGAATAGCCGAATGCTCTGGCAGCCAGCATGATTTGGAAAAAGATAGTTGTATCAAAGCATACAAAGGCTTAATACACTGGGCATATTCCGGAATGTATGTTCTTCCGAAATTCAAAAAGCCCAGTAAAGATTGCAATTTTTTCAGTGTTGTCGGAGAGCGCAACTGTGCGCATTTCTCCAGGAAGTGAGGAGCCAATCCTTTTCCTTCATTGTTTAGTTCATAGCCTAGAAACAACACCGTGAACTCTGCAATGTGCGATTTTGCAAAGTTAAACTTGTAACCCATGTCTGCAAAGTTACAAATAATACTGTTCACTCAACACAGATGCTCCCAAAGCTCGTCGTCTGTGAGATAAATGTCATCCACATACGAACAAGCATCCGGGTCGATTATCTCCAACAGAGAGACAATGCGGGTGGAAAAAACTCCAGGACTAATCTTATAGCCCATTGGGAGACGCCAAAACATTTTTTGGACTCCGCCGCATGTGAATGAAGTCCATTGGGAAGTTAGACTGTCCAATGTATGGGCATAAAAACCATTGGAAATGTCAAGCGTGGTTTTGAACCGCTTACGCACAAGACTATTTACAAGGGCAGAGCCGTGAGTATTCTGTACTGCACAGTTGCGGCAATGCGAGTTTAAATGCCGGTAATCCAAAACCAAACGATATGAGCCGTCCGGCTTGTTCACAGTAAAGAGGGGGTTATTCATCGGTGACACACATGTTTCAATTACACCTTGATATTAATTAATTAATTAATTATGTGCTTATATAGCGCTGGAATCACTCCCGAAGGGGTACCTCCGCGCTTCGACCGCTGCGAAACCCTTCCTGGCTTCCCTGAGAGATGGTCCCTTAATGGGTATCTCCAGGGTGGGACCAGGCATCCCCGGCGGTCTGGTGGGGCCGTTAGTGAAGATGAGGCAAGCTAGTGCCCAGAGTTGCCGAGTGTGATCGCTGATCAGTGTGGGCACCGAGGCGAGAGAATTATCGAGTCCGCTGACCCTGGTCCAGAAACCTGCCGCGTCGGGAATCGAACCCTGGTCCCGGGCCGTCCTCTGCTCTCGGGTCTGCCGCCTCTAACCAGTGAGCCACACTACTTCAATTGTTCAAGGATAGCCGCGACTGAAGCTTTTGCTTCACGTCGGATGGGTTATTGAGGTTGAGGCTGCGGCTGAGACCGTAAAGGAATCTCGTGGCTTGGGGACAATTTATCCCAGCCACATTGATTGCGGTACACAGCCGGTGCAAGCGCCAGAGCCCACTCTTCTGCAAAGTGCAGCGCTTCCACTCTCGAAACAGTGTTTGCGAAACTGGGGAGGATTACCTCCTCCCCTCGCGCAGCTGCAAGAACAAAAGGTGGGGGCCAGTCCGCCTCCGAAAGCAAAATGTCATATGTAGACGAAAGATTTTCCCAAAATACCCCTTTTATGGTACGCTGTACGTCACCTTCAATTAACAGGACAATTTCAAATAGTCTATCAGGGGGAGCAACTCTTGTATCAGCTGTTTCAATCACAACATAAGTGTCAGTCGCTGTCACCTTCAGTAGTGGACGGAGGGCCTCTCTCACTATGGTAATCTCCGCCGTGCTGTCCAGCAAGGTCAGAGCCCACGTCAGATTCCGAAGCCGCGTTCTCACAATCTGGGGCATATCGATGCGCCGTTAAGGCTGCGACTTTCTTCTTGGCAAACTCCGGTCTCTGAGGCGTAGAGCCCTCCTGCTTGTCTGCACCGTTGCGCGGGCGGGGCTGACCACGTCCTTGCTGGCCACCCCGGCCCCTGCCGCCCCCTCCACCACCGGTTGACGGAGCCGATAAGTCCTGAAAGGAACGAGGGGAGCATTGGTCAGAAGCCTGAAACCGATCAGGAGATTTAATCATCGCGCGGTCGCGCAAATCATAAACACGTTCCGACTGCGCAGGCAAGGGAGACGCAGGGCGAGATGTCTGATCCTGTTGTTGTTGTTGCTTACCCTGTTTCTGTTTTTTAGGCCAATTTTGTTTTTTATTGGAATTGGGTTGAACCGCCGCTGCCGAAGTCTGTCCCTGGGGCTGCTTTTTCTCTTTATCAGAAAAAGGCTTAAGACCCTTGGCATTGCGGCCAACCGTTTTATAAGCCGCCACAATTATCTTCGCTAACTGTCGGGGTTTCTTGGGATCGGGAATCGCCTTTAACGCGTTAGCCACCTGAAAGTTCACTGCATCCCCCTTGACATTCGCAAGGATCAGATCGCAAACCACATCAAAAGTGCCACACAGCCGCATACCCAATCCAACCGCAGACTCCGGTCCGTGATCATCTTGAACACGTTTAAGGACCGTAGACAGATTGGACATAGACGGGGTGCCATAGCACCTCGAATAGACCGCTGCAAACGTCTTACCCCAGGACTCACAGTCAACAAGCTCAGGGGCCAAATCCTTCGGCAAGCTAAGCGTAAGAATCCGGTGTTTCTCACCAGGAGTCGTATTCGGAAATACCGCTTCCAGCTGGTCAAATTTCTCGGCAAGCCAGAAAGGAAAATCATCCTTATCCTGGGGCTTCTTGCCCATTACGGAATTCACCATGACAGGACTGATTTTCAAACCAGCCTGCCCTGCCAGAAGGGCTGCACCTCTAGGGGCTGCCCCATGAACATTACGACTTGTGTAATGCACAAGGGCTCTAATCACGGCAACAGCGACTACATGAAGTCGCCTAAGTTCACCTAAGTTACAATTGCCGTGATTAGGGTGAGGAGTAAACCCAGCCAAAGCGGGCCAACTTGCGCCCGGAATGGACAAAGGACCTAATCTCGGAGCGGTTAAAGAGTGAGGTAGGGCGCCACCAAACCAAACTCCATGCTGCCAAACATCAATAGGAACTTCCTGTGCTCTGTACGGAGCATACTCAGCAGGTACAGGTGAGGCAGTGTATGAGTGGAACACACCAGAATTTGCGTCCACCGCCGGAAATGTCACCCACGAATAAAACAGTTCGTACGGGTAAGCATGTTCCCCACTCACCACCAGAACCACAGCCAAGCCTTCCACAGGAACATCATAAGCCCGCAAATGATCACGCACCGCAATGCGACTATGCAGCGGGATGTCCATGGCTTGTGCCATGACTGCACAGGAAAGTGAAAAAACAAAGAGTACTTTGTAGCATAACTGGGTAGTAATTCAAGGAAACCGTTTTAGAAAGATTCAAGCTTGAAAAGACCTATTTCAAAAATAGGTAGGTTTTTCCGACACCACAGTTTTCCGGAAACGGGAATGAAGGGGTTAAGGTTTGAATGATATACTACTCGAGTGTCATGATATAAGGCCAACAACGTATGGGCGCCATATAGCAGGGATTCCGTTCTCTTACAGAACTGCGCATAGAGATCAGGAACCTCAGTGAATTAGGGTGACCCAAAACTCACCTCAGTATCCAAAATCCCCTTACCTAGCTAGCTACAGTGTCTCATTGGTCATAACAAACTCCCAATGACTTAGACAAACCAGAACATGAACTTAGGTTACCTCAGGTATCGTGGAACACATTAACACTCTTTCGCTCTATAATCATTTCAAACCAAAACGTGGAGTAAAAGAGGACACGTGCAATTTTGAAATATTTATTATTCAATGCAAGGTTCTCAAACGCAGTATCTTATATAATACAAGAAGACATATTATGAAAATCAGAGTTATCAGCATAGTCACTAATCCATAATAAGCAAACGGTGATAGCATATTATAATGCAAAAATCAATAGAAATTTGTATCACCTATTTCTCGCACTCCCTATTTAGCATACTATATTATATCTAAGAAGGTCTCATTTGGGTTTTTGCAGGGCGGGCCCATACCTCTAAATGTCAGGAGGAGAGGATCACATCATCTGCTACCAGCTCTCTGCATGCGAAGCACCATCAAGTGTTTTTTGCATTCCCAGTAACTCTATCTTAAACCCGCTTAGAGCCCAATGTTGGCAGCAACTGTATTTGTGTTATGTCTAGTGGTGCGAGGATCAGACCTCCCAGCAACCTTGTGTTAGGTTATTCTTAGAGGGTTCAGCACTCACTGTTCAGACAGTGTACCAAGCACGACTGATATCAGAGTAATAACATATTATTCTCAAATAAATCACATCTTTCGTCTAGGTTGAAAGCTACAATAACAATTATGTATCGTGTGCAAACTAAAGCCAAAGGAAAATATGTTGTTTAAACACTTAATAAACTCATGCTAACTTAACACTGTATATAGAAAAGCAGCATCTATATGACAATAGTGTCAGGTTCGAGTTTCTGGTCCTCATATTTTCAAAGTTTAATTGTCTCACCAGGGTTGACTTGACTTTGTGCAGCGCCTGCAACTTGGGTGGGGGGGTCTAGGTGGAGCTAGGTGGAGCAGGCTTTTCCCCCTCCTCTGTTATATTTTGCTCTATCCTTTGTTATCCTTTGCTAATTGGTGCATCCGACTGTGTGGGTGCGGAGATCTTGGGTCTTGACGCACCGGGGTCAGCCGTGTGGCAGTTGGGGGAATAAGTGGGGCGGCTAGGGAGGCGAGAGGCGAGGGGAGTAAGGCAAAGTTAAGAAAGTGTCTCACCTCAGCTGCCTGCCCAGCAGCCTGTACCCGCGCACACCTGGGAGTCTCGACTCTCTGCACACTGCGTCCGGGGAGTGCCTCTCCTCCTCTGCTCCTCCTCTACTCCGGTTTGCTCCATTCTGCTCTGTTCTGCTCCGCACTAGCGCTCTGGTTCGCTCTGATTACCCTGGTACTCCTCCGATGCTCCTCCTTCCGGGGCCCCAATACTCAACTGGGTGAGACTCTCGATGCTCTGTGATCCGTGCTGCTGCTCTGCACAACCGCAGCTCCCGAGCCCTGAGTCATGGCTGCTGCACGGCCAGCTGATCCCCACCTGATGCCGAGTTCGGGTTGTTCAGATTGAGTATTGGGATAGCGGATAGCGGTGACTAGTTCGCAAAAGCTCCTGGCAGCCTAACAGTCTCTCGACCGAGCGCTCCTGGATCCTACAGGAGCTATTGCGAGGGGTCCCCCGCGGCTGGCCGCTGCTGAGGCTGAGGCTGAGGCAGAGGATTGGAGCCTGCGTGCTGCTGATGTCGCACCGATACTAGTGCAGAGCCGCCGCCGCCACCGCCGAGGCCCCCTGCTGAAAGCCCGGTATGCCCCCGGTCCCCTATCTCCCTGTCCGGCACGACACTCCACTAGTGGCCGGGGGGGGTGCTCGGCTCGCTGCGGGAAGACGCGCAGCCTGCTGCTCCGGCGGGAATGGCGGTCAGCGCCTCTAGCGTCTCTGGCGTTTCTGGGGTTCTGGGTCTCTGCTGCCCTCTGCTGACCACACGAGAGGCAGTATCTCTAGTACAAATAGACAAGAAAATTGGTATGGTCGGATAGTCTAGTGATGATCCTCATGATTGCAGATCCTGAGTCGAATTGTTTGACCTAGGGCAGGAATTTGTTCATGAGTAGAAGTTTCACTTCTTTTTTTAAAGATGTCATTGAGGGAATCAGTCTGATATCACGTGGTAGGGAATTCCAAATTCTTGGGGCAATACTGAGAAGGCTCTGTTGCTAGTTTTCTTTTTATGGAATTTATGAGGTTTCAGTGGCAAGGTGCTGCTGCTACTAGATAATCTGCATCCACCAGATACTTCTAGTTTTTGTGACAGGTATCTTGGGGTGTTCTAATGTAGTGCTTTGTGGGTCGTGCAGGCAATGTTTAACTGAACCCTTGTCTCATATGAGAGCCAGTTAAGGGCTTTAAGATCCGAGGGGATGTGATTGTTTCTTTCTGATCCTGTGATAAGCCTAGCCGTGGCATTGAGAGAGGCCCTTCTTGTGCAAACTGCATATAGCAACCCGACATTAGTGATCCCACAAAAGGATCCCCCACATTCGACAGTCACCCTCATAACCAAAAAGTTGACTTGCAGCTAAGGTGATTCTGGTGTTAGTCTCCCCACAGTATCAAGCCACTTTATAAAGGTGCAGGCTATAGCCATATTAGGGAATCGCTGAAGTTTGGTGAGAATAAGCATCCCTGGTCTTAAACCATTTGTGGGTGCTGGAGCCTTATGATTGGTTGTAATCCATAGCTTTGAAAGAGCCCTGTAACTAAATCCCATTCCTGTGTATAATGTTATGTTTTGTCAAATTATAAAAATACTTCTCTTTTTATACGAGAAGCACTAGATTGCACATCAGTGGTGGCTGGTGACATTTGAAAGTGGTGAGGCATAAACGTTGGGCATGATTTTTATATAGCAAGTGATGTGAACAAGTTTGATTGACAAGTCTGGGGTCCAGGGGGAGTTCCTCTCCTGAGAAAGAAATGAAAAAAAAGATTGCCAAATGGTGCATTTTAAGGCAAAATAATGTAGAGATAGCAAGGCTTATTAAGCATGTATAGTCTTGAAATATTAAAACATTAAAAACGGCCTCATATATTCTTGCATTAATTTCTCCAACAGTTACTGTAATGTGTAAATTGTTCTGCATGACAACTTTATCCCTTTAAAATGTATGCTTGCCCAGTGTCTTGCATTAACTTTGGAAAAATATGCTCTAACCAGACTTTGAGAAGCACCCACAAATGCTAGCTGTAACCAGTCATATAGAAATATGTGCTGACAGGTCTTAAAGTGAGTTGAAAAAAGATGGTGCTCTCTATAAAGGAATGTCAAATACATTTCTGTGATTTCCAAAGTGTGCCACCAGACTGGTATTTTGGTTTCTCTCTGCGATGTAATTTTATCCAGATAAATGGCACAGCAACTGACATACGCCTAAAGCCTGTCAGTATGATTGGCTTTGTCACTGGGTGTTAGCTATTTAAGATAAATGAGTAACAATAATTATTTCTTTTAAATAATTATTATTGGAAATGTTTAAATTCTGAAATAGTGAGTCTATGAATTAAATAGCATTGAGGCCTGTGGAAGGAGTTTCGACCTTCAATTATGTGAGCTTTATGTTAGATATGTATCCTCTTTTTCTCTGCATATCTTGTCCATCTGCTCATCTTCAACCCCCTCGCTTTCCTCTTCAGTATCCTCTTTTTACTGTTCCCCAAATGCATTTCCTCGCATCTGTCACTTGTCCGCCACCAACATGCACTGCACTCCCTCAAATTTAAGCACTTTAATTTCTGTTACTTTTGCCTTGCAAATATTTTGACAGATGTGCACCTCTTTCACACACATATCCACAGACGTTCAGTTTCAAATAGAATACACAAACATTGTTCTGTGTGCTCTGCAGAGAGGCCAACGCACTGACAGGCACTTTGTTTGGCTTTAGCCTTAGCGCCTGAGCGCTCAATCAAACCCCCTCATAAAGACCTGGCATGGACCAAGCTTCAAAGTATGCACAGAAAAAAAATACAGATAAACAACAACATTATAAAATAGCTAACTCTTGGGGAATGCAAGATTAAGTAAAGCATGTAAAATAAGAGAGGAACTAAATTGCTGAAATGCATTCCCTTGACGTTTTTAACATTCATTTTCACAAGTTAATCCATGTTTTTGGCATCAGTGTTAACTTAGGGGCATGTACATAGGACCAGTTTTAATGTCATACATCAGAGAACTGGCCACTGTAAGCACATATTCGACAGTAACCACATATTTCTCGTTTTGGGCCTGACTCGGATATTTGGATCCATTTTGCAAGGGAACAGGAGCGAACCCTGCTCCATATTTGGATCCATTTCACAAGGAAGCAAATGCCGCAGCTCCACTTCTAAAGGTGCGAGCAATGTTCAGCGAGGGCCTAGGGTGTCATAGTGGGGGAGGTTAGCATGATGAGGGGTCTCGACACAACATACAGAACACAGCATTAGCTTGCAAACACTTACCATTACAGAGAACAAGGCACCGGATCAGACATGCTTGCATCCACTCTCACATATGACGAAAGGGTGAGATCTACGCCTTTGAATGACGGACGTCTATTATCACGCACGGATGAATTCTCCGACACCTGAAATCGTGACGCTTATTGCGTCACTAGCCTACAGTGTGCATACAACCCGAGACCACAATGGCAATGGAGGGCTTTAAAACAGAAAGTCCTGCGTAGTCCATCCCGTTAAGAAAGTTGATTTACTGCCGGTCTTCTGTCTCCTGCTTCCGAGCGAGGTGGGGAAGTTAGCCTGAAACAGACAACCCAGACACAAATACATCAATTTATTTAGACATACGATCATATCGCTAAATAAATCGATCTGTTTAATATTTTTTATGTAAATGTGTAGGCATTTTCAGAGGGGCACAGCCCCACAGCCCTAATTGAGAAACCGCCCCTATTGCACATCATATTATTGTGTCTATTGCTTTACTGTTGAGTTCTGAGTTCTTGCACCCCCACTCCGCACACTCTACCTTGAGGAGCAACCTGTGACTGATCACTCTCACTAACCTGAGAGTCAAGTGCAGGCGGGTTGTACTTGACCCACTTGCAGAGACATAGTAAGATGGAACCCACGATACTAGGGGCAACCAACCCCTATTGCCACGATTGTGTCCCAATAGCCCTTTGCTGTATTTTGACCAATTGAACGGGGTCTGACAGAGGGAAAGTAAGATAGAAAAAGTTAAATAAAGTCAAGACAGTGATTATACAATTTTATTGAAAACAAAAACTTTCTCGGATTCTACAGGTGTTTACCTACCATTATGCCATTTTACTACTGTGCTGGTTCTGGGAACACAGTATATGATGGATCATAACATCAGCTGGTATAATCATCACAGCTGTTTCCTGGCTTAGCTTTTGACCTGTACTACAAGGTACCAGGAAAATGCAAAACTAAAGAGACACTTTATAATATCTGTATGCTCTTTATTGTAGGGAGGTAAGACTCTCTAGAAAATATTCACTGCAAATGTCAATATATAACAGATATATGTAACTCCTATGTCGACACTTTGTTGTGCGTTTTTGTTATTATACCCTCACGGCTTATGAGGAAAAGTGCAAGAAAATAGGGCCTGACCGACTCATGACTCTATACAGGAAGGTAGATACGGGAGACGAGAATGACTGTGATGTGGCGGAACTTTTCTCCTATACCCTAGAAGTCTTCCGCCACCTCATAGAACAAGGACGGGTAGTCCAAAACACGACATTGGAAATGGCGGAGCCTCCGATGGAGAGGCTAGACAATATGATGCCCATAAAAGAAGCTGCCCCCTATTGGGTCCCCCCTAGAGGACAGGAAACTCATGATGACATAAATCACCAGGAAGGCCAAAGGAAGAGTGGTTTATAATTGGGTATATCAGCCTTGGGTTAGACAGGACATCCTGACGTTCCGCAAATCCTTACCGGACTTGCGACAGAATCCCACCGCATTTTACACAGAATTAGGTACCGCTCTAGGATCAACAATTATGACGCTTGCCGACATCGACTTGTTCTTTGGGCTATGCCTACCAGCTGATGTGTGGAAACAGATCAGGAAAATAGACCACACTGACCTGTTCGGTCATACCTGGGGACAACTCGATGTACTAGACAAACAACGAAACCCTGGACAGAAACCTGTAAAAGCCATATTAGACCTCCCGGACAAGATAGTACAAAAAGTAAAATCCCCGATTCCTGAGAAAAAGATAGATTGGTCCATAGTAACCGCTTGCCGTCAGAAACCCCAAGAAGATGTCTCAGAATACTTCTCCCGGTTCGAAACAGTGTTCGCCGATTATAGTGGACAAGACAAGTCCACTGCGACCGGACATCACTTGTTCGTACAGAACTATGTTAAGGGTCTGTTACCGGAGGTATCGCAGAAGCTACAGACCAGCGAAAGCAGTTGGGTGGCCTCTAAACCAGCAGCCATCCTCCAGATGGCCCAGTACTATGAACACCAGAAAAACGAAAACGATAGGGCCACCGAAAAGAAAAATAAGGATTTAAAAGAACGAGTTATGATAGCGCAGTTACAAGGGGTGAACATAGGGAAATAACAGTACAAGGGAGGATATCAGCAAAGTATCCCTCGAACACCACCACCCAGAAATAATGTCTCCACACCCCACGCTGGACGTCGGGACTCAGGAGAGGATCAGTGCGCATATTGTAGAGGGTACGGACACTGGAAATCCCAATGCCCGATCCTGTTGGGAATGAATAAGGAAAAAGGGGCGAGAGAATTGATAAATGGACCAAGAGGTAGAGGACGTGGGAGAGGGTACGCAAACAATGCCAGTGAAGAAAGACCCAGTAGAATAAATGCATTTGACCGTCCTGACAGAATCAACACCAACAGTCTTACTACAACAACACGTATGACTTCGCATAGGACTGCCTAGGGCAAGGGAGGGATCCAGTCGAGCTCTATGTTGACCAGCAAGGCCCTTATGTTACCGCAAAGGTCCTGGGCACGAAGTCACCATTTCTGGTAGACACAGGAGCAACACGTAGTGCATTATCTAAGCGACTGATTCCAAGGGCACCCTTGTCTGGCTCACACATTTCATCAATAGGATTTGATGGTACGCCCTCCACTAACCCCTTGTCCAAACCGATCCCCTTTGACCTTGGAGAAAATATCATCGACACGACATTTCTCCTCTCCTCCAATACCCCAGACGCTATTATGGGTCTCGATCTGCTGAAGCATTTTCGAGCGACCATCAGATGCTCGCCTGACGGAGTCTGAGTCATCTTATCTGACAACCATCACCACCTAAGACCTCACCCATCCCAACACATGTACCCCATTACTGAAGCAGGCGTGTCCCTACTGGACACTTTGCCATTGCACTTGTGGGCCAAGGCTGACTCAGACGTAGGACGAATGATGATAGACCCAGTGCATGTGACAATACAACAGGAGGCAAACTTACCGAAAGTACCCCAGTACAAAATATCGCCAGAGGGCGAGAAAGCATTGATCGAAATAATACAGTCACTAGTAGAAGCAGGAGTAGTAGAGGAGGTAGTGAGCAACGTCTGTATCAGTCCGATCTTACCGATCATTAAGAGACAAGGAGAGGGAGATGGGAAAGCATACCGCTTCATCATTGACCTACGAGAGATCAACAAAATAGTTGTGCCACAGTACCCTGTAGTCTCTGACATCACCACCATCCTGACTCTAATCCCATCCACTGCCACCACGTTCACCGTAATTGACCTTAAGAACTCCTACTTCTCCATACCCATTCACCAAGACAGCCGCTATCTCTTTGGATTTACCCTAAGATCCCGCTCATATAGATTTTGTCGAGCACCCCAGGGGTACACCGAGAGCCCGAGCATCTACAGCCAAGCGCTCAAAAGACAGTTAGATGAAGTTCAGTTACCAGACGGGGTGGCGTTGATACAGTATGTAGACGATATCCTTTTAGAAGCAGACACCACTCCACTACCAGTCACTGCCACCATCCAGCTCTTACACTTCCTTGCAGAGAATGGCTACAAAGTTTCCCGAAAGAAATTGCAGTTTTTCAAACCCCAAGTTACGTATCTAGGACACCTCTTATCAAAGGAAGGGAGGAAGCTCACGCCTGACAGAATCCAGACTATTCTAGACACTCCAGTCCCCAAGACCCAGTAGCAAGTCCGTTCTTTGGTAGGCCTCACCTCATTCTGTGGACAGTGGCTGCCGAACTTCAGTCTCGTAGTCAAACCCCTACTTTCCCTACTAGCCAAAGACATTCCACTACCACTCCCTTGGACCTCCGAATGCCAGACAGCGTTCAAAGAAGTACGAGATGCCCTTTGTTCAGCACCCGTTCTAGGAACCCCAGACTACTGCAAGCCATTTTCCCTCTATACACACGAAAGAGAGGGATGTGCCTTATCTGTCCTGACCCAATCGATTGGTCCCAAGCAGCGCCCTTGCGCTTATTTCTCAACCACCACACTGGACCCAGTAGCTTGAGTGCTACTGGCGTGCTTACGTGCCGTAGCAGCTTTAGCAGTTTCGATACGCCAGAGTGAGGGAATAGTACTCTTCAACTCCCTTACAGTGTTAGTACCCCATGCAGTTGACACACTTCTGAATCAGACCAAAACCCAACATCTGACTAGTGCACGACTGACAGGATACGAGTTGACCCTACTAGCGCCACACATTACTCTGAAGCGATGCACAACTCAAAATCCAGCTACGTAGTTACCTCTGCCCGAAAACGACCCCAGCGTGACTCCCCTACATGACTGTGTGACCCTCACTGACGAACAGACAAGGAGCAGGGTAGATCTCCGAGACACTGCGTTTCCAGAACCTGACGGGGAACTATGGGTAGATGGCTCGTGCATCAAACTCACAGATGGCACGACCTCAGCTGCATACGCCGTCACCACTGCCCAAACCATTATAGAAACAGCCCGCATTGTCCAACGATCCGCACAGGCAGCAGAACTGATTGCCCTCACACGAGCATGCATCTTAGCAGCAGGAAAGACAGTAAACATATACACGCACAGCCAGTATGCTTTCGGGGTGGTTCACCATTTCGGGCTCCTGTGGAGGGAAAGAGGATTCCTGACCTCGCACGGCACACCCATCCTACACGGAGATCTAGTTTCCACCTTGACTGAAGCAGTCCTCCTCCCCAAGCAGCTTGCAGTAATTAAATGCCAAGCACATAAGAAAGGGATAGACATTATTGGACAGGGAAATGCACTAGCTGACGTTACTGCCCGAGTCACAGCCGGAGACAGAACTGCAACACGAATGTATGTGACTAGGTCACAAGCTGAGAAATGGACAGACACTAGGGCCACTATAAGAGGCATCCAACTGACGAGTACACCATACGAACTGACTGAATGGGCTCGGGAGTGACTGAAAGACGATGAAGGCTGCTGGAGGACAAAAGATAGAGACAAATGGCTGCTACCTAATGCCTATCTGATCCCCATATTGACCATGGCACACCTACCCGCACACATAGGATCCGCTCCCATGACCGAACTGATTGCTAGGGTATGGCATAACGGCAAGATAGCAGACTCAGCAAAACGCCTAGTGCAACAATGCATGGTATGCCTGCAACACAACCTAGGGAAAGGGACAGTAGTACCACAGGGAGGGTTTGGAGTCCCCGACAATCCCTTTGAAATCCTGCAAATGGATTACACTCAACTAGAAAGGTGCCATGGTCTGAAATACGTTCCAGTTATTGTGTGCGCCTTCAGAAAATGGGTGGAAGTATACCCCACTCGTGACAACACCGCCGCTGCCACTGCAAAGGTATTGTTGAAGGAATTCTTCCCCCGATACGGCCTTTGTAGAGTTTTATGGAGCGACAATGGGCCCCATTTCATAGCCGAGGTCATCCAACACATACTGAAGGGGCTGGGAGTAAAACAAAAGTTCCATGCCGTTTTCCACCCCCAGTCAGCAGGCCTGGTAGAAAGGCACAACGCCACACTGAAATTGAAACTAGCCAAAATAGTCGCCACCACTGGGCTGAAATGGCCCGTTGCCCTTCCACTGGCATTGCTATCCATGCGCTCCATCCCAACCAGACACCAATTAACCCCGTACGAGGTTGTTTTCGGCAGGCCGATGAATATTTGGGTGGCCCCGAAACCAACAACCAATAACGATGTCCCGGACATACTCATGTCCGACTATTTGTATAAACTAATGAGCAAACTAACTGTTATCCACCAACAGGTGCAGCACACCATACCAGATGTATCCAGGGGCCCAGGACACGATATCAAACCTGGGGATTTCGTCCTGATCCGGAACTTCCAGAGGTCGAAGAGTTTGGAACCCCGGTGGACGGGCCCCTGGCAAGTCTTAATCACCACCCGAACTGCACTTCGAGTGGAAGGAAAGAAAAACTGGCTGCACGCTCACCACTGCAAACGAATAGCACCAACACTGGCAACAAAAGAAGACGTGGACACCCAACAAGAAGTCCTGACGAAAGATCGACCAGCCCCGAGTTGTTACCGTGAAACAGAGGCACTCGAACTAACAGAGTTTCCAGACCCCACAGTGCCGTCCAAAGAAGGGTACAACTTGCAACGAAAGGAGAGTGCATCGACGAAGCAGGCCACTAAGTCAAAAGTCTCAGAGCGGTAGCCAACACTACAAAGGCTACCAGGAGAAACGCTAGACGAAAGTATGTGGTCCTGCCAGTCATCGAGCCTCTTGAAGGTGATGGAAGCTCCCGGACATCCAAAGAACCGCCGCAACGACACCAAGACTGCCAAGATCCACAGCATAAAGACAATCATACTCCGCACAGCATCTCTTGCCAGTCTCTTGCTAATGGTCACAGTCTGGATCATCAAAGAGAGTGCTCCTGCTTACCGAACACTGATACCGACTATGCAACCCACCACTGAAAAGGAACACTATCTGGTTTCATTGGCACCACGACTCCGAGAACGACGCAAAGAGTTTTGGAACAATTCTTTTGTATAGTTGTTGCACCAACACAATCTTGCTGCAAACGCCACCAACTGTTGGATCTGTGGGCTGCTCCCACATGCCACTGAACATTCCATTCCTTTCATCCCTTCACCCTTCTCTGTTCATGGGTCCTGCCTCGCCTGGTTAATGCTCCTGCAAGAGAGCTACAAAGACAATGCCACATCTGATGGGACAATGAAAAAATTCTATAACGAGTTCTGGCTGAACAAAACTGGAAGAACGACTGCTCACTTTTGTCCTCTCACTTCAAACGCAACTTTCCCAATGAGCATTCCTGCAAAAGAACGAGTGGAAATGCAAATACTGAATAACCCAGCCAGACCAACCTTCTCCTTTCTAAAGAAAAGAACAGCTGCAACCACAACTGTAGCCCTATCTGTAGTAAGCGTCCCAGGTCTTGTCTGCATCAAAGGCCATGGGACTGAAATCGTGGGCCACAGCACTTGCCAGATACCGAGAACACTGAACACTGCAGACCCCCCTTCATTCGTTGCATCACCCAACATGTACTTCATCTGTGGTACAAAAGCCTACACCTGGCTCCCAAAAGGCTGGGGGGGCACATGCTACATCGCTTTTGTTCTGCCTCCAACCTACACTGCACCTGCTAGACACCACCGAGAAAGGCGATCCAAAGACACGGACCAAGCGGACTATGCTGCATCTCAGTTTCTTGAGGCAGCCAAAGGCCTTGTCCCGCTTTGGGGTCCTATGACAAACAGCCGGGCCATTCGACACCTGACTCAAGCAGTAGAGACAGCTTTGAACGTCACAGCCGGCATCCTCACCAACAACACCGCCGAGCTTCCAGCGGTCCGCCTGTTGGCTTTGCAGAATCGCCTTGTTTTAGACGTTGTACTGGCAGACCACGGAGGAGCATGCCGCATCATCGGTGCCAGCTGTTGCACTTTTGTCCCTGATGGCTTGCCTTCTGTCTATAAGGCAATTGAACACCTTCACAGGCTGGCATCAGAGATCCACCAAGAACAAGAGACTTGGACACTTGGAAGCTGGTTTTGGGGCATATTAAAAGATTGGGGTTGGAAACTGTTGATGATCATCTTGGTGCCAGTTTTCATATTATGTGGCTGCTGTTTGGGGATACAATGCATACCGCCCTTGTGTTCTCCATGTCAGAATTCTTTGTGTCCAAGAACTGTAGATACTCGTATAGAACGAATTAATGCAATGTATGACCCAGAGATACAGAATATCATGGGGATTGAAATAGATTAGCAAGATGTCTTGGAATGTTCAAAGGGGCGACTGTTGAAATATAATCGACAGACGTGAACATCGCCGGCCCCATCTTGCCTAACAAGAGCCATAGTATGCACGTAAACAGCACCCATTTTAGATACCGCGTTACCGATCACCAGCACGTCACCCTGACCTCGCAGTCATCCGCCGCACTCTGCCAACCCCCAAGCACACATGCTAGAGTCATAAAGCATCCTCAGCGCGACCCAGCCCTGGAGCCACTTCCTGTCCCTAACACCCATGTCCTTTCATCCCCCTCACACGAACAGGCCCATTGTTAACCTCCTCCCCTGCACCTGGCTGTTCGATCTGGTCCCCGGCAATAACTAGCCCCCGCGGATACAGTTTATTACCCCCGTACTGTAGAAACTCGTTCCCCATCAAAGGGGTTGGAATTAATCAATGACACAACCCTCTTACCGATTCCGCATACTTCAGACCCTGCTGGAATGCCCAGCTGAGCGATAACAATCACCTGCTGAGACCGGGGTGGGGGACATTTGCTGTTGGGTATGTGTGGGAACAAGTTGGAAGCGGGGATTCCGGGGATGTAATAAACCACTGTCAGGAATGTGTTACCCTGCAATAAACAGTCAAGATTGTGTATAAAAGGCTATGCCACAGAGGTATAGTTAGAGCACCTCGAGAAGACATTTAGTTTGTCCGAATTGACGTGTTCTCCTCCGGAGAAATAAACCTGTTCACCCCTTTCCAGTTTTCCAGAACCTGCCTCTTTATTTGATTAGCTAATAATCGAGTAGATCAGAGGCGAATAACGCCAAAGCAGTGATTGATGATAACTAGAGAAAATCTGCTTTTCGACACATAAGTAGCCAAGATTGCTCTTATGTTGTTGCAAACAAAGAGAAACAAGGACGACAAGAATCAGTAACACCTACTTCATGAGCCTCAAGGAGCAAATTGGAGGGGCAGTAATATAGTGAGCCACAACTCTTCACTGATTAATAACTCTAGGAAAACAAAACATTTAACAAGAAGAGACGGGTTGTTTGGAAGCAATGATGGATTGACATGGTCCCCACTGATGTACGGGCCTACCGCTGTGATGTCCTGTACAACTCGCAAAGGTACCTGGGAAGAAGGACAGTCAGAGGGAGCCAGTTATCAACTTGCAGTACAACTCTGAATGCCTTGCACAACCATCTCACAGTGAACATGAACTTAACCTGTAGGTCTGCTTCTCACCAAGAGCACTGCCAGCCACAAGCAACACAAAAGGTCTTGGGCTGCTTGTGTTCCGTTTCAGGGAAAACCTGGCTTGGTAGTTCAGACTGGACTTTTTCGATTGGAACAGCGTCAAGGCCGATTTGCATACGGCTAGTCTAAACTGAGGTGGCATGGTGGCCAAAGTAACGATGAGTTGGATAGCTACCCCGAGCGATTGCCAATGGTTAGACTAATTACGAGCATTGCTCCCATCACCTTTTGTGTGTTTGAGACACAAAAGCACCACACATTTCATCACCAGTACAAAGCGTGGAAAACAGACAGTCTGTATTTCCAGTGTAAATGTAAGTAAAGATTGCAGCAGAAACTGCTAGTGACAGAATGATTCTTCCGTATGGCTTCTAAAAATTGCATATGCTTCGATAATGCAGGTGGAAGGAATATGAGTAGTTATGAAGTCATAGACGAAAAATAGATTTATTTGACTTTGACAATTATTTTGGAATTTACATTGCCTCAACCTTGTAAATTCCTTTTATTTCTACATAGTTAAGGAGAGACACAAGCTCTAAGGTTTCACAGTTTTAGCTATAGTTTTCCTTTCAAAAACAGATTCATTCCTCTCATACTCAATGAATGTACAGAATAGAGGATTTATAGCATTCTTTTGATGAAAATAATGCCTATGCACCAGAATATCTTAACTCTTCTGGTGACATAAGTTTAAAAAATATCTTCAAAGTATCTGAATGAAGAAGAATAGTTGTAAGGGCTATTTACTTTTCGTGAAAAGCTTTCTCTGATGCTTTATTAATTGAATCTCAGTGCTGCATGTAAAGCATCCTAATTAATTTGTGCAACATCAGATGTAGGATATTGGAGTATTCGTTGAGGGGGTGAGTACCCGCCTCAATGAATAACCACAACTCTTGCCAGGGCAAACCTTTACAGTCACTTAATTAACCTGAACTCTACTCCCTGGTAGCTATAGCACAAAGCAGACTAGATCAATTTAAGAGGCATTTTGTTAATTATTTATGCAGTACCAAAACAGTAATAAAGTATAAACACAAGAAAAATTCCAAATCAATTAGAAAAGTAGAGTAACTTAATAAATAGTATGATACCAAAACTGCAAAAATCAAAAAAGGGAACCTGGAGTTATATATTTTTAAAGTTTAAATGTGAAAATAGCACCAAAAAGCATTAAGCGCCAACCATGGCCATCTGGTTGTGCTTGATGGGTACCTACGTACAAGTTAAGGCAGTTAATGCTTACTGTGATGGATCATGAGTTGGATAAAGGACTAGGCTTGACCCGGTCAGAAGTTTTACCATTCAACTTTGTATCTGAATTGGAAATTAAAACTTCTCAACAGGGAGGAAGTGGTTTGTGGCCAAAAAGAGCTCTAAGGCATCGGCTAGCTGCTGGACAAGTCTCAGTGAAGTCATAGAATGTTAATGAGAAAACACTTAGCAGGAGAAATTTTAATTTCACACCCAGAGAAAGTCCCTCGCTGGCAAAATTCCTTTGCATGGTGAACATTTCTACCTTTGTACTCGGTTACTTTTTTGGAGCTCGGATTCTGACAGCCAGGCAAAGAGGGCTCCATGAGGCCGGAAAACCTTCTCTGTGAAGTCTTGCTGAATAGGATTTGCTGTTGTGGAAAACCTCAGAGTGGGAGCAACCTGAGTCTTTGGTCCTGTAGCAATGCGCCTTCATCGGATGAGCTTGGTAGGTTGGCCCTGGTTCTCCAGGGGTCTGTGGAGTCAAAGAGATTCTAAATTCTAGGTTTCAGGAAAAGTTGGGAGAATTATACTTTGACTCCAGCCAAGGATCCAGAACCAATGGAACAGTACTTGGTGGTCAATACTCAGTACAGCAGAGTCCCACAGCAAATTCCAGAGAAGGTCCAGTTGGAACTGGTGAGCTAGGCAGCTGCAGAAAAGGCCTTGTGTAGCTTCTAGTGTCCTTGTAGTTTGAACAGGAGGTAAGCATTATGTGCCTCTGAGCCTTATTATTTATCCTGGGTACAAGAGGAGAGCAGGTCCAGTCTTCTAGGCTCTTCTTATGTCAGAAACATTAGGTCCAGCGCTCTTCTGTTCTCAACAGGTCCAGTATTCTGAAGAGGGTACTGGGATGCAGCATTTATCCCTGGCACTGGCCTATTGGTCAGGTTAACTCCTACCACACCCTATCCTATGGGATAAAAGTTCCTAGGGGTAACACTATCCACTTTGCAGCATTTCTTGTGTGTCCTACTGCACATAAGTCCACAGTGTCTCCCCCCTAAATAGAATCAAAATGGTAGAAGCTTTCTTCACCTGTGCAGAGCTCCTGTGCCTATTCCAGAGATGTAGGGAGTTTGTCGAAGCCAATCCTCCCCTAAGAACATCAATTGTAGAAAAACAGATTCAGTCACACACAAAGACATAAAAGTGTTGTTACCTTAGTATGATAGATTGTCTCGCATCAACATGGTGCTCAGGGCGCAGTACGGCAGTGCTTGTGCAATAGATGAGTGTGAATTAATAGATAAGTGCAACACTGGGCAAACAATTTTAGTTGTACATGTCTGTCCATCCAAAAATACACATCTGTTATAGATTGGGTAGGTTTAGGAGTCTATTTATTATGGCAAATGCAACTATGTGGTACAGACAATTGTTTTATCAATGTTTCAACCACAGTTTCGGAACGTGACTCTTCATCATTGGTCAGCGTATTCCTCAGGGCAGCAGATGGAGACGCCCTAGTCTCCTTTGTAAGATTGTTTCCGATCTGGAGCTCTAAGCAGTCACCGCAATGCCATTGGGAGGGGGACATTTTGCAGTTTTCACTGCCCCTTACTGCAAAGGTTTTCTTGGTGGGGATCGGCAGTGAAAACTAACCTCTATGTAGGCCCATCTAAATTAGGAGGGCAGACATTCAGATCAACCTTCAACGGCCCAACGGCGTAAGGAGTGTAAGCACAGTGGAGACGGGGTTGTCTCTGTCGTCATCACACCAAAGGTCTGTCCTCATTTACATTGGGCGGGAGGACCATTATGTTGGTAGAAAGGGAACTCCGTTGCTGTTGCAATGGAGTACTCTTTCTGCCAACATAAAAAATCAGCTCCTCAGATTCCAGCCCATATTCTGCACTTACATCTGGGGATTACAATGGGGAATAACACACAGCCACGTGATTGCCGTGTAAAATTCTGCATGTTTGTATCCTTTCCAAGAGAAAAAAGGGAATCCAGATGCACACAATTACCACCTGCTTGGACCGCCTTGTAAAATATGTCCCAGGCTATTTTCAGAATGGTGGTGCACATGGCAGTGGGCGCTGAGAGCAAATAAGGGGAGCGCGTTTCCTGATTTTACAGAATGGGTAAGGCACAGCAGTTGCCTGCAGGCTCCTCAGCTACACACAAAGGCATGGGTCCGATGTCTTCAGCCCCAGAATTATTGGCCTGGACTTTGTGGACCTAGTAATTCCGGTCCCAGTGACAATGAGAAAATTAGAATAGCCTAGAACAGTTGATGGAGCAAGGATTCGCACGTAAAGCGACTTGCTCTGATTCAAGAACCTCGCCTAACTTGTAATCATATTAATTCAACCTGTCCGTCATTTATTTAGCATTTTCCCCAACACGCGGGTGTCCCCAGGAGGCTTGCCTGTGTGTCTTTTCATCCTAACAATGCTTGCACTACGGAAATGGCTGCTTTGCAGAAATCCAGTCTGCGCATGCGTCGGTCATACTCACGTGATGTGACGCACTCGTATTCTGGAGGGATTATGTTGCTCATGCGCACTGTTGCAAACATGGCAGCTTGTCTCTCACCACGCTCTCTGCTTGCCACCGCTGCTTCTGCCTATCTGTCTTTTTGCACTAAACTTTAATGCTATAGATATTATAAAGTAAGGGGTGCAGTGAAGTCTATAACGGTATACAGTGTGATCATTTTTACGTATGATTCTAATTTGTTTTCGCTTACTTTTCATGTACCGCGTATCTATGGGCCGGGGGGAACGGGAGCTGCGCCATACTCGAAGCTCTTCTGAACCCTGTCACGTGACATGGGAGAAACCCCACTGCGCAGAAGCTAAAACAAGCCAGCTGGCTCCTGAAGCACGATGCGCCTGGGAACCCATCTCGAAGATGCTGCAGTCTACCTTGACCGCGCTACACTGTTGCTATATGCTGTGCACTTGCATTGTCTTCTATATTCCTATGCCTGGGAACGTGAACCCAAGGGGCGGGTATGCAAAATTTTATAATAATGATGTGAACACTGAATTGTAGGAGGTGACAATGACAAAGTCACCTCTCCTGACCAATCATAATGTGGGAAACTGTCACTTGCAACATTTGTGGGTGGTCTAAGGGTCCCCAAACCGTATAACTGGCCTAGTGTAGCTTAGAGAAATTGTCCGACTTGTCCGAGTAGCAGACCTGTCACTGACCCTACGAACTCTATAGGTGATCAATCTAGAGTGCTGCGGAGCACTCTGTCCATATTTTCCACAAGCTCCTAGGGGTGGAAATAGTCCTAAGTGCTGGCGAAGCACTTTGCTGGGGAAATTCGAAAACCCAATCGGGGTTACTGGCGGATTACTTGCAGAGAGGGGTAACGCAGGCGTTGCATCCGAAGCTGTGGGTGTTGGTCGTACCTTGGTGAGCCCAGTCCTGACCCAAACCTGAGGGGTATCCTGTCCTGACTGTCCGTGAGCTGTACCTGCTCGCATTCTGGTATTCCATTCCTTGAGGGTCCTTGTCCCCGTCTTTCCTAACTGACCCGTGGCCAGGGTTAGTCTTCATTCCTATCTAGGTAATTATTAATCTGTGGGTTTACGTCTTTCTATCTCTCTTTCTTCTCTTCTTAATAAAGCACTCTTGCCTGTGATATTGCCCTATCACCTTTGAATGCAAATTATATGCAATTGTTTATTAGAAATGTTCCACTTCTCTCCCTACCTGTAGGATATTATTAAATTGTCGTATTATATTAGTGTGTTCCATTTTTCCCTTCCCTTTAGCATGGTTGCAGTGAACTTAGTAAGAATAGCATAAGTAGCCTAGTTTAAGTGCACATTTTAGGTCCTGTTCATGTCCCATGCCCTAGTTTAAACTTATGGTGAATAGCTCTGTTCCTAATACTCTTACCCTGTAGTGTTCCTAATTACTCTAATGGTACTTGCCCTAATCAATAGTTACATTGTGGCATTAGTTTTAATAATTGATGTGTTGATTTGTATTTGCCTCATTATCTTGGCATATTCATTCTGAAATTTCTTGATAAATCTTTAAAACTCATCAGGTGTCTGTGGTCATTTTACAGTATAAAGTGTGGATAAATGTACTTGGTTTATAAAAGTTTTACTCCCTTTAGGAATCTTGTCACCTATCCACTGCTAGCTCCTGATCCGTCAGGAGTAATGTGCCTGTGGTAAGTCAGGTACATGAACAGTAAGTGGTATAAAAGTCACCCCCCGAATTACTCATAGTAGCGTGCTAAGGATTTCACCCGGTTCATGCAAGTCATTTGTCATCACAAGTCACGCCAGGGCCCAGTGCGTGGAGATTTGGTAAACTCAGTGACCCGGGTGACCTGCGCGCTCTATCAGTAATTTTCTGGTAGCAGTAGTATGGTTAGGACTAGTTAAGATAGGTAGACAGGGTAGTTGATAAACAAACCGTGAAAATAAAATGTGCTGCTGAAATTTCTATGCTGCTATATTGATTGCATTGTTTCAAATATTGCGCAATTGTTTAAAGGATTTATATGTATATGTATATGATTTTGCATTGCTGCTATAAGTGTTACATGTTACATTAACAGAAATTGTTTGTAAGTGTTCAGTGTAGTCCGAATCCCCGGGGAAGTATATAGCTAACGGTGAGCAGAATCCGGTTAGCTGATAAAGTCACTTGTCGTGAGTCATTAGTGCAGGGTTAGGAATACCTGGAAGCACTAATTAGGATCTTTTTGCTTCTGAATAAATGATAGCTACGAGTCCTTTTGAATAAAACTTCCATTGTGATATCACCTAGTAAGGGTCACATGCGGAAGGAGTAATAGGGTCTCCGAGGCTTGAATGGTAAGTAAATTAGTCCGCTGGTGAAAGCCTGGCTCAGTATATATCCCAGAAAGAAGTGGATGAGTTAGGGGAGTAGCAGGTTCTATATTGCTCGTGTGGGAGGTTAGACAGAGAAGTCTATCCGGAGTGAATGAAAAGTAGACAGAAGTGGTTTACTTGTAGGGAGAAGAAATTTTTCTATCTGTTTAGAACACTCAGACACAGTGGCAAACGTTGTGTGTTGTTGACTAAAATTTGCACTCGCACTTTAGGAAAAGTTAAAAGTTTCCGTTACCTTGTGAAGGAGGGAGTCGGTCGGAAGACTGCTCTGACGTCACTCCGTGCCGCGCTGGTATTGGTCGAGACAGCGGGTGGGTAGTGAAGCTGAAATTGTAAGGGAGGGGTGAGTGCCGGAGCGTGAGACCTCGTCTTGCGAAAAGGCCGCGCACCCATTGGACAAGGATTTTTGTAATCACAGTGTTGATTGGTTACTACGAAATAAAAGTCGCATTAGCATTGGAAGCACAAAGGTAAACAAAATTAATCAACAGGAGCTTGAGAGGGGTCTGGAAAGGTGTATGTGGTATCCTGAGTTCTTACCTAATCCACAAAACTTAGGCTTCTATAAGGAACAGATTTTACGAGGTAGACCGCACATGATGTATGGAGTAAAAAGAAAAATGTCATTTGCCGATAAAATAAAGAACTTTTTTAAAACGGACAAGCCCATTAGAACGAGGGAGGGGGTGATCATCCCTCCACCAAATACTCCTGCCTCCTTCATGTTGTTTGAAAAAGGGTATCATACCTGTGTATGGATAGAGAACTGGGCAAAGTATACTGCAGATGACGGAGTTCTAGCATTTCCTATTGATGGTACGTTTAATGGCAGAATCTTGTTTAATTTGAGGACCCGCATGAATGAATTACATCCCAGACCCAGATTAACACAGTACGAAGCCCATTAAGAATGGGAAATTGAGGCTCTGGAAAGAGATAGACCCCGGATGGACAAGGGAGTAAGCAAATGGTATCCGAGGGTCCATAGAGAAACCAAAGAGCAGAAAATGAAACATTGGAGACAAAACATGATGGTAGAGGGATTGTTTCCAATGATGGGGGTATTAGAACAAGGGAAAGGGAAATGTAAAGAGAAGACCCATCACTTAATGGCCGTGGGGGACTCTGAAGATGAGCACCTAGAGGATTTATTGATGAAAAACCCCCCTCCTTATGTTGCAGAGTCAGAGCCTCTGAGTTCACCAAACCCGTTTTCTAGATATCCGAGATGTCGGAGGGATAGTGAGACAGATGGAACGGGAACGGATAGTAAAACCAGTGATGGGGATGGGTTTTGTAAACCTAGTTCCACGGTCCCAAATTACCGCCCGTTTGGAGAAGACCCACCTCGGTTGGTTACTCCGACTGCCCCAAGTATTTACCCTCCCTTGGTACCCCAAGTGTTGCATGACAATTCTGCAGAAAAGGCTTTACGAGAGCGAGAAAAGGAAGCTCTAGCTAGACAGCGAGATGATTTAGTTCGGACCATAGCCCAGATACATCCCCATCCAGATTCTCTGACCATCCCAGTAACTATTGGCCCCGCTATTCCTCTTTACGGGGATAGACTGGCCAGTCCTCGTCCTCCTGTTATTACCCCAATTATGCCAACCCCAAGTATTCCACCCCCAAGAAAGGAGACACTCATAGTCGATGATCAAGAAAGTGACTGTGAGTCAGTAGTCCTAATGGATATGCCCATTAGGGAATCTAGAGCTAGCATGTCAGGGGCAAGAAGTCAGAGTAGGGCAAAAGAAGTTCTGATAGACAGCACATCAGGGGTTAGGAGTGCCACAGTCGTATCTCCAGAAGAATTGGACAGATGGACCAAAGAGTTAGAAAAAGAGACCACACCCCAACCAAAACACTTAGAAATCTATAAATTAAGGATAGAAATAGAGGAACTAATGGCTGGAAATGTAGGATTAGACCGATTAAACTCTTTTAATGAAGAAGAGTTACTGTTTATCAGCAAAAACCTTACCCGGAACGCTAGATTGCTCCATGAGAGATTGATGGACACTGCC
This sequence comes from Lissotriton vulgaris, assembly GCF_964263255.1. Classification (NCBI taxonomy): domain Eukaryota; kingdom Metazoa; phylum Chordata; class Amphibia; order Caudata; family Salamandridae; genus Lissotriton; species Lissotriton vulgaris. The sequence goes on from NC_141693.1 coordinate 327,372,969, forward strand.
ACAGAGATGGGAATCGATGTCAGTCGCTCCAAAATCCTTCAGAAACCCTACAGAGTAGATTTTTCAGACAAAGACTTAGAGAGCTTGAATGTGGTAGGAAAACAGATTCAGATAAAAGAATTACTGAAACTCTTACAGAAATGGGGGGATGTAGGAAAATGGAGAACCCGGTGGGCAAAGAAAAAGGAAGACAGTAGGGCTAAGTCCCAAACTTCAGAATACGTGCTCAAAGAAGTAGGTCCTGCAGAGAAATTGTGTCCCATGAGAGAAGTCCCCGGGGGGAAATACGTCCATGTTCCTTGGTCCCGACAAGACATAGTGTCATTCACTAATGACTTCCCGAAATTACGGGAGAAGCCAGTCGACTGGTACAGACAGGTCGAACGCTTCATAAAAGTTCAGAAATGCCTTCTGAAAGACCTGGATGGGTTTTTCGACATTGTAGTACCTGTAGATTTATGGACCGAGTGCAAAATTGAAATTGATTGGCCCAATGACGAGTATGTGAGAGATCCCAGAACCGGGGCTCCCTCACCCGAAGTAATGAGGAAGTACGATCAAGTCATACAATACCTCAAGAAAAAGGTGCCCGCAAAAGAAACCGATTGGACCCGGATAGATAGAACTACCCAAGAGCGTGATGAAACTGTCCACTCCTTCTATGAAAGGTTGCTACAAGTATTCAAAACTTACAGTGGAATCGATAATGTGGACATGAAGGACATGACCCATTTCAGTTACAGATTCGTGCTAGGATTAAGGCCTGAAATATCCCAATGGATTCGAGACAATAAAATCAGTTGGCAGGGAAAGCCCATAGATGATGTCCTTAAGTACGCCAAGTACTGCGAGGATGAAATAGAAAATAAAAAGAAAGCCCTCAAGGAGAAAGTTATGTGGGCACAAGTGAAATTGGCTGAACAGCAAGAAAAACAGTTAAGTAAATTGAATTCTAATAATAATGCCCAGAATAGCAATGCTGGGGGAGGAGGAAAGCCCCGGGTAAAAATGAGTCGGGAAGAGGCTATGAAGAAGTTCCCCTGCCACGGGTGTGGCCAGATAGGGCATTGGAGAGACGAGTGTCCACACCTACAGGCCGGTAATGCCCCTATAAATGGTTTAAATCCACAGGTGCAGAAAGAGGGGACAAGAAAGAACCAGCAACAGGTAAAGCTACCTCCAGTACCTCGCGCTCCTAGACAGAATTATAAAAATCAGGGTCAGCAGAATGAAAGGGCGGAGGTATGGGAAGGAGAGAATGAGATAAATGCAGCAATTCCGCAGTACTTGTTAAATGATTCTTTCCTCTGTGATGATCAAGATTGACGGGGCCTGAGGGGGGAGGACAAGGAGTGCGTGCTTGGCGCCTCCTTACCGGTAGACCAGACTGGACCATACATTGAAGGAAAGGTTGAGGGAAAAGATGTCACCTTTCTGTTGGACACTGGTGCTACCCAGTCCACTGTGAGAACAGTGGATGTTCCTAACCTACCCCTCTCGGGAGAAGCAATCCAAGTAGTGGGTGTCTCCAATCAAATAATCAGTACTCCAGTAACTGAACCCATGGAAATCTCTATAGGAAATTTTAAAGAAATGCACAGATTTGTGGTCTGTGATTCCAGTCCTGTGAACCTGTTAGGACGCGATTTGTTGTGCAAAATGAACTGCACCATCTTTTGCACACCAAAAGGTGTCGAAATTCAGACCCCCGATGAAGATGGCTTGTACAAACTGATGTTAGTGAGACCTGACACTGAAATTAGACCCTTGTCTGTTGAAGACTTACCTGAAGAACTCCAGTTAAGAGTGGTACCTGAAGTATGGGATTTCACGGTAAAAGATGTAGGCTTAATGGCAAATGTGGACCCAGTTAAAATAGCAATAAAAACAAATGCTGTATACCCCAGAACAAGACAGTACAAAATGAGTGCAGAAGTAAAAGCAGGAGTCGCAATTGAAATTAACAGGTTGCTCGAAGCAGACATCATACAGGAAGTAATGAGCAGTCCCTGCAATTCGCCCATCATTGGGATTAAAAAGCCTAGTGGAAAGTACCGGGTAGTGTAGGACCTACGCAAGGTAAACCAAATTGTTGTACCTTGCTGTCCCATTGTGCCCAACCCTGCAGTGATACTATATCAGATTCCTTGGAATGCGGAATGGTTCACTGTCATTGACCTGTGCCATGCATTCTTTTCCATCCCATTGCATCCAGAAAGCAAGTTCCTTTTTAGTTTTGAATTTGACAGCCATGTCTATGTCTGGAATCGTGTCCCTCAAGGGTACACTGAAAGTCCATCGATTTTCAACCAGATCCTAAAGAAATGCCTTGAATCTTTAGTACTGCCAAGAGAGTCCGTTTTGGTGCAGTACATAGATGACCTGTTAGTGGCATCTAAAACTCAAACTGACTGTGTCACAGACACCATCGCCTTGCTGAATCACCTAGGAAAGGGAGGACATAAAGTATCACCAGACAAATTACAGTTCTGTAGAAACTCAGTAAAATATCTGGGGCACCAGATAGAGAAAGGGATCCGAAAAGTCACTACAGAGAGGATCAAGATAATTAGAACAATGGACCTACCCCGAACTCAGAAAGAGGTAAGAATGTTCCTAGGAGTGGTGGGGTACTGCAGGCTGTGGATTGTAGGATTCGCAGCTCTAGCCAAACTTTTGATAAAAATGACCAAGAAAGGAGTAGAAGACCCAGTCAGTTGGGACAGTGAAAGCATGTCCGCTTGGGTAAACTTGCGAAATTGTTTATGTACTGCTCCTGCATTAGGTATGCCTGACTATTCCAAGAACTTCGAACTGTTCTGTGACACAAGAGAAAATTGTGCACTCTCAGTCCTGACCCAGGAGCATGGGCTGGTCAGGCGTCCCGTGGCCTATTTTTCGGCCACTCTAGATCCAGTGGCTGCTGGATTACCCGGATGCCTGAAGGCAGTAGCTGCCACTTGCGTCAGTCTAGAACAGAGTGAGAATATTGTCATGGGACATCCTGTCACCGTATATGTTCCACATTCTGTTGTAATCCTACTGACGAGAACCAAGACCCAGTATCTCACACCTAGTCGGCTGACTAAGTATGAGAGAATTTTGATTGGTGCTGAGAATGTAATAATTTCTCGGTGCAATGTCTTAAACCCTGCAACTCTGTTACCTGTTCCTCTGGATGTAGAAGCCGAGGATGAAATGGAGCATAACTGCATCGATTTAACAGAATTCAGCACTAAGCCCCGTCCTGACATCCGAGAAATAGCTTTACTTGATGGGGATCTTACAATCTTTGTGGATGGCTCGTGTTTAAGACATGAGAGTGGAGGCCTGTGTGCTGCCTATGCTGTAGTCACATTGACGAACACCCTGGAAGCATCTTATCTATGCGAAGTAAAATCTGCGCAAGTAGCAGAACTCATCGCGTTGACAAGAGCATGTAAGAGGGGTAAAAACAAAAGAATAACTGTTTATACCGACAGCCAGTACTGTTATGGGGTTGTTCATGACTTCGGCCAACTATGGTTACAAAGAGAATTCATGACTTCCTCAGGTACCCCTATCAGGAATGGAAAGGTGGTACAAGACTTACTGGAAGCTATTCAATTGCCCAAAGAATTGGCTGTGGTCAAGTGTGCGGCTCACAGATCCGGAAATGATGATGTGACAGCCGGAAATAGATACGCTGACCAAATCGCCCAGTTTTGTGCCCGACACCAAATGTCCCTCCAAATTGGGTTATGGGGTGGTGGAAACAGCTGCCAACTGATGTTGTTTGAAAATGTGTCAACGTGGGAAGAACTGAGAGACTTACAACAGGCAACAGACAGGGAAGAGAAAGGCAGATGGAGGGCGAACAAATGCAGAATAAGGAATGATGGTGTGGTGGTGAACTCAACAGGGGTGCCTGTACTGCCCGACAGCCTGATAGATCCCATGGTCAGAATGATACATGAACCAACACATATGGGAAGGGACGCAATGTGTCGTGTGTTTGACAGGGTGTTCTATAATTCAAAATTCAGGAACCAAGCGGAAAGGCTTTGCCAGAGGTGCCTAGTGTGTCAGCAATTCAATGCAGGAAAGAGGGCTGTAGTAGAACAGAGTACCATTGGAAAGGCAGTAGGTCCCTTTGTCAGGATGCAGGCGGACTTTATAACAATGCCCAGATGCAAGGGATATAGGTATGTCCTGGTCATAGTTTGCCTGTTTTCCAGGTGGGTGGAGGCCTACCCAGCAAAGAAAAATGATGCCCTAACCGTAGCCAAACTGTTGCTCAGGGAGTTGATACCTAGGTATGGAATTCCTGAGACGATTGAAACAGACCAAGGTGGGCATTTTGCCAACGATGTCTTGGACGAACTCTGTACAGCATTTAAGATGAAGCAAAGGCTGCACTGTGCATACCATCCAGAGGCTTCTGGGGTAGTTGAGCAGATAAATGGTACGATCAAGTCCAGACTGGCGAAGATGTGTGATTCCACCAAAATGAACTGGATAGAAGCTTTGCCCCTTGTGCTGATGAGTTTGAGAAGTATTCCGAATCGAAAAACAGGCCTGAGCCCCCATGAAGTGCTAATGGGGAGAGTGATGCGACAGGCATGGGTACCTGGACACAAACTGCTAAGCATTTCTGATGATTTGGTGCTAGAATACTGCAAGCAGCTGGGTGACCAAGTGCGTTCTCTCTCTCACCAGATTGGAGAGACAGCTGACGACTGGCCCAAGACTCCAGCACATAAACTGCAACCAGGTGATTGGGTGGTGTTAAAGAAACACACCCGGAAGAGTTGCCTTGGACCAAAGTGGGGAAAGCCAAGACAAGTGATCCTTGTCACCACTACTGCTGTAAAGTGTGCTGGTGTACCGAAGTGGATCCATGCCAGCCACACGAAGCGGGTAACTGGAGAAAACGCGACTGAAGCTGAAGGCAGCACAGCTGAGGAGACTCTCGAAGAGGGTCCAGATCTCGCTGACATCGAACTGCCGAGCACAAGTCGAGACGTTGAATGGTTCCCTGCCGACGACCAGGTTCTTGATCCAATACGAACCAGGAAATATTCCTACCTAGACAGTGAGTGGGATAGTCCAGGTGAGACAGAACTAGAGGACGAAGGTCAGGTCAGCGAGACTCACATCACACCTGATCAGGAAGTAGGCCAAGTAGGGACAGATCAAGACATCGACACTCCTCCTGAAACTCCGGAGTCTGGAAAGGGACAGATAGTGGTTAAAGTTGAAGTTCATGCGGAAGAAAATGAAGGGAACGAAGTGCATGAACAGGAGCAGATAGAGATAGATGAACGTGTTCAGAAGACAGAATCCAGATCGCCTGAAAGCAAAGAACACATACAAAGCCAACCTGAACAAGGCCAGCCTAGAAACCAGGCAGAAGAAATAGATGAAAGACCTGGAACTAGTCAGACAGGAAGGGAAATAGACACTGTCAAACCCAAAGAACAAAAACAAAGTGAAATAAAAAGAGTGCACGAGGAAGGCCAAGTTTCCTCGACCACTGAAAGTCACAGAAGCAAGGGTGAACCCCGATACATCAAAAGGCTGAGACTCCGAATAAAGACAGTTGAAGAAAAACTAAAAGACCGAAAAAGGGCTGAAAGTGAAAGAAAAGCAGCTCGAGGCAAGTCTCTGAGAAAGAGCGACAGAGTAAAGAAACAGAACAGGCTGTATCGGAGCCCTGAATGGACATACTTGGTGTTGGAAGAAATTGATGAGCCCAACCACAGTGGCAAAAGTGACAAAGAGTCCAGTGCTGATCGGAGTTCTGACGAAGATCCTCCTTGAGACAAAGCCGAGTGAACCCTTGGTGTAAAAAGACAAGGAGGGGTTGCAAAAGCCACCTGTAAGCTATAATGTCTGATTCAAACGTAACTGGAAGATCCAGATTTAGGTGTTGCAAAACTTGCTGTAAAATATGCTTATGTAGTATAGCTATGTTGATAGTGATGTGGATAGGACTAACAGTCTTCATACCTTTTATGATAAGTAAAGATCCTAACTTGTCCCCTACTGAACCTGAAACGTTAGACACAGACGTTGTACAGACTGTAGAAACTCCACGAAGCTTAGAACGACGTGACAACCCAGTTAGTCTGAGACACACACGACCAAAATTAGAAGCATCAGATGAGGGTGGACTACATTTTCACAAGATGAGAAACCGGACACATTTAAATGTTTTCGCTAACCTTTTAGTGCATTATGTAGAGGCTATGGAAATAGAAGATTGTTATGTCTGCATGAAGCTACCCACTTCTGTAGCTAAAGGTGTGACATATCACCACTTACCCCTAACCTACGGAATTTCCTGTAGTATATTGGCAAGCTTGTTTTATAGAAGCACTTTACAGTACTACTATTCAAATGCTGACGTAATCTTTTCTGAACTTCCTATTAGGGGACACCTGAACCTGGTACATATTAGGAGCGAGGTAACCCGTTATATGGGAGAATATTTCCTGACTATAGGTGACATAGACTTAAATGAAGCAAGACAAGCTAATCTGACCTGTTCTTTGCAAGAGCAGGAAAAGATGTTTATAAAAATGGCAGACAGAAGGAGGGAAAAGTTTCAGAAAAAGGCAAATGACGAAAAGGATAGAGTCCCTAGGTGGGCAGAGCACATGGACAACACCTCGCAAAGCGAAGCTACTCCTGCTTTGTTGCTGGATTTTGAACGGAAAGGGAAACTTTGTCTCCATAGAGAATGGACAGAATATTATAACAATGTATTCATCGGTTCCAGCGAGTGTGAACATAATTACAAGGTAATTGGAGGTTGGGGTTTCAAAAATGGGTCAGAACCTGTGTTTCCCGGAATTTATTATATATGTGGGAACAAGGCTTATTTCAAATTGCCGGATCACTGGTACGGAAGCTGCTACTTTGGCATTGTTTTCCCGAAAGTATACCATGTGAATAATGCTGCTGGAAGCAATGAAGAGACCAATGGCTTAGCGCGTAGAAAACGTGAAAGCGTAGGCGAAATTATAGGTGATATTTTTAGTGCACTGATACCTGGAATGGGGGTAGTTCTGAATACTCACAGAATCTGCAAATTGTCTACAGTAGTGGATCGGTTATCAACTGACACTGCTGCTGGATTCCTGCTGGCCAATACTGAGATGGTTGCGATCAGATCAATGGTTTTACAGAATCGCCTTGCTCTTGACACCTTATTGGCAAAAGAGGGCGGAGTCTGTAGAATGCTGAAGGCGCAACATTGTTGCACATACATACCTGACAAAAGTATCGAACTTAAGAAATATGTAAGAAACATAACTAATTTGGAGAAAGAACTCAAACCATTTTGTGCCTGGACGAGACTGACTGGAGGTCTCTCCTCTATAGGTAGTTGGTTTTCTAACTTAGGTAAAAATCTTCTGTGGAAAATACTGATGCCAATAGCTGGAATAGGTGTGGTTGCACTGATCATATTCATCTGCTGTAAATGTCAAAAATGCTAAAAGTACACTGTAAATAAGAGAGGAGTAAAACGTAATATTGATGAGTTAGAATTAGAAGAATTGAGGAATCAAATCTACAAAAAGGCAAAGAATCACCACTCTCATAGAGAAGCCGAAAGAAAACTCAACAATAAGTTTATTGAAATCGAAATGCATGATATGGAAGAATGAAAGTTGGCATCTGTTTCCTTTATAGTGATGATAGTAAATATCATCAAAGAGGGGATTGATGGAGCAAGGATTCGCACGTAAAGCGACTTGCTCTGATTCAAGAACCTCGCCTAACTTGTAATCATATTAATTCAACCTGTCCGTCATTTATTTAGCATTTTCCCCAACACGCGGGTGTCCCCAGGAGGCTTGCCTGTGTGTCTTTTCATCCTAACAATGCTTGCACTACGGAAATGGCTGCTTTGCAGAAATCCAGTCTGCGCATGCGTCGGTCATACTCACGTGATGTGACGCACTCGCATTCTGGAGGGATTATGTTGCTCATGCGCACTGTTGCAAACATGGCCGCTTGTCTCTCACCACGCTCTCTGCTTGCCACCGCTGCTTCTGCCTATCTGTCTTTTTGCACTAAACTTTAATGCTATAGATATTATAAAGTAAGGGGTGCAGTGAAGTCTATAACGGTATGCAGTGTGATCATTTTTACGTATGATTCTAATTTGTTTTCGCTTACTTTTCATGTACCGCGTATCTATGGGCCGGGGGGGAACGGGAGCTGCGCCATACTCGAAGCTCTTCTGAACCCTGTCACGTGACATGGGAGAAACCCCACTGCGCAGAAGCTAAAACAAGCCAGCTGGCTCCTGAAGCACGATGCGCCTGGGAACCCATCTCGAAGATGCTGCAGTCTACCTTGACCGCGCTACACTGTTGCTATATGCTGTGCACTTGCATTGTCTTCTATATTCCTATGCCTGGGAACGTGAACCCAAGGGGCGGGTATGCAAAATTTTATAATAATGATGTGAACACTGAATTGTAGGAGGTGACAATGACAAAGTCACCTCTCCTGACCAATCATAATGTGGGAAACTGTCACTTGCAACATTTGTGGGTGGTCTAAGGGTCCCCAAACCGTATAACTGGCCTAGTGTAGCTTAGAGAAATTGTCCGACTTGTCCGAGTAGCAGACCTGTCACTGACCCTACGAACTCTATAGGTGATCAATCTAGAGTGCTGCGGAGCACTCTGTCCATATTTTCCACAAGCTCCTAGGGGTGGAAATAGTCCTAAGTGCTGGTGAAGCACTTTGCTGGGGAAATTCGAAAACCCAATCGGGGTTACTGGCGGATTACTTGCAGAGAGGGGTAACGCAGGCGTTGCATCCGAAGCTGTGGGTGTTGGTCGTACCTTGGTGAGCCCAGTCCTGACCCAAACCTGAGGGGTATCCTGTCCTGACTGTCCGTGAGCTGTACCTGCTCGCATTCTGGTATTCCATTCCTTGAGGGTCCTTGTCCCCGTCTTTCCTAACTGACCCGTGGCCAGGGTTAGTCTTCATTCCTATCTAGGTAATTATTAATCTGTGGGTTTACGTCTTTCTATCTCTCTTTCTTCTCTTCTTAATAAAGCACTCTTGCCTGTGATATTGCCCTATCACCTTTGAATGCAAATTATATGCAATTGTTTATTAGAAATGTTCCACTTCTCTCCCTACCTGTAGGATATTATTAAATTGTCGTATTATATTAGTGTGTTCCATTTTTCCCTTCCCTTTAGCATGGTTGCAGTGAACTTAGTAAGAATAGCATAAGTAGCCTAGTTTAAGTGCACATTTTAGGTCCTGTTCATGTCCCATGCCCTAGTTTAAACTTATGGTGAATAGCTCTGTTCCTAATACTCTTACCCTGTAGTGTTCCCAATTACTCTAATGGTACTTGCCCTAATCAATAGTTACATTGTGGCATTAGTTTTAATAATTGATGTGTTGATTTGTATTTGCCTCATTATCTTGGCATATTCATTCTGAAATTTCTTGATAAATCTTTAAAACTCATCAGGTGTCTGTGGTCATTTTACAGTATAAAGTGTGGATAAATGTACTTGGTTTATAAAAGTTTTACTCCCTTTAGGAATCTTGTCACCTATCCACTGCTAGCTCCTGATCCGTCAGGAGTAATGTGCCTGTGGTAAGTCAGGTACATGAACAGTAAGTGGTGTAAAAGTCACCCCCCGAATTACTCATAGTAGCGTGCTAAGGATTTCACCCGGTTCATGCAAGTCATTTGTCATCACAAGTCACGCCAGGGCCCAGTGCGTGGAGATTTGGTAAACTCAGTGACCCGGGTGACCTGCGCGCTCTATCACAGTATCATCCCGAAGGATACGCTCAGGGACACTCATAATGTGGGTCATGGTGTAATCGTGCAGCCACAGGTGTGCCTTTCTTTCCAACCATCTTAATTTCAACTGATAAGGGGTACTTTCCCCTAGATGTCACCTTGCTGCTTCTATGAAGAAAGCGGTATCAAAAGTGAGAAGCAAAGCTATAAAGCTGTGAGAAAACATCAAAGGTAATTACAAGAGATTAAAAAGAACAAGAAAAGGAAATCAGAAAATGTTGAGCAAAACTTCAAACAAGAGCAAACAGGTCAACCCATAATTATACAAGCCCCAATAGAAAGTCCAGATCTGTAGGAATCATAATTCTCATTATTTGGAGGTGTATTTGTGCCATTGGCTAAGCCACATGCATGTGTGTAACCCTTTCTTTGCTGCCATTTCCCTAGCAGGTGTGTCTTCAGGTGGAAATTTCTCTGCCTTATTCACATCTTTCTCTTTTTTTCGAAAATGGATTCCCCATGCTGACAAATTCCAAATCACTCTCTGTCACAAATTCACATGCTCTCTGTAATGCTGTGCTCATGAATGTGCTCACGAATTGCCCACCAAAACCAAGGCATCGGAGGAGGAGCTACGCTGCGAACCAAGATGGCCGCATAAGCTCCCGGCTCCTTTCGACCTCCGCCGGCGGCTTGTCTATCCTGTTGTCTTACCTCTACCCACGCCCTATGCCTGGATGTCTGAAGGTTGCCTGATGCCAACGGTGCCGTCCCGGACTTCCTACCTTATTCGGCGACGGAGTTATGCCGTGTTCCATCTTCGGCCTACTCCAGGGCCGCCGCCGGGACCTCGATTCCTGAACTGCCCGAGTGGGAACTGGTCAACATCGGCTGTGGGACCAAGACCGTGGCCGGTCTTCTGGATCCGAATAATTCTTTGCACTTTCCAATTGTGACCTCGCTGATGAAGAGTGCCGGAGAAGAGACATCGTGATGTGCTGTGATCCTCCTGAATCGTGGCTGGGGGCTGCGTGCCTGACCCTCGTTTCCCGGTCCGGGGGCTGACGGGCTGCTCCCACGGCCGGTGACTTTGTTGAGCGTGCCAGCTCGGGGCGCCCCTGTTGTCGAGATCGCCTGAATGCGTGCCCGTAGCCCGGTGATGTGGGCTGGAGATTGTGTCCCCCTCCGTCCTCTGGGCCCCGGGATGGACTGGATGGATAGCGCACATTCGTTGAGTTCCGTAATGGCAGCGATTGGGGCGCTCCGCTCACAATTCACCGTCACGTATGTCTCCCTGGCGGCAAAGCTGGACGATGTTTGCTCGCGACCGGCCACTGACGCTGCGACACCTAAACAGCATTTTGTGGTCCCGTCGAGGGATTTGGCCCGCCATCTTAAGGTGCCCGAGCGGCAGCCCGACTTCGCTCATTTGGGAGTCTGTCCCACTTCTCCTTCACCCGTGACAGTGCCTGGTCTTCCCTTCACGTTTCCTATCCGATGGAGTATCGTCGCTGGAGGTTCTGATCGTCAATGCCGAGTCTCAGGGTCCTGTCGAAGGGGACTGCCTTTCTTCTTCGTCCTGGCCCGTCTGTATAGCGGAGGCCGCCATTTTGTGTTCGGACTTTGTTCCATCTTCAGTGCCTCGGACTGCCGTGGACGCTTTGTCTGCCTCTGGTCGGCTGTGGCTTGGCTGGCGCGTGCTTCGGGAAGGATTCGCACCGGTCAGGGCTGATTCCGGCTTTGAGTTGCTCTTGCTCCTTGCCCCTGCTTTGGACTACCTGAGACGCTCTTCCTGATCGCATTTGCTGGGACTCTGGCGATAGGTCTCCCCGTGATACTTGCAGGGTTGACTTTTACTTTCCTGGGATTGCTCAGTTCTTTTTGCCGGGATTGCACCGAGTATCTCACCGGGCCTGGGGTGGGGTGGGGGGGTTTCTTATTGGTGACTGTCCTCCCCGTGATATTGCCGAATGTTTGCTTTGATTGATGATTGTGCCTTGGGGGGGTCACTGCCGGCGGGGGGTATTGGGTGTCCGGGAGTGTGTCTGTTCCTCTCCTCCTCCACTTCTTTTACTTTTTCCCTTCTGTGGGGCAGTTCTGGGGCGACAGGCACGCTGTTAGTGGGTTAGGCCGTAGCCATTACAGGGGTGCAGGGTGGCGAGTGTGGGGGGGTTTGTTATTTTAGTTTGTTTTGTTCTATGGTCCCTACCGCTCTTTTCCGGCTTTGGGAGGGCTTTTTCCTCTTTAGTAGGGTTGGCTGTCTCTTGGACTTGCACCTTTTTTCTTTTTCTGGTATCTCACAAGCCTCTGTTTCTCTGTTCTTGGGGGGTGGGCTTTCTGGGATGATACTTAGTAATGTTGCTTTTTGTAGTATTACTTACTGCCCAGTTCGGCCGCTGCGGCTGCCTAGATTTCATAGTTGCTGTAGTCATAGCCTATCTCCGACTGCATGTGGGGTACGTTCCCCCTCGTCTCTTTGCGTACTTCTCATGTAAGGTGTGATGTCCTTGTTGTTGCAGCCCCTACTCTTCTCCAAAATTTAAAAATGAAAACCTCCTATCCTGTGTTGCGAACCTCACAGCCACGTCTGGAATAACTTGAAATATCCTGATTGTTGATTGACCTACATTTCTCCTGCTCCTATGTACTGTCTTTGCGGCCGGCCATGGTGGTTGTGGGCCTGCACGTGTATATCCTTACTTTTTGAATAAAGGTTTTAAAAAAAAAAAAAACAAGGCATCCTTGTCAAAGGTCTCCCTATCGCAGCGCGGCTACAGCGTTCACCCTCCAATCCCTGTGCAGCATCAAAATAACACATCACCCAAATACTGCCAGAATTTCCCGAATACCACAATTCTTCGTTTGTCTGCTTTGTCTAAACAGATATATTTAAGATGGCAAGAAAGCTACCTAATCTTACACAACGGTAGACTCTTGACCCAAAGGAGTCGGTGTGCCAAGCACGCTCACTCCCCTGAAGCAAGGAATGACCTGCCACTAAGCTCAAATAATGCATTAGCACAATAGAAAGGTTATGTCCCTATCATAGTGTGACTGATAGCACCTCACAGTACACCTCACCTTGACCAGGCTAGAAATCAACCAAAATAACTTTTTGAATTAATCAAAACGCAATCTAAGGACCAACCTCAACGGCCACAAGAACTAACTCACCCACAACCAACATGTGAGGACTTTTCTAACCACTTTAACCTAAAGACTGAGAACATCAAGAACGATCTCCTCAAGGACCTAATCTCTCACTCTTGCCCCCTCACCAAAACCTCCCCCTACCCCCAAATGCTTCTCAACAAATCCCATCAAAGTTTACCTTAAAAAACAACGCAACATGGTCATACTTCTACACCTACTCTGAAGAAGCTATAGGCAAATTTCTCAGTGCACTGAAGCCTTCCAATCACCTCACTGACCCTCTCCCCGCAAATGCGGTTAAAGATCTTACATCTATGCTACCAAGATCATCAACAGCTCACTTCAATAAGGCTGCATCCCTGACTCCCTAAAGGTGGGGCAGGTGTCTCCCATCCTTAAGAAACCCACAGCTGACCCCATGGACCTTAACAACTACCGCCCTATCTCCAATATTCCCACCATGGCCAAACTTTTGCATAAATGTGTTCATCACTAACTGACAAAACATATTGATCACTTCAACCTCCTAAATAAACACCAATCTGGCTTCTGTGCAAATCAGCACAGAATCAGCCATGACACACATCATTGATGATGCACTTCAATTACTTCATCAAAACGAAGCATCCCTCCTCATCCTACTAGACCTCTCCTCAGCGTTCGACACGGTCAAACACGAACACTTGCTAGATCTGTTGAAACACAGAATGGGTCTCTCAGGATCAGTGCTCAAATGGTTTACCTCTTTTCTGCATAAATTCAAAAATTCAAGGTCAACAACACCCTGTCCAAACCAATTCCTGTTACGCTAGGAGTCCCACAAGGTTCCTTGTTATCTCCTACTCTCTTCAACCTATTCATGTAACCACTCACCGATCTGCTACAAACTTCCAACGTGCAATTTCACATGTATGCCGACGATACCCAACTTTACCTCAAGATCAACTCCTTGGACGACATTAGTTTGCTTAACAATACTCGTAAGACCACCCAAACATGGCTGGCAGTGAATCACCTCAAACTGAATGCGTTAAAAACTGAATTCCTCCTTATTGCCCCACCCGCCAAAGTCCCCACAATGCACAATTTAATCAAACACCTCACAGCACTCGATGTTCAACCAACCATTGTGGATTCAGCAAAATCTCTGGGTATAACTCTGGACTGTATCAATATGCAGAAGCATATTAGTAATGCAACATAGGGAGAAAACTTTCAGATCAATACACTAAGGAAGCTGAAGCCCTTCCTACCTCCCAATGACTTCACGTTAGCGGTTCAGGCTATAGTTCTACCTCGGCTGGACTATGGAAGTGTCTCGTTATGCGGTCTCTCCAAAGCCACTACAGCTCCTCTAAGAGCCTCCACCAACGCAGCAGTGAGACTCATCACTGGCTCGAAAAAAAGGGGCTACATCTCCCCGGATCTAAAAACTTTAAACTGGCTGCCATTTGAAGCAAGAATCCACCTGAAAATAGCTTGCATGACGCACAAAGCCTTACATCATAATGCACCCAGCTATCTCACACAAAAACTCACAATATCTGGAGGGTCAAGATCAACAAGAAGTGCAGAAAACCTCCTTCTGAAGCCAAAAATATTCAATAGGAAAAAAACGTATAATCGTTCTTTTCAGGAATGGCACCCAGGATATGGAATGCCCTTCCAGAGAAATAAGACTGAACCCCTCCACCTCTTCCTTCAAACTGGAAGTAAAAGGCAACCTTATGGCAAAATGTACGTGAACATAGCCTCAAATTACTATGAGAACCCCTACTCCATTCATCCTACCCATCAACCTAATCAATTTTTGCCACTACCATGATCCACATGTTTCGCCCTTGCTGTGCACCTCACTGCTTAGCTTTTTATGGGTATAGTCTGTTCCATTTATTTGACGTTTTTATCATCAATGTATTTCCATCACCCTTCAGACCGACCGGTCCGGTTCTGTACCTTATCTGATTTGTCCTTCTATCTGTGATTTTCTTTGTGGCTATTCATTATGGTCCTTTTTATCCTTAATGTTTGATTTATCCTTTTGTTTTATTAAGCATCTGATGTTATTCTTATGGTCCTGCTTAATCTTATTGTTTGATATGTCTATACACATGTACTGTAAAGCGCTCTGATACCCGCAAGGGTCTTGTTCGCACTCTATAAAACTTTCAAATAAATAAATAAACTAACCAGTCATGTGCACTTTCTTCGTCTTCAGGCTGCCTGCATGGAGAACATGCTCAGGTCTCCATTTCCTGGTTGAGCGTTAAACCAGGCCGCTCAAAACCAATGGCAACGCTGCAGTGCAGCGTTATGATTGGTCAGTGGGGCCTGGCTGTGCTTCCTGTTCCTCGAGGAGAGCAGGAGCAGAGATGCGGGACCCGGCGGCAAAGTACGTTATTTTATTATTATTTGTTTTTTATGCACACTCTCTCCAGCAATCGCGACCCCCCCTCCCCACCCGCAAGCCATGCCAGCCACCACTGTCCTATTTACAGAGGAAAAGTCTGTCTTTTTATAGGAGATCAGACAAAGGATTTCTTACATTACTGAGCAGGTACATGGCTCTCAGGATATACACCAATGAGGAATGAGCAAGAAAAAACATTTTACTACAGAATACATTAGAGGATCCTCTCATAACACTATTGTATTGGAATCAGATGCTCTCCCAGTCGATTCAAGCACATCAACACTCGAACTATTGTATAAACGATAGACTGAGACAGTTGGGCAGAGGCGGCTCCTCCGCAATGGCAGAGGAGCGTCGCCCTACTGGCTCAGAGCCAGCAGCTGAAAAATAAAACAGTATTTTATCATTGTTTTATTTTTCAGCTGCTGGCTGAGCCAGAGTGTCAGCGAGGGGTGGGCTGGAACATGGGAGGGGGGGGAAGAGGAGTGGTCTCAGGCCGGCCAAACTGGCATGCGTGCTTAGGTTTCTCCAACCCAGCTGTATTTCACAGACAGGTTGGAGAAACAAGAAACAGCACAGACTACCTGTGTCTAAGCGAGAATTAATTAGGCCCGCTCAGGCCAATTCCCACACTGCTCTTTTGTTTCACAGCAGCGCCGGGAGTGGATGGGAAGTCCATGATGCTGTCCCAGGGACTGCTGGGACCAAAAACAGAGGAGCGCAAGGCAGTCAGCAGCACCACATAAGACTTTCATTTTTTTGTAATTATTTTTTAACATGCCTGCCGCACGCCACCCCCGCTCCACCCCCCAGTGCATGCCCACCAACCCCGCCACTCCCTATCTGTGTCGGCCGCCACTGCAGCTGGGATGTCCTTAGTTTGGTACAGCGTGGTGAGAAGCCTCTGCGAACGCTCACCGTCATTTAGTGCAAAGCTTACAATTCTTTATTTAGAGCTGAAAAACAACACCAACAAGGATCACGTGGTGCGGTGCAGCACTATTTCAAGATGGAAGACAGTACATTTTGGTTAATTTTAGCGCAAGTTCAGTTTTTAAACATTTTAAAAATGTAAAAGATAAAAACAACGTACACACTAGCATGGGTTACCTTAATGTTTTTACAGTCATTGTTTAGAAATCGATCAGTGCTTTCACTGTAAAGGATATCAATATAGTTGCTGATAGAGACCCGTTTAAAAGTATGTTTAAATACATTTTTCAAATGTATTATTGGGCATCGGAAACAAATGGTTGATCTCTTGAAAGGTGAAACCATTGGATATAATGAAATATCTATTTATCGCCTAATCTATGGGGTAGAAGCTAAAGGGCTCCTTATGCGACACATAGACTTTGCTTATTTTAAGAGGGTAAAATTTAAGGTTTTGTTGGGTGCATTCCAGGTCTGGACCTCTGTTCGGAAAAAGTTTTCAATTGGTCGGATTCATAGATTAGAAGGTTTGATGTCACCAAAAATACGTTAAAACAAAAACACCCACAAACATGGCACAGTCACGACCCACCCACCCTCAATCCCGCCCCAAATCCCACTGAGCAAAAAAGATACACAAGAAAAAGATATGGTGCTTCTTCAGGGTTCTGTGCCATATGTCTGCATGTCACTGTCTAGCCGTGTCTGGACAGGCTGCACAGGTGCCAGCATGATACCTCTATATTCTGCCCACCTCTGCCATATCTTAGTGTCCCTTTGGGGGCATCGACATACCCGGAATAGTGCCACATGTGCACCCATACAATATCCCAGCGCTTTCTTCCAAACACTTAGTGGCAGTGTGGCTACTTTTCAATTCTGGGCAATGTTGTTCTTAGCCATGGTAAGGCCCAAGAACAATAAATGTCGCTTGTACCTGTTCCTCCCAATCGTTGCAGTACTATGGAGGAGAACCAACTTGGGATCTAGATGGATCTCCCAGGTGAGGACCTGGGCCAGGCAAGACATTAGGTCCCACCAGAAACGCTGTAAAGCTTTACGGCTCTAAACAGTCTGCAGAAATGTACCCTCCTCAGACCAACAGCATAAGCGTTGGGGATCAGCAATCACCCCCAAATGTCAAAAGCGGTGTCAGAAATAATATGCCCTTTGTATGAATTTAAATTGGATTAAACACTGGCGAGACGAGGCAGCAGCTCCACGATTGGCCACCAGGGCCTCCGCCCAGTCATCCTCATCTATTTCCTCAATGTCATCTTGCCATTTCGCCCGGAGGGCCACTATTGTAGTGGAGCTGTGCGTGACCAATATTTGGTAAATCGGTGTGATTTTATGTGAGCCGAGATCACCCATTAACAACCTGACTTCAAGTGAGCTGCACTCTAGCACTATCATAAGATCCTGGTTGTATGGGAAAATGCCATGACGGAGCTGCAAATACCTAAAGAACTGACTGCGGTGTACCGGATATTCTTTTTGTGCGTCCTAAAAAGATTTCAGAACTACCCTATTCAAAACAACTACCAGCATAGATATTCCTAACACATTCCATCCCAAGAAGCCAGGCAGCACAGCCACCTGACGAATGAAAGTGCCCTGCCAAAGTGGCATCTCACCCCGCAGGTTCCCCATCTGTCTGTTAGTCTGCCATCATATGCGAAGGATGCCCTTGGTTGCTGGGGGAAGGCTATCCAGTCACCTATCACTAAACAGAAGTCCAGGAGAGATATATCTCCCTTTGCCCACCGCTCCACTGCATATGCTGGATCAGCAGGGCAGCAATACCACCCATCATTTAGGATGAGTAGGTGGACTGGCAACATGTCCGCAAGGCCACTCGTACGGCTCCCCTGTTCCAGAGAAACTAAGTGAGAACCACATTTATTTGGCGGAACCAAGAGGAGGGAATATCATAGGGAAAATTTTGGAGCCAATATAAAAGTCTCTGTAAGGAGACCATTTTGATGGCCGAGCAACCCAGCAACGATAGCGGTAGTGGGGACCATATTTTAACTTCCTCTCGAAGGTGTGGCAGAAGCGGACCTATTTTATGGAACCATGATACAGAAGGATCAGGAGAGATGAAAACCACCAAATATTGAAAGCACTTGGAAGCCTACGTCAGTTCCAATGCCCACGCCCAGTTACCAGTGGCCGCTCCCAACGAAAAGACCACTGACTTTCCTAGGTTCATATAGAGCCCAGAGGATTCGCCGAATATCCTCATAATGTACAAAATCCGAGGGCCATAAAATGCAAGTCCCGTAAGGAAAAATAGCACATTATCTGTGTAAAGAGTAATCCTGTCGGAGATCTCCACAGAGCATTCTAAGCCTCTCACCAATGGGTCCCTTCGAACCCAGACTGCGAGCGGCTCCATAGCTTGGGCAAACAATAGGGGAGATAAGGGGCGTCCCTGCAGCGTGCCCCAATGGATTGAAAAGGCTGCCAATACCTCCCCCGCCACCCGAACTGATGCAAGAATCAAGGAATGAAGCAGGATGAATAAGTAATACCAGTCAAGTGAGTCGAAGGCCTTGTTGATGTCAGACAACAATATACTCACAAGTCTGCCGGGGGAATATGCAAGCGTCAGAGCATTATGGACTTGTCTAATATTATTGCGCGTGGTCCTGTGTGGTATAAGCCAGCTTTTTCTGAGTGAATCAATTCCGAGATAAAATTGAGGAGCCTATTGGCCAGGATCATGGCCAGCAGCTTCACTCCACATTAAGTAGTGAGATAGGTCGATATAATGACAGGTCTTCTGGTGGGCAACTAGGCTAATGGAAAGCCACAATCTCTGCGTGGAGGCAATCTGGAGAGAGTATTGCAGCCTTCGTGGCTGATTGAATCACGCCAAGCAGGTGAGTGCTCAGTTGGGGCATGGATGCCTTAAAGAATTTGCATGGGAACACGCTAGGCCTGGGGGCCTTACTGGATCAAAGTCCCACCAGGGGCCCGAACAGTTCCTCTGCCGTAATCGGCTCATGTAGTCCATAAGCCGCATCCGATAGAGGACGGGGAGAGGTACAGCAGTTGAACCCTACAATCTGCGCATGATCAATCGCAACTCTCAGAGTACAGAGATCCGCGTAGTAATTAGCAAAAGCTTGTGCCACCTCGCAGGGCTCAGAAACCAGAGCGCCACCTGCATCCCAAATCAATGGCACCGGCTCGACCAAGTGAGCAGCCTGACACAGCCGATGTAGAATTATGATAGACTCTAATCAATATGGCACTGTGCTGCCTGTCATGCCAGTTTTGCCTCATTTAAAAGCACCTACTGCAGTTGCTGCTCCATTAAAAGTAACCAGTGTTGCCTCTCTCCCCGCTCCCAGCCACGGGCATCTTCATCCAGTGTTTGTATCTGAGACTCAACCTCACATATTCGACAAGCCTTGCGGCGACGTTTGCCCGCACGAAAACTAACAGCAACCCGACTTATGGTGGACTTAAAGGCCTCCCAAAGAACAACCCTGGAGTGTGCTGTGGGGGCATTAAAGGACAGATATTCAGTGATAGAATGACATATAACTGACCTATAGGATGGGTTCTGTGGGTGCCATAGCAACATCCACCAGCAGAATGGGGAGCGCTGTGTACCAATAAGGAGTGAAGCACCACCCACGAGTTGTCCGACAGGCCCCTCAGCAAGAACGTCACTTCGGATACTCTATGCAAGTAAGAATTAGGAGCATGGAGATAATCTAGCCTGGAAAAAGAAGCATGCATAGCCAAAAATAAAGTGTAACTAGCCTTGGGGGGTATAAACGTCCTCCATGTGTCAGCCATGCCCAGGGAGGACATCAGTGTCTTCAATCTGGAGTGTCCAGTGCCCGCCAGTCCCTGCATGGCATGCCAGCTATCAATCTCTGGAGTCCTCACATCATCCCAATCACCTCCCACTATGGACAATCCCCCGGGCAATTCTCCCCAGAGGTGAAGGAATCTTATCAATGAACGCCTGGGCCAGTGGGGGGTGGGGATATATACTTCCCAGTGTAATGGTTTGGCCGTAAAGTGTACCCATTACTAATGTGTATCAAACACCCGTGTCTGTCCCTGCCTTAGTGGGCATATGGGTATCATATGGTGGATCAAGACCCATGTGCCCCTGGTAAACCATGAGTGGAACACCTATGCATAACAAAAATGTGCCAGGCAGTCACCTTTGTGCCGAGCAAGTGGGTCTCCTGCAGCAGTAAAATGTCTACGACTAACTGCTTGGCCTGTCGCAGGATGGCACTGCACTTGAACTTGTCCAGAACCCTCTAACATTCCACATGAGGATACAGATTGAAACAGTAGGTCTATGTAACATGCTACCTACTGTGAAGTGGGGACGTGAGTGAGACCAGAATGTGCTGGAGATGGAGTGAGGGTGTGCCCATTCCAAAATATAGCAGAACAAGAAACTCCCCATCAACTTTAGTGCATTCCACCCCAGTACCTCAAGACAACCAGAAGTATCTGTTGCGGGAGACAACTCTCTGGAACCCCATCGGAGGCTGTGTTCATTCACTTTTGCGTGGAATTTTTTTTTGTTTTACTTCCCCTGGCTGCACACACTTACAATTCTTCTACTAAAGCTGTTCACACTGTTAACCCCTTCCACGCTGATGACGAGCTGGGCTCGTCATGGCGTAGCCTCCTCGCACGCTGATGACGAGCCCAGCTCGTCATGAATAATGTAAAATAGCAATTCCCAGCACAGGAGGGGAATTGCCTTAGCAGCCATGGAGTTAAGCCCCATTCACTGTCAAGATAAGATCTCTTCCCACCGAAAAGGCACACAGTTCTAACAGTATGCTTGAATGCTAACTTTTTATTGCTTAGTTGTGTAAAGCAGATGATTTAGCCTTAGAACGTTTGTGGCATTCCCTAGTCATACCTCAGTACCTTTCTTTTTCTTTTTTTTTTTTTTTTTGTATGTTCTTATATAGCGCTCGAATCACCCGGAGGCATCTCGGCGCTTGCCTTGGGAACCCGTCCTGGCTTTTCCCTGTGAGATAGCCCCTAGCGGGCATCCCCAAGGTGAAAGCCAGGCATCCCACCGCGGGGGGCCGTTGTGGAGATTAAGCAAGCTTAATGCCCAGAGTTGCAGAGTGTGAACCCATGATTAGGTCAGGCACCGAAGCGAGAATTATCGAGTCCGTGGACATTTGAGCTCTTTGTACTTTGTAGACATTATCAGATTGATCACCTTCAGCTTAATCGATTTAGTCCTTATGATTAAATTCTAAATGTTGTAATAAACATAGCGCTTTAAAACTTAAGTTAATATACAAAAGCTATGCTATATTTCAAACCAAACAAGCAGCCACAAGTGCAGTTACCTTGCAGGCAACAGGGTCATGATTTGAATGGTGCAGCGGCACCTGTCCTAAAAGTTGTCTTAACACAGGATATTGCTATATTTGATTACTAAACAGGCAGTCACAAATGCAGTCACCATGCAATTAAAATGGTCTTGATTTGAATGGTGCAGCGGGTGCAGTGACACCAGAACCAAAAGCTCTAGGCACCTCACTAAAGACCTAAAATTGCTTTATTTTACTACTAAACAGGCAGTCACAAGTGCAGTTAACAGGATCATGATTTGAATGGTGCGGCAGGTGCAGAGGCACAGTGCCAAAAAGTTGTCAGAACTCCTCTAAACACCTAACATTGCAATATTTTACTACTTTACAGGCAATCACAACTGCAGTTACCTTGCAGTTCAAAGGGGCTTGATTTAAATTGCGCAGCAGGGTGCAGTGGCACGGGGGTTAAAAGTTGTCATAACTCCTTAAACATCAAATATTGCTATATTTTAAAACTAAATGGGCAATCACAAGTTCAGTTATCTAGCAAGCACTGAGGTGATGATTTCAGTAGTGCAGCAGGTGCTGTGGCACTGGGATCAACAGCTTCAGGTACCTCACAAAACACTGGTTACTGCTATATTTTACAACTAAACAGGCAGTCACAAGTGCAGTTATCTTTCTGGCACTACGGTCATGGTTTGACTGGTGCAGCAGGTGCAGTGGCACCAGACCGAGTTGGCAGAACTCCTCTTAATATTTAATACTGCTACATTTTACTACTAAACAGGCAGTCCTTTGCAAGTGCAGTTACCTTGCATTTGAAAGGGACTTGATTTAAATGGTGCAGCAGGTGCAGTGGCACAGGACCAAAAAGTTGTCATAATTCCACTAAACATCAAATATTGCTATATTTTACTACTAAAAAAGCAGTCACAAGTGCAGTTATCTTGCAGGCAACAGGGTCATTGTTTGAATGGTGTAGCAGGTTGTAGTAAGTAGATTAGGTAGGCAGCAGGACACGTCTTCAGGTTATTAAGATATGTTTATTAAGATAGTAAACCTCACAGCTGACCAGACCATCAACTGCCAAGGCTGGAATCCCCACATACTAGATAGAACACTCTTGGGTACTATGGGAGGTTGGGAAGATAGAAACACTAAGAAAGGACTACTGACACCAAGTAGTCATATTGAATGAAGTACAAATATACAACACAGGTTCAGTGGCACCAGGTCCAAAATTTGTCAGAACTCGTCTAAACACCAAATATTGCTATATTGTACAACTAAACTGGCAGTTATAAATGCAGTTATCTAGCAAGCACTAGGGTCATGATTGCATAGTGCAGTAGGCGCAGCAAGTTTCCATCTATCTTGGTCCTGCAGCTCATCCTCTTCGACTTCTCTTCCATCTGCATTCTAGGACCTGCAGCCCGGAAGTTAAAAATAAATAAACATGGGAATATAAAAACAAGCTACAAGTCATAGAATACAAATTAAAAGTGTCTCCGGATAAGATATATACACACACAGGACTAATAAAACGTAACACATATGCTTGGGAGTGCAATGTTACAATTTGAAACAAAAACAAACAAAAAATTACAAGCTGCACAGCGCATATAATGTTGACCGAGGCGCGAGATGACAGGGTGAAGGTTATGCAGAGCACGTGTTGGCGACAGCAGTGCTTTGCGGCACCGGTTGTTTTCCTTCCCACAACTCAAAACACAGAAAACATATTAACTGGACTCCTATGCCTTCTTTTCTACGTAAGCACTGCGGGAGAGCTCGTGACCTGAACTGTTTACGTAGCTGTGGACTTTGACGATTTAGCTCGTCACGTCACTGCGCTGTTTGAGCTCGTGGGAAGTTACGCTGCCTGCGTTCAGCAGCTGTGATTCCCGAAGCTGCGCGTGCTTAGTGTCCTGCCTCACTACCGGGTCAGCAACTTTTTAGTACGCAAGTAATTTTTCTGTTCGCAAGTACAGCCTTTTCTCAGCGTCATAAGCCCCGGCTCCTAGTGTGGGCCCGGCCGAGAAAAGGGTAGCAAGGGTGACCGCGGAGGCCTCTTCTGGTCCAGGACCGGTGACTCAGCAGCAGCCGCGGACCGCACGGAGCTGGATGTAGGAACTGAGAGCAGCAGGTACTGTGATGATTTCCGCTGGGGGCGGAGCTACTGTCAGCAGCAGAGCTGCGGTGGGCTAGGACGAGCAAGTAAGCAACTCCGAGGCCAGTGTCAGACCTTCAGTAGATGCCCTTCTTAGTCATGGCCTTAGTCTAAAGTTCGCCGTGTTTGCTGTGGATTGCAGATGGGCAGTCCCAGCACTATTTCGTTGCTGACTGCCCGGGAACAATGTGGGAGAACACGCTAGCAAAGACCCCACCTGTTATGAGATTGTGGACGAAAAACCCTACGAGCTTTAGTTGACCCTTGTGACGTCAGACACCAAGGAGCCGTGCTTTAAATGGGCAGGTACCGTCCGGGACCTGCACTTCTCAGCACGCCAATACAGTCAGTGGGGGAATACCATCACTTCTGAGGAGCAAATAGGAACTCTAATGAGTACCTGCAATTGTAGATTTCCATTCAAAGCACTGCGCTGGCCTTTTTGTCCCTTTGCATTCTGGTACTTGCAGTTGTGTTCCTATTCTGACAGCAGGACTGCAGGGCTGCAAATTCTATGATGCCAAAAACAGGACTGACGGATCTGGTCAAGAATCTCAACCGCAACATCTGGTACCTTGAGGTGTCTCATCCTAGCTCAACCAATCGTCCTAATTTATGAAGGGCACAGCCACTCATTCTAATTAAGGAAGGGCAGCTCCAGAACCAGGGCTTTACATGGGATGACCAAAGTGGGAAGGTTGATGGGGTCTTCTAAAAGGGGCATGCCACCTGATCAATATTTTTGTACCTTTCTGTGAGCTTTCTGTAATGGTATCCACTATCCACACATATTTTATTGTAATTGCATTTATATAGCGCTTACTACCCCTGACGAGGTGTCAAAGCGCTTTTTCGGCGAATAGCATGCTACTCCGGGACCCATAGAGCATTAGTGTTAAATTAGTATAGTGAAACATGCAAGTACATTTTAAGTGGTGGATAGGTTAGACAGTTATTTGGATTTGGAATGATAGCAGAATGATACAGGAGGAAAAAAGGTTTGTGTTGATATAGCGCTTGTTACCCCTGATGGGGTGTAGAAGCAACCCACTCCGGAACCCATAAAGGATTAGTGGTTAATTAGTATAGTTGAATATGGAATTTGAGAAGTGAACATGTTAGTCTGTTAATTTTGATTGAAAAGGATAGTGGAGGGATAAAAGAGTGAAGGATTTTTTTTGTTTTGTTTTTAGGTCTTAGCAATAGGAGGAGGCTTTTGGATGAGTAAAAAGGAGTTTTGGAGGGGAGGAGTCAGAGGTAAGCGTTTAGAAAGGTTTGTTTTGGGCGATAGGTATGGTAGAAAGAGGTGTCAGATGATACAAGGAGGGGTAGAGTAGGAGAGAGTCTAGAAAGGGTTATTTTGGGGATCATAGTAGTGGTATGGGGTTTGGGATAAATGAGAGTGGATGTAGAGGATATATTGATAGATAGATGTACAGGCTGAGAAATAGGGTAGTGCATTGGAAAGGCTAAATTAGAAGAAAGTGAAAAATACATAGATCCATAAGAACCTTACGTTTGTGGATGTGGATGGTGTGGACTGGGTATTGTTAAAATGGGAAAATGGGCAGCATTTCTGTCCCTGGCCCTGGTCAGTCTCGACCAGGCTCAAACAGGCAGCAGCCCTTGTCCTCTCTGCCCTTAACAGGCTCAAACAGGCAGCAGCCCTTGTCCTCTCCACCCTTAACAGGATCAAACAGGCAGCAGCCCTTGTCCTCTCCGTCCTTAGCCTCGACGCCCGGGCTGAGACGCCCTAACCCTGGCCTTTTATAGCAATAGTTATCAGGTGACCACTTCAGCCAATTGGAACCCTAACCCTAACACTATCCAATCACAACACTTGCCCTTATATCTAGTAACCAATAGGAGACCGAAATACTCCTAAAACAAGTGAGACCTATTTGCTTTGCCAATGCTTATTAGCAGTATAAGTTTAATGTGCAACAACAACGATTTTGTTATGAGTAATTAGAATTGAAAATATTTTAATTCTGAAAATAAAAGACTGTGAATTAAAAAATACTAAGGTCTGTAAAAGGGGTTGAGGTCTTGCACACGAGTAATGGACGATAGATGCACAGCCGAAGCTTACACCTTGCTCCGGGAATCCTCACGGTAGGGTTCCCTACTGGGCCTCGCTCCTTCTAATGCTCTTCCCTTCCCCACAGGGCACACAGGCAGTCTCTGGTGCTTGCATAGCTTCCCATTCTCACACAGCCACAGTCTGCATGGCAGATGACCAGTTTTTGGGGACCCAATGTCCTCTTCTTATAGTACTTTTCCAGACACCAAATGTGATTTAGAGTCTAGTTTTTTGAAGTTTTATGTTAGCGCTCTGCTTCTGGGGAAGTGAGCACATCTCCTTTTCATCATTCTTAAAGAAAGATGTCTGTCACAGCAGACACTACACCAAAGCTGATTGTCTACTACAGCATTCATGGGAGGGACCAGAGTTCACCCTTGGATGTCAGCCACAGTGATATGTGCATCAAAAAGTGAATCCCAGAGTTGCCCGGAGGAGTTCCACCCTTGACACTAGTGATAACAGACACAGAGGAGACCTCAAATTGACATCACCACTCTACAAGTGTAGTTGATTATGATTGCCCATCCAAGGGAGTCTGCAACATTTTAGAAAAATTCCATTCGCCAAAATTCTATAATTTTGCTATCCCACAATAGCAAGCCTTCTGCAACAAAATTTCCATGGAACTTATCTAAAAAAGTTAAGAGCTTAAAAACTATGTTATTGGCAAAACTGATAAATTTCCTGCTGTACATAACAGAAACCACTGCAAATAGGATCACCACCAATGTGTATCTTCTCACTACCTTCATTGCCTTCAGTGAAAATTATTTCTGAATCATCATTGCCCTAGACCATTAGGATCACCTTCAGACCTCACCCCTAAAAATATTTCAAAGATAGCCTGCATACAGCCTGTGCAGGGTAAGTGACTAGAAGCATAATGAAATAATCCTTGGAAATAGGATTATTTCCTCCTGAGGTGAAAATCTCTTACATTAGATTATTCCTCAGTAAGAAGAACCTCAATTTAGCAATCTACACACCAAAATCTAACTGCGCGTTCCCAAGTAAATTATTCAAAAGAGCAGTATTTACTTAACTGTCCAATTTTACTGAGAAAAATAGCTGGATGTCTGACCAACACTTGCATAAGTGGGTGCTTTGTTGCATGGCATTTCACACTGTCCAGCATCAGACACTACTAAAGAGTCTTTGTCATCTTAGAATACATGAAATGGCTCCAAAATGGATTGCTTCCTACCTCAAACACAGACAACGCTTGGTATTCATACCTAATTTCATTTTGGCCATTACACCCAAAATTGTGGCGTCCTTCAGTATTCCATCATCTCTCCTCTGTTGTTCAACATCTAGTTATAGACCTTAGCTGACATGATCAGATCCTTCAAATTTGTGATACAACTGTGCAGATGATACACAGACCATTCTAAAAATGGATGACCTAGAAGAAAAAGGCTTGATGATTGCCTCAATGCTATAGATGAAGTGGTATTAAGTCACCACCTTAAGCTAAGCCCCACATGAACAGAAATCATGACCTGCGGATAATGGCACCAATCCTAGATTAAGGCTGTAGGGCCAAAGGAACTTGATGCCCCACCAGCTACTTCTAGATAGGTATGAAACCTTGTATTAACAATGGTCTAATTTCTATTCCTAATTCCACATGCCAACAACTTCACAAGAAACACCTTCAACACAATGACAACACTGAGGCTCCCCTTCCTATGCTTTGAAAACCAAAGGAATCTACATGCTTTTTGCACATGTGATCTCCTAGCTTGAAGTATCAAAAAAAGAGGGACTGGGAGCTGTATTTCAAGAGGTCCTGCACACTAGCTCCCGAAAGGGACTGCATATCAAAAGGGCGTGCAGTCCCTAACTGGACATGCGAGAAAAGAGAGGTCTTTCTTCGTGATGCCCTCAGACACCCCGGAGGATGTCGTGCTTCATAATTGGGCCTTGCTTCATGTCGGGCCGGTGCTGCAATGCCCGATGGGCTCGTGTAAACCAAGCTCTTTGTTGGAAATCTTTTGAAGAAGCCGTTGGGTACGTGCAGGTGTGAGGGCTGGGTAGTGCACGGATAAGTGATTTAAAATAGGTCAGGAGCAATCTTACTCTTGTCTGCTTTTAATGTTTAGGTAGCTCGAGACTGATTAAAAGGTGTGGGTGCCCTAAGTGGATTTAATGTTCCTAAAGGCCTGCCAAGGTGTAGTAGGGCAACATGTTTCGTGCCTCATTAGCCCCTAACTGGTCAAGTGGCACTTCATCACGACCGAAAGAACGAAAGATTGAAACGAAAGTGTGATTGGTGCACTACCGTCTGGATCTAAAAATGTTTGACTAGTTACCAGACACGGTAGGAGGTGCCCTAGTAGGCTTGTACTGGGGTATTATAGACCCCTAGTACTGAAGCCTAGGGCTGACGGGGAAGGCAGAGCATGTTGTTGCTCTAGAGATCGGGTGGCATGCGACTAGCGTTCATCCTACCCATAGCTCCGCCGTACACCAAAGGCACCTGCAAGCTTTTTGCACATGTGATCTCCGAGCTTGAACTATACCAATATCCTACATCTTGGTGTCTCCTGTTTCAAATTGAAAATGCTGCGTAAATGCTTATCCTCAGCCTTCACCCCACAGAACACATAACACCAGTCCTTCAGGCACCACACTTATTACCCAGAGCTAAGCTATCAATGTTCAAGCTGCTTTTCATCATCTGTAGAACCTCCCAAGGAAAAGGGCAAATATATCTACAAAATAAATTTAAGGAATAGAAACAGAATAGGACACTATTATCCAGGCTAACACCATGGATCATTGTTCCACCTCACACTAAGAAATCCATAGGAGAATCTGCTTTCTCTGTACAAGCCACCAAGCTCTCAAACAGCTTGTAGCCAAGATGCAAAGCACTCAGGAATGTTTTAATTTCAGAAGAGAGGTAAAAACCTGATTGGCCCCAAGACAATTACATCAGCAGATGACTCTGGAATAGAACCTAGATGATCATTCTCCCGATATGTAAAAGTGTAGTCCAGAGCTACAGTACAGTCCTGACTAGCAGACCATGTCAAGAAGACAGACACTCTACCCATATTGATGATTTCCACCCAAAATAGTCTTGCAGTTACCTCCACATACAGACAGGATATAATAGTTACGCCATCCAAACCATAAACTATTCCTCTCCACTCAATATTAGAAGTAACTGCTGTCACTAACTGGTTCCTGACTGATGAGATGGAGGACTCTAACCATAACCCCCACACATCTCAGATGTAATAAAGTATGTTTGCCTTACTTCCTACCTTTTAACCAAAAGATGGAGGTGACAGTAACTCTAGTCTTTCTGGCATTCTTTCTGGACCCAATGTGATATAACTCAAATTGGATATAATCAGTGTCATATGATCACATGTACCAAATTCACTACCTAATTCTTCATCAATGGGTCAAACATATAATATATGAAAGGATGGGTCGTCCCTTGCAGTCCACAGGCTATACCAACCTGATCCATTGGCCTCTCAGTACTAACCAGACAGACTTGCGATGACCAAAGAGATGTACCACGGATTGATAGTAACTGAAGGTCTCTAACCTAGCCCATCCAGCAGGTCCTAAATAGTCACAAATGCAAAAACCACAGTTGATAGACAGAATGCAGAACAATGTCATACATTCACCCCAGTACAGAGATCTGGGCCTAAATCCATCGTTTTTTTGCACTCCACACCACCCCAGTTCAGACATGGCCATATGCAAATCAGTCTGACCCTGTGCCTCATGGGAACAGTCCAGCCCGAACTGCCAAGCCATGCCTTCCCTGGACCGGAAACAAACTTCCGAGGACAGGTTTCTGGCATTCCAGCCGTCTTCAGCCCGGCTTGCTTGAATCCAGTGGTGTGGAGAGCATGGGACTCACGTCTGAGCATACCCATCGAACTCCGGGTTACAAATGCAAAAACCAAAGTTGATGGACAGAATGCAGAACAAAGTCATACATTCACCCCAGCACAGAGATCTGGGCCTAAAGCCATCGTTTTTTTGCACTCCCCACCACCCCAGTTCAGTCATGGCCATATGCAAATCAGTCTGACCCTGTGCCTCATGGGAACAGTCCAGCCCGAACTGCCAAGCCATGCCTTCCCTGGACCGGAAACAAGCTTCCGAGGACCGGTTTCTGGCATTCCAGCCGTCTTCAGCCCGGCTTACTTGAATCCAGTGGTGTGGATAGCGTGGGACTCACGTCTGAGCATACCCATCCCACTCGGGGTAACAAATGCAAAAAACACAGTTGATGGACAGAATGCAGAACAATGTCATACATTCACACCAGTACAGAGATCTGGGCCTAAATCCATCGTTTTTTTGCACTCCACACCACCCCAGTTCAGACATGGCCATATGCAAATCAGTCTGACCCTGTGCCTCATGGGAACAGTCCAGCCCGAACTGCCAAGCCATGCCTTACCTGGACCGGAAACAAACTTCCGAGGACCGGTTTCTGGCATTCCAGCCGTCTTCAGCCCGGCTTGCTTGAATCCAGTGGTGTGGAGAGCATGGGACTCACGTCTGAGCATACCCATCGAACTCGGGGTGACAAATGCAAAAACCACAGTTGATGGACAGAATGCAGAACAATGTCATACGTTCACCCCAGCACAGAGATCTGGGCCTAAAGCCATCGTTTTTTTGCACTCCACACCACCCCAGTTCAGACATGGCCATATGCAAATCAGTCTGACCCTGTGCCTCATGGGAACAGTCTAGCCCAAACTGCCAAGCCATGCCTTCCCTGGACCGGAAACAAGCTTCCGATGATCGGTTTCTGGCATTCCAGCTGTCTTCAGCCCGGCTTACTTGAATCCAGTGGTGTGGAGAGCATGGGACTCACGTCTGAGCATACCCATCCCTCTCGGGTGACAAATGCAAAAACCACAGTTGATGGACAGAATGCAGAACAATGTCATACATTCACCCCAGTACAGAGATCTGTTTGTTTTGCTGGTCACCCTATGTGGGAAGGGGATGCCCAGACGTGGGTCCCGTGCTCACTAGGCCACTGGAGTCAAGCTATCCAGGCTGAAGACGGCTGATAGCCAGAAACCGGTCCTAGGATGCTTGATTCTGGTCCAGGAAAGACATGGCTTGGCAGTTCGGCTGGACTGTTCCCATGAGGCATAGGGTCAAGACTGATTTGCATATGGTCATGTCTGAACTGGGGTGGCTTGGTGAGCAAAATAATGATGGAATAAACCCAGATCTGTGACTGGGGGTGAATGTTTTGCCATTGTGCAACATTCCGTCCATCATCCTGTGTGTTTTGCTGTTCACCCTATGTGGGAAGGGGATGCCCAGACGTGGGTCCCGTGCTCACTAGGCCACTGGAGTCAAGCTATCCTGGCTGAAGACGGGTGATAGCCAGAAACCGGTCCTAGGATGCTTGATTCCGGTCCAGGAAAGACATGGCTTGGCAGTTCGGACTGGACTGTTCCCATGAGGCACAGGGTCAAGACTGATTTGCATATGGTCATGTCTGAACTGGGGTGGCTTGGTGAGCAAAATAACGATGGATTAAACCCAGACCTGTGACTGGGGGTGAATGTTTTGCCATTGTGCAACATTCCGTCCATCATCCTGTGTGTTTTCCTGAATAGTCACATACTCTGAGTTTAGACATGCTATAAAGGCAACAAAAAAAAAGATCAATGTTGTGCAGTGTGCTTTGAAAAATCTCTTTCTATATCTCATAATGGCAGTCTTATAAAGTATGACTGTTAAGCAGTCTGTCTGGAAAGTTCTCTGATTCTCTTCACTCTTTTTCTTTACATTACGTCCCCTAATCCATAAACTGGGCAATCGCCTGTCACAGCCTGCAGAGGCACTTGGATTGAGAGCATACAGTAAACAAATACCAACATAAATGGACCTGCAGCGCTGCCAGCACACCACAACCTATAAACATGAGTGTCTATTGTACACACCTCCTTATTCATGTTGTCGCCGAGTGCTGTTTCCCAAAATAACTGCACCTTGTTGATCATCACGTACAACGTGGAAACATTTCAAATATAGTCTCAAAGCAAAGGCAGCATCCTTGCTACCACATTTCACAGGTGTAGTATGTAAACCCTGGTGAAAAGCGCTTCACCGCCTAACATAGTTGTAGTGAGCACTGTACAAATGCTACAACACAATACAGTAACAACCTAAAACACATCATAAGCAATTTCCCTTTTAGTTCACTAATGTAAATGTATGTAAATGTATTGGCATTTATATAGCGCACTACTTACCCGTAGGGTCCCAAGGCGCTTCGACCGCTGCGAAACCCTTCCTGGCTTCCCTGAGAGATGGTCCCTTAATGGGTATCTCCAGGGTGAGACCAGGCATCCCCGGCGGTCTGGTGGGGCCGTTAGTGAAGATGAGGCAAGCTAATGCCCAGAGTTGCCAAGTGTGATCGCTGATCAGAGTGGGCACCGAGGCGTGAGAATTATCGAGTCCGCTGACCCTGGTCCAGAAACCTGCCGCGCCGGGAATCGAACCCTGGTCCCGGGCCGTCCTCTGCTCTCGGGTCTGCCGCCTCTAACCAGTGAGCCACACTACTTCACACTAATGGCACTGTTGTGTGGGCTATGGATGAGGGACATGAATTTTTCTAAGTTCTGATTTAGAAACCGTGACTTGTAACAGATGCCACTCAACGCCCCTCAATGAATGAATGAATGAATGAAACAACATTTGTAACGCGCATGGCTACTCGGAGGCATCCCCGCGCTGAGCAGGGCAGCTGAAACGACTTAGTGATTATTTGGGGAAGAGCCATGTTTTCAGAGCCTTACGGAAGGCCAAATGATGCAGTGATACAATCTAATGACTTAAAGTGACCCTTCTGCTTGTAGCAGAAGCACACTTTTTTAATGTTGAAGTTTTTATCATAATTTTACATGATGTTTGATGCATGATTTACTTGCCAAATGTGTTGACTGACTGTGTCTTGTTACGCGCCTTTGAGTCTGACCAGATCCCTCTTTTTTGGCTCTATTCACCCTATTATTTTACTACCTTGCCCACGTCTTTTGTTGACCTGTGTAGAAATTACACATATCACCAAAGTATTCCTAAGCATTTGCCTTAACTCGTTCCATGGACTGTTAAGTAGATTTGGCAATAGCTGCGGTCTGGTCAGATGTAGTTTCTGTTGCCAGCCAAAATCTCACCAGAATTTGTGGCAGCTGGTATGCGCTATGAGGTAATCAATTATTAGATGATCAACAAGGGGACTAAAATCAGTTTTTCGTATGAAGCAAAAAGAGATAATGTGCTTGTGTTCTTTTTTGGGTGCACCTTTAATGGGTAGTACAATGTGTATCTCCGCGTAACTCTACATTTATTTTTCAATATGTCCCCCCTTACCTGACCCCTCCAGGGCCTTGCTAGCAAATCTGGGAATGCTTTGTTTCCATTTCTGGTGCTAAGTGGTTTGGGATGAAAAGCCCTGTCCACCCTCCGTTCAACAGACCGTATGCAGTGCAATTATATGGACCCAGTCTATAACAAGTAATCATGTACCCATCAATTCGATGTCTATCCTGAGTGATCTTATCCCCCAATAGATTAGCAAGGTTACCATGGCCACAAATGCAAGAATGGAATATACCCCCCCCCCCCTTTCCATGTCCTGAGTTAGGTGGTGAAATGCAGTCACAGCTGGGTGCAAGAAGGCCCCTCAAGCCAGCCACTCCTGGTACCAGTGCATTTCGTTCACTCTGAAAGCTGCACCTGTTTATGCTCACCAGCCCTTTCCAGTTAAGTATTAAATGTCCTTGTATTATTACACCAGTGAATGTAGAGTTTCCCCTGGAAGTTGAAGATGCAGGGTTGGCTGAACTATAAACTGCTGCATGCTTACTGAAATACCACACAAGAGCAGTGTCCACCACACAAGAAGCACTCCTCATCTGATGAGAGGGTGCACACTTGCTGGCAGTGTCATTAATCCCAATGAGAAATAAGTCCACACAGATGCCCCCTGCGCAGTCCATCGTACCCAACAAAAAAAAAAAAATTAAAATACATTTCCCAGTCCCCTCCTTCCCAAAAGTATGTTACCCATAGAGAACCTAGAGCCACATGTGCAAATGTTTAAGGGTTCTAGGGTTGACAGCGCTGCGCTTTACATTTGCTGATTGATTGATTGACTGGAAATCGCAAACAGTGTCAAACACACTGTTGCATTTTGCGACTTCCTAATTGCGAGTCACAAAAAGCTTCAATAAGGAACTCGTAAAATCTGCTGGTTGTACATGTGCCCCACATCCCTGTCTCAGAAAGTCCTGGTTGTCACCCACCAGGTGTAATTACTGTCCCTCCTGATGTCCAATTTACTCAAGCATTGGTAATTTAATGATTGTTTCTCATAATAAGTTATTGGTGCCAAAACGCAGGCATTGCAAATGTGCCTGATAACACTTACATCTCATTAGCTCCCAGGGTTGGTTATCTTTGACTTCTTTTTCTAGCACAGGATGACCTAGGTTATCTTCTAGTCACAACAACCCTCTTCATGCCTTGTTTACACTGTTCTACTGGCATTCTTTGTGCATGTACAGGAAATACTCCTGCACTCGACCAACCACCTTGCCTTCCTACTAACAAACTAAAGTCAACCCAGAATAGAAGACAAAACCTTCAGGTTCTTCAAAGACTTCCCCTTTGACAATCTAATGCTTAAACTGATCTTTCTTCCTGCCTACACCACACTCAAAGCCAACACCCCTTCTAAATGACTTTAACACTTTTTAGTTGAAGCGTAAACATCCATACTCTAACTAAAGCACGCAAGTGCAAGCCCAAACCTTCAGCACCAGGGTACTCTAAAGACCTTGTTGACAATAAATGCTCCATCTACATAAATACAAGAAACCGAAACTCCTAATGGCCTCCTTCCTGATACTGCAGTCCCTTTGTACAACACTCAGACAGCTCACCTTATCAGCCAAAGCAAAGTACCCAACAGCCCCAATAATGAAGCCACCAACTAAAGCAATCAAGCACTGCATCAGCGCCCTGCTTGATTTTCCTATCCCACACAACACATACAAAGACAGTGTCTTCTTCAGTAACACAAATATAGAAGATCCAATGACACATCACCAAGACAAAGTGTGCTTCTCCTTGTACACCTACCTTTCCCTGTTAAATCCATCAGTAGTCCTTCAAAGCCCTATCTCTGACAGATTTCACGGACATACTCAACTCCCTCAAAGCCACTTTCTCTGAAGATGATGTTGTGCCCTCATCCTTCATCAAAGCTGTATGTGGGAAAGCTCTCAAACTCCTACTCATTGTCAATCCCTCCTTCACTCAAGGCATCGTCCAGAAGCTGTCAACACAGGCCAAATACTCTCATAAACAAACCTTCACTAAACCCTAATGACCTTGCTATTTCCTGACTCATCTCCCACCTACTCTTCATTGGCAAGATTATCGAAAAAGGCAGTGTACTCTCAAATGCAAGATCACATCTTCGCTGATCATCTCCTGCACTACAAATCTGGCTTCAGATTACTCTGCAGTACAAGCACCAATACCTTACCAGGGCTTGAAAAATCATAAAAATGTTAATAGACATGCAGGTCTAGTAAATTTAATAATCTACTCGACCTAACTGTAATGGACATGACCCATGAACTGGTCTGATATTGTGTGATCCTAGGCAAATATTTTGTCTTACGGAGCCACCATTTTCTTTATTATCACATAGGAGAGCACCTTCAAATATGCAAGTTCACTATTTCCGATTTACAAAAAGCCACTTATTTACTAGACTAAATGTTTGCTCCATGTATAACCACAATTTAGCCCATATATATGGTGCCTATGATCCCTAACTTGCCTCTTCGTTCACTAATAGCATTGTCATCTGGACAGGAGCAGTAGTAATTCCCAGTTCATGTTTTAAAAACTCACTTTTTATACATATATTACCACAGCATGATGTGTTAGTGCATTGTTATTTACAGATAGCATATTTTCCATTGAAATCGCCTCAAAACTTTCAATCTAACCAGTAGTGTTACTGATAATAACGCACATTTTCAATTGAAATCGCCTCAAAAATTTCCAACTAACATGTAGTTTTATTGATAATAACGCATTAACAATGTTTGGAAATTGGGTTTCAGCAAAAATGTTTAACATTTACACATCAACAAGTAAAGTGTTTATAAAATATTTTTTTTCACCACACAATTACAAAAAATGGGTCTTCATAACTAGTGAGATATATTAGAAACGTTTGAACAAGTCACTTAGCTATTTCAGTGTTGTGTTGGAAAAAAGCCTGACATCTTACAACCTTTCATTTAACATGCTTTGCACAGTTCAATTGTCACACAGTTCACTTTACAAAATCCTCTAACTTTAGTGACAGAAAGAAAAATAAATGTTGGAAGACAAACCGTCTTTTCACCTCCGACTCTGAAAGTCAGCAAGATAACAAGATTTAAAGGTTTTTTATTGCTCCTTCAGTTTGTGAGCAATAAAGATGCCTTGACATCTTGTTATCTTGTCTCATTTGCTCTGTTTCAGAGACAGAGGTAAAAAGTCTGTTGGTCTTCCTACATTTCCTTTTTGTTCTGTTCATGAAGTTAGAGGATTGAGTATTTTCAACTTGCCAGAAAGGGCCAGAAGTCCCTAAAATTAGCTCCTCCTAAATAAATCTTGCTTGACAATGTGAGTGGGCGAGTGGATTTTTCGAGCCCTGCTTACATATTGTAGATGACACTCTCCTGACCACAGATAAAGATTCCCCCTTCCTCCTGCTATTGCTGAACCTCTCAGCTGCCTTCATCACAGTTTACCACCACATCCTCATCGACACCTGTCAAATTCTCACATTGCTGTGTGCCATTTTGTTAGTGATATTCTATTAGTAAATGTGTAAACCTTTGAGTGACATTTTCTCATGAGTAAAGACCAAGCAATCGAGCTTGCGACAGGATGCCACGCCACAATTGACCACCTGTACTATTGTCTAACCACCCCAGCCCGGGCCCCTGAGATGATCATGACCTTAGAGTCATTGGTTAAGTTCTAACTTTCATAAAGTTGAACTGTCAAGAGTCAAGTGTCGCCTAGTGACTGTCTGCCAGTCTGTACCAGAATGGGCTGGTCAGGGATGCGGACTAATACAAAGCTACCCCTGATGAGAGGTGGCACCTCTGTGCACAGCTATAGGGTAACCCTCATGTTTTATTCAATTGTCAAAGTTCAATAGTGGTGGTGGTGCTGATTTATAGACTGAGGTGGTAAAGCTGGGCTTGGCCTGCCAACAATGGCTTCAGGCAGTGCTCTAATAGTAGCTGTAGCTGACACCTCCTATGCTTTTTCTTTATCTTAGTGAAAAGCATTAACTGCATGACTCTCTATCTCCCTTCATCCCCCTGCAATATCCCAAACTAGGTAGTTCTCACAAGCAGGGAGACTCTTCCACCAAAAGATTAAAACAAAGACAACAGCTTTCCAGCCACACACACTAAATGGTGTAGCATACTGCCCGTGGAGGACAGTGTTTCAGCGCCCCACATAGGAGTAGAAAGTGCTATATAAATGTTGCTATACAGTACAACAAAATAGTTACAGTATATGTTGCCCTTTTTAGCCACATTTCTGACCACGCACACATACTCACTGGCCCGGCCCCTTGTAACTCAATCACGGTTCCCATACACCAAGAGGCCATGTTACAATAATTGCATTTCAAATCTCTGCAACACAAGCTGCTACAGAAATGTTTAACTAAAGCTCACCTAAAATGAGACAACATTCATTAGCTTTTTCAGTTGATAAACATAAATACTTGGAGTATTTACCAAGTAAATAAATGCACTCTATTTCCCCATGGGCATTTAACACTTAAGACAATTTACTCTTCTGCCTGAAAATGCTATACCAAAAAGGCTGCCACATTTATACATATCCAAGACTTCCTTCCAGTGCTGATTCTGTGACTTCACACATGACGGCCTGAAAGATGGCCGTATAACAGGTTATTTATACAACTCTTTGGTCTTTAAGAGCAAGTTATATAATTGTGAACTCAATCATCACAGTGAGATTTTCAAAAACAATTTTCACCGAAGGCTAAGCACATTGGACTTACCCTGGACACCTACCTTTCACTCAAGAACCACATTATCAAAAAAACAAACATGAGCGGGTACCAGCTCTCTCATCTAAAGTAAGTGAAACAGTTTCTTTAAGGAAGCCACTTCAGAAATTCTGTTCAAGCTCTCGTAATCTCGCATCTGGATGGGGTTAACACTCTACTCCATGGCCTCTGAGACTTGAAGTTGGTCCTCCTAGGGGCATCCCATATGCTGCAGATCATCTCATCCAGGTTCTGAAGAAATGTGATCACATCATCCCCATCATGATAGCTCTCCAAAGGCTCTCCCATCATCCCACACCATCTTTAAAACTAGCAACATCATTTACAAAGCCATCACGGCCAGCACCCCACGTATCCTGCAGGCAAGCTCACCATCTCTGATGGCTCTCAGCACACCTTCAGCCAAGAAACCATCAGTCTGGAGATTAAGAATTGTAAAAAGAAAAAAAAAATGCCCAGCAGGCCTTTTCTTTCTATGCACCATGTACTTGGAACAACATCCCTGTATCCATCAGGGCCGCCCCATCCCTTCTGCAGTTTAGGAAAAGTTGAAAACTCACCTCTTTAAAGAACACTAACATCGCAGTACAGGAACTGTATAATACAGCTTTCAGAACTCAAATACCTATCCTGTCATGGTTGACTGTACACTTGACCATGACTATATAGAGTGCTTCACTATCTTTTGTCTAGGTTTATGCTTTACAGATATAAGTACGCACATACATGCTTCCTTTGACATGTGCAACATTCAGCATACAACACATGTTCCAGGTCAGAACCTGCACACAGACGCAGTTTCTCTCGCTTGACCATGTGCCCATGAAGCACTTTTAGTTGCATTTCTTATTTGAGTGCTTACTGTGAAGATGACCTGTAGGAACTGTCCTCACTTGTCACTGCATTTCTTCTGGGCATAAATGGACCCTCTCACTCATAATGTCTACATACTGAGAATGGGTGAGAAGGTGCCTTTAGCAGCCGTAAAGTAGCACTCTATCGAACAGGGTACAGTACTTGTCTCTTGATTGGTGGGCCCAGTGACCAAGGAATATCTTTCAAAACCACAGATGCCTGCAGTGACCAGAGACCCCCTACATCAGGATGTAGAGAACAATAAAAATGAAAGTATATGCTTCTTTAAATATGGTGTCCTGAGATTAATCGTAGAAAGCACAGACACTTGGGATAGTGTGTGGAAGTCTAACATGCAAACATAGCCCTCAAACATTTAAAAAAAACAACTGACTCTGCGATCAGTTAGGGCATATAATACTTGTTAGACCTGACACCCTGGCGTGGGTCTCCCTTCCATTTTCTTCTGCTGTTGCCTCATGTGTTTTGCTGGTTATTGATGCTTTGGGCACTGTGCCACTGCTGTGCAGTGCCACAGTTCAGGTGCTCCCTATGGTAAATTGATGTATGGATTAGTGATTCCATGATTGGTTGGTTTGGTTTACGTATCAGACCCTAGTGCAGTGCACTGAGTGTGCCCAGGGCTTGTAATCCAAATGCTGCAGGTGGGCTTGCAGCACTGGTTATGCTACCCACAGAAGCAACCTGTAAAAGTGTGTCTCAGGTCTGCCATTGCAGAGCCTGTGTGCAGTCTGGTACTGCCATGCTGACAGGGCAAGTGCACCCACTTGCCAGTCCCTAAACCTTCCCTTTTCTGCATATTAGTCACCCCTATGGTAGGCCCAAGGCCAGGGTGCATTGTAGGTAAAAGGTAGGACATGCCCTGGTGTGTGGCATGTCCTAATAGTGAATTACAGCCATTTTCGTTTTTCACTATTGCAAGGCTACCTGTTCCCCATAGGCCAGAATGGGCAGTTCGATTATCACACCTTATAATCCTGACTGATTCAGGGAACCAAGTAGAAATTCGAGTTTAGTATGCCTGAACTCAGAATTCATCTTTTAGTGAAGTTGGTTTTAACATTCTGTGGTTGAAAATACCACTTTTAGAAAGTAGGTATTTTCTTGTCTAACCATCCAAGCCTGCCTCTCCTAGGTTGTGTATTCCTTGTCTGGAGTTTGTGTGACAGGGGCTGGGCGATTCCAGGAGACAGGGTGAGTTAGGACTGAATAGAGAGATCCGCATGTAGATGGGGGGGGGGGAGTTGCACCTGGAACCTGAATAAGGCTGTGCCTTCCCTCCACAATGCTGGCTCCACCTCCTGTGGTGCGTCTGATGTCCCTGGCCTACACTGTGAAAGGAAAGAAGGAGTCTTGGCAACAAAGTGCTCCAGGATGACCAGAACTGGTTTGGACTAGGCAAAGGCCTCTCTGCCTTCAGAGAACAAAGGGAAAATGAGTATAAAAGAGGGGACCCAAACTCCAGAACTTTAGATCACTTTGGGAAACAAGAAGAAACCTTTGCAAAGGAGAGGAACAAAAGGAACTGAGGAAGAGACTATCTCTAAGCTGAGTGCTGTCTGGGGGATTGGCCTGCAGTGGTTGCCTGACTGCCAAAGAAAGGAGAAAGGACTTTGTGCTACTTTCATTCAACTTGTGAATGATCTCCAAGGGCTTGAGATAGAGCTTGCCTCCTGCTGAATTCTCAGGGACAACAGACTTCACCCACCTGCTCCCCAAGAGTTCTTTGATAGTGCCTGCAGTTGTGTTGGGCTTTCTGAGGGACTGCGTGTCGCTGGAAGCGTGACTCACGAAGAAGCGTGTCGCCGCCGCAGGCGATGTTGTCTCATCATTGAAGAAGCGTGTCGCCGCTGCCTCTTCGCCTCACAGAAGCTCCTCGCATCGCCGGAGAAGAGTGTCGCTGTCGCATCAGACGCCGTCGAATCATCGGGAAGCTAGTCACCGCCGCAGCTGCTATCGTCGCATCACTGAAGATGTCGCAACTGCAGCTGTCGCATCGCGGAAGCATCTCGCATCACCGGAGAAGAGTGTCGCCATCGCATCAGAGGCTGTCGCATCACCGGAGAAGCGTGTCGCAGGGTCTGTCGCGCTTCAGAAGAATCGTTGAATCGCCGCACAGACGTCGGGCATGCATGCATTGTGTCGCATCAAGGAGAAGACGCCATTTTTGTTTCATTGCACCGGATCTTCATCACATCACAGCGCTGCTGGTCGCATCGCCACGGAAGCACAGTAAGAAACCAACGCATCACCTCCCCACGCCGAGAAGAACCGACACATCCCCTACGTGTCAGTGTGGTTCCAACACATCACCGTTCTTGCGTGTAAGGAACTGACGCATCACCTTCCCTGCAACAGGTAATATACTCTCAACAGGGTTTTTATGCTCCATGAAAAGTCCTAGGCGCTCAGCTGCCAGTGGACGCAGTAGTTTAGGACGTAAGTGAAGTCGTCGTGTGGTGCATCTGGGTGAGGGGATAAACCCTGTAACCCCCTTAGTGCCGCTTTTCACTTTATTTAAGCGCTCTGACTAGCGCGACGCTGTGCTCCCCCCCCCGCCTCCATTTTGTTGTTGTTGTGATCCCTAGAGCCCGCCCCGCCTCCCAGCTGAGCAGCCCTCCCACAGACCTCATCAGCGCCGCAGAACCTTAGAGCGCCGTGACTCGCTCCTGTCCCTCAGGCTGAGTGGTCGCTCCCCAGTGTCCCCTCGTGACACTCGGTATCGTTGTGCTGCCTCTGCCATTGTTTTTGTGCATTATTTCATTTGCCTGCTGTGTGCCTGCCTGCCGAGCTGCTATATAAATTATTTAATTAATTAAGCGTGCCGCTTTCACCGCACTCGGTATCGTTGTGCTGCCTCTGCCATTGTTTTTGTGCATTATTTCATTTGCCTGCTGTGTGCCCGCCTCTCTCTCGCTATTTAATTAATTCTTAGTGCCGCTTTTCACTTTATTTAAGCGCTCTGACTAGCGCGACGCTGTGCTCCCCCCCCCGCCTCCATTTTGTTGTTGTTGTGATCCCTAGAGCCCGCCCCGCCTCCCAGCTGAGCAGCCCTCGCCCCTCCCCCTCCACCTTCCATATATGACAGCTATTCCCGCGCGCAGCGTCCACGCGCAGCGACCGCGCCCAACCCGCGCCGAAGGTGCGCCAAAGGTAAGCCCGTCTACGCCCGTCCGCGCCTGGACCGCGCCCAGTGCCAGACCCCCTGCCCCTCGCGCTGCCCAGCCCCCCCGCATTACCTACGATGCCGCCACTCTCCTAGCCCTTAACCCTGGTCGCGCCCCCAACTGCGTCCAAGCCGCTCCTGGACGCACCCATGGACCGTTCTCCTGCTTCTCCTGCAAGTTCAGCGGCACCGACAACATCTCCGCTACGACAACACCACAGATTCCCGACCCCAACCACCTAGAATGCATCCTTCTCAACACCCGCTCGGTCCACAGGCACGCCATTGACCTTTGGAACCTACTAGACACCATCTCTCCTGACGTCGCCTTCCTAACGGAAACTTGGATGAACGCTTCCTCCGCCCCTGACATCGCCATCGCTATCCCTGATGACTATAAGATCACACGCAAGGACCGCACCGACCATACAGGAGGTGGAATCGCTATCGTCCATAAGAAAACAATCCGCATCTCAACCAGCTCTGATGCCAACCTCGCCAACTCCGAACACCTTCACTTCCAGATCCACATCGACCCCAAGACCACACTCAGAGGCACCCTCCTCTACAGACCACCAGGACCCCGCGCAAAATTCAGTGAAGACATCACGGACTTCATCACCCCACACGCGCTACCCTCCAAAGACTACATCCTTCTGGGAGACCTCAACTTCCACCTTGAAAAGATCAACGACCGCAACACCGCCACCCTCTTGGACAACCTCACCAACCTCGGACTTAAACAACTGGTCACTTCCCCCACCCACATCGCAGGTCACACTCTCGACCCCATCTTCACCTCCAGCAACCATGTCTCCTTCAGCCACAC
Source organism: Lissotriton vulgaris (assembly GCF_964263255.1). NCBI lineage: Eukaryota > Metazoa > Chordata > Amphibia > Caudata > Salamandridae > Lissotriton > Lissotriton vulgaris. The sequence continues at coordinate 327,415,845 of NC_141693.1, forward strand.
TACGGATCTCCTCTGGACTGACCACAGCTGCGTCCACTTCACCTATAACAAGCCGAAACCCATCAACCACCCCCAACCAACTCTACAAAGAAACTGGAACAAAATCACCACAGAGCAGATCTCCACTTCACTCCTTCAAACCTCCCCAGCCCTCTCTTCTAACGCCAACGAAGCCGCCTCCAACCTCACCCTTTGGTTATCCAACACCGCCGACACCTTAGCACCACTGAAAAAACGTCAACACAAACTTGGCAACAAGAAGGCCTCATGGTTCAACGATGATCTCAAGAAGTCCAAGAAACTGTGCCGCTCCCTTGAAAAGGCCTGGAAAAAAGACCCATCCACCAGCACCAAGGACGCCTTCAAAAGCGCCACCCGCACTCACCACCAACTGATCCGAAAAGCCAAGAAAACAGCATTCAAAGATCGACTTGACAACAACGCCCACAACAGCAAGGAACTATTCAACATCGTCAAGGAATTTTCCAACCCCGCGGCCAACTCCAACGACATCACCCCATCCCAAACCCTCTGCGACTCCCTAGCCTCTTTTTTCCACAACAAGATTGCTGACATCCACAACAGCTTTGACAACCAACCCGGAAGCCAACCCACCCTACCATCTGCTGACCATCTTCCCCCCGTAAACACCCTTAACGCCTGGAACCTAATCTCCACTGAGGACACCATCCGCCTGATGAATTCCATCCACTCCGGATCCCCCACAGACCCATGCCCTCACCACATCTTCAACAAAGCAGACTCCGTCATAGCCCCGCACCTCCGAGACGTCATCAACTGCTCCTTCAACTCCGCTACCTTCCCAGAAGACTGGAAACACGCTGAACTCACCGCCCTTCTGAAAAAACCAACAGCAGACCCCACCGAACTCAAAAACTACCGCCCCATCTCGCTTCTTCCATTCCCGGCCAAAGTCATCGAAAAAGCCGTCAACAACCAGCTCGCCGCCTTCCTCGAAGCCAACAAATCCCTCGACCCCTCACAGTCCGGCTTCCGAGCCAAACACAGCACTGAGACCGCCCTCATCGCAGCAACAGACGACATTCGAACTCTACTGGACAATGGAGACACAGTCGCCCTCATCCTCCTCGACCTCTCTGCAGCCTTCGACACTGTCTGCCACAGCACCCTTTTACAACGCCTCAGAAACATCGGAATCCAAGGAAAAGCACTGGAATGGATCACCTCGTTCCTCACCGGAAGAACCCAGAGAGTCCGCCTCCCACCATTCAAGTCCGAGGCCTCTGAAATCATTTGTGGCGTACCTCAAGGATCCTCACTCAGTCCCACCCTCTTCAACGTATACATGAGCCCCCTCGCGACCATCGCCCGCCAACACAACCTGAACATCATCTCCTACGCGGACGACACTCAACTGATCCTCTCTCTCACCAATGACCCCAGCACCGCCAAAACTAACCTACACGAAGGAATGAAAGAAGTCGCCGAATGGATGAAACAAAGCCGTCTGAAACTGAATTCAGACAAAACAGAAGTCCTCATCTTAGGTACATCCCCCTCTGCATGGGACGACTCCTGGTGGCCAGAAGCCCTCGGAAAAGCACCCATCCCGACAGACCACGCACGGAACCTTGGCGTCATCCTAGACTCCTCACTCTCCATGAACAGACAAGTCAACGCCGTATCCTCCTCCTGCTTTAACATTCTTCGCATGCTCAGAAAAACATTTCGCTGGATCCCCTCTGAAACTAGAAAAACAGTCACACACGCTCTAGTCACGAGCCGACTGGACTACGGAAACACCCTATACGCAGGCACCACCGCTAAACTCCAGAAGAAACTACAACGAATCCAAAACGCCTCAGCCAGGCTCATACTGGACATCCCACGCAACGAACACATTTCGAGTCACCTTAAAGACCTCCACTGGCTACCCGTCAATAAGAGGATCACTTTCCGACTGCTTACCCACGCACACAAATCACTCTACGACATCGGACCAGATTGCCTCAACTCTCGACTGTCCTTCTACACCCCCTCCCGCCAACTTCGCTCCTCCAGTCAAGCCTTCGCCACTGTACCTCGCATCAACAAGACCACCATGGGAGGCAGATCCTTTTCATACCTGGCTGCCAAAACATGGAACTCACTCCCCGCCTACCTTCGCCTCACCCAGAATCACCTAGCGTTCAGAAAGCAGCTTAAAACGTGGATATTTGACAAATAATCCCCCTCCCCTCCTAAGCGCCTTGAAACCCTCTGGGTATGTAGTGCGCTATACAAATTTTATGACTTGACTGACTTGACTTACCCTGACTAGATGCAAGGATTCCTATTTGGAAAAAATACCTACCTCTGCCACCTAGAGACCCCTAAATCTAACAATACTAAAATCAATGCATTTAGGTGCTGCATTAATACACCTTTTCTTAATGCAAGTGAATGGAAGTGAGAACATGTGTTAAAAAACAGAAACCAACAGGTAGGCGCTAGTGAACAGGTGCAAGTCTCTCCGAGTGTGAATAATGTGAGAGGACATTAATGGAAAGATGCATGTATTGCCAGTAAAAGCTGACATCTCGCTTCAGTGTGCCAGCTTCACAATGAGGCAATGCTTAATGGGATGGTTCAGCTAAAATGCGAGGTGAAAAACATAGCAGAACAACATGAAAACTCAATTAAAATGTGTGTAAGTGTGCAACAATGCTAAGGCTGTAATTCACAATTGATTAATGAAATATAGCATCATATGGGAATGTACCTGCATTTCCATGGTGCATAAGCAAACCTTTAGGCATGTTTATAAGTAACTTCACACCCATAGTCTTCGTCACAGGCCAAATAATGTCCCCATAGTTTTCAATTGTTGTCTGTGAGCAGTAGCAATGGATCTGCAAAGTATCCGGTCTTTAATAAATCACAAGATACCTTGTTTTAGATACAGTTTGCAAGGAAGAACATCCTGCTGTCACTCTGTTCGAAAAGATATGCACACTCGGATTCTCCTCTAATGCTCATTATTGAGTGTAGGGAAAGGGCCTTATTAATCTATGGACAAAGTGAGCTATTGCATAGGGATTCCCTGTGTTAAGGGGTCCACTAATTCTGGAATCAGCAGAAGCCTCCTTGACCCTGCCATATCTTGTTTTATGGTCATCTACCCCTCAAGGAGATGCAGAAATGCATGTGATTCATTGAGTATTCCGTATACGGGTGCAGTGCACACCTATGCTGTTTGGTCTACTTTATCACAGCCAATATTTTGAAAGAAAGCTTTCACAGCCTTTGCTGTACCTCTTTTGTACTTGCACTGCTGTTTGCCTGTTCTTTATGTGAAGGGAGGACCCAGAGCTTGAAAATGTACAAGGTAGTAGCCAAACGCATTCAACGCCTCCACCTTTAACCATGCTTTCAATAGCATCAAGAGTGAGACGAGTGAGTTAGGTTTTGGAGATTGGCTTCCTTGGAAAAATATTTACAACATTGGGGCCATTTGCTTCAGTGCTCAGCTTGTTTTGCAAAGTTTATGCTACAGGGTGTGTAGGACGCTTTGTGTGGACACTAGGCAAATAATATAAAACATAAAGGCCCGTGTACTATAGCTGACCTTCTGGAGAACTTATGTGTCTTTCTTCCCAAGAACATTTTAAACAATATCACCACATTGTGTATTTCTCAACACATTTTTTTTTAACTTTGTACCGGCAGTTCTAAAGGGGGTTTCATGAAATATTCAAACACTTTTATGGTGTATCAGACACATCTCATCCCCCTAAGCGGCATCTGGAATATTTCCTGTTTACCCCCTAGAAACCATAGCAACAAAAGGGAACTTTTTCACCTGCATTTCCGTAAACATATCCTAAAAAACCCTAGTTGTACAGGCCGTTTAAATAATTTGACCACCTGCCATTTTCAAGATGGAAATGATCTAATTTTTCATCTTCTTTGTTTCTATTTTCCAGCTCCTTTTATTTTCCCACTTTGCTCATTCTAAGTAGATTCCAATTGCGTAGTAACTTGGCGTACTACGCGAGGGCCATCTTGGATGTAGTACTACATCCAAGATGGCGCTCGCGTAGTGCGCCACGCAGAACGCAACTTCACGGAGTTTCGATATAGGTGATACAACTAGCGGTCATGGACACGTGACTGACCTAGTCTCTAATTCTTATCGAAGTTACTACGCAATTGGAAACTACCAAGTAAACTTGAATATCATTAAAAGGTTTTCTGAGAACATCCCATTTACTTCTGATTTCTTTTAAATACCGGATTAATTGGGATAAATTGCTAGAAGCCCCGAAGAAGTCTTTTGTGCTTTGAGGCACACAACAAAACTCGTGTTGGCTGCTATTTGAGAAAGTTGTGTTTTCATCAAGAGTTGTCGTCCATAGTCAAATTGATATTGCATCAGACCACGACCACATAAGTATGAGGAGGCTGCTTCTTATGAAGAATTGTGACAACTAATTGATTTGTGTGATTTAGAATTATGCTCAACATTGATGATACCTCAAGAACTGAATGGAATAAATATTATGTATCACTGTTAAAGATTGTGTGAGGACTCTAACCCGTGTTATATTTTGCTCGGGTGGAATATTGATTTAATCTTAATAATGTCCCTGCTTATAGTTACTAGGCAATCTACCCCTAGAGGCGACTTAAGGGGTGGCATATGTAAAAATAAGGTGGTTTAAGACTTTGGAAGCACCTTAATTCCAAAGACAAATTTTTATTTAAAGTTAAGTTAATTTAAAAGCAGCCTGCCAAGCAGTGCTGACTTTTAAAATAACAGAAGGCCATACAGCAGTGCATGCTTAAGGGCATTACATCTTCTGGGCCTCTAAATCTACATGCCCTTCCATATATTAGGGACTTACAGGTAGATTGTCAGTACCAATTGTAATTATGCCTAATTACCATGTACCTTTTACATAGAGCAAAGGCCCTGGGTCTGGTCAGCAGAGCCCAGGGCGCAATCAGAGTCCGAAAACCAGCATCTAGTAGTCAAAATGGAGGCAAAAATTTGGGGACACTGCTAAAAGTCCTGGTTTCTCACACTCAGCCATTCCAGGCTCGCCTCTCTGCTTCCTTCCTTTCTGCCGCTCCATCTCCCAACCCTTACTCTCCTACTGCCCCACTCTGTAACTCCTGTGTAATCTACACTCTAACTTACTCTCACCTGCACCCCTGCCTGCCTCTACCCCTCCTGGTCCCTTCTCAACTTCCTTTCTGCCTCACTTGCATCCCACCCTTCCTCTCCTGCTACTTGTCCTTCTCCCTCTAGAATCTGCAGAAGTTGGCACTCTTAAGTTTTTTTGTGGGTTTGAATGACCTCTGTGTGCCCGGCTGAGCTGCAGTCTAGAGGCTTACTGTATGCCAGCAAATGAAAGAGATTAGCAGAAGCCCTTTGTTGTGCTCTGCGTTGGCTGTTCAGTGATTTTCCTTTTCCTCTTCCAGGTAGATTTTGCAGAGTGGTGACAGCCCTGCCATGAAGGACGATACGGACGGCTGTGTCGTGCTGGGCAGGCAGCTGAGCGAGCCTGCCCGCTTTGCCTATGCCGGTCTCTGTGGAGTCACCATGGCCCAGCTATTCCCTGAAAAGGAGCAAAGGTAACACAGAAGGAATAAAAAATGAGTGGAAGTGACTACACATTCACCCTCGTAACCCAATCTTCTCGAAGCGCCTGCTCTCTGATGGTTGAGATATGAGGGTATTGTAGGTAATACTTTCTCTGTACTGGTGTAGGTGTACCCTTGTTCTCTATAGTGCCTTCTCTGCTTTGCTTAATTTGTGTTTGTGTTAGTAGTTGAGGAGCACTAATGCTCTTTTTTGGGGACCAGGGCTTGTGTTTTCTCATCAGACTTTGAGCAAGAGAGAGAATGGAGGAGGTATAGAAATGTAGCAAAAACAATGACAATGGGATAGAGGAGGTATAAAAAGTAACTGGCAAGATTAAAATAAAAGTGCAGAAAGTGTAGGGTGGTGGAAGAAAGAAGTACTGAATAGAATCAAGACTGGGCAGACTTGGTATTCAGCAACACCAGCATTTGACAGTGTTGGCTGCTAGCTCCTAAACAAAAAACGTTTGTGACCATCAAATTAACCGTTGTTACTTTATGATGGTTCAAACATAAGCATGGTTTGTATAGGACACTTACTGTGATTAAGGTCCACATTGCTCTCTGTAGTGCCTATTCTATGATGGTTTGGTGTGAAATGTGGTTGGTTTGCTTGGGGTCTGCTCTACAATGATCTGAGGATGGCCTCTGAAGCTACTCTTCTTTTCAGGCTGTCCAGCTCCCTATTGGCTGGTCTTGACTGAGCACAAAGATTGGTCTCTCTTGCCAGATCTATGGTGGTATAGAGTGGAGGTTGGTCTGGAGTTCTAGCTCTCTTAGCTTGATGTAAATGAGACAGATCTCTATACTTCCTGCTCTGTTTGAATCTAAGGTTTAAATGCACATATTCATTGCTTCTTTTGTGATAGGTAGAGCAGGGGTTGATCTGGAGTGTCCACACCCCAGTAATGTATGACTGATATGGAGTTCTGCAGTGCTTATTGTCTGAAGTGTTTCTTTGTGGTGCATGGTAGTGGTTGGTTTGGTGTAGGTTTTTTTTCTGTAATGCCTTCTCTGTAAGGCTTTAGTACTGAGATTGTTCTCTGCTATGTCTGACTGGTGATGGTTAGGACTGGAGTGCATCTTTGTAAACCTTGTTTTTGGTGACTTATCACATAGATTGGACCCCATAGTGTCTACTCTGAAATGGTGTAGGACTGAGGATGTTCCTGGAAGTGCTGAGCATGTTTTACAGTTGAGGAGAAAACTGTGACATGCTTGGACTGTGATGTATTGTGACTTCAGGCATGCCTGTCAACTTCTTGAATCAAAAATGCAGGTGACATCTGGGGTTAAACACGATGATTCAATATTATGGTGGATTGAAAACGAACACTTTTTTGGAGGGTGGTAATGGTTTGAAAAGCGATGACCCAGTTAAAGGCCAGTGGCGGCTAGCATTAAAAAATTATGGTGGGCGCGATGGCGCACAACTCACTATAAGGAGCGGGAGCACGACCAATGCGTCACTTCTCTGCCAGGAAGCGAATCCTGGTTGTCCTCGAGCAGGAAAGGGAAGGTGCTCCCTTCCTGCTCAGTGGAATGCTATCCAACCAATCCTGGAACTACACATGTCAGCATGAGAGTAGCTCCAGGATGGTTCGGAGCAGGCTAACCCCGCTGGGGGCCTGTACCAGCAATCTCAAGGATTGTAGTGTAGTTCCTATATTCCTAATTGGCTCTGCGCATTGGAATAATAAATCCTGTAGATTAGACGTAGGACTGAAATCAACTAGGTCTCTACCGAATATACTAAACTTAATTTTGTGTGCCAGCTAGCTCAGAGGTCACTAGAAACTTTCTCGAATTCACAAGAAGGGATTAGTCTCTGACAACCGCATAAACATGACCACTTTGTTTCCCCAAGATAAAACGTATCTTCAGAGTCGTGGAAACAATAGATAATTATTTCACTCAGTCAATCGTGCATGCTTCATTTCACCAGAGGTGCAGAGAAATAGATAGACAGGCGTTTTTAATAAAAAGGTTTTATTGAACAGTCTTCTATTTCAAGCATAAGAAATGAACTCCTACAATCGTAAAACTGGTTATAAAATATAATGGATACAGTATATATAGTAGAATAAAATAATACTGTAAGAGCATTGTATGGTTCCTAAACCATAGATAAATACATACATAAATAACAGAGGCTAAAAGTACTCCACTGGTGCATCTAAAATACGCCTACCCCGGTTTACCCAACCTAAGCTTAGTACGAGGGAAGAAGTAAGTGAGGTGTAGCATAAATGTATTATTCTTTTTGCCAAGAATCTGCTCAAGATTTCTCTAAGGGTCTAATCAGCTCCGTACCATAGTTTAGAATGAAGAAGGCTGGTCTCGGGACTGGATTACCCAGCAACCCGCAAGGGCAGCTTGGAAACACTGGAGCTGGATTTCCCGGCAGGAGAAAAGACAGCGTCTCTCTCAGTGCGTCTTCTGGAGGGTCGGATTCCTTCGGCACTTGCTGTAGCAGGCTGCGTCGGGCAAGTAGATAGTCGAACAGCTTCAAACCACCGTGTGTTTGCTTGGCCAAATGTGGGCATATTTATACATTTAAGGTGCCGGGTGTGATGTATGGTTGGACATAATAACGTTGTCAAAGAGTCTCAGTTCTTTGAAAACTCAATGAGTTCTTGGATAAATCAGCACTCAAACAAGGGGAAGTCCCTGACTGCTGAAGGCGGCTTTTTCCAAGAAATCGTTGTGGATTTTCGGAACTAGTGAAAGTAGCCCTGCTCTGTTTGGGCTGCATGAGTTATGCCTAAATATGGTTATGATTTCCTATGCCTATATAAGGATATGGTGAGTTATACCTATATTAGGGCATGAATCAGGAAACTTACAATAGGGTCCTAAATAATACATAACACCCACTCCGTGTTATTATGTTCATCAAAGTCAAGCACTAAAACATACAATCTAGACCATGTTTTCACAATGCATTTAAAGTGGTTGTACACGAAAAAATGAGCATTTTTGTATTGTAAATATGTAAAGAAAATTACTTCATTGTAAGCATATGATATGATATTAGTAATGCTAACTGAATGAATCACGAAAATTACATTTATAATATGGCTCTTAGTTACAGAAAAAAATCGAGACCATCCCATAGCAGAATATACAAACTTTTTTGGTTTAGATTAGGCTAATATTGCTCCTAGGAAGTGTTTAAGGAATTCCTGTTGTCTAAGAATAGTTCTCCTTTAAGCAGATTACTTTTGTGCCAAAGTTCAATTTTATTTTTGTGGGAAAAAGTCAAATCAAATCTGTCATACAAATAGAGTTCCAAACTTGGTAGCTTTTTGTTTTGAAAAATGAAGGTCGAATTTCATAGTTTGAAAGAACACTGTGTGTCAATTTCAAAAGTAATTCACGTTGTCAAGAGAAAACATTAAGTCATCAAGGCTGGCAAAGAGATAGTCTACCACAGTAGATGAAAGTTCAACCACTTCATTAAGAAGGTCAATTGTGCACATGTGTGAAGCATCGCCGTCAGCGTTAGTTACCGCATTAGCAGTGTTCATAGCAGATGGTACCTGTGTGCCTGTTGATCCACGTATCTCACCTCCAGTTGGATTAGTCGGTGAGACCTCAATGAATGCCGTCATCAGGATTGGTAGCCGTTGGGGACAACACAACACATGAGCCGTTACCGGACCCAGTAATGCGTCTGCATCCGTTGGCGCAACCGATGGTAGTGTTAGACAGATATCTAACACTCATTCCTCTCCACAAAGCAGGCATCGTAGAACAGGTATGATGCAATCTTGCCAGATTGGTCTGAATGACAGGAACCACGTGGTATTCAGATCTCTGAAACGAGCCAAGCCAAGGATTTGTGTTATTCTGTCACAGTACCTCATCGCCTGCAGCGCATTTTCCATGCTGACTTGCGTATTGCTGGTGGCCGGATTTGCCATAACGGAGCAGGAGGAATAAAAATAAGATCCCTGCTACGAGTCCCCAAATGAGAGGCAGGCTGACGAACACAGAGTGGACGAAGTTAGGAAAAATGCCCAGGACTGCTTCAAAAGGTGCTAACAGTCCCGAAAAAAATCGTCCTAAATACAGGTGCAATACCGCTGGTATCAGACATGTTAAAGATACGACCTAACATTTCTGCGAAATGTACTGGACAGTTTGTTGATAATAATGCATGCATCTCTGTAGCGGACCTTGCAACTTGAAGATCATACTTCTCTCTGGACGAGGTCAGTGGCACAGTTTTTTGCAAAAGAATGGCTTACATTCTGCTTAAAGTATCAATTTGTATAGAAGAGATGTTCAGTGAAGGCCATAGCGGCGTCTTCCCGTCTGTCTTCCTTTAAGGAAACAATACTTGCATACAACAAGTGACCCTGGCTGACATAGTAACGAGATAGCCTATTCCTGGCACCATGCTACAACAGCTATGATCATTGAGCATAACGTAGTTGCCATTGGAAAGCTGCCTGAAAATTGGATCTATAACCGCAGTGGGCGAACCCCGCAGGTGGCAAGAAAGGTTATTGGAAGAACCTTTGCAGGCTCCGTGTAAATTAATACCCTGACACAATAGTGTACCGCTTAGAGAGTTTTCACAATTTTACCACTAAGAAATATTTTCTTTTCCCCACTCCAACATTTGTGTGTGTATGGTAAATCCCAGGTCGACTTAATGTATTCTTTACCCAACCTTTCATACAGGCCTACTGGTATATGTTTTAAGCAATACTGAAACTGGAAAATCGTCACTGGTATCGTGATGGAACCATGTATTATCCATTCAACTGATGGTTTCTCTGAAATGGTCAATGGTAATCTCTCCAGTTTTTCAATACTCAGCACCGTATAGTGTGCTCCCCTCTGTGGCAACGAAATTTGTTTATCTGTAAGGTTAAATACAGTAAACAGTGACGTAGTGTTGATTAGACGCCAAGGCACATAGCCAGAACGAAGGTTTTGCATCGTCCAGCCTAACAGCATTATAGAGCACAATTGGGACTGGCTATGTTGTAACATTAGCAAGTCCTGTTCCATTATGTCTATGGCAGAGGATACAATGCTGACCAAAGGATAAATTCTGGACGAATTAGTTGTTAGCCCATTGTCAACTTCAGAGAGTGATTTCTCTAAATTAATACAATCAATTTCTCGTATTCTTTCAGCTGTTTCCATTTGCGTGACTTTCCAAGCTTCATTGTAAGAAACGTATATACCGGCGTATATGAAACGTTTATGACGTGGATTACGAGGTCCCATAAGGAATTCTCGTAAATCAACGCCATCTTTAAGCAAAGATAAGTGTTTTTTTTTCTGGAAGTGTGGATTTCTGCAGCCATTCAAGGCATAGTTTTCTTACACTATAAATTGTTATTATCCCTGGATGTTGTCTTTGGATATATCTTGGATCTGGCCTAGTTCCTGTGAACCCTTGTGTCTTGTTCAGGAATCTATCTTGACAGTTATTTGTGTCTGCGGGCCAGATTAACCATTTTTTCCATTCTGGATGTGTTCTGTTTTGTTGTAAAATATAATTAACGTCTACCTCCTTATCTGAAGTCAAATTACTATCAGGTGTGGGTTTAGGTATGGACTGTTTATTTAAATCTTTTATCTTAGCTAGGCCAAGACAAGATGTCTGTTGAACAGTGTCATTTAAGAACATCATTTGTTCTGGGATGATGCAGGCTCTAAACAATGCTTCTAAACCTTGTACCTGCCAGTCTTTTGTGCCCCAAACAGTTTTTGTTTCAATGTTGTCTTACCAAAAGTCAAAGCCAAAGATGGACAATTGAGCATAAAAGGCAGCAGAATATATTTGTGTAGTATTTGTCAACATACTTTCATGCCTGTCTTATTCACATTTTTAAAGTAGAAACGTTCTGGGTTTGTAACATTAAAACCTTTAAAATATGGAAATTTTCTAGGAAACGTTTTAGAACTACCTTTTGGAGGTGTTTGACAATGTTCCCATTGATTATAAGTTTAAACATTTCTAGGGTTTGCAGATTTATGCAAGTAATGATGGCCAAAATGATTAAAACAATACATTTCTTCATAATTTGATGAACCTTCTAAGTAATCATGCTTTGTAAATTTTGCTGACATTTCTAAGTCTGCCATCATGTTATTAACAGTCTCAAAGTCCCAATTGTCAGGAAATGTGCTAGGCGAGACAAAATTACTCAAGGAAACCTTAAATTGATGAGGAATCTTTAGCAGCTCAACAGGGCCATAAATGTCATAATCAGTTGTATCCCATGCTATTCCACCAGGCAGTGGGACCGCTGTGATGTTCACTGATGACAGGTCTCGTGGGTCACGATGAGATGATTTGTGTGGTTTCAGGAGCAAGTTGATGTTCTTACTTGCTGTGTCCATTTTAATGTGCTTTCCATCTATCAGCTTTCCCAAACTTAAAACAAGAATGAGCCATATCAGGAGATAAAGTACACCTAACACAATCCAAAGTTCAACCCATGGTTAAACCAGATATGTATTTGTAAGCTGTTGACCAAGTTCCTTTACTTTTTCCTTGAAAGATTTGTTTTCTGGCGTAGTTTCAGGTTCACTGGGATCCTCAGAAAAGTTATCGAAGTTGATAAAATAGCCAGAGGCAATTCTGTCAATAGTTGGTATTGCATCCGGTTTATTTGAAATCGCTGGAGTCGCTTGTTCCCCTGACATGTTTGTATAGTCAGATGCTACATCATTGTAGACAGGAGTTTCTTGATGAACAGCAGGTTTATCAAAGGTGATAAGTCTTTCAGTTTGAACCTCTTGGATAGGAGCAAGATTTGGTTGTCTGCTACTTCTTGGGAGTCCACTAGGCCTACTACTTATTATCGGCCACATGATGTGGTTTTACTAGGTCAATTGACATAGACGGGTTCTCCTTTTTTCCAGCAAGGGGCGGCAGTAACACTGTTCTTGATCCGAGGACTGCTAGAACTGGTACTGGTTTTCTGTAAGAAGGCCCAAATTCCTTCTTGTCCACTATTTTTTCCCTGACCAGAACCTCAATCTTTGGAATCCAGACATGTCTTGCTGGGACAGGTGGTTTTTCTTCAGTGGTCGTTTGTTTTTCGCTGGTATTGCTTAGACTTCTTATTTCATTTAAGTCCTGTAAAACAGCCAAACGATCTTTGGTATCAAAGGGTTTTTGTTCCACCACTGAAGCATGACGGTCGAGGTTTTCAACCAACATTCTAGTACCAAAAAGGATTTCATATGGAGTGATTCCACCCAGAGAACTTCTTGGCAGGTTATTAAGACTACGTTGGACACTTATTAGATGTTTGACCCACCAATCACCCAAACCTAATACCCTAGCTGTTATAGATTGTTTATGTCACGATTTTTTCTCTCCACAACCAAATTTCCCTCAGGATGGAATGGACTCGAAAATCGCAATGCAACGCACAAGCTGGCCATGGCCTCCTTGTAAGCCATAGAGCTAAACGCAGGACCCTGGTCAGAATGTAGCGTGCCGATTGCGTATGTGCCGATAAAGACTCGCAAATCTACTATAACAGTTCGAGCATCAGCTGAGCGCTGGGGCCACATCAAAATGAATCTCGAGCAAGAATCCACTGCGACCATGATATACTTATAGTTGCCATCCCTACACAGTGGTCCAGGTAAACACACGCTAGTGGTTTATCTTAAATCAGAAGGGGCGTCTGCTCTGGGCGTTTTACAGTTGAAACTTCCATTTTCTGGCAGATCTCACATTCCAAAACATAGTTTCTGGTTTGTTTCCTCATGCACGGCCACCAGTATCGCTGTTTTAATAATGAAACTGTGGCAGAAACACCTCCATGTGCAGAGGCAAGTCCTTTATGTGCTGGTAAGATTAATCCTCACCTGTGTTCCATATTTGGGATTACTCTACCCCCCACTCCAGGGATTCGAGAAAAAGGAACATTATTCGCATGAGTTATATATGAGTAATTGAGTGGAAAGCCCTTCAAGAGTGTTTTACCGGTGTCTTTTATTGAAGCAGTGACTGCTTGCATTATTTCGCTGTCTATTTTAGTTTTTGAACGAGTAATAGCAGCTACGGAAGCCGTTTGCACAGCTGCCTTCACGGCTTCATCATCCAATGACTTCCCTTCAACGTGAAGGCCATCATGCTGATGACTCAGTGAATGGATCACGTGAGCCTTTTGTAGTACTTTCTGCAAAAGAACCACTTGTTCCCAAAGCATTTTATGCTTGATTGTGCCTCCTTTTGCGTCTTTAAAACCATTTTGAACCCAAGTCTGCAGTAATTAATTGTAAGACTGGACGCAGTAATACGAATCGCACACTATGAATGTGGGGAATTTGCGATAGGTATTTTCAAGCGCCATCTTGAAAGCCTGTAGTTCAGCTCGCTGAGCTGTACAATCTTCGAGAGATTGAGTTTTTGTTACCATAGGTATGAATTTACCATTGTGCCAGCGACCTTAAACAATTGCGCATGCAGCACTGTAAGCTTGTTTACCCCAATTGCGGGCTGTGCTGATCCGTCTGTATATATTATACAGCCATAATGTTCTAGAGGTAGAATTTCAGTAGGCAGAGGACATTCTTGTTCGTATTGGAGAAATTCTTGTGTCTTCAAGTTATGGTCAAATATGTATTCAACGTCTGTTGCAGCAAGATAATTAACCCATTGTATCCATCTAGGATGTAGAGCTTTTGCATTTGGAATGCTTGCCTTTGTCACTGCCTCTAAGGCAGGTACAGGTGTAACGATTTTAATGAGTTTACCCTGTGCGGGGACTCTCTCCTTTGCCACAGCAGTCTGAACCGCTGTCAGAATTTTTTCAGTTGAAGTGAATTTCATTTCCGCTTGTGTGTACAAGTGTGACTGGTAAGCTATTGGTACCTTTTCACCTTTGTTAAAGGTTAGGAATGTGAATCCGCATCTCCCTGGGATGATTCAGATTACAAGGTTGTGTACATTGTCGCGTGTTTTGTTGCTAACATGTCTGTTTGCACTGAATGCAAAATTTCTGTGTGTTTTTGAGTCCAATTAGTATGTTTGAAATCTGGTTTGATTAATTCATAGAAAGGTGTAACCCTTTCTGCGTAATTCAGAATGTAAGTTCTTCCGAAATTCAGGAATCCTAGAATTGACTGTAGGTTTTTCAGCGTTTTTGGAGTTTGGAGCAGCTGATATTTTTCTAAAAAGTTTGCTGCCAGGCTTTTGCCTTCACTTGAAAGTTTGTATCTTAAATATAGCACGTTGAGGTGGGCAATTCTGGACTTTTTAAAGTTAAATTTGTACCCTTCAGAGGCGAATCCGTGTATTATGGTGTTCACCCTGGTCAAGTGCCTGTCCAAATCATCATCTGTAAGATAGATGTCATCGACATAAGATAATGCCTCATCATCAAACATTTGTAGTAACCCTGTTACTCTGGCTGAAAATAATCCAGGACTGTTCTTGAATCCCTGGGGGAGACGACAGAAGTGTTTCTGTGTCCCCATTATTGAGAAAGCGGTGCCTGCTTTCTGGTGCAATGTTTTGACAGAAGAAATTGTTTGAAATATCGAAGGTAGTATTATATATCTTCCGAACGATATTATTAATCAGTGCTGCACTTTGTGAATTTTGTACTGCAAAAGTTTTGCAACAAGAGTTTAAATGCCTGTAATCCAAAACTAGACGATATGTATTGTCTGGTTTGGAGACAGGAAACAAAGGATTGTTCATTGATGAGGTGCATGTTTCAATCACCCCTTGGTATTCAAGTTGATCTAAGATCTCCCTGACTTGCTTTTTAGCTTCTTGCTTTACTGGATACTGCCTCTGAGCAGTAGGTTTATTTTTTTTACTGAATTTAATGGAGAGGAGAATCCTCGTCCCATCCCACATGATTTTTAGGTCTCGCACCTGCGACACAGGGCGAAAGCCCTGTCGCAGCGAGACCCTATTGTTGTCGGCTCTGCTTACAACGAGCCAAGAGGGAGACAACAGATGGGCACGCGCAGCATGCCGGAATCGGATCAGGTCGCGCACGTGAACACGCGCTCCGATTCCGGCATGCCGTTCCCCGTCACAATGGAGCAGCAACGCAGACAGACACACGCGCGCGCACACACACACACACACGCCCCGCCCAGCAGCCTAGACAAGCAAGTTCTGACCGCGTAGACACACACACGCATTACCTGGCATACGCGGGGCTTCCCTCACTTATGGGAGCCCCGAACTTGCATCGACGGCCTCATCCGATGCCATTTCTGACCCAGGGCTTTTTCTGCAGCCACAGCTGGGCTCTCCCCTTAGGCATGGGAGCCCGCATTGCTATCCACTGGTCTTCACCCGGGCCCCCCTCCTGGGACCCGGGACTTCAGCTTTGGCGCCGGGGCTCGCTCCTCAGAACGAAAGTGGAATCGTGCGCATGCACGGACAGTCCCCGCCCTCCCAGGTCTCCTCACAACTGTCCTGGCGCGTGTCCATGTCGGGGAACAGTGTCGGACTGCCAATGTTGCAAGCATGGCTGTGACCTGCAGTCGGCTTCAGTCTGAGCCTCTTTTGCTCTGTAAACCGGGGCAGGAGCCTCATGGGGAGCTCAGCTTCGTCCTTGTTATACATATATACAGCTCTTGTTATTATTGTGGTATCTACAGCTGGCGACTTGAGACACCTGTGTATTACTCGGAATATAGGGACAGGTAGTCCATGGTGTGATAGTGGAAGGGTACCTAATCCAGGAAGAGTTATCCTTTATCCACTTTTTCCAGGATGACGATTCACAGCCGGTGTTACTATGTGGTTGTGAAGAAATTGCACAGGAATTACATAAGGACAATGATATGAGGTAGGTCTGTGCTTGTTTGATTTTAGCGGGGCACGTATTCGCTGCAGAGCAATTACATGGGTATGTAGTTGTTTCGTGCCTGAATGGGGGGACACTTTTCTGTAAAGAGGATGCAGGTGCACGGGCCATATTCACTCTAGAGCCAGTAGCAGAGCCTTTCAAATGTCTTTGACTGTTGGTGTATAGATGTTCCATCAAAAACAAATATGAGAGATTTTACCTCCACGTCCGTAATAGGGGCCGGTACTCCCGCTATATAATTAGGTGGTAAAATGTTCTTTTTCGCGTCTGTTGGACGTGGCCCTTCTGGCAGATTCACCCCTAAACTTTTTGCTTTGTACTAGTGACCCAGTAGTAGTGGTTTCTGGTGTTTGTGCACTTTAGCACTGTGGCGCAGTGTAAAGTGTGAGCCCTCTCTGAGTGTGTGTGTTAGAATGGCCTGCCCTCCCATAGGAATGCATAGGGAATGTATGTGTCCCTGGTAGTTCCTGATGCGTGGTGTGTACAGTAGTAGTACAGTGTACGGTGAAGAAGTGTGGCTCACTGGTTAGAGGCGGTAGACCCGAGAGCAGAGGACGGCCCGGGACCAGGGTTCGATTCCCGGCGCGGCAGGTTTCTGGACCAGGGTCAGCGGACTCGAAAATTCTCTCGCCTCGGTGCCCACTCTGATCAGCGATCACACTCGGCAACTCTGGGCATTAGCTTGCCTCATCTTCACTAACGGCCCCACCAGACCGCCGGGGATGCCTGGTCTCACCCTGGAGATACCCATTAAGGGACCATCTCTCAGGGAAGCCAGGAAGGGTTTCGCAGCGGTCGAAGCGCCTTGGGACCCTACGGGTAAGTAGTGCGCTATATAAATGCCAATACATTTACATTTACATACATTACAGGCTCGAGTCTGGTATGTGCGAACTCGTGTGATTGAATGCTTCGCAATGATGTATGTGGCATGATTGTGTCTTGTGTAGAAGTGCCACTTCTAGGAGCTGGCATATTAGTGTAAAATATGCCTGGCGTGTGATTGGCTGGAGCTGGCTGGTGAGCCTGGCTCCAGGAAGTCTGGGTGGGTCTGCCCAGTGGTGAGTGTGAGATTAGCATGTTGATGGCTGGGGAGGGCTGCACCTGGTTCCTGAATGGGGCTGGGCTTTCCCCACACAATGTGGCTCCGCCCCCTGTGGTGCGACTGATGACCCAAGCCCTGCCGGTGAATAGAGAGGGTGGTTGAGCACATCAACAGTGCTCACAGACCAGCTGCGACTGGTTCTGCCCCCACCCTGCCCAAAGACAAAGGATTGACCTGTATAAAAATGGGGCTGTATCCCCTTAGAGGTTGTTCTCTTCCAGGATCCTGAGGGGGCTGCTGCTGTTGCTGGGCAGGAGGACCGTCACTTGGATTGTCTCCCTGCCTGGAGACCCAGTGAGCTGGCCCTGTGCCCAGCCTTGCCCCCCTGCCTACCTAGGAACTTTGCTGGAACCTTGTTGGGCTTATAGTGCCTGGGAGCACTGTATTTGTCTTATAGTGCTTGGGAGAGCTGTGCCTTCACCCCAGCACTGGGAGTGCTTGACTTTCCCTTTTGCGGCTGCCCATGCCGATTTTAACGTCCCCTGGCAGGTGCCCACCCTGCCAGGGACCTTGCGCTGTTTTTTGACCAAATCAAGTGCCCACTTCGATTTATTGTTTATTATTAACAAACCGGTGCCCACCCGGCATTTGCCCGGAGAAACCTTGCCGGGCCGCTGCCTAGTGCGACCCGGAAGTGCCCGCCTCTCTGCTCGGGCCGCGCTGTCATTGGTGGCCACCCGAGGCAGGAAGCCAGGCAAAACAAGAAAAGACGCCCGGACGAGGGCGGGACTGACGAGTTTCTCTTCCGCTTCCCCCGGTCTAGGGAAGCCTAAGAGTGTCTCCGGGGAAGACAGAGGTTTGCCGGCACAGGCGGGGCTCCCGTAGTGCAGGGAGAGCCCCGCAGGTAGCAAGGAGTCTCCACCGAGAGCGCCCAGCACGCCGCCAGCAGACGGAGCCCCGGGAGACACCGCAAAGGAGCTGCGCCGTGGAGGAGCCCCCGCCCTCCAGAGTCCCGGTGAGTGCTGCTCCGTGTCTCCGGTGTTGGGGGGCGTCATCTGTATTTCGAGTCCCTTAAAGGAGGGACTCCATTGTTCTGGGGGCATTTTGGCGATTCTGAGTCCACGAGGGACTCCAACGAGTTGGGCATTCCTTTCCTCAGAGCTCGAGAGGCTCAAAGCGCACCATTGCCTTTAGGAGTCCCCAGGAAGGGGACTCCAGCTTACAGCGCCAAAGTTGTTTTTGAGCCCCGAGGCTCCGACAAGGTCGCATTCTAATTCGAGCCTAGGAGAGGCTCGTGGGGGCATCTTTTTCATTAGAGCCTGAAAGGCTCAGGGGGCACACCATTTGTCAGAATCCTGAGAGAGGCTCACAGCCCACATTTTTGTTTAGAGCCCAGCGAGGCTCAAGGGGGCATATTTGTTTTGCGAGCCCTGAGAGGCTCGGGAGGGCCATTCTGTTTGTTTAGAGCCACAAGGCTCCTGGGGGACACAAGTGCTTGGTGCAGAGCCTGGAAGGCTCCAACGTTGTCCCCACCATTGTTTTCACCAGTTGCCCAGCACTTTGTGGGCAACTGCTACGTTTAGGCCCCTGACACTGGGACACAGGGCGGCCTAGCCCTAGAGAGGCCAGTTGGCCCATGGACAGTCACAGGTGGTGACTTATGTGAGTTTGGCGCAATTGTTCTTTTGCTGCACCTCTGAATGTGTTTTTATGCGTCATGGGCCTTGTTCTTACACCTCTTAATGTGTTGTTGATACATCATGTGTTTTCCTTCCTTACACCGCTGAATGTATGTTTATGCATCATGTGTTATGTTCCTATGCTTATACCCCTACAGGTACTGTGATACTTAGGTGGTTGTTTTCTCCTAGTACATGTGCTGCTAATGAGGTCCTGGTTCCCCGCGTGACCTGTTCCTAAGGTGGTTAGGGTTGCGTAGGTGGTACTTACCTGTTACCATTAGTTACTGGTTGTGTGCATTATGTTCTAGTCCGTGCTACAGTGATTTATATTCTATGTTCTAAGTGCTAATCCTACCAAGTGCTAAGTTCTAAAAGTGCTGATTCCTGACAGTGGTCCATGTGGCCCTTTCTTGTGCATATCCTCTGTAAATTTTGCCCGTGCCTGTTGGCACATTGTAAAGTGTGTGTTTTATCTAATGTGTTTTGGTATAATACAAAGGCTATTTTTATATATAACCTTATGTGGAGTTTCTTTTGTGGTGGGCCTTGGGTGTTGTTGCTGGGGTGCGTGCGCAAATACTTAACTCACATCGCCTCCAAGTTTAGCCTTGCTGCTCGCGCCACGTTACCTAGAGGGTGAGCAGGGGTTATCTTGGAATGTAACTCCCTTGCCCTGACTTAGGAGTGGTGGTCTCTGACTGACTTTGGCGCAAGCCCTGGCCAGCCAGGGATCCCTTTTCTAACAGCGTCACTGGGTGGGGGCAAGAAACATTCGAGGGCTTCTGATGTGAAAAGCGTTAGGACGGTTATTCTAGTCTTTATGGGCAAAGGCAGGCCAGGTCTAATCAAAATGTAGGCGAAGGGCCCTGTGGTGCAGTGCAAGACGAGGTTATTTTCCGGGACTGTTTTTAAGCGAATTAAATGGGAACGTCAATTCGTGCCCAGGAGCTGGAAGCTGTTGCCCAAAGTGCGAGCTGGGCCTAACAAGGGGGGAACTGTGGACACGAGGAAGAGGGAAGGGGAGTGGGCATGGGGATGCCGTGGAGGCAGGCTCTGCTCGATGTCTTGGAAGATTCCTTCCTGGGTAAAGCATGACGTGCGGGCATCACAGCACAGATCATTGTGAGGTATCGGTGACCATGGCAATATGGCTCCTCGCTTTACGAGTGGACAACCAACCCGTTCCTATTGCTTGCTTACCCACGGCCACCGCTTGTTTTTAAATGCTAACAATAACACCTGGTGTCAGCCTGCAGACTGTACCTACTGTCACTTCACTGCTCTTCTGTTCCTCCTCCTCTTCTCGCCCTAGATCTTTGTTCGGTGCCCCTGCTTCTCACGTCCCTTCTCTCCCACACTTTCGGTTCAGTTTAATAATGCTTTATTGTCGCCGCTTTACTGCTCACGGTCTAATTTACACTGTGCAAAGTCCACTTTTGCTGCCCTTTCTATGCTTCTCTGTCTGCCCATTACAATCTCCACGAAAATAACAGAGGAGGGGAGAGAGAGTCTTACGAGTGGATTCGTACTCCCTAGGTAAGTTTACATAAACAAAGAGAATCCACCTTGTGGTGTTTGGAAGTGTTCCTCACTGTGGTGGGGAGCACTTAGTGTTTTTTAAAATACCCCTCACACAGCAAAAGGTGTCATGCTTCATCGTAGGGGTCTTCGCACCACTCTACGGGATGCGGCGTGCTGCGACCTACGACTACGTGGGAGCACTTTAGTCAGTGACTATGTATGGTGCGTGTGAGAGTATTTTTATATTATTGTTAGTTATTGGTGGGGTGAGTGAAAGAGTAAAAAGTACCTGACTCGTGGGGTAGGACTAAGAAACTTTTAATTTGGCCCCCGGGCTGGTACTATTCAAAAATGTGAAGTGCGAGGTGTTTATGTCGTGATTATGTACATCACCTCATGTGTGCGTCAACATGTTTCGGAGATCAACTCCTTCTTTAGTACGGGGTGCACAAATTCCCCACCTTACTCACGTTTCACTATGTAAAATCTGTATTTAATATTTACAAAAAGTGAAAAATATGTGACCTATAGGCTATAATGTACCTACAGCGGTATATCCATAGTAATATGCAAGTTGCATTACCTAGTAGTGAGCATGGTTATTTACTTACATAGGGTCTTGTAGTCAAACTACGCTCAATACCATACTCACGGACTCAATGGGAGTCGATATCGATGTGTCCCCATACGCGGCTCCGCTGGAATGGTGAACGAGCCATTGGCGTGTGCTATTTATACACCTTGGGCGGTGTTGATTAGCTGCTAATTGATAGGTAAAGGTACCTCCAGGCCGGATATGCTAGGATGCCAAAAAAAGGATGTTCCGGTGTTCCGAGGGGACTGCCAGGTGTGTTAGCCCCGCTGTCGGTGGAACTAATAACCTGTGCACGCGCCGTGTATGCTGTCAGTACTGCTCATGTGCGAGACACAGCCACAAGATAGCGCATGCGCTATGGGCTCTGTGATCTTACTACAATTTACTTGGAGGCTCGTGTAGGCGCTTAGCGGTATCCGATCCCGATATGGAAATAAACTAATGCTTATAACCAAACGGGGGGAAAAAATATATGCTGGTGGTAGTGACAAACTGTTTCGCTTTCAAAATAATTACACTATTCAATATGTGGTGTAGCCTGGTTGGTAGATGACAGACCAGTTATGCGATCCCGATATGGAAATCAACCAATGATTATAACCAAAACGGGGGAAGCAGGATAAACCGGAAAAGGCGGTAGTGGCGCCCAGGTGAGCGCTAATCCACTCTAAGGGTAGTGTTGTTGGTATAGGCCAGGTTAAGACTGGAGAAAATTATCACATAAGGTGATAGGTTGGTTGTTCCGGCACCTATCATGGGTCACTGAGTATATTACAGGTCAGTGCTGACTGTTCAATATGTTAGGTCAAGTGGCTAGTTGGCCCCACAGTATGTCATCATTTAGGCCATTAACATCAGTCCCCAAACGGAACACCCAGCGCAGTTCTTTTTGGAAAAAGCCTTCCTCTGACTAATTGCTCAATTACAGTCCACTGAAGGTCATTAAAGCAATGTTGGGCCTTCATGTAGCGAGTAGCCATCTTGGTTGTGCTCTTTTTGCACCTTACATTACTCTTGTGTTCATTCATACAGGTTTTTATTGCCCTTGAGGTCATGCTCACATACTCCAGACCACATGGGCATGTGATCATATAGACCACATTATTACTGTTACAGTTGGTCATTCTTCTTTGTTCCCTACTAGTCCAGTTGCTGAATGTCAATATTTTACTCCTTTTTGTGAGGTGGCAACTGCTGCAGATTCCACAGGGGAAGTGACCTTTGATCCCAGAAATGGACGTTGTGGATTGCTGGGTTTGTCGGAGCGTGTATGGACCAGTTTGTCCTTCAAATTTCTGCCCCCTCTATGTGCAAACATGGGTTTTTCCATATCTAGTGTGCCACACGTAAGTATTCCCCAATGTCTGTTGACTATCTTGGAAACATCGTTGGAATGTGTGTTGTACGTTGTGACGCATATCGGTTGTCTTTGTTCAGAGTTTATTGGTATCTTGTCTTCCAGGAGGGCTTCCCTGTTGTTGTTTTTAGCCCTTTTCATGGCTGAGTTTATTATTCGGTCCGGGTATTTCTTCAGTTGTAGTTTCTCTTTCAGGTTATTGGCCTGTGTTTTGTACTCAGCCGCGTCAGTACAATTACGTCGTAGGCGCAGAAATTGGCTGTACAGGAGGTTTTCCCTCAAATGCCTGGGATGAAAGCTGTCGAAACTTAGTAAACAGTTCCTGGCTGTCGGTTTGAAGTGAGTGGTAGTCTTTAACACACCTCCTTCCGGGTAAATGTTTAGGTTCAGAAACACTAGTGATTTGTTTGATACTGAGCTGGTGAATTTTAAACAAGTGTTTTGAGTATTTAGCCAACTCACAAAGTTGTTCACTGACTACAGGTTCCCTTGCCAGACGACAAGAATGTCGTCTATGTACCTTCTCCAGACACCAATATTCTGTCTGAAGGGATTGTGCATGTTCAGGATTTTGTTGGCCTCCAAATGGTGGACATAGAGACCAGCTAGACTTGGGGCGAAAGTACTGCCCATGCTGGGCCCTAAATAGATTGTGAACTCATACTGGAAGACGTTTTT
Source organism: Lissotriton vulgaris (assembly GCF_964263255.1). Lineage (NCBI taxonomy): Eukaryota > Metazoa > Chordata > Amphibia > Caudata > Salamandridae > Lissotriton > Lissotriton vulgaris. Next base: position 327,439,159 of record NC_141693.1, read on the forward strand.
TTGCAGTGCTAGTGAGATGCATTCCAATACCAAACCCCTGGGTGTTTGGTATTGCCACGGGGTGGTAAATAATACCTCCTCAATGATGGAGAGTGTCTCGTCATGGGGCAAACTCGTGTACAGACTCTCTACATCAAGACTGAGCAAGAGTTGTGATTCAGGGTCAAAAGGTAGGTCTTTCAAAAGTTGGAGGACTTCTTTTGTGTCCTTTAGGTATGTGTCCGTGGCTTGTACAAGTGGGCGAAGGAAAGTATCTTGCAAATTTCGATAATGGCTCTAGAATTGAGCCAATCTTTAAGACTATAGGTCTTCCAGGGGGTTTCTCAATGTTTTTGTGTATCTTCAGGATACAGTAGAAGTAGGGGATTTGTGGTGATTTCTGTACCAGGAATTCCGCCTCTTTTTTTGCTTAGCCAGTCATGTGCTAGGCCCTCTTCTATCATACCACCTATTCTGATGCGAAGACACTCGGTAGGGTCGTCAGGTAAGATGGTGTAGTTCCGTCTATCCGACAGGAGTCTCATGCATTCTGCATCGTAGGCTGTCGAGGTTTGTAAAACAATGGCTCCCCCTTTGTCTGCTGGTTTTATTATGATTTCTTTGTTACTAGCCGGTTCTCTAATCGCTTGTTGCTCAATGTGGCTTTTGTTGTGAAAGGTGTTAGTGTGAGCTGGATCTAATTTGCTCAGTTCATTCATAACTGCCTTTTCGAATGTCAATAATTCAATTGGTAAAATTGAATCAGAGGGGTTGAATGTTGACCTAGGTCTCAGACCTGTATCGGTGGTGACACTTACGGGTTCCTTGTCCAGGAAAAAAACTTGTAGTTTTAATTTCCTGACGAATTCCTGATTTCTGTGTTGAGTTTTAATGTGTCCGGTCTGTTAGTGGGCACAAAACCTAAACCTTTGTTTAGTACCGCCTTTTGAATGTCTGTGAGTGGCCCTGGGGTTAGTTTCACCACTAGGTCCCTCTCTTGTTGGTTGAGGTTGAGGGTTGGTTGGTTAGAGCTCCTGTCATGCTCCTTGTGTTCATTCTGGGGTCGCCCTGTTCCGGGTCTTGCCACATTATGTTGTTGCCCTTTCTGTTCCGTCCCCGTGATCCAGGACGGGTCCCTAAAAAAGGCTGTGGACCGTAGAAACCACCCTCACACTCTGGGTTCCATTGGGGATACCCAGGTCCGGTCGCTGGTGGACCGTACTGAAAATGTGTCAAAGGTGGGGATCCCATGTATTGTTGGTATTGCGGTGGGGCTTCGTAGCCTCTCCACCCTCTTTGTCTAGGGTATTGTTGTCTCTGCTGTCTCCGACCTCCTCTGTGTTGTCTAAATCTTTGATTGCCACTGGAGTTTGAGCCGGATGAGCCACTATCAGAGCCATCACTATCTATATCACTATTGTTGTTTTTAGAGAGGTAGCCAACTTTTGTTTACGGATAAGCCCCCTCTGGTGAGAAGCGATCTTTGTCCTTCTTTAATTTATTGAATTTGCTTTGTTTTAAGCTGAGCTCAAATTAGGTCATTTGTTGGTTCAACTCATCCAAGCTTTTTTTCAGGGCTGCAGGTGTCTGGTAGGTTTTTAGCTGAACCTCTATTTTCTGTATATCAATTTTGAGTTCTTGTGTAATTCTTGTGGCAGTTTTTACTATCAGCACTAGCCAGTCTCTTGTGCAGTGTCAAGAGATGAGCGACCATTCCTTCTTGAACTGCATATCCGTTTGAAAAATGAATGGTTCATTTTTTACGATTAATCCTTGGGGTGCCATTTTGTTTCTTAAATATTCGGTCATGAGCAGTCCATGAAGAGCTGCTTTTATCTGTGTGCGTCTTAGGTTGACCAGTTCATCCCAATCCGCCACGCTGGGACCTGTATCAGTATTGCTCAGGCCCTCAAAAGGGTTAACTGCTGCCAGAATCCTGTCTATTTCGTCTTCCCCGAAGGTGAGACCGTGTTCATCCTCCATTGTAAGCCGACCTCTGGGTTCTTGTTTTGAGTGTGTGTTCCTATGTGTATGTCGGAAATGTCAAAAAAAGGGGGGGGAAACTCCTGAAGCTCTGCGCTGCCTAGATCCGGAAAAAACAGAGGAGGGGAGAGAGAGTCTCACGAGTGGATTCGTACTCCCTAGGTAAGTTTACATAAACAAAGAGAATCCACCTTGTGGTGTTTGTAAGTGTTCCTCACTGTGGTTGGGAGCACTTAGTGCTTTTTAAAATACCCCTCACACAAAAAAAGGACCCTTGGTGTCATGCTTCATCATAGGGGTCTTCGCACCCCTCTACGGGATGCGGCGTGCTGCGACCTACGACTACGCGGGAGCACTTTAGTCAATGACTATGTATGGTGCGTGCGAGGGTATTTTTATATTATTTTGAGTGAGTGGTGGGGTGAATGAAAGAGTAAAAAAGTACCTGGCTCATGGAGTAGGACTAAGAAACTTTTAATTAGGCCCCCGGGCTGGTACTATTAAAAAATGGGAAGTGCGAGGTGTTTATGTCGTGATTATGTACATCACCTCATGTGTGCGTCGACATGTTTCGGAGATCAACTCCTTCTTCAGGACGGGGTGCACAAATTCCCCACCTTACTCACGTTTCACTATGTAAAATCTGTATTTAATATTTACAAAAAGTGAGAAATATGTGACCTATAGGCTATAATGTACCTACAGCAGTATATCCATAGTAATATGCAAGTTGCATTACCTAAGGAAAAATTAGGAAGAACATCAATAATGCTCTCGAAGACATTTAGCAGTTGCAGTCACCTAGAAAACACGTCATGCGGGTTGTGCTCACTGAGTAGTGGTGGTCATACTACAAGTGAAGAAAATAACCCTATAAAAAAAGACATAGACATGACAGACACACAAGTAACAGAAAACACACACTCTATTGATGTGATAGAGAAAAACTTGGTAAGGAGAAAACAGGGAAATGCATTGTAGGCATACTTGTCTCAATAGTGTAGCCAACTTCATGAGCCTCCTGAACGTCTGGGGTTAACTTGCCAATCTGCAATCTAAAAGTAATAGCTGTAGTGAGCATGGTTATTTACTTACTTAGGGTCTTGTAGTCAAACTACGCTCAATACCATACTCACGGACTCAAAGGGAGTCGATATCGATGTGTCCCCATACGTGACTCCGCTGGAATGGTGAACGAGCTATTGGCGTGTGCTATTTATACACCTTGGGCGGTGTTGATTAGCTGCTAATTGATAGTTAAAGGTACCTCCAGGCCGGATATGCTAGGATGCCAAAAAAAGGATGTTCCGGTGTCCTGAGGGGGTTGCAAGGTGTGGTAGCCCCGCTGTAGTTGGAACTAATAACCTGCGCATGCGCCGTGTATGCTGTTAGTACTGCGCATGTGCGAGACACAGCCACTAGATAGCGCATGCGCTACAGGCTCTGAGATCTTACTACAATTTACTTGGCGGCTCGTATAGGCGCTTAGCGTTCTGCGATTCCGATATAGAAATCAACCAATGTTTATAACCAAACTGGGGGAACAAAATATATGCTGGTGGTAGTGACAAACTGTTTCGCTTTCAAAATAATTACACTATTCACTATGTGGTGTAGCCTGGTTGGTAGATGGCAGACCAGTTATGCGATCCCGATATGGAAATCAACCAATGATTATAACCAAAACGGGGGAAGCAGGATAAACTGGGAAAGGCGGTAGTGGCGCCCAGGTGAGTGCTAATCCACACTAAGGGTAGTGAGGTTGGTATAGGCCAGGTTAAGACTGAAGAAAATGATCACATAAGGGGATGGGTTGGTTGTTCCGGCACCTATCATGGGTCACTGAGTATATTACTGGTCAGTGCTGACTGTTCATTATGTTAGGTCAAGTGGCTAGTTGGCCCCACGGTATGTCATCATTTAGGCCATTAACATGGGTCACCAAACGGAACACCCAGAGCTGTTCTTTTTGGAAAAGGCCTTCCTCTGACTGCAATTGCTCAATTACAGTCCACTGAAGGTCATTAATGCAATGTTGGGCATCCATGTAGCGAGTAGCCATCTTGGTTGTGCTCTTTTTGCACCTTACATTACTCTTGTGTTCATTCATACAGGTTTTTATTGCCCTTGTGGTCATGCCCACATACTCCAGACCACATGGGCATGTGATCATATAGACCACATTATTACTGTTACAGTTGGTCATTCTTCTTTGTTCCCAACTAGTCCAGTTGCTGAATGCCAATATTTTACTCTTTTTTGTGAGGTGGCAACTGCTGCAGTTTCCACAGGGGAAGTGACCTTGGATCCCAGAAATGTACGTTGTGGATTGCTGGGTTTGTCGGGGGCGTGTATGGACCAGTTTGCCCTTCAAATTCCTGCCCCCTCTATGTGCAAACATGAGTTTTTCCATATCTAGTGTGCCACACGTAAGTATTCCCCAATGTCTGTTGACTATGTTGGAAACATCGTTGGAATGTGTGTTGTACGTTGTGACTCATATCGGTCGTCTTTGTTCAGAGTTTATTGGTATCTTGTCTTCCAGGAGGGCTTCCCTGTTGTTGTTTTTAGCCCTTTTCATGGCAGAGTTTATTACTCGGTCCGGGTATTTTTTCAGTTGTAGTTTCTCTTTCAGGTCATTGGCCTGTGTTTTGTACTCAGCCACGTCAGTACAATTACGTTGTAGGTGCAGAAATTGGCCGTACGGGAGGTTTTCCCTCAAATGCCTGGGATGAAAGCTGTCGAACCTTAGTAAACAGTTCCTGGCTGTTGGTTTGAAGTGAGTGGTAGTCTTTAACACACCTCCTTCCGGGTAAATGTTTAGGTCCAGAAACACTAGTGATTTGTTTGATACTGAGCTGGTGAATTTCAAAAAAGTGTTTTGAGTATCTAGCCAACTCACAAAGTCATTCACTGACTGAAGGTCCCTTGCCAGACGACAAGAATGTCGTCTATGTACCTTCTCCAGACACCGATATGATGTCTGAAGGGATTGTGCATGTTCAGGATTTTGTTGTCCTCCAAATGGTGGACAAAGAGACCAGCTAGACTTGGGGCAAAAGTACTGCCCATGCTGGTCCCATGGCTTTGTAAATAGATTGTGGACTAATACTGGAAGAAGTTTTTTTGCAGTGCTAGTGAGATGCATTCCAATACCAAACCCCTGGGTGTTTGGTATTGCCATGGGGTGGTAAATAATACCTCCTCAATGATGGAGAGTGTCTTGTCATGGGGCAAACGTGTGTACAGACTCTCTACATCTAGGCTGAGCAAGAATTGTGATTCAGGGTCAAAAGGTAGGTCTTTCAAAAGTTGGAGGACTGCTTTTGTGTCCTTTAGGTATGTGTCCGTGGCTTGTACAAGTGGACGAAGGAAAGCATCTGCAAATTTCGATAATGGCTCTAGAATTGAGCCAATTCCTGAGACTATAGCTCTTCCAGGGGGTTTCTCAATATTTTTGTGTATCTTCTGGATGCAGTAGAAGTAGGGGATTCGTGATGATTTCCGTACCAGGAATTCCGCCTCTTTTTTGCTTAGCCATTCATGTGCTAGGCCCTCTTACAATCTCCAGCCAGTACTTTCTGACCTACCACTTAGTCATTTATCTGTGTTAAGATTTTTTCTAACTGTTGACAGCTATTCTTTTAGGGTGTTGATCTTGATAAAAGCCTGTTCTGGCCATACTGTTATTTAGACAACTGACCTGCACGTCATCCACAGATGTAATACTCAGGGCCATGTTTACACCGTCTCCCTCCCGCCTTTCTTCTCCCTCCCCTTTCGTCCCCTCCTCCTATCTCTCTCCTCTTTCATGCTCTGTCCCCATTTTTATTTGTATGTATTTTCGTTCCCCTTTACAATTTCTCTTCAGCCCCCTTGTGCTCCATTTGTATTCCTCTTTCCTTCTTTCTGCCTTGCTGTCCCCTCCCTTCTTCTCCCACTAACACCTCATATTTCTCTATTTTCTCTCCTCCTCTCAACATTCTGCCTTCCACTCACTTCTGTTGTTCTCTGTCTCTCTTACTAACGTCCCTTTACACCCATTTACATGCTCCCCTCTCTCCTTCGTCCGTCGTGTCATTGCATTTTCTTCTTTATCCCTTCGTCTTATTCTATCGCCATCTCTCTATCTATCGATCGCCTCACTCTAGTTGTCTATCTATCTTTCACCCTCGCTCTGTCTATCTATCGCCATCACTCTATCTATCTATCGATCACCCTCACTCTATCTATCGCCCTCACTCTATCTATCTATCTATCGCCCTCACTCTATCTATCGCCCTCCCTCACTCTATCTATCGCCCTCCCTCTATCTATCTATCGCACTCACTCTATCTATCTATCGCACTCACTCTATCTATCTATCGGATCACCAAAGCATCACTCAGAACCACCACAGCATCACTCAAGGGCACCACAACATCACTATGCGCTACCACAGGACCACTGAATGCCACAGCACCACTCAGCGCTACAACAGCATCAATCTGTTCAACCATTCAACAACAACTGCTTCAAATATGTTCTCTCAATGTTTCAAGCTTTATTACAAATGTCACAAAAAGATGTTAATATTTCACTTGCGTTCTTGGATTTTGGTCACAATAAAATACAATGAACATAATCTTCACAAAAGTTATTTACAAAAGTTTAAGCTATTTCCATTATAAATTACAATAACTTTTATTTGAATATTCATTATTTAAAAAAAATTAAAAGCCATTGTTATTTGTAATATCAATACATCTAAGACACGTAAATACAAAACATGTTGCATTACAAATGCTATAGGTGTCACATTTGCAAAAGTTAAAAGTATTGGCTTTGTAAATGACAAAGCTATTAATTTCGCTATTTTCAAACCAACACATAAATTAAAAAAAGGTCATTTACAATACCAATAGCTCAAACTTTCCTAATGCGAGACCTTTTGCATTGAAAATGCTTGTTATATAATGCTGGAGCCTGGGCCACAGCCCATTTTCTGGCATAAGTGTATTTTTAATAAATAGGAATATGATTAGAGAAGGCTGGCAAAATGATCTCTTCGCCATGTGGGCACTCCCTAACAAATTCAGACGGCCAGTCTTTTTCAGCTTGAAGGATGTCATAACCCTTTGATAGTTTTCCCCAAAAGAGTGCTTTTATTTTCCTAGTTATATCCCCCTCTATACGGAGTGTTATTTCATATAACTTGTGGGGTACACTAACCCTGGTGTCGGCAGTTTCAACCTGAATGTGTTCATTCAGATCCACTGTCTCCAAATGATCCTTCAGGATCCTGCGAGCTATGGTGACCTCTGCTGCGCTGTCCAGCATTGTCTGGGCCCACTCCCCGTTCTTGAGTTGTGTCCTCAAGATCCTCGGCATGTCTAATTTTAATACTTGCTACCTTCTTTTTGGAGAATTGAGTTTTCTTATTTTTTGGAACGTGTTGATCGTCTTTGGACTTCACACGTTCTTCTTTTTGTTCTGACCGTCCTCTGATTTCTGCGAGGAAGTCTGAAATGTACGAGAGGAACGTGTATCATTATCTTGATATCTATCAGGTTTTCTTATATTATCCCTATTTCTAAGGTTAAACCTTTTCTCTGAGTGCTCCTTTTGAGGAGATCTACCTCTGGATGGAGAACACTTCTTTTTAGGAAGTGACTGTTTAGTGTTCCTCCCATTTCTTTTTAGGAGTAGTTAGATTGTTTTTGATAAAAACTTTTTCAGGATTTTCTGTTAGTTCAGGTTTTACTGGTTTCCCTCCCAAACTATCTCTTCCTAGTTCTTCATAGGATTTTTCAATAATTCTGGCAAGCTCATACGGTTGCTCAGTAATATCTGTTTCTTTTAGCTTTTGGTGGATTGCCACATATGCTGCTTCACCTTTAATGTTGGCTAATAGTATAGCCGAGACCTGTTTGAAATCTTTCAGTAATTTCATACCAAGATTTAGTTCCGGTTCTGACCGTATTCATTTTGAATCTGTCTCAGAACGTCCGGTATTACCGCCATAGACGGGACATCATGTGTTTTTGTGTAGATTGAAGCAAAGACTGTACCCCAAGTGTCACAGTCCTCTACGTGTGGTACAATCCCCATTGGTAAACAGATTGTTAGAATCCTGTGTTTCTCATGAGGTGTACTATAGGCGAATACTGCCTCTATTTGAGTCATTTTCTGGGCTAACCAGAATGGAATTTGTTCCCGTTTGGCGGGCAATTTACCAATTACTGACTGTATAGTCTGTGGTGTGATTTTGTTTGTGTTCCCCTGATGAGGGGTGTGCTGGGGAATTCTTACGACTGGTTGGACTGTTAAGGTCCGCATGACATATTGTACCAACTGTCTATGTATTTTAATTAATTGTTTTAGCTGAGCTAACAATTCTACATCTGTCATTCTTTCGATGTTAGGATGTGGTGTATAGCTGGCTAGTACAGGCCATGTAGCTCCTGGGCTACCTAGTGGACCGAGCCTGGTAATGTGATTTTGATGTTGAAGGGCGGCATTAAACCAGAGCTGATGCTCTTGGTAAGTTAGTTGAATTTCAACGTCCTCGAAAGGAAGGTATTCAGCTGGATGTTCCTCTATTTTATAGTAGTGGAGCTCATGTGTTACTGGATTTACTTGTGGAAAGACAATCCATGAATAGAATACCTCTGTCTGCCGATATTCATGTGCCTCTTTTACAAATATTACTTTACCACCTCTTGATGATACTCCATTATATATGAGTTTGTAAGTGATAATTTTTCTTACATTTTCTGGGATGACTAAGCATCCGGGTCATTTTGTTGGAACCCTGTAACGTCAAAATTCGGTTGGGCTGCAGTTCTTGCAGCTTCACTTCCCTATGCTCGTTGGACATTTTGTTAAGAAGTTTTGCAGAGCAAGTTCCAAGGAAATAAAGATAAGGTGCACAATATTTTGGAACACTGTATCCTTCAACTTTGAACAAACCAAAAACTAATACATAGGATTTTTCGTCCTACTCAGTTTAAGGCGGCCATTTTATCCTTTAACCCACTCCAGACGTCTATTGGAGTATTTTAGGGGAAAAAGGGGTCTCTGTGAAAAGCACGACTGAGTTACTCTAGTATCTAGCGTTAAATTAGTGTCTTACCAAACGTTGGGCGCCATGTAGTGTAGTTCCTATATTCCCAGTAGGCTCTGCGCATTGGAATAATATATCCTGTAGATTAGACGTAGGACTGAGTTCGACTAGGTCTCTACCGAATATATTAAACTTAATTGTGTGTGCCAGCTAGCTCAGAGGTCACTAGAAACTTTCTCAAATTCACAAGAAGGGATAAGTCTCTGGCAACCGCATAAACATGACAACTTTGTATCCCCAAGATAAAACGTATCTTCAGAGTCGTGGAAACAATAGATAATTATTTAATTCAGGCAATCGTGCATGCTTCATTTCACCAGAGGTGCAGAGAAATAGATAGACGGGCGTTTTCAATAAAAAGGTTTTATTGAACAGTCTTCTTTCTCAAGCATAAGAAATTAACTGCTACAATCGTAAAACTGGTTGTAAAATATAATGCATACAGTATAAATAGTAGAATAAACTAATATTGTAAGAGCATTGTATGGTTCCTAAACCATAGATAAATACGTACATAAATAACAGAGGCTAAAAGTACTCAACTGGTACATCTAAAATACGCCTACCCCGGTGTACCTAACCTAAGCTTAGTATGAGGGAAGAAGTAAGTGAGTTGTAGCATAAATGTAGTATTCTTTTTGCCAAGAATCTGCTCAAGATTTCTCTAAGGGTCTAATCAGCTCCGTAACTTAGTTTAGAATGAAGAAGGCTGGTCTCTGGATTCGATTACCCAGCAACCCGCAAGGGCAGCTTGAAAACACTGGAGCTGGATTTCTCGGCAGGAGAAAAGACAGCGTCTCTCTCAGTGCGTCTGCTGGAGGGTTGGCTTCCTTTGGCACTTGCTGTAGCAGGCTGCGTCGGGCAAGTAGATAGTCGAACTGCTCCAAACCACTGTGTGTTTGCTTGGGCAAATGTGGGCATATTTATACCTTGAAGGTGCTGGGTTTGACGTATGGTTGGACATAATAACGTAATCAAAGAGTCTCAGTTCTTTGAAAACTCCATGAGTTCTTGGATAAATCAGTACTCAAGCGAGGGGAAGTCCCTGACTGCTGAAGGCGGGTTTTTCCAAGAAATCGTTGTGGATTTTTGGAACTAGTGGAAGTAGCCCTGCAGTATTTGGGCTGCAGGAGTTATGCCTAAATATGGTTATGATTTCTATGCCTATATACGGATATGGTGAGTTATACCTATATTAGGGCATGAATCGGGAAACTTACAATAGGGTCCTAAATAATACATAACAGGCTGTTTCACAGCTTTTGACTTTCTGGCTCTACACTGCACATGTGGGGCTGGCCGTCGCAATACAGCTGGCCAATCCGACTTGCGCACTGTATACCAGTGCTGTCATCCTGAATTTGTTGGATTCAACCCCAACCCCACCCTCGCTCTGTACACGGCGTGCGCCGGTGTGGTGGCAAATAATTAAAATTACATTGACATGCCATTTTATTTATTTGTGTTTGCCTGCTCTGCAGGCAGCTGGCAGGTGCAACAATCCTCTGCTTTTGAGGTGGAGCCGCCCCTCTTAAAGTCTATTGAGTCCTTTTGTTTGCCAGGTGAGTTAATAGAAGTAAAATGAGGATGACATCCACCAAATTCAGGTGGCCGTACTGTTCAACACTTAGTTTCACCTCTGTCATGCCAGCTCTGTGATTGTGCAGAGCTGCTATGGCCGCTAAAGTCCAGTCTCTGTGAAGACATAAACCTAGGGTTGCTCTTTCAGCCTGTTCTGTGATGGCTAAGGCTGACTGAGGATGATCTATAATTATCTGATTCTGATTGTTTAAGGCTGAACTTTCGCTCTGGGGTGGTTTATTTGTTAATCTATTTTGTTTCCTTTTTAAAACTTTCATTCCCTGAAGCATCTTGGCGCTAGAAAATTCATTAACCTCTAAATTTGTTGAGGGAAGACCATTAGAATAATATGTTTTTGAAGGATTTCTTAAATAAGCTAAAATTGAATCAGAGCGATGAGCAAAGGAGGGGGATTTCCAGATCTTTGCTGCCAGAACTGAAAAAGCTCAATCTTCAAATTTACAGATGATTTTAGTGATGGCAAAATGACAGTCAGAGGTTGAATGTAAATAATTTGTATAGAGATAAAATCATTTGTCTGCTAGAAATTCAGAAATTCAGGGGAATATTGATAGACTCCTCTATGCATAGTGGCCAGGGCTTTAAAAAAAAAACAATTTTTCGCTGAGCGCCAGTGCAACTGAGAGCAGATGTAATATGTTCTCTTCTTGCTGTATGAGTAACTAGGTTTGCTGCCCCATTTTCAACTACCTGGTGTTGGTATACCAGGGCTGCAGTCGCGGCTAAGTACATAATATTACCGTAATCAAACCCTGTTTGAATTAATGCATTAACAATGGTGGTATGACAGGCTGGCTCAATAAATGGGCATAAAGGGTGTAACATTTCAAATGCCAAAAATAAACTTTTTAAACTTGGTTAAACTGGGTTTTAGTGGTAGCTTGGCACCCAGCAGGGTGCCTAAATTTTGACAGGGTCTGAAGTAACAGGACACATTGCTTCCTACCGGGATAAAAGGTGATCGGTGTTTTGACTAGGTTTAATTTCATATTGGACATCCACCGACGTCTAATTGATAATAAGATTTGCCATTGGAAAGAGCAGAGGTAGCATTCTCCAATCAAGAGGAGTTGTATGTTGTCTGCATAAATGTAAAATAAGGTTTCTTGTTCCACTAGTAATTTTTCAAGAGGCAAAATGTATGTCTTAAACAAAAGTGGTTCGAGTATGGAACCCTGTAGAACACTGCAGGTGAGATTTTTAGGTCTCGCCTGTCGATGCGCATGCGCATCGAGCAAGCGAGACTATGGGGGCTCATCCACTCTTTATCTAACTTGCAAGGAATCGTGGCGATTCCTTGCAGTGCCCGTGACTTTTAAGCTCAATGCGCATGCGCATTGAGCTTAAAAGCGCGTGCACATGCCCCCAGCCGCCTGCCTTGCCTACTCTCCCGCCCCCTCACTTCTTGATTGCACGGCCGCTAGGCCGTGCCTCCCCTACTCTCCTCCTCCTACTCTGTCTGTTCCCGCACTCCTCCCACACCCCCGCTCCGCCCCCTCCCCTGCCTGCCATGTCGCGTCGCATTTCTCCTCCCCCCTCCCCCCAGCCGCCTGCCTTGCTAAGTCCCACGTGGCCTAGTCCTATCCCCACCCCGCCGACCTATCACTGCTCTGAGAGGGTGTATTGTGCAAAGCATCGAGGCACATTTATTATGCACAATATGAGGCCTGCGCGAGCGGCTCCCCACAGGCGCACCTTACAGCCAGGGCTGAATGAGACCTGCAGATATAATGCTCATCTCCAGATGACATTAGTGATTCCTGCTTCTTTAATCCGCCCGATAATTGGTTTACTCAGACTGCGCGCCTCGGTCGTTTGCTCAGAACCTTCGTGTTGACTCTACAGAACTCGTAAGCGGGGTATTTTAATTCAGTTCTTTCAGCCTGCGAGCGAGGCCGGCTTTGCTCTATTTTATCTGTTAATCCGGTCGTCGTGGTACTTCCCTCAATGCTACAAAACAAATTACTTAGACTAAAGACCTCTTCCTACTGCTCAGACGCCATCACGCGCCTTCCCTCCAACCTGCGACGACTGTAATCAAATTGTCAACGCCTTTGAATTACAAATTTGAATAATAATGACCCACGCGCTCTTGCCTACTCTCCCGCCCCCTCACTTCTTGATTGCACGGCCGCTAGGCCGTGCCTCCCCTACTCTCCTCCTCCTACTCTGTCTGTTCCCGCACTCCTCACACACCCCCGCTCCGCCCCCTCCCCTACCTGCCATGTCGCGTCGCATTTCTCCTCCCCCCTCCCCCCAGCCGCCTGCCTTGCTAAGTCCCACGTGGCCTAGTCCTATCCCCACCCCGCCGACCTATCACTGCTCTGAGAGGGTGTATTGTGCAAAGCATCGAGGCATATTTATTATGCACAATATGAGGCCTGCGCGAGCGGCTCCCCACAGGCGCACCTTACAGCCAGGGCTGAATGAGACCTGCAGATATAATGCTCATCTCCAGATGACATTAGTGATTCCTGCTTCTTTAATCCGCCCGATAATTGGTTTACTCAGACTGCGCGCCTCGGTCGTTTGCTCAGAACCTTCGTGTTGACTCTACAGAACTCGTAAGCGGGGTATTTTAATTCAGTTCTTTCAGCCTGCGAGCGAGGCCGGCTTTGCTCTATTTTATCTGTTAATCCGGTCGTCGTGGTACTTCCCTCAATGCTACAAAACAAATTACTTAGACTAAAGACCTCTTCCTACTGCTCAGACGCCATCACACGCCTTCCCTCCAACCTGCGACGACTGTAATCAAATTGTCAACGCCTTTGAATTACAAATTTGAATAATAATGACCCACGCGCTTGCCAACGAAATTGAAACGGCCTGTGGGCTTTTATGGCAGGGTAAGTTGAGGGAGTGGGTAGTTTGTTTTTAATGTAATATTTATAAAACATGATATGTGTTATACAAACGGAACTAGATGCAAAAACAAAGGGAAATTAAAAAGGCCAACATTGATGAAGCCAACCGGTTTAGCTCTGGGGAGATGTAAGCACAGAGAGAGACACAAATTAAACGCACATTGGCACAGAAAACACATATATGCACATATACAAAGATAGCAAACTCCTACGGCACCAAAGCAAACACAAAACAACGCACACATACTACACCAACTCATCTACCGACCATAGACACACAGATCTACGTGCACCAGTGCATACAGGCTATCAGAAACACAAACACCACAACACACACCAACACAGAGCTGTGCGAACAAAGACAGAGAGCACATAAGCATTTGCACATACACAGACCTGGTTCAGCTGTATGATAGGGCAGCACATTCTCAAGGTGAAGTATGGCTACCAATGACTAGTAATGGCCGTGCCTCCCCTACTCTCCTCCTCCTACTCTCCTCCCCTCGCCGTCTGTTCGATAGCCATTGTTTTGTATTTCCTATTTGACATTTTATTTTTTACCAAGCCGGTTTGGGGCGTTAGAACATAAAATCAACCTGGCAATGTTTGCGCACTTTACAAAAAGGCGTTCAATAATCCCGATTGCAAAGTCTACCTCCTAACCCCCAAATCTCTGAGGTTGACGCCCTCCTCGCGCCCCGGCTTGCTCCTGGTGAAGAAGGTATGTCTCCCGCACCTTTCATGGGCTCCAAGCAGACTGGTAGCACGTGCATGGCTTTTGGCACGGCAGTCTGCTAAGTGACTCAATGCAACACTTGTTTGAAATCCGCAGGAACTTGGCACCAAGAGTGTTGTTTATGTGCGCGATTTGCTCGACTTGAGGAATCGAGCGGCTGAGCTCTCACTGTTTCACTTGTGTCCTGGGCGGAAAGCAAGAACGGTTATATAATTCAGCAGATGGTTTAAACTTTCATAACGCTTCTTCCTTTTGGTTTTTCCATGTCCCCCTTTCTCTAATGAGAACAGATCGGAAAAAAAGGCTTCTTGCTATGCGGCTGGTTCCTCTTGCCCGTGTTTTGAAATGTATGCTTTCTGAAGAGATTTCTGGAGGCCATGGGGTTCCATTATGAAGCAATCATTTCTCAATTGTTAGCAAACTAAACATAACTAGAGCAGCCCTTCTGCCAGTAGGAACCGGGACATATAATATATAAAACAATGGTTTAGCCTCCCCTACTCTCCTCCTCCTACTCTCCTCCCCTCGCCCTCTGTTCCCGCACTCCTCCCACACCCCTGCTCCGCCCCCTCCCCTCCCTGCCATGTCGCGTCGCATTTTTCCTCCCCCCTCCCCACAGCAATGCCCTCCTAACAACACACAGTGCTCCCTGATGCAACGTAATTATCCGTCATATTAGGAGTACTTTGTTAGCTAACAAGATGGTTGTACTGATGGCTTGTTTTCATTTTTTTGGTGCTTTTGGACCATCATTAATAAAAATGAACCCCGTTACAGAGTCATCATCATGTCTCTTCTCACCACCCTCTGGGTCTACATTAGCCAGTCAACTAGCCCTTTCAGCGTCATGTGACCAGCGCGCCCCATTCAGCTTTGCTGGTGTCGTATCACATGACCCAGGCATGGCCAGTCGTCAGGTTGCACCGCCCTTTGGTTCCCGAGCATGCTGTTCTCAGCCTTCTCCAACATTAACCAAATCGGCAGCGGCCTCCTCGACCGCCCACTCATTCCCGGGCATTCAGCTCAGCTGTTTACATTGCCAAATGTCTTCACAACATCTGCAGCAGCTCGGCTAAAAAAAGCAGGAAAAATCCACAACACCCCCTTCGCCAACCAACTAAATACATTGCAACACCTGGCAAACCTTTTTCTGTACCCTGCTGCTTAACACCCTCTCCCCCGCTCCGCCCCCTCCCCGCCATGTCGCATTTCTCCTCCCCCCTCCCCACAGCAATGCCCTCCTAACAACACACAGTGCTCCCTGATGCAACGTAATTATCCGTCATATTAGGAGTACTTTGTTAGCTAACAAGATGGTTGTACTGAACCCCTCACCCTCACTCACCCTCACTCACCCTCACCCTCACTCACCCTCACTCACCCTCACACTCACCCTCACCCTCACTCACCCTCACCCTCACTCACCCTCAACCCCTCACCCTCACCCTCACTCACCCTCAACCCCTCACCCTCAACCCCTCACTCTCACTCATCCTCACTCACCCTCAACCCCTCACCCTCACCCTCACTCACCCTCACCCACCCTCAACACCTCATCCACCCTCAACACCTCATCCTCACTCATCCTCACCCTCACTCACCCTCAACCCCTCACCCTCACTCACCCTCAACCCCTCACCCTCACTCACCCACCCTGACCCTCACTCACCCTCAACCCCTCACCCTGACTCACCCTCACTCCCCCTCACTCCCCCTCACTCACCCTCAACCCCTCACCCACCCTCACTCACCCTCAACCCCTCACCCTCACTCACACTCACTCACCCTCACCCTCACTCACCCTCACTCAGCGCAACCACAGCATCTCACTAAATATATTTAATAAACTTTACGCTATTGGCAATATAAAATAAAATCCATTTTATTTACGTATTAATTATTAATTGTTTTTTAAAGCCATTGATTTTTTTTATATCAACACATATAAGTCACATATAAGTCCCGTTAATACAAAACATGTTGCTTTACAAATGCTAGAGGTGTCACATTTACAAAAATTATAACTATTGGCTTTGTAAAGAAGAAAGCTATTAATTTAGCTATTTAGAAAAAACAACACATAAATAAAAAACAAAAAAATAAATAACACCTATAGCTCAAACTTTACTACTGCGAGACCTATTGCATTTCCAATGCTTGTTTCCTTTAGTTCTATGTGGAGGGAGAGCAATAGTCTGTTAATCTATCTACGATCTAGTAAAAAAAAATGAGCACAGTCCATTCAAAGCTTTGTCTTTTAGAGCTTTGCAATTTGTTGATTGATAGGTTTAGCACTGGCTCATGTGTTTGCTTGGTTGTAGTGGCAGCCTCGGGTACTGGGTGGCGTCCATGCTCTAAATACCACAGTACTCCAGTTGGGCAGCCACGTTACTCCCTTTGTTCTATTTACTGTCTTGATACTGAGTAGTGAAGCCTTACTCCAGGAAGTGACCAAGGGTGGACAACACAAGTGATTACACTCCATAAACCAATGTTGAGTAAGAACTACTTCTTTCCAAAGAGCTTTATCATTTATTTACATACGGGAAAGTACAGCAATTAAAATGGGGAACTGCACTAAAAACACAAGGCTCGGGTCCAAGCATAATTCTAGCGTTTACGAGTGAGGCCCTTAAATTCAAAATAACAGGAAGGCATATTTCCAAAATTACCTCTTGAGGAAAGCTTCCAGTACGCGTGTGTCACCTTCGGGGTTAACAAGGAGGAAAGGAGCCAACACTGAAGTGAAGTTTCTTAGGTTTATTAAGGGTTTTACAGAGTTAACAGGCTGCTTGTGCACAATCCGGGTCCACAGGGCTGAGATCCTCTTGATAGGGGTAGGCTTGCGTTATAGGCGGGGTATTCCTTCTCTTCTGCCAGTATCGCTCGAACCCAACATGAAAGGAAAAGAAACGCGGCTGTTAGGGCACAGCTCAATGCTACAAAATGAAATGGGAAAGGGGCGTGAGGGTAACACTCGTGAGGAGATAAGCGACCTTCACCTGATACTGGAGAACTCTACCCGAACTGTGCAGGGTGTTTGTGCTCAAAAGACAAGTCCCTTCCCTCCCTCCCTCCTCCCTCTGTTACCCCGTTCCTGCCTGGTTAAAAGTGAGCAAGGCACGCAAGCGTTCTCGTACCTGTGGGAGCCACGCGTCTTCCTGCGAGTGGCTGGGCGAAGCGTGGGGACAATGGCCTCCTGGCTCCTCCTGGGGTGATGCCTCCGGAACGTTCCCTCGATCAGCAGCGTCCCCGACTTCAGTCTCTTCGTGGGTCTTTGTACCAATGGTGGTTCTCCCTTCTCCGGTGTCCTCTCCATCCGGTCCTCCGAGGTGGTCGGCTTCACTACGACTCGGTTTCTCCTCCTGCAACTCGCGCCGCGCCGTCCACAGCTCCGCGTCTTCCGGGTCTGCCTTTTGCCTTCCAGTGCGCGCTCCTGATAGGCTTGTGGAGCCTGTCGTCACAGGGGCGGAGTTCCAGTCAGGAAAGTCCAGGCCGTCCTTAAAGGGCCCCGACCAGTCCTGCAAGCGAGAGCGAGAGTCTGTTACGGGGCAGGTCTTGACCCCGTGACAGCGTGGTTATTTTTGGAACACTTAGTATACAAGTATTTTACTACAGAAACGTTTGCAACTCGAGATCACCAGGAATAGGTGATTGACAGAAAGTTACTATGTATCGAGTTAGCTATGCCCTAGTTTCTGTCCTCGTGCTTCGCTGCACTCAACAGTGGGTTTGACCCAAGGTGGTTTATAATAAGCCTATTTTGGGTGCCGGTTTTGGAAACATTTCCTGGGCCAATTAAGAACTGAGCGCTAGTGAAGAAACGAGTTCAACAGTATTCGTGCCAGCTTCAGCATGCGCACCCTTCAGAACAAGTGCAAATGGCCTTCACTCTGCTTTGCCTTGTCCACATCAGTAGAAAAATAGGATTATAAGGTGCATAAACCAAGCATAAAAAAGTGTTTGCACATGTCACTACTTGTTTATACACATCAGTGGCTAAATCCGGGGCAAAAATGCAGGCAAGACCTAGAAATAGTTATATTTACACCTGGGTGTCTTTGCCCCAAGTTTTTAAAATTAAGGCACATATTCACGAAGGTGAATTTACATGTATAAATGCACTCACAAGTCAATCTTGTATTGTAACTAGGTGTACATCTACACCTTTTTAGGTCTCGACTATTATATCCCGCAGGGATTAATAGGCGAGTGTATAGGAGGCGAAACAAACTCTTGAACAAGCGCGGATTCCTCCAAATGCATGTGAAGTATTGAAGCGTGACGCTTCGTCAGTGTGCGCTTGGCCTCAATCACACCCCATATGCTCGTTCCCTCCCACTCGCTCGCTCCCCTGCTCCCCCACCCCCATCCGACTTGTTTATTTTCGTAGCGCCATGCATGCTTTCACTTTCACAATGCCGAACCGCACACATCACTAGCGGGTCCCTGCCCTTGATCAGTAATGGCTCCCACTTTATGTTAACATAAGGTGCCCAAAATTAAACTTTGAACAGTTTCAACTTCTAAGAAACTAGTACATTTGACATTTTAGGCAATGACGTTGTTGACAACCTCCTCAAAGAGTGCACTGTGGAGCCGCACAGCAAGGCAAGGGTGTGTGGTTTTACTGACAACGCTGCAGCTATCCTGAGAATGCGCGAGGCATTTCAGTCGGTGCCAGTCTGTCAGTCACAGCAATGAAGCCCCCTATGCTCCCTGTACAAATATGTTTTTATTGGTGTCCCCTATTCAGCTCACGGACATCGGCGGTAATGCTCTTAGTACAGTAGCTAAGTGCACCCGCTGCCACCAGTGACAACACCAGCGCGCCCGCTGATTAATGGGAATTACCACAGAAAGCAGCGCGAGGCATTAAGTTAAACACAGTAATATATCTCACAATACACATCTTACAGAAAGCTATCTGGGGACAAACCAATCCATCCGCACGTGAATCCATCATGCCCTCTACGTCGAAAAATGTGAGGTATGTGTAATGGTCAATCTGGTGCACATTATTTAGCCTATGGTGATGTAATGACGTGCGTTATTTGCTTACTTCTTAATGAATAACCTAATAATCTGCCTCCAAGGACAGGCCCCTTTCTGAGGTTAAAGCAGGAACTATATGATAACATGAAACTGAATGATCTAGCGCTAGTAGCCAAATACCTTGCTTGGAAAGGGGGCACTAACATTTAATAACGGCCTGCCCTCCACAATGCTGACGTTTGTGATGTCATAATGCCCCACAGGCCGATCGGAAATGTCCACCAAAAATGTTTCCTCTGCTACTTAACTCTTCCAAAGATAGTCATCGTAGCCCCGCACGTGCCTGGTAACCAAGATAGCTTATCAAGTACATTTTGCTAAAGCACAATGCCGTGTTTGCTTTCGTTTTTTTTTTTTTTAAAACAAGAGTCTAAGAGAGAAGACGTTGAATCCCTAATGCTCCCAGGTATGTTTAAAATACATTAGTGCATGTTTTTGATACCATTATCATTGAGATAATGGCGTTTCGTCTGCCTATTTCCTGTTTACTAATTCTACACAGACTTTAAGGGGGGGGCAAGGCAGATTACAAACATTTGCCACTGTAAAGGGCAATTTTAATCAGACATCTTCAACAACTGACCAGCAAATAAACATACTTTTCAGAGAATGACACTTGTAAAGGCAGCATTGTTGCAATGAACAGCTGGCACCAATGTCTTAATTTTTTTTTTTTCTTTCCTTCGTTTAGTTCTTTTTCTTCCCTTTAATCTTTTTCTTCACTTCATTCTTTCCATTTTTCTCTTTATTTATTTACCTGTATCTTTCCATTTTGCTATCCTTATTTCTTTATTTACTTCTTTTTCTTTCCTTCAATCTGTCCTACTTTCCCTTTTTCTTTCCTTCCTTCTTCCAATCTCCATTTTATTTTCTTCTTTACTGCCTTTCTTTTTTCCATCTTTCCTTGCATCCTTCTTTTTTCCATTCTTTGTTGCATTATTTCCTTCTTTCCTGCATTTTCTTTTTTCTGCCTTTTTTTTTTTTACCAGCGGGCTGTATCTTGCCCTCGGCTGCTTCTATAACAGTGTCCGAGCTTAAATTAGGGCGCTGTCTGCCGGGACGCTTAGCCCTCTCTTTAAGTTTATGTCTTAAAAACATTCCACGCTCTTCCTCTGTCACATACTGCCCCCCGCCCATGCTGTGCGCTAAAAAACAACATTTCTGCCCTTCTTGCGCTGATAGTCTGCCCCATGCTAAGTGTCCCTCTCTACCCAAGTACTCTGTGTGCCACGCTGTCTCCTGCCCACGCTCTGCCTTTCAGTCACATGCTGCCTTCTCTCTTCCCCCAACACCCTCCATGCTGTGCGCCATTCTGTCTGCCCCATGGCACGCTCTGCTCCTTTCACATATTGCCTCTGAACCCCCACCCCCCTGCATACTATGTGCCCCTCTGACCCCACATCCTTGCTGTGTCCCACTCTGCTCACACTCTGCCTCTGTCATATATTGCCCCCGCCCATGCTGTGCGCTAAAAATATGCATTTCTGTCCCTCTCACGCTGCTACTCTGTCCCATGCTATATGTCCCTGTGTTCCCAAGTACGCTGCCCGCCACGCAAAAGTCAGTCTGGCCGTGGGGAATCCTAGCACTTCATCAGCTCTCCATTGATGTGGCCGCTCCTCTCCCCTGCCCCCCCCCCCCCCATCATCACACTTCGAAGGAATGCGCTCCGCTCCTCCGCCTCCCCCACAGCAATGCCGAGAGCTTGTTGTTTATAGTCTCCATTTACCACATGTTTATTGTGGCTTTAGTTTAGGGATTACCATAGTAACACAAGTACCCAACTGGGACTTACAAGGTCTGTTGGCCACTCACTCATTATGGCTCCATCTAAGATGGATTCCCAGTCATCGTGTGCTAGAATGTGGCTTGAGGGCACCGTGAGCCTTGTGTTTAATTTTGCTTCATCTTAGATTTCCGTAGATGTATGTATGCTGCGCTTTGGGTTTGCCTAGCTCTATCTTTAGCTCTTGCGGACTTTGTAGTGTGTTCATGAGGTTGCAGTAGAGCATATAGTGTGTGTCTATGTCTTACAGACTGCTTCGTAGTCCAGCAGAAGGAGCATTTGCTCTCCTTTCAATGTGCTTATTGTCTATCTATGACAAATTGTGTGCAGATCTGATCGGGGCGATGTTCACAGCTCTGCCGCTGCAGTGTGTTCAGAGAGAGCACATCCAGTCTTCAGGTCTGTAACTAGTGACTAATTCCAGCCTTGGTCGAAGTAGAGAGTATACAAAGGTCAATATCGACTTGCTAGCTGCAATGATGTCTGCCCTGCCACCATTTACTTCGGACCCTCACACCCTCACACACCCTCACTCACCCACCCTCACACACCGTCACTCACCCTCACACCTTCTTCCCCTCACCCTCAATACCCTCTCACCCTCACTCACTCTCACACCCTCTCACCCTCACCCTCACTCACCCTCACACTCTCACCCTCGCTCACCCTCACCCCCTCACACATCCCCTCACCCTCATTCACCCTTTCACCCTCACACACCCTCTCACCCTCACCCTCATACACACACTCTCACCCACCCTCACCCTCACACCACTTCACCCTAACCCCCACACGCCCTCACCCCCTCACACACCCTCAGAACCCACACCCCCTCACCCTCACACCCCCTCACTCCCCCTCACCCTCACACCGCCTCACACGCCCTCACCCTCACACACCCTCACTCACCCTCTCACCCTCACACACCCTCTCACCCTCACACACCCTCTCACCCTCACACATCCTCTCACCCTCACACATCCTCTCACCCTCACACATCCTCTCACCCTCACACCCCCTCACCCTCACAGCCCCTCACCCTCACACACCCTCACTTACCCTCACACATTCTCTCACCCTCACACACCCTCACACACCATCACACACCCTCTCACACCCTCTCACCCTCACACCCTCACACCCCTTCACCTCACGCCTCACACTGCTGCACGCCTCACACTGCTGCATGCCGCACACTGCTGCATGCCGCACACTGCTGCATGCCGCACACTGCTGCATGCCACACACTGCTGCACGCCACTCTGCTGCACGCCACACACTGCTGCACGCCACACAATGCTGCACGCCCCACACTGCTGCACGCCCCACACTGCTGCACGCCTCACACTGCTGCACGCCTCACACTGCTGTACGCCTCACACTGCTGTACGCCGCACACTGCTGCATGCTGCACACTACTGCATGACTCATACTGCTGCACGCCTCACACTGATGCCACTGCTGCACGCCTCACACTGCTGCATGCCTCACACTGCTGCACGCCTCACAACACCACCATATCACTCTAGGACACCACCATATCACTCTAGGACACCACCACATCACTTTGGGACACCACCACATCACTCTGGGACACCACCACATCACTCTGTGACACCACCACATCACTCTGGGACACCACCACATCACTCTGGGACACCACCACCTCACTCTGGGACAGCACCACATCACTCTGGGACAGCACCACACCCCTCTGGGACAGCACCACATCACTCTGGGACAGCACCACATCACTCTGGGACAGCACTGCACGCCTCACAACACCGCCATATCACTCCAGGACACCACCATATCACTCTGGAACACCACCACATCACTCTGGGACACTACCACATCACTCTGGGACACCACCACATTACTCTGGGACACCACCGCATCACTCTGGGACACCACCACATTACTCTGGGACAGTACCACATCACTCTGGGACACCACCACCTCACTCTGGGACAGCACCACATCACTCTGGGACAGCACCACATCACTCTGGGACAGCACCACATCCCTCTGGGGCAGCACCTCATCACTCTGGGACAACACCACATCACTCTGGGACAGCACCACATCACTCAGGGGCACCACCACAGCACTCAAGGCATCACTCAGGGGCACCACCACATCACTCCGGGACACCACCACATCACCACTCACAGACACCACCACATCACTCACAGACACCACCACATCCCTCACAGACACCACCACATCACTCTGGGACATCACCACATCACTCTGGGACACCACCACATCACTCTGGGACACCACCACATCACTTTGGGACACCAACACATCACTCTAATACACCACCACATCACTCAGACCAACCACATCACTCAGCACCACAACAGCATCACTCATCACCACAACCTCTGTCCTTGCTTGCTACCAACAACAATTGCCATAGCCAATAGGACTCGCATTAGGAAAGTGTAAGCTATTGGCTTTGTAGATAACAATGCTATTAATTTATATATTTTCAAAGCCAACACATATCAAAAAAAAATTGTCATTTACAATACTAATAGCTCACACTTTCCTAATGCGAGACCTATTGCATTGCAAATGCTTGTTGATATTTGACATTACTCTAGTAACTATAACTTGTGTCTTCACCATGCTCTGCTTATGACCTACATATTACATCCATCATGACATTTTCTATGACATCATTGATAAAATCACTGATGCCAGCTTAAATGACATAATTGATGACAACACTGTGGCAAAGGCTGGAATTATAGCTACTTGAGTTAACTCTAACTGGTGAATTTGAGTGTTTTTTTTATTTTAACATGTTATGTTTTAACTGACAATTTCACCTAACCATAACACTCTAACTTTCATTTTTGTGGTGAATACACACACACGCACACACACACACACACACACACACACACATATATATATATATATATATATATATATATATATATATATATATATTTTAACTCATTTTTTTTTATTTAACATAATTTCATACGCGTATTAGTGTAAGTCCCTGCTTCCGTTTTGTTAATTGAGAGTGTGGTGCAGTACCATGTGTGGTGCTTGACTCACTCCAGGGCTGGACTGAATACATTTACTACTGTTTTGTTACCTTTAGTCCTGCAATAAGGTTAGAGGTGTAGTTAGGGAATAACTCTCTAAAGAATTAAAAACAGTGGAAGAAGAGCTGGAGGGAATAAAAAATGAACTCAACAATCATGAAGACCTAACAGAAATATTGGAAGACGTAAATAAAAAACTTGAAAAATATGCTAAAGAAATTGAAGACAGAAAGATTAAAAAGTACAGACGCGATACTATAGACTACAAGTTGGAAGAGGTTTATAGTTGGGCGGAAGTATACAATCAAAGAAAATGGCAACAACCATCAACCAACGTGAGTTCATCACAAGAGAGTGTAGTGTCGGAATCAGACACAGCACAAAACAGAAAACCTATGGGAAAAAATACGCAATCGGGACAAAAAGATCAACAAAACAAAGTGTTTTTTTTAGAGACAAGTCCCGCAGCAAACAATGCACCTTCGAAAAGCACAACAGGAGAATCTTCAAAACAAGGAGGGGAAAAAGAAAAAACAAAAGAAACGGAGGCAGAGCGGGAACTGAGATCAAAGAAAAAGAAGACAACCTAGTCATAAATATATCAACCAAACAACTAACCACGGCTCAAATGATACTATTGAATAAAGGGTTGACTTTCGTTCCAGTATATAAATCAAATGCTCAGGAGACAGAAATATCAAACTTTAAATTTCTCCGTACATTGCGGTTAAAAAATTTCTTCAACAACCTTCCACCTACAGACAAACCTGAAGGTGAGCTTAAAGAGTTCAGAATAAAAAGCACATTTTGTGCTCCAACTTCGCACAAAACAATAGATGCGTATGAAAGAGTCATCAATACAGAATTTTAAAAAATCAACTACTTGGGCAGTACCAAAAGTAACTTTTCAAAAAAAGACTGGCAAACTTTAAAATCTCTAATGGAAATGACAGATCTAACCATACAAAAAGCGGATAAAGGGGGAGCAATAGTGATAATGGACACTGATTTGTACACAGAAAGTGTGCGTACACATCTACAAGATATTAATACGTACCGCAAATTGGATCGAGATCCCACTGAAATGTACTCAACCACACTGGAAATGATCTTGGATAAAGCGTTGGATATGAAGTGGATTACAGTGAAAACTCACCAATTCTTAAATTTCAAGTACTCTCGTAGACCCCAGTTCTACATGCTCCCAAAAATCCAAAAAACACCCAACTAAACCGCCCTTCAGACTGATCGTGTCAGCATGTGGATCACTTTCTGAACCTCTAGGTCAATAACTAGACTGGTTCTGCAACCGTTGGTACAAAAATGGAGTACCTATATAAAAGACACCACCTCATTCTTGAATATGTTGAAAACTATTGAGATCCCAATGAATGAAGAAACATGGCTATGCTCTATTGACGTGACATCTTTGTACCCTTCCATCCCTCACATCGAGGGATTAGAGGCAATGGAATGGTGCCTACTTGAGAATGAGATCACAGGAACAGATAAAGTGTTCATGTTGGAAGTGTTGCATTTCGCACTATTCCATAGTTACCTTCAATGGGAAAACTAGTTTTTTGAGCAGTGCAGTGGTACGTCCATGGGATTTGCGGGGGCACCTGCCTACGCGAATACATTCATGGCTAAATTCGAAAGTGATCACATTATCAACAACCCAAACTGGCTGACTGGCCTTATGATCTTCAAAAGATATATTGATGATATCTTCATAGTTTGGAAAGGAGCAAAAGAAGCATTGGAAGAAAACATTCATGTCCTGAATTCACAACATGAGAGAATCAAGTTCACACATACAATCAATCAACATGAACTATCATTTTTGGATGTCAAAATCACCATTGCAAATGGACAGATACGCACAAAAGTACACGTTAAAGAGACTGACAGAAATAGTGGTTTACATTACAGCCTGGCCCTCGTGAACCTGCTGACCATTCTTTGCAGCGCAGTCACTCCTCAGAAGCGGTTGCTCGCTGTAGCGCATTTTAGGTGCTAGCGCGAAGAAAAATTGATATTGCTATTTTAAATCATTTTAAATCTTTTTAAATCATTTCAGCACTGTGTGGTTACTAATTACCTCAATTGTTGTTCTTTCTGTTGTCCGCCCCGTTCCATCGCGGCTGGTGCCGTTTGAGTGGAGGGTGAGACGTGCCGCCATCTTTGGTGTAGCCGGACCACACTTAGCGGTCTAGCTATCACGGGAGGCAGGCCATAAAACACTTCCTGTCCCAGGGCCTTTCGAGAACGCTCGGCTGGTGGCAGCAGCCTGGCCCTCGTGAACCCGCTGACCATTCTTTGCAGCGCAGTCACTCCTCAGAAGCGGTTGCTCGCTGTAGCGCATTTTAGGTGCTAGCGCGAAGAAAAATTGATATTGCTTTTTTAAATCATTTTAAATCTTTTTAAATCATTTCAGCACTGTGTGGTTACTAATTACCTCAATTGTTGTTCTTTCTGTTGTCCGCCCCGTTCCATCGCGGCTGGTGCCGTTTGAGTGGAGGGTGAGACGTGCCGCCATCTTTGGTGTAGCCGGACCACACTTAGCGGTCTAGCTATCACGGGAGGCAGGCCATATAAACAATGTGTATCCAGGAGCGCAGCAGACGAGCGCAGCGGGCGCGACGAATGCGCGCCGAAGTCGCGCATAAGTCAAGCCCGTCTGCGCCCGTCCGCGGCAGACCGGGGCTCGGGGCCAGACCCCCTGGTCAAAAACATATTTACTCCTCCGCTTCGCTGCTGTCATTAAGACCCTCTGACAGCGCTACCATCTCCCCGCCCGCTCACATCTTAAAGCGCGCCGCCATGTATGGTATTCTAAAACCTGACTTCATGCTCACTAAAGCCTGTAAGCCCTCGCCACGCCCTACTCCCTTATCCCCACATGCGCCTCAGACAACTTTAAAATGTTTATACTTAAACACTAGGTCCATGGTAAAACACCACTTGGACATCTTCCTTCTGCTTCAAGCCGATCTACCAGATCTTCTATGCCTATCTGAGACTTGGCTTAATGATGCATCCCTACCTGACATCTTGGCGGCAGTTCCCGCTGAGTACTATATACTGCATGTCGATAGGCCAGCTGGTAAGAGGGGCGGAGGGGTCGCTGCGATTATTCGCAAAAACCTTAAAGTCTCTCTTTTACCATCTTTTGATCTGACAGGATCAGATAATGTAATCTTTAAAATGGATGTGGACACTAGATCTCTTCTCGTGATCCTCATCTATCGCCCCCCTCAAAATATGCCTACCTTCGCTGCATCCCTATCGGAACAACTTGCCCCCCTTATTATTTCCCATGACAAAATTCTACTGCTGGGTGATTTTAATCTTTGGCTGGATTCGGTGGAGTCTGACTCTCAGGCAGCCTCACTGAAGGACACTCTCACTGATCTTAATCTCATCCAACACATTCACCTTCCCACACACGAGAAAGGTCATAGCCTTGACCAAATTTGGTCTCAAAACATCTCTTTGGCAGTTAACTCCATCCTGCCTTGCATTTGGTCGGACCATTCTCTGATCAATTTCACCATAACCATTGCAAAAAATAGCAAACCTCTGCCTCAACAAGGCGGGAAGGCAAGAATGTGGAAGAAGGTCGACATTCCGGCCTTTCTCCAATTACTAACTTCTACTTGCCCTTCATTCGATCTGGACATAGAGAAATCAGAAGAGGTTTTCTCCGAATGGCTACTTCTGGCAGCTGAAGTTCATGCCCCCTGTGTTAACTTTTCCCGCTCTCGCCCCAATGATGCTCACAGGTGGTTTACACCTCACCTAAAAGCCCTTAAACTTAAAGTCCGTCAAATGGAGCGCAAATGGCGCATAGCCTACTTAGAACATGACGGAGCCAACTTTCGCAAAGCCCGCAGGGAATACCAAAATCTCATCCTCAAATGCAAAACGGACTACTTTTCAGATAAAATTCTCAAGGCCCAAAATAAGTCAAAAGAGTTGTTCAATATAGTGGAAAATCTCAGCTCTAGCGACAGAACTTCTCTTCCTATGGTTCCTACCCAAGAACTCTGCAACACACTTAACTCTTTTTTCTTTGATAAAATTTGCATGATCAAGCAAAGTATTCCTACTACTCAGCCCCCTCTTTTGTTTGCTGACACTTGGTTCAACCCTACCACTTTAGACTCCTACCCCCTCATAGACAATATCAAGTTACTCAAATTATTAACCAAAGTTAAAACTGGCTCCCCTGATGACATTTGCCCCCCTCACATCTTGAAAGAAGTGGGCACCAATCTCCCTGAGTGCTTACTTTCTTTATTGAATGGGTCACTTGTACAGGGCAAAGTTCCATGCAACATGAAAAAAGCTCTTCTCGTTCCCCTCATAAAAAAGGCAGGAGCCAACCCGCTAGATCCCATCAACTATAGACCCATATCGTTGTTGCCATACTGTGCCAAACTGCTGGAGTCACACGTGTGCGAGACTATCTCCAGCTTCTTGGAAAAATCTGAGTATTTGGCACCGAATCAAGCAGGGTTCCGTCCTTGCCACTCCACCGAGGCGGTCATCCTCTCGGTGTTAAATACATTGAGGCGGAATGCAGATGCAGGAATCCATCAGGCGCTTGTGTTACTGGACCTCTCTGCTGCGTTCGACACGGCCGACCACACCATCTTGGTCGACCGTGTCGAGCAGGCAGGTCTCAGGGGCCCCGCATTGAGCTGGATCCGCTCTTTCATCTCGGGCCGCACACAATCGGTCAGACTGGGCTCCTTCTCCGCCCCCACTATACCCACCACCTGCGGGGTACCACAAGGTTCCTCGTTATCTCCCCTTCTTTTTAATGTCTACCTACGCCCTCTCTTGCACTCCCTGCGGAATGTTAATGTAACCATCTTTAACTACGCGGATGATGTGCAGCTCATCTTCCCTCTTAACAACATGGACTCAGTGGACGAATTCCAAAGAACTATGTCCCACATATTGAATTGGATGAGCTGCAATCATCTGAAGCTCAACCCGGGCAAGACCGAGCTGGTCCTGCCCGGACAGAGCTCACTTAGTTGGAATTCCAACTTCTGGCCCACTAACATGGGAGCGCCTCCCACTAAGTCGTCCGTGGTTAAAAGCCTAGGCATCTTCATCAGCGAGGATCTCTCGCTAAAAAGACAGGTTGGAGCGGTGGTATCCTCCAGCATCTTTCAACTGAAGAAAATAAGGAAAATTGCTTGTTTCTTCTCTTCAGCAGCCCTTACACAGATCGTCCTCTCCTTGGTTCTGTCCAGGCTGGATTTCTCTAACAGCCTTTACCTCGGCCTCCAAATTGGTGAGCTTAAACGCCTCCAGCTTGTTCAGAACCAAGCCGCCAGGCTCCTTCTGAATATTTCCAGGAGACAATCCATCAGACCTGGCCTCAAGCAGCTACATTGGTTGCCAGTTGAGCAACGTGTGGCCTTCAAAGCTGGGTGTGTTCTGTTCCGGTCTCTGAACGACTCTGGCCCTTCATTTATCAGAGATCTATTCAAAAAATACTGCCCCTCCCGTCACCTCCGATCCACCTATAAATCACTTCTGATTGTACCTCCATTCAAAAGGAAACGCCTCGGAGGCAGCTGCTTCGACCACCAAGCTGCGGTTCTTTGGAATTCTCTTCCTCTCCATATAAAGCAGAATGATAACATCCTCAGCTTTAGACAATCCTTGAAAACCTGGCTGTTTTCCCAAGCTTACTACTGATAGCACCGCTTTATTCTTTGACTGCCTTGCCTGGTTCCTCCTACAGCGCCATGAAGCCTCCGGGCGTACGAGCGCTTAGCAAATCCCAACTAACATTAACATTAACATTAACATCATCACTCCCTTAAAAAAAATACACCGTTATCCCAATTCATTCGTCAAAAAAGAATCACATCTGACCCAAATGATCTCTCAACTACCATCAATAATCAGGTCCAAAAATATTTGAAACGTGGTTATCCAAAGACTCTACTCCAGGATACCAAGACCAAAGTCATGACAATGAGCAGAGATTCACTTCTGAAGAATAAAGAAAAGACTAAGACTAAACTTACAGTTTGTGTGCTGAAACACTCCACACAGTCCACCCAGATCACAAAAATTATGCGAAAACATTTGCCACTTATAACACAAGAACCTGAATTTCAACCACTTGTAGCAAACCATATAACATTTGCATACAACAGATCAAAAAATCTAAAAGAACTGTTAAAACGGCGAAATATGGAGACAGGAGAAAATGTGAAAATTGCACGCACTGCAATAATGTTATGGTGGGTCAAACTTTTACACATCCGATGACAGGCAATAAGATTCCTTTATTCCATTCGAGTACCTGTGACACAAAAGGAGTGATTTATGGCATAAAATGTCCCTGCGGGAAAGTTTATGTAGGGCAAACAGAGCGAAAAATAAAAATAAGAATCACGGAGCACAAAAGCAACATCCGCCAAAAGAACTTGAAGTCAACAGTGGCGACACACTGGATGGAAGCTGGTCATAACATTTCACAACTTCGTTTCACAATTCTAGAAGTGCTTAAGCCACAACCAGACTCAGACACACACAAACAAAGACTAAGGACTGAGTACTTTTGGATTCGGAAACTGGATAGCTTACAACCACAAGGACTTAATGACAGGATTGAATTATCCTGCTTTCTATAAACATTGTTAGGAAAGTATTTACTGTACCCCTGCTGTCAACAGCTTCCCATCCCAAAATGGCCGACACAAGTGCGATCATGAAAACCTTATAAAGTTTTGTAGCCTAGGTTCAAGTCTTAAACTGCTTCATTAATTGTTAATTTTTTATTTTCTTATTTTTTGTTTACTGTTATATCTCCACATATTAATTCAGCAAAGCATCATGTTGAAAAAACTTTTTTAACCATAATACGAGTACGTATTTCCCCTATAATCAATCAGGAATACGATATACATTTTTGTATGTTACACCACTTCACAACTCAGATATATAAACTATTCATATAATGCTTAAATGTTGAATCATTCAGCGTAATCACAATCACGTGATCGCGCCGGTAACCAATTGAAGCGTTAAAGAGAAAGCTAGCAGCGCTCCAGGCTGTCAGCGGTATTCCGATTGGCTGGAAAACGAGGCGCAAATTGGTTCTGCATTTTTCTGTGAGTACGAACGTTGAAATGGTTAGCGTTTCAAGGGCGCATGAAATATTGTGTATGCTTGTAATGGATTTTACGGCACTCGTAGATCGACACATTGCAGAATGTATTTAATGATAAAACGTATAAAAATGTCTCTTTTGTCGGCTGAAAAATCGGACATTTAAACACGGGTCGCACATGATACTTGGACCCTTATGTAGGAGATAGAACTTTGTTTATTTATTTATTTTGCTGTTTTTATAGAGCGCATCAATCATCCCGAGGGATATCACGCGCTAAGAGCCAGAGAAGCTACTGAGGTGAAATGCTGGAACTAATGGCTTGGTGAAGAGATACGTTTTGAGATTCCTTCTGAACTGAAGATAGTTGGAGGTGTGTCTTAGGTTGGGGGGGAGGTCGTTCCATCTCTTGGCTGCTAGGTGGGAAAAGGAACGTCCACCTGTTCTGACCTTATGAATGCGTTTAGGCTTTGCTAATGCAGATTGGCAAGATCGCAAATTTCTGTTAGGTCTGTAGAATTCGATCCTTCCTTGAAGTATCGAAGGGCCTGTTCCATGTAGAGTCTTGTGGGCATGGCTGAGTAATTTGAAGGCAGCCCTCTGACGCATTGGGAGCCAGTGAAGTTTATTTAGGCACTCTGATGCTGAGTCACGCTTACTTTTGTTGAGGATGAGTTTGGCCGCCTGGTTTTGCACAATCTGTAGACGTGAGAATAGGTGGTCGTTCATCCCATTGAAAAGTGCATTGCCATAATCCAGGCGGCTGACCAGGAGGGCCTGGGTGACGGACCGTCTGCAGTCAAAGGGTAACCAGGGGAATATTTTTGCAAGGAGTTTAAGTATGGCGAAACTTTTTCCGCAGAGTAATCTGACATGATCTTTCATGGAAAGTGCATTGTCCATGATGATTCCCAGGTTCCTGGCGTGTTGACTGGGAGAGGGGGCCGTTCCCAGTGAGGGAGGCCACCATGTGGCATCCCACACATGTTTTGCTCCCCCAAACAGTAGGATCTCTGATTTCCCGGCATTCAGCTTCAAGGAATGCTTGTGCATCCAATGGGCCATTTCTCCCAGACAGTTGTGTAGTTTGGTTTTAATGACCTCAGGGCCTTCATCCATAGTCACCACCAGCTGTGTGTCGTCTGCGTATGAGCAGACTCCAATGCCCCACTTCCTCCCAATGTCGGCTAAGGATGAAACATAGACATTGAAGAGGGTGGGGCTCAAGGAGGCGCCCTGTGGCACCCCGCAGCTGATGGTGCTTGGTTTGGAGTGAAACTGTCCCATATGTACAGCTTGGGTACGGTTGGATAAGAAGGAGTGGAGCCAGCCCAAAGCTTTAGATTGTACTCCCTTACTTCGAAGTATGTGAAGCAGGCGTTCGTGGGAGACCGTATCAAACGCCGCTGACAGGTCGAGCAATATCAGTGCCACCGCCCACCCTGGTCGGTGGTGGATCTGATACTGTCCGACACTGCCAGCAACGTTGCTTCGGTGCTGTTGTTGGCTCTAAACCCGGTTTGAGACGGGTCTAGGAGGGAGTTGGTCTCCAGGTATCTGGTCAGCTGTATGTTGACCAGTTTCTCCGGGGCTTTTGAAAGAAAAGGAAGCTGTGATATTGGTCTATAGTTCTCGGGGTTTAGGATGTCGGTTCCTGCTTTCTTTAGTAAGGGGGTGACAGAGGCGTGCTTCCAGGCATGTGGGAAGGTGGCTGTGGTTAGTGATTTATTGAACAGTTGAGTGATGAGGGGACAAAGCGTGGATGCAGTTTTTGAAAACACAAAATGGGGGCAGGGATCTGAGGGGGATCCAGATTTAATTGTGTTCAGCACTGCAAGGACCTCCTCGGTTGAAAATGGCTCGAAGCTGGTGAGATGGGGCCCGGTGTCTAGGTCTAAGGAGTCTAGGGAGTCTATGCAGGATTCTGACGGAGGGACATTTATGGAGGAAGAGTCGAGCGAATTAATGTTTTGGGGGATAAAAGAGGAGTAGATCTTTTTGATTTTATCCAAAAAGAATGTACTAATACGTTCACAAGCCTCTGTTGAGGGGGTGAGAGTTTGTGACGTAATGGGGGTTTACCGAGTTCTTTGACTATTTTGAATAACTCTTTTGTTGAGTTACAGTTGTCTTGGATGCGTTGTGTGAAGTAATCCTTCTTTGCTTGTTTTATGGCAAGGATGTATTGTTTCCGAGCGTTGACGTAATTTAATCTAGCTTCACTATCTTTGGACTTTCTCCATAGATGTTCCTTTATTTGGCAGGTTTTTTTTAGGCTTTTTAGGTTGGGAGTGTACCATTTCTCAGATATGGTTTTGGTTCTAGCTATTCTTAGCGGGGCTAATGCATTAAGTGTTTTCAGTTTGCCCTCCTCGAGTAGAGCGGCATTCAGGCAAATAGAAGAGTCCTCCGGAAATATGACCTTGTCTTTAGGGAAGTTGGAGTCAAAATTAGTTTTGTTAATCAACTTCGTTAAACAATTTCGTTTGTTGAATTGTGTTCATTTGTTGAATTTCGAGTCTAGATGCTTATAAAAGATCCTTTTTAGGTTGAGCGTAGCGAAGGACCTATTGTCGGCGTGTTCAGAGGAATCTGAGACAGCGTTCGGGCACGCGCTTCTGCTATCTCAGATTCCTCCTCGAGGGTGCGCACGGCGCCGTGCACATCCCCTGCCTCGCATTCGCATCCTCTCTCCATCACACACAGTCACGCATGCGCACACACATTCCCACTCGCACACACTCCCCCCCTTCTCCCCCAGGCATACACACACACACACAGGCAGGCAGGCACGCACACACACACACACACACACACGCACACACACCCCTCCCCCACCACTCACGGGGCTCACGCGCACACACACGCGCGCACACACACAGACCCACATATCCCCCCCTCCACTCACCGTGCTCTTTTGTCGCGTCGCCTCGCTGAGCTCCTTTTCTCCACACGCGGGGCACTTCTCTGGATCTTCACGCTATTGCGGGGCTCTCCCTCCATGATGGGAGCCCCGCATCAACGAGCAACACCGGCCTCTTCCTGCCGCGTCACAGGCCCCACCCATGTCACGAGCAAGGATGCCTGACTTCCTGGTTTCGCCCCCGCCGGCAACACGTGCAGCAACCTAGACCGGTAACTTGTTTATTAATTATAATCATTTGTGTTGAAGGCTTAAAGGTCAGGCTGACCGAAAATTGGCTAGTGTGACCGGATGTACTGATGATTGTGTAGCTTAATTGCTGTAAAACATCGCGATATTGGTTTATGACGGGAGTATAACTCCAGAAGTGTAGAGAATGTGATCACTACACTGCGCTCACACGTAGCCGTGTAGTTTCTTTCACGCCCATCGTGACGTCAGAGCTATGAAGATGTCGGCATCATATTATCGCGCTATCACAGCTGTTCTGATAACCAGATCACTTATTTTAAATGTGAGATTCGAGGGTCCCCATAAATCGGTTTCAACGATAGAACGTATGTACGTCAGGCAGCGACCCCTGCTGGCCAAGGCGTACCTTTGAGGTAAAAAAACATCCTTGTTATTTCATAGTGCTTAGATGAGCAGATGCGTTTTCTTTTGTAGCGGCCATTGTGAACCGAACCTCTTCTGGGCACAAGGGCGCTCAGGGACTGGATTTGTGCCCCTGAAATGTGAAGGATTGGGAGCACTGGGGCAGGAAGCCCTGCCCGCTGCCTCCACCCCCCACCCACCCCCGAGCCTGTCACAATAATTACAGTTGAGTGTAGGCAGATGCACAGCCTGGTTGCTTAGGTTCTTATGTCTTTGGTTAATTAAGATCAATTTAATTTAGTTGTGCTCAATAAGGAGACGTCGAGGGCCCACGACGTTTAAATAACAACTTTGTCAGTGAAACCAGAGAAACTCTGGTGTCATCCCTTATCGGCACACACTTTTTCGTGTTTCCTTGTGTGAAGAAAACACTTTCAAACCATTTTCATAGTATCTTCTTTTTATTTCATGATTTTCATTGTTGTTTATCAGATTTCATCGTGTTTAATCATTCATACATCAGGCGATATCAAAAAGCATATCCAATGCATTTCGGGCATTCAAGTGGCATGCCCTTCATCAGGGATTGACACTACAAAAAGATAATATAAACGGACATTAGGATCAAACGGATCTACATGGTATTTACATCAATATCATGGTAAACAATATCACATAAATGGTTCTATCAAGATTGTCGGCTCATAATCACAAGTGTATCATGCATATTGGGGTGAAATGGTGATGTGGGGAAATAGGTCAAGGATTGTGATTAAAGTGCAAAGAAAAAGTGAGCTGAAAAAGATATGTCGTTCACTTACAAGCCTGGTGAACGTTGTCACGGTAATCTGAAACGGGGGAAGAAAATATTGAACGCTCATCAAAAATGAGGTCAGTATCATAATGGCTCACAAAAAAGTAGCGCTGTTTTCGGTGCTGGGGATCAGTATGGAAACTAACCTGAAGTTAAAGCGACTCGCGTCTTGTCCGGGGCTTGTGTTTCAGACTCGCCGGTGAAACTGAGCAGTTTCCGGCGTTCTTAAGTTCAAAACAAGTTCCCACGGTCATGTGATCGATCACGTGATTAGATACTGAAAAAAGACTGTCGTGGTGGTGGTCATTACCTATGCGTGAAAAAATGTACGTGGTACAGTAAATCAAAAAAAGGCTGTTTAGGTATATGTGTACAAATAAAACGGATGGGTTAAGAAGAAAGTGAACGGAATGCGGATTTCCCGTTTAAAATTATGTGTGTGTAAAAAATGAGGCTCTACAGGATCGAACCGTCATGGGAGAAAAGTAATGTTGTGTGAGTGAACTGAGCTATCACGATCTTAATAACATTAAGGGGCTGTTGGGCTGGTAAAGATCAACAGTATAGTACTGGGAACATGCACATTCACAACATGGTCAATTAGCAGAGCAAATCTGTTAAAGATAACAAGAAAATTCAATTCTTTCATTTAAACCAGTGGGTTTCTGGGTAGATAATTTATGAATCCAGTAGTTTTCTCGTCTTAACAGTAATTTGTTGTTGTTGACTCCTTCATATTTAGGAACAGTCTCTAGAACAATAAACTTCACTTGGGACACGTTGTGTTGAAGTTCTGTAAAGTGCGCCGAAAGTGCTGACTTCGTGTTCTTTAATCTTATATTGGATTTGTGTTCATTGAGGCGTACCTTGATGCGTCTCTCTGTTTTCCCCACATAGGTCTTGCCGCACGGGCATTTGATCCCGTATATTAGATTGCTGGAGTCACAGGTGGCATTGACTCTTAGTTTTATCGGGTAACCCTTTGTAGGGTGATTGAAAGTGTGTCCTTTAATGATACAGTTACAATTACCACAATTTATACAAGGTTTTGTTCCGAGATATGTAATGGGATCATTGGATTTGCTTTGCAAAATTTCACCTAGATTCTTAGCTCTGGTGTAGGCGAATACCGGAGGTTGGCTGAAAGATTTATTGAAGTCTGGTTCAAGGTTAAGGATAGTCCAGTGTTTCATTATGATTTGTTTGAACTTTCTGCTGTTGGTTGAAAATTTAGAAACCACTACTGTTTGGTTTTGTTCAGATTTCACGGTTGGTGTCAAAAGTTTAGTTCTGTCAAGTTTTTCCATCTTCTTTTTGGTTTCTTCCACTAGAATGTAAAAGCATATTATTTCGATCCGTGGGTACTGACCTCTTTGTCAAACCCACGGATCGAAATAATATGCTTTTACATTCTAGTTTCCACGAACCCAACCTGATTAGAAACCTACCATACTCACAAATGGCAAGGGTCAAAAGAATTGTTTCGGAGCAGACTATTCTCAATTTAAGACTAACAGAGATGTCAAACAAATTTTTGCAAAGAGGTTACCCCAGGAGTCTAGTGGAAGAAACCAAAAAGAAGATGGAAAAACTTGACAGAACTAAACTTTTGACACCAACCGTGAAATCTGAACAAAACCAAACAGTAGTGGTTTCTAAATTTTCAACCAACAGCAGAAAGTTCAAACAAATCATAATGAAACACTGGACTATCCTTAACCTTGAACCAGACTTCAATAAATCTTTCAGCCAACCTCCGGTATTCGTCTACACCAGAGCTAAGAATCTAGGTGAAATTTTGCAAAGCAAATCCAATGATCCCATTACATATCTCGGAACAAAACCTTGTCTAAATTGTGGTAATTGTAACTGTATCATTAAAGGACACACTTTCAATCACCCTACAAAGGGTTACCCGATAAAACTAAGAGTCAATGCCACCTGTGACTCCAGCAATCTAATATACGGGATCAAATGCCCGTGCGGCAAGACCTATGTGGGGAAAACAGAGAGACGCATCAAGGTACGCCTCAATGAACACAAATCCAATATAAGATTAAAGAACACGAAGTCAGCACTTTCGGCGCACTTTACAGAACTTCAACACAACGTGTCCCAAGTGAAGTTTATTGTTCTAGAGACTGTTCCTAAATATGAAGGAGTCAACAACAACAAATTACTGTTAAGACGAGAAAACTACTGGATTCATAAATTATCTACCCAGAAACCCACTGGTTTAAATGAAAGAATTGAATTTTCTTGTTATCTTTAACAGATTTGCTCTGCTAATTGACCATGTTGTGAATGTGCATGTTCCCAGTACTATACTGTTGATCTTTACCAGCCCAACAGCCCCTTAATGTTATTAAGATCGTGATAGCTCAGTTCACTCACACAACATTACTTTTCTCCCATGACGGTTCGATCCTGTAGAGCCTCATTTTTTACACACACATAATTTTAAACGGGAAATCCGCATTCGTTCACTTTCTTCTTAACCCATCCGTTTTATTTGTACACATATACCTAAACAGCCTTTTTTTGATTTACTGTACCACGTACATTTTTTCACGCATAGGTAATGACCACCACCACGACAGTCTTTTTTCAGTATCTAATCACGTGATCGATCACATGACCGTGGGAACTTGTTTTGAACTTAAGAACGCCGGAAACTGCTCAGTTTCACCGGCGAGTCTGAAACACAAGCCCCGGACAAGACGCGAGTCGCTTTAACTTCAGGTTAGTTTCCATACTGATCCCCAGCACCGAAAACAGCGCTACTTTTTTGTGAACCATTATGATACTGACCTCATTTTTGATGAGCGTTCAATATTTTCTTCCCCCGTTTCAGATTACCGTGACAACGTTCACCAGGCTTGTAAGTGAACGACATATCTTTTTCAGCTCACTTTTTCTTTGCACTTTAATGACAATCCTTGACCTATTTCCCCACATCACCATTTCACCCCAATATGCATGATACACTTGTGATTATGAGCCGACAATCTTGATAGAACCATTTATGTGATATTGTTTACTATGATATTGATGTAAATACCATGTAGATCCGTTTGATCCTAATGTCCGTTTATATTATCTTTTTGTAGTGTCAATCCCTGATGAAGGGCATGCCACTTGAATGCCCGAAATGCATTGGATATGCTTTTTGATATCGCCTGATGTATGAATGATTAAACACGATGAAATCTGATAAACAACAATGAAAATCATGAAATAAAAAGAAGATACTATGAAAATGGTTTGAAAGTGTTTTCTTCACACAAGGAAACACGAAAAAGTGTGTGCCGATAAGGGATGACACCAGAGTTTCTCTGGTTTCACTGACAAAGTTAACAATAATTACAGTGCCAATTTTAATGGTATCCAGCAATATTACCTCCTCATGTTGCCCACCAATGCTAACTGCTCATTCTACCTCAATTGACAGCGCCTCACACTGCCCACAAGTGGCCTCTTGTGACTTTGCCCTACCGTACCAGCTACTCACATTGCCAGGAACTGTTCATATATCCCATTAACACCAGCCCCTTGTACGTTTCTCCAGTTCCTGCTCACCAGTGCCAGCCCCACACTCTGCTGCAATATGACAGCTTCTCACGCTTGTCTGCACTGCCCCCCTCCCCCCAGTCCTCTCATAACTTGCTCTGCCATCGAAATAGAATGTGCCTCGAAGCCTGCTGTACCGTAGACTGCCTGCCTCGCACCCTACTACACACCATTGCGATCACCGCATACTGTTAACCACCCACACACTTACCGCTCAGTGGGTTTCCCAAAGCTTGTTTGTTGTTAAAGCGCCCCCATGTCGCCCTTTAATTTTAATGCCGGCTGCGCTTTTCTTTATAGCGGCTTGCCGCATTTACTTTAACACAGCATTGTTTTTTGCTAAAGAGCCCCCACTGTTGCAAAGGCGTCCACACCCCTTTCTGTATGCGACGCTTGTTTTTTTTTTGTAGCATATGGAAGGGCGAGATTTTGATCGATATCTTATCACTATTGATCTAAAACCCCGATCTGGTCGACTGAACCTTTATTGCCTGTCATTGAGGGAAGAAAGTGCATCTCTTAC
This sequence comes from Lissotriton vulgaris, assembly GCF_964263255.1. NCBI lineage: Eukaryota > Metazoa > Chordata > Amphibia > Caudata > Salamandridae > Lissotriton > Lissotriton vulgaris. Next base: position 327,478,908 of record NC_141693.1, read on the forward strand.
CAAGTTAGTTCACCCAATAAAGGACTCCGCTTCAAAGGATCACAAACAACTTCTAGCTTTCAAAGATTTATTATAAAGTCAAGATAAGTTGCAGGTACAAGCATCTCAAAATGAGATTCACAAGATACACGGGCCCAACTACATACATGTGCTCTCTGAAAGCCCTCAGACGAGCAACGGAAACTACAAGCACCAGTTCTAAAAATAGTAGGGCTATTAGCATAGACACATATTGAGATCTCTCAGTCATTGACAGCCGGAGGGAAAATACAGGTTAGGCTGTCCCTACCCTGATCTAGATGGTATCCCTACTTAACCAGATCCCTACCTAACAAAAGGTGTCAGCCGTGAATGACCCCCAAGGGAAGTCACCCACTCTCAGTCTCTTGGTGAAAACCTATAGTTCTCCAATCATGACCCCTCTCTGCCTACCCATCCGCTCTCTTAAGGGTCCTCAGGCTTCTGCCCTAACTCCACCCAGGGGTGCTGTCCCTAATACAAAAACACAACAACATTTAGGACGCCCCTCGTGAGACGCCCCTCACGTGGTGTAGCTTCTGGCTTTTTCCATGATGAGGCCTTGTGGTTAAAGTCGACCTTGCTTCTCAGACTCTTCTCCGGCCCGCTGATACCCCTTAAACATTCCGGAACCCTCCTCCATGTCTGGTCCGTCTCTTGAACAAACTTCTATTCATATTTATTTATAATTGAATACCCCCTTTTCTCTTACAGACAGACATTTGCAGCCAAATCCCAATTCTCATAGTCTTCCAACCGCGTTGCAACATTCCCCGGCCCAGACTAATATGTGTAAATCAACGTTAAAGCCTTCCAGCCCTACAACATTTTTATAGTATTCAACTTCTTCTTTAATTATTAGCATGTTAATACTCTTATTCTATTTATTCGCTAAACACATCTATAAATCACGGCCTACTCATTATTACTAAACATTAGTGCAATCCATGTTGTGAAATTGAACCACCTTCCCCCTCCCTTCTAGCTCTGGCCCTGAGGCCTACCACGTTCAGCGTTTCCGTATGCCATCTTACATTTTAGCAGCTACACAACATGGATTCAGGAATAATCACGTCTAATTAAATCATTTTGCTTCACACATTTCTGTATTAGTTCCACTTCTATTTAAATCTCTATATTAACTACATGTTTCAGAATATAACTGTAGGTACTATCAGCACTCATGGCATTTCTCTTCATGACTTGTGCTTACTACGTGTAAGTGTGACGCACTTCTACATTTAGGTCAGTTTGCGCTCTCCCAGTTCCCCCCTTTGATGACCTCTCGGGGTCATCATTAACATTTAAACTGCAGTGATTGCTAGCATAACTCGTTTCTGTGTTTCCAGAGCCCTCAGGCTCCGGTACTGACTATCTTGTATGGCAGCCAATCTCTGCAGCTGTTTTCTCTGAGCCCTCTCTGACCTTCTTGCTCTGTACCATTTGAATACCCTCACCAATCCCCACAACACGATCCCACAGATCAATATTATGATGATAGGTTTTAGTATTTTCCACACAAAGCTTTTGCCTAAGGTGGTGAGCCAACCTCCAGCTTCACTTATTCCATGGCCCACCTTTTCCCAGACATTTTCTCTGCTCAGGTCTTCGATCTCTTTGTGAATATCAGTTATGTTCCTAATAACTTTCTCAAGGGGCTTCGAATTGTCTGGAATGTAAGTACAACATTCCTGGACCTTCAAAGCCTTACAGACTCCGCCCTCTTTTGCTAATAGGACGTCTAATGCAAGACGGTTCTGGAGAACCATAGCCCTTATCGATTGCATCTCTCCTTCTACCAGCATTAAGGACTGAGCAGTGCTGGCAGACAACCTGTCTACGACTGTTGCCAGTCGTCTAATTTTAACATCATTAAGGATTAATCCCAAAAGAGGGAACACAGCTCCAAAGACATCTCCAACCATTTCTACACCTCCTACATCTCTCCTTCCCCTCGATGATGTCTTGCCCTCGACGATCTCTAAGTCTTGGGCATGATATATTTTAGGGAAGATAATTGCCAAGTAACATGATCCATACCAGTTGTCAGGTAGTCTTACGTAGGCATTTCTCCCACATACAAAATATACATTTGGAATCGCTTGCATTCCCTTCAGGAAGTCCTTAGTATAGTACTCTAAATTGAAAGCATGTTCACAGCTAACTTCCCCCACGTATACATTTTCATAATACGTTTTGGCTCTATGAAGACATAACTTTCCTCTCTGCGTTCTATCTAAAGCTATTGGACCACTACTACCCTTTCTCTTGTGTGCCTTTTCTTCCTCTGTCCAATCTGTTTTCCATTGTCCTGACTTTTTCAAAATCTTTTGTCTCCTATTTCGATCATCCACCTGCCCTATGAACTTTTTCTCGACTTCTGACACCTTGCATGTCAAGTTATTTCTACGGGCATGTGAAGTATCTAAGGTAATCCAAGGAATGAAAAACTTTGCCAACCTGTCTTCACTCTTCCAGTAGTCCCATTTATTCATTTGTTTATAATTTGGGACTTCTGGTAACACTGCATCGTAATTGGAGAAATAGTATTCAAAACTATCTCTCCCATAAAATATACTAAGCAATAAGCTACATGTAATGCCATATGTCAGCGGGAGGTGATGATATCGAATGCCTTCATCTACAGACGCCGGCAACTGCATGCAGACGTAACAGTCCTTGACCTCCATGGCATCCACGTATTCATATAATAGTTTAGCATAAGCATTTGACCTAAAGTCACCTTGGGACTCATCTACGTGTAACCTGCGGGCTTCTGCAGCTAATAACGCTTTTTCTTGTGTGTTTTCCCCTTTCTCACCAGCAACGGTGGGTGTAAGCGCCTCTACAGATTTCACATCAGTTACCTTTGCCTCTTCCTCACGTCCCTTTACATAAGAGACTGTTACTACTAAAGCTATTAGTATTATCACTCCTACTATTAGTGTACCTATTATACATTTCGCTCTGCGGTTCTGGGTGCCGGCCTCCATTTCGTCAGACTGTATGGCTCTCTTGTATCTTGGCACAAAGTTCTTTTCCTTTCGTTCCTTTACAGTCTCTCTTACTCCTTTTGTCCTTAGAACCACACAACTGGAAGCTGACAACCTTCTTCGCAAAAGTTCTTTATAGTTCAATACAGACAACCCTAGCCCTTCTCCAGTAACTCAAGGGAAGGTCCCTAAGATTCTCTGCTTCCTGGGCGCTAGGTAATCTTCTTTTCTTCTCGCTTATTTACAAAGTCTTTTAAGCATCTACTATCAGGCGGTCGCCTGCAGCTTCGACAGCAAAGTTCAATATTTCCATGCGAAGATTGTGCTCTTCTTGGGCTGATATCTTTGTACCAAAATCAGGGAATTGCAATTCTGTGAGAAACATGTGCTTTAACTTGCTGAGGCGGGGAGGTCCGGGAACCATGAATGTCAGTGACCCTTCTTGTTCGACTCCGGGTACTAACAGTCGTATTTCCACTGTTATGATGGGCTCAGAACTGGACACCACCACCGCTCGGATCCTCCCTGTCACTGGTTTCGAAGCCATCTGTCGCCAGATATGTCCACTCAGGGGTGGAGTATCTTCTGCTAGGTACACGCACTCTTCTTGACCTCCTCAAGACCGGTGCTTCAGCGCCCTGAGCACCTTCTTCCGGGTCTGAATCTTCTGATATCAGAGGAAGGGTTCTCTCTGGAGTTGACCTCAAACTAGAGCTTCTTCTCTGCGGCCAATCCGCTTCTCCACGTACCCTTCTACTCCTTCTCCTTCTCGTCTGTTCACGCTCTCTGTCAGACCTGTCAGTGTCTGACTCGTACTCCCAGCTACTTTCTCCTTCAGTAGCGTCGTCTGTTTCGCTGCTGTACTGACCGTCCTCAGCTTGGTCAGACTCGTTCCTTGCTTCCGCTGGCACCTCTACAGCTTGGCTAGCCCCCTCTATGGCTTCTCGGTCCGCAGCTGGACGTCTATCCGAGAGAGGAGCTGTGTCTTCCAGAGGTGCTGGAACTCTCCGCGTGTGCGACGCGTGGATCCAGTTGGGCAGGCCTCCCACCTTCACTGCCGTGTTCGTGATCAGGATGATCTGGAAGGGCCCACGCCAACGAACATCCAAGCAGCTTCTTCTCACGTGTTTTTTCACCAGGACCCAGTCCCCAGGAATCAAGTCATGACACGGGTCCTGGCACGATGGTACCTCGGCAGCCTGCACCTGAAGGGACACAGAATGAATGGCGTCAGACAGCCCCTTACAATAGTCCAGGATCATATCATCTGTGATGCTAATCAGTGCAGCAGTTGGGACAGAAGGTAACCTCATTGCTCTTCCCATCAATACCTCATGAGGAGACAAACCAGTTCTCCTATCCGGGGTACTACGGAGGCTCATAAGGACCAATGGCAACGCATCAGGCCAACTCAAGGATGTTGATGAACACACCTTTGCAATTCTGGCCTTGATGGTGCCATTTATTTGCTCCACAATTCCTGAAGCCTCTGGTCGATAACTGCAATGTAGTTTCTGATCTATGTTCAAAGCTGCACAAATCATTTTCACAAGCGAGCTGTTGAAATGCGTTCCCCTATCTGATTCCAAAGAGGGCGGCACCCCGAAGCGCGGGATAAGCTCCCTAAGCAGTAACTTGGCCACTGTGAGGGTGTCGCACCTACGTGTAGGGTATGCCTCAACCCATCTGGAGAAAACGCAAACAACCACCAGGATATAACGGAGGCGGCTGCACCTTGGCATTTCAATAAAATCTATCTGCATTCGATTGAATGGACCTCCTGACCTCCCAATGTGGCTCAGTGCAACTGGTGTCTTTTTCCCTACATTCAACTGCTGACACGTCACACAACGCTGGCACACTGCTTCGGCTGCTACTCTGAACTTAGGGTTGTACCAGGTCTGTCTAAACACTCTCAGCATAGCATCTCTTCCTAAGTGGACGGGACCATGTATGTGTCTGGCCATTGGGCTCACCATCTCATTGGGCAACACTGCTCTGCCATCTGCTGAAACCCAGAAATGGGCCTCACCCATCACACATCCTGCCTTTTGCCATGTTTCTTTTTCACAATCAGGAGCATTTTCTTGCATGTCTTTTAGTTCGTCCCAAGTATCAACAGTTTCTAATATCATGGCTAATTCGGTCCTTACATTTATTCCACCCACTTCCACCTCTGTGAAAGTGTACCCTGTTTCTGCGCAATACCGCGCGACTTCGTCGGCATATCTATTGCCTTGTGACACGAAGTCCATATTTCTGGTATGTGCGGTGCATTTTACAACTGCGATACCTGCTGGACATTGCAACGCCTCTAACAACAGGCGCACAAACTCTCCATTGCGAATGGGAGAGCCTGAAGAGGTCATGAAACCTCTTTGAGACCACAACTGCCCGTAATCATGAACTACCCCGTAACCATATTGACTGTCAGTGTATATGGTGACTCGGATTTGATTGCTTGCCAGGCAGGCACGTGTCAGGGCAATAATCTCGGCTACCTGAGCGGAGTGTACTCCTTCCAGGCATCCAGCTTCCACTACTCCAGTAATTGTGCAAACAGCGTAAGCTGCTCTCAACTGCCCAACTTCGTCTCTTACACATGAGCCATCGACAAAGAAAATTTCATCTGGGTCTGTCAGTGGCTCATCTACGATGTCGGGTCTTGGTTTGGTGCATAGTTCAGTCACATCGAGGCAGTCATGGTCTGTACATTCATCATCATCCTCAATGTCGTTTGGAAGTGGCATCAAGGTAGCAGGATTTAAAACAGAGCATCTCCTGAGGGTCACGTTCTCTGCAGCAAGAATGACTTGCTCATAGCGCGTGAGCCTGCTGTTCGTCAGATGCTGTGTTTTAGTCCTGGTCATCAACAATTCAACAGAGTGGGGCACATGCACCTCTAACGGGTGCCCCATGACTATATTTTCACACCTCTCAATGCTGACACCTGTTGCGGCAACGGATTTGAGACATCCGGGCAACGCTGCGGCTACTGGGTCTAAAGTAGCCGAGAAATAAGCGACTGGTCTACGGGCATTCCCATGAATTTGGACTAACACAGACAGCGCGCAACCCTCTCTCTCACAACAGTAGAGCAAGAATGGTTTATCGTAATCTGGCATTCCCAGAGCCGGAGCACGACACAAGTCCTCTCTCAGCTGCAGGAACGCCATCAAACAGTCTTTGTCCCATGGTACCGGATCACTCACCTCCTTGTGCGTCAGTTTTTGCAAGGGCTTTGCTTTCAGTGAAAAGTTTGCAATCCACTGTCGGCAATATCCCACCATTCCTAGGAACATCCTGACTTCTCTCTGTGTTTTAGGCGCATTCATCTTCATGATGGCCTCTATCCTGTCTGGTGACACTTTTCGTTTACCTTTCTCAATTCTGTGTCCCAAGTACTGCACCTCTGTCAGGCAGTACTGCAATTTTCCCGGGGACACCTTATGCCCATTCTCAGCTAGGTGATTTAACAAAGCAATAGAGTCTTCCCTGCAAGCTTCCTCTGTTTCTGACGCCACAAGGAGGTCGTCTATGTACTGGACCAGAACTGACCTCTGGGGCAGCACTAGACTTTCAAGATTTTTCTTTAGAAGCTGGTTAAAGATCGATGGGCTCTCTGTATACCCCTGAGGAATACGACACCATGTTAGGACGCGACCTTCCAGCTTAAATGCGAAAAGAAAATGGCTTTCTTCGTCCAGAGGGATCGAGAAGAAAGCCTGACAAAGATCAATTACAGTGAACCATTCTGCTTGGAACGGTATCTGAAACAGTATCACTGATGGATTCGGTACCACTGGACAACACGAAACGACTATGTTATTAATCTTTCTGAGGTCCTGCACTATCCGGAATTTTCCATTTGGTTTCTGCAAACCCATAATCGGGGAGTTACATGGACTACCCACGATTTCCTTCAGTATTCCCTGCTTAATCATGGATTCGATCACGGGTTTGATGCCTGCAATCGTTTCTGGAGTCAATTTATATTGAGGTGTTCTTGGAAACTCAGCATGCGGTTTCACTACAATTTTCACTGGGTCCACCCCTTTCACCAACCCAATCTCTTCCCCAGTGAAATCCCACACTTCTGGAGCAACTGTCTCTCTCAGATCCCAGGGGAGCTCGTCTACTGTCAGAGTGGGATACAATTCCACACATATTCTGGAATTTGCGACCTTAAAGTCAGCATCATCGTCATTAGTCAATACCTCCACGCCCTGTGGTGTGCAGTATATGGTGCAATTTAACTTGCACAAAAGGTCTCTTCCTAGCAGACATACAGGACTAGAATCGCAAACCACAAACTGATGCTCATCACTGTACTTCCCTATTTTCACCTGCACGGGTTCAGTCAGAGGACTGGTCATTCTCCTGTTAGCGACCCCCACCACTTGTATGGTCTCTCCTGACATGGGCAGGCCTGGAACTGCGGCTGACCTGATCGTGGATCGAGTGGCTCCTGTGTCCACTAGAAATGTCGTAGGGAACCCTGCCACTTCGGCCTCAACATAGGGTCCCCTCTGGTCTACCTCCAGAGCTGCCCCGAGGGTGCAGTCATCCCTTTCTACCCTCTGTCCAGTTAGTGGGTCCACATAATAGCATTCCTCTCCCCCGACAAACAGTGGCATCTGTCTATAGGTCTTACCCATAGTCCCTACTCTGGGTGGCTGCGGGAACTGAGCTCGGGGAGGTGGGCCCCCCCCTTTGAGCACCTTTCCCTGGTATTGCGTTACCCCTCTTGTAGGCGCACTCTGGGTCTCTTCCTCTTCTACCTCTTGGTCTCCTATCTCAACATTATAGGGACACTCGCGTTTCCAATGCCCCACCTCGTTACACTGGTGGCACCTAGTTGTTTTCTTTAAGGCAGCTATATCTATTCTGGGTCTAAAGGTGGAGTTCTCCTCATTGCCCTTGTTCTGGCTGTACTGTTTCTTTCCTCCAGTACCTGTTCCTGGTTGCTGTTGCTGCTGTCCCCCCTTCCCTGCTGCCTGCATCTGTACCACCATCAGTTTCTCCTTTAGTTTCTTAGCCTTGGAGTCTATCTCATCACAGCAGTACCTGGCATACCTCAGTATTTCGTCTAGGGGTTTATTTTGCCAACAAATCAAGTGTTGCTGTATCATTAAACTAATATCCGGTCTCAGGCCCAAGACGAACTTGGACACAAATTGCCCTATGTCCTTCGGATCCATGACATCCAGACCGCTATACTGTTTAAACGCCTTCAGCAATCTCTCATAGTATTCGTGAACTGTCTCTTTGGGTTCCTGTCTTGTTCGGTCAATTTTTACCCAATCTATGTCTTGCATTGGCACTTTATCTTTTAGCCAAGTCATTACTCTCTCAAACTTTGCCATCACACTCTCGGACGGCCCATTAGTCTTAGCATCTCTCTCGGGCTCTATGGTGGGCCATTCAGCGCTAACCTTGCATGCGGTCCACAAATCCCCTGGCACTACTATGTCAAACAGCGTGTTCAAATCTATCCATAGGACCTTTGAGATTTTTACGAATCTCTCAACTTGCTTATACCACTCCACTGGGTTTTCCCGCAGTTTGGGGAAAGAGGTGGTAAAAGCAGCTAAATCCCCCCTACTCCAAGGGACGTGGACATAGGTCCCATTTGCGACTTCCCTCAAAGGGTATGTCTCTACTCCCTGTTGTCCTCCTGGTGTCATCCCAAGTGTGCTTCTCCTGACGGTCCCTCTCTTGGACCACCTCTCCTCCCACTTATCTAGGGCCCTCCATGTCCTTATTCCAGTGATCAGTTCCCTTATGTGTGTTTTCAATCCGATGGTTCTCCTCTCATCTAGATCTCGGTCTGAATAATGTAGCCTGTGGTTGCCCTGTAATGCTTTGGTTCTTGACAGGTCCACCATATATTTGCCTGCTAGTTCTACCAATTTCTCATGGATTGCCCTCGCCTTTCGAGTTACGTCTTTTGCCATGAACAGAATTTCATCCTGCTCATACATGTCCATTCTTTCTAAGGGCAGGGTACCGTCTACCATGTCATCCAGATCCGACTTTAAGCTGGAGACATCGAGTCTTTTGGCTTTTATTTCTGCTCGCAATATCTCCTTCGAGGGAGGTTCACAAGTTTCTCTCCCATCCCAACTCCGGGTCCTACGTTTGGGTTCGGGAGAGTTGGGGAGTGCTCTCTCTTGTTCCCATCTCTCCAGGTCCCATGCTCGGCCATCCGATCTTGGAAGGTGATGGAACACGGGCCTGTTACCCCCTATCTTACTTTGTCCATTCTCTCCTCTCTTTTCACAGTAGGCCTCTCTGCTATTCTCCCTTCGGTCGCCACTCTCTCTTGGCCTCGTATCACTCAGTATCTGATACGATCCTTCCTGGTTTCCCATATTCCCTGGGCTGCGCTCATGTCCGTCATCACAGGGACTATGGTGCGGCCTCTCGCAACTCCCACTCTGTTCTCTGTTGCCTGGCACGCAGTGGATACACTTAAAGCTGTCTCTGTACTCCCGAGCCCTTCTGTCTTCATCATTACGTACTGGGCGAGACACCCCCCCATTCTCTGGGCCCCCGCTTTCCAGGTCTGATCTACCTCCACTCCGGGCCCAATGGGTGCCTCTCCTACTGTCCTTCTCCCTCCCGTCCCACTCCGGACTGCTCTCTTCAGCCCCGCAGTGAGTCCGGGCTCTGCTGTCCTGCCTTTCCCTTTCAACTTCCGCAGTCATGATGTTCTTGTGAGCCTCTACTGCCTCATCCCACTTCTTCATGTACTCATTTAATTCCTGAAAGGATTTCCGTCCTGATCCCCTCATATCCTCTGGCCATCTAATGTCCCCCAGATCCCCTGCGGTGTGTACTGGGGTGCTCCACTCTCTTGGTATCGGCAACTGGCTTGGGGAGTTGATCGTATCATTCCTCCTTGCCATCTCTGCTCTTTCTCTGTCCCTCCGTACCCGTTCTTCCCCTCTAGCCCTGTCTGGGTCATATATCGATACTATAGGACCTATGGTAACAGGTACCTGTAGTGCATCGGGTAATGCGTAGGATGTGGCACACTCCGTCTCTGGCGGCCTCTGCACCACAAACCTCCCGACTACCTGTTGCACCTGGCTAGGCTGGGACAGTTCTTTCTTTGCAGCGGGATCCCAATCGGGACTGGGAAGCGGCCCATGCTCTCCTGCATTGCCCCCCCCTTTCTCTCTATTCTCGACATCTCCCCCTGCTCTGTTATACGGAGGTGGCCTGTCTGTCAATAATCTGTTTATCAGGCTGTCCTCTGTCTCGCTCTCGTCATCTTCTTCTAGGGGGCTTTTGTTCCCGGGCATCTCTAACACTGGATATAATTTATTTACTTCCATGTTATGCACCCTCCATCTTTTAGCATCCGCATCCCACTTGGCATCCTGTACTGCCCTTACCGAACGTTTCACTCTTTCTTGCCGTCTGTTCATGTTCTTTTCATGCGCTGCCCTAATCCATGCATTAAGGGCTTCAAACTGGGTTGGTCTAGGCAAGGGTCTCGTAGAGGTCATAATTGCTTTTAATCTGTGTAGCACCTCTAATCTGAACGTCCCGTACTTCGGGAACGTGAGTTCCTCATTTCCGTCTGTAATCTTACTCCACTCTGAGATCCACAGAATCGTGTGCAGCCCAACATTTGACCCCATATAACGAGCCGGTGTACCCTCCGGCGGGGCTTCTTCCCCTTCATACGATCCCCTGCGCTCTCTTTTAAACAGCGCTCTTAACCATTTAAAACACTTCATAATTATGCGCAAAATTTCCAGCTTGAATACTCTGTTTACTTCCTGATGACAATCCACCAATCCTAGCGCGGCTTTGCTAGCTGGCCTATCGCAGCGCGGTCTTTCACCGGCCGGCCAATCCCAGCGCGGCTTTGCTAGCTGGCCTATCGCAGCGCGGTCTTTCACCGGCCGGCCAATCCCAGCGCGGCACTTTCTGACGTCACTAGTCTCCGCTTCGCAGCAGCACCCCTCCTTTCTCAGCTCTCCTCGCGGTCATGCATGCGTCCCATTCATACTCTGAAAAATGACTACTTCCGACCAAGCGGTCACTTCCCTCGACTGTACGTCCACAGTCTATCTGTAATTGTCAACACAACTGACGAGATGTCTATCGTCTCTCTGATAGGTTCTTTACACACACACACAGTAATTTCCGACCAGCGTCCGTTACTCACGCACTCACTCTTACGTTCCCCCTATCTCGGTCTTCCGGGTGATCAATGGTACCTTATGATCCCCTTCACTCTAGTTAACAATTACTCTGGGTGTCCGATACACCCGAACCACTTAAGCTCTCCTTGAACTTAAGATTTCCACCGGTTGTGCGCGCTCACAACCTGTTCCACAGTCACTCTACAGGCATTCAACTCCGCCAGACATTACAACATAGATACAATACAAAACACCGCAATCTTAACACGCATGACCCTTTATACTCACTCTCGACCGATACTGCTGCTTTCCTGTCTCACGTCATCCGGTCCTTCTTCGGCGGGCGGTTCTTCCGATCATCGATCTCTAGGGGCCTTGGGGTAATCTAACCTGGCCTAGATCACCTTCCTCAAGAAGGCAACCATCCTCTATAGCTACCAACTGGAAGGGCGAGATTTTGATCGATATCTTATCACTATTGATCTAAAACCCCGATCTGGTCGACTGAACCTTTATTGCCTGTCATTGAGGGAAGAAAGTGCATCTCTTACCAAGTTAGTTCACCCAATAAAGGACTCCGCTTCAAAGGATCACAAACAACTTCTAGCTTTCAAAGATTTATTATAAAGTCAAGATAAGTTGCAGGTACAAGCATCTCAAAATGAGATTCACAAGATACACGGGCCCAACTACATACATGTGCTCTCTGAAAGCCCTCAGACGAGCAACGGAAACTACAAGCACCAGTTCTAAAAATAGTAGGGCTATTAGCATAGACACATATTGAGATCTCTCAGTCATTGACAGCCGGAGGGAAAATACAGGTTAGGCTGTCCCTACCCTGATCTAGATGGTATCCCTACTTAACCAGATCCCTACCTAACAAAAGGTGTCAGCCGTGAATGACCCCCAAGGGAAGTCACCCACTCTCAGTCTCTTGGTGAAAACCTATAGTTCTCCAATCATGACCCCTCTCTGCCTACCCATCCGCTCTCTTAAGGGTCCTCAGGCTTCTGCCCTAACTCCACCCAGGGGTGCTGTCCCTAATACAAAAACACAACAACATTTAGGACGCCCCTCGTGAGACGCCCCTCACGTGGTGTAGCTTCTGGCTTTTTCCATGATGAGGCCTTGTGGTTAAAGTCGACCTTGCTTCTCAGACTCTTCTCCGGCCCGCTGATACCCCTTAAACATTCCGGAACCCTCCTCCATGTCTGGTCCGTCTCTTGAACAAACTTCTATTCATATTTATTTATAATTGAATACCCCCTTTTCTCTTACAGACAGACATTTGCAGCCAAATCCCAATTCTCATAGTCTTCCAACCGCGTTGCAACATTCCCCGGCCCAGACTAATATGTGTAAATCAACGTTAAAGCCTTCCAGCCCTACAACATTTTTATAGTATTCAACTTCTTCTTTAATTATTAGCATGTTAATACTCTTATTCTATTTATTCGCTAAACACATCTATAAATCACGGCCTACTCATTATTACTAAACATTAGTGCAATCCATGTTGTGAAATTGAACCACCTTCCCCCTCCCTTCTAGCTCTGGCCCTGAGGCCTACCACGTTCAGCGTTTCCGCATGCCATCTTACATTTTAGCAGCTACACAACATGGATTCAGGAATAATCACGTCTAATTAAATCATTTTGCTTCACACATTTCTGTATTAGTTCCACTTCTATTTAAATCTCTATATTAACTACATGTTTCAGAATATAACTGTAGGTACTATCAGCACTCATGGCATTTCTCTTCATGACTTGTGCTTACTACGTGTAAGTGTGACGCACTTCTACATTTAGGTCAGTTTGCGCTCTCCCACATACCACAGTCTGATGTATGGTGATGTGGAAACTGTTTTGTGTTCGTATAACATTTGGTGGGGTAACTATGTCGCATTCATTGAATTCAAAGAGTGTAGATTTGTTATTTAAGGATTAGGGCCGAAAGGGCTTTGCACGCCATCCTTCCTTTTTCAGTCCTTAGGTACAAGGAGGATCACAACTCTTATACACGAAACTTCAGTGTAAAGAAAGAAATGCTGGCATTCCCAGTATCCTTCTGTATTTTCCTGTTTCCTCGATCTAGAAGGATTTAGTTACAGAAACCACTGTTGATCTTTGTCCCAGTCTACCAGTATCGTACAAGAACTTGGAAGTAATAACGTAAATGTTATGGCTGGTTTAGGGCAGAAATAAGCTCATTAACTGATATTGGTTACTCTGAGATGGCCGGGTTTCATGGTTAAGTGGACTCCTTCCGAGTCTCTAGCATGCTGCTTGAGGTCCCTAAGAAATGTCCATCTGTATTGCATGCAGCGTGTTTTTCGGCAGCAGATCTTGCACTGGCTCACTGTGTGATGTTACATTGCAGTGTACGGAACCACAGGAAAACAATTTAATGAAAAAAGTCGCCATCAATCGGCTTCATCTATGTTCTCAACTAGTCTTGGTGCTTCTTCTTGTTTTCTTTACTAAGTCCTTCGTGTTTATTTTGTGCCACATGCTTTTTAATTTTCTTTTCTTCGCTTTTCTTCTTAAATACTGCCTGTGACCTATGATGTGACTCTTCTTAGAGTTTCTTGTAGCTCAGATTGGTGTAATTTCTGATACTTATATATGTTCCCCATATCATTAGCGCAAAAGGTATATAACTTTCCATTATGTATCTTGAATGGAGATTAAAATTGCTCTCACATCTTTGGTCTCTTTGGTCTCTTTGTCTCACACTCTACACTTTTATTTTGCACTCGTTATTTTTGTTTCACACTTTTTCTTTGGCACACACATTACCAGCCGTCAGTGCACACTTTCGCCAGGTATACACCACCAGCCGTCAGTACACGCTTCCACCAGGCAGACACAGCACCAGCCGTTAGTGCATAATTTCACCAGGCACAACACCACCAGCCGTCAGTGCACGCTTTCACCAGGCAGACACACAACGGCAGCTGTCGGTGCCGTTTTAACCAACACACTCCTCCAACCGTCAGTGCACACTTTCACCAAGCATACACCACCAGCCGTCAGTACACGCTTCCACCAAGCATACACACCACCAGACATCAGTGCACGATTCCAACAGGCACACACACGACTAGCCATTAGTGCACGCTTCCTATAGACACACACACCACCAGCTATCATCACCAGTCAGTGCATACTTCCATCATGCACACACACCACAAGCCGTTAGTGCACGCTTCCATCAGGCACACATCCCCATCCGTTAGGGCACGCTTTCACCAGACAGACGCACAACACCAGCTGTCATTGCACGTTTTAACAGGCAGACTCCTCCAGCCGTCAGTGCACATATTCACCAAACATACACACCACCAGCTATAATTGCATGCTTCCACCAAGCACACACACCACCAGCCATCAGTGCACGCTTCCACCAGGCATACACACCACCAGCCGTCAGTGCACACTTTCACCAGGCACACACCACCAGTCGTTAGTGCACGCTTTAACTAGGCACACGCACACCACGAACTGTCAGTGCACGTTTTAACAGGCACACTCCAGCAGTCCGTGCACGCTTTCACTAGGCAAACACACCACCAGCTATAATTGCACGCATCCACCAGGCACACACACCACCAGTTGTCAGTGCACACTTCCACCAGGCACAAACCACCATTAGTCACTGCACGCTTTCACCATGCATACACACCACCAGTTGTCAGTGCACGGTTCCACTAGGCACCCACACCACCTGCCATCATCACCAGTCGTCAGTGCACGCTTCCAACATGCACACACATTACTAGCCGTCAGTGCACGCTTCCACTAGGCAGACACAAACAGCTGTCAGTGCACGCTTTATAGGTGCACACACACACCATTACCGTCAGGCATTCACAAGCGTCAGGCATTCACAAGCGTCAGGCATTCACAAGCTTCAGGCATCCACAAGCGTCAAAAATCCAAAATTGTCAGACATCCACAAGCGTCAGACATCCACAAGCGTCAGACATCCACAAGCGTCAGACATCCACAAGCGTCAGACATCCACAGGCGTTAGACATCCACAGGCGTCAGACATCCACAGGCGTCAGACATCCACAGGCGTCAGACATCCACAGGCGTCAGACATCCACAGGCGTCAGACATCCACAGGCGCCAGACATCCACAGGCGCCAGACATCCACAGGCGCCAGACATCCACAGGCGCCAGACATCCACAGGCGCCAGACATCGACAGGCACCAGACATCCACAGGCATCAGACATCCACAGGCATCAGACATCCACAGGCATCAGACATCCACAGGCATCAGACATCCACAAGCATCACCCATCAGACATCCAGAAGCGTCAGGCATCCAAAAAGTGTCTGGCATGCACAAGCTTCTGGCATGCACAAGCTTCTGGCATACACAAGCGTCTGGCATACACAAGTGTCTGGCATGCACAAGTGTCTGGCATGCACAAGTGTCTGGCATGCACAAGTGTCTGGCATGCACAAGCGTCTGGCATGCACAAGCGCCTGGCATGCACAAACATCAGACATCTACAAACATCAGACATCAGGCATCCACAGGCGTCCGGCATCCACAGGCGTCTGGCATCCACAGGCGTCTGGCATCCACAGGCGTCTGGCATCCACAGGCGTCCGGCATCCACAGGCGTCCGGCATCCACAGGCGTCCGGCATCCACAGGCGTCCGGCATCCACAGGCGTCCGGCATCCAAAGGCGTCAGGCATCCACAAGCGTCAGGCATCCACAAACGTCAGGCATCCACAAGCGTCAGGCATCCACAAGCGTCAGACATCCACAAGCATCAGGCATCAGACATCGACAAACATCAGACATCCACAAGCGTCAGGCATCTACAAGCGTCCCTTTCATCAGCTCTCTGCCATCCTCGTTAGCTTAAAATGTTTCTGGTTCCTCACAAGGCCCCTCCAGCTCTCGCATTGCTACATTTATCATTGCCACAGCACCACTGAACGCCACAGCACCACTCAGCATCGCTCAATGCCACAGCATCGCTCAACGCCACAGCTCCACTGATCGCCACAGCATCACTCAGCACCACTGAACGCCACAGCATCACTCAGCACCACTGAACGCCACAGCATCACTCAGCACCACTGTACACCACAGCATCACTCAGCACCACTGAACGCCACAGCATCACTCAGCACCACTGAACGCCACAGCATCACTCCGCACCGCTGAACGCCACAGCATCACTCTGTGCAACCATTCAATAACAACTGGTTCAAATATGTTCTCTCAATGTTTCAAGCCTTATTACAAATGTCACAAAAAGATGTTAATATTTCACTTCTGTTCTTGGATTTTCGTCACAATAAAATACACTGAACATAATCTTCGCAAAAGTTATTTACAAAACTTTAAGCTATTGCCGTACATTACAATAACTTTTATTTAAGTATTAATTATTTAAAAAAAATAAAACCCATTGTTATTTGTAATATCAATACATCTAAGTCACGTAAATACAACACATATTGCATTACAAATGCTATAGGTGTCACGTTTGCGAAAGTTAAAAGTATTGGCATTGTACATGACAAAGCTATTAATTTAGCTATTTTCAAAATCAACACATAAATAAAAAATTTGTCATTTACAATACCAATAGCTCAAACTTTCCTAATGCGAGACCTATTGCATTGCAAATGCTTGTTGTTTATTAGGTTTCATGAAACCAGTTGTAATGGCAAGTGATAGTGATTATGGCACCACAAATGTTTGATAGCACACACTGAACTACCAGGATGTGACTAAAACATCATAGAAATTATGCAGTAGAAATGTTGTACATATTTGAATAAGTGACTGATAAGCTCAACACATTTCCCTGTTTTTCCCACATAGACCCCTGAGGAAGGGTCGCAGACCCGAAATGCATTGGGTGGATATGAAATGTAGAAATCTGATGTTTTTGCAAAAAACGAATTTGTATATTGGAAAGAAAAAGCAAGAAATGAATTACATTTCTTCATATGGAAACATGAATAAAAATGTGAGAAGCATTCTTTCAATTTGAAAAAAAGAGATTAAGACCAACGACAGGTCTAAGTATAATCGTGCACACCACCACCAGAAGGTGGAAATCCGACTTTCTACAAAACTTGTCAAGGCAATATTTCTCGCCATGTGTTCCCATAACTGCATGTCACGCAGTTTGGTGCTTACTTTCCATCCATGTTAAAGAACAGTAGTTGTTTCAGCACCCATGCTAATGTGCTACATAGCTAAATGCATACAAGTTCCCAAAGGCGAGACCAATTGCATTGCAAATGCTTGTTTTATTCTTATCTTTTTCTCTTCCTGCATGAGAGTTTTAAGTACTCCTCTTAACTGCATGGTCTCTTCTCCAGTAGGATTTGTTTCAGAATTCTCTGCTGGTGTAGGATTCTTTGTACATCGTGCATACTCTCTTTACTCAGTTTTCCACAGTCTTTATTGAGCATCAATTTGCAGAGTTCAATCTATTGGAACCGTACTCCTAGTAGATCGATTTACAATAACATATAAAGTGTTCCTCAGCTCACCTGTTAATCCATGCAGCCTCACCCTTCCAAGCAGCCTCCACCTTCAGTTGCTGAAAATAGCTAGTTTCTTATTGCCTTGTGGAACTACAAGTCCCGTATGTGCTGTCTGGGTAAATGGCCACTTGCGAAGATGGCCTCAATTTCAGTGAGGAATTGGTCATACTTGGCTTTTATTTAAAATAGGGGGTATTCCCAAGCCATAGCATCCGTCGTTAGATGAGATAAAAGCGACTCCACTTCGTTCCTTTCATTTGGAAAATTCAGAGGTTGTGATATGTAATGTAATGGATGTTATGCAGGAAAGGGCTAACACCGGAGTGGATCTTGGGCCTGAGAACGAGGTCACATTTTGACTCCAGCCTCTCAGTGTACCAATAGATGCATGGGCTTGCTGAGAAGTTGGCCACATTGCCTTTGAAGTTGGGATGGGTAACAGCTGATTTATCAGATTGAGTAAATATGCCTTATCTTGATAGGCAGCATCAAGATCCTCTTTGGTCTTATTAATCAATTGAGCCATGAATTGGAGGGCAGTCCATGGGTTGCAGGCGTCCCAAATTGCCAGACTCCGGCATGCACAGAGTGGACCCGACAATAGCATCATTTTTCCTGTAGCCTCATCTAGAGTCACGTGGATATACTTCAGGGCCGGGGTTTGGTGAAGACTGGGAAATCAGTAGAGAGAAAGGCACACAGGATCCCATCTTGATATTCAGTGTATCACTTCTCCCCATCAAGTAAATGGATGACAGGATACAAGGCACCGCAAAACTTTATACAGGTAGAAACAATATTTTCTTGCATTAGGAAAACAAACGATTTAACAGGGAAATTGTAACGAATAATTATGACTCACCAGTCTCTCTACAATGATTTGCTGTAATGAGCACCACAACCCAGGAGGATACAGTCATGGACCCCGGGAAACCCCGAACACTTGAGAAATTGTGATGGAAGATGCAAGTGGGAAAACATCAAAATGAGGTGCAACAGTATGATCACAGCTACTTTTTAAAAACCTACACCCAAAGGAGTCAAAAGGGAAAGAAAACAAGATAGGGTGTGTGAACATAATGCAGGCTGACATTCTATAAGGGAGCAAAATTCAGAGTTGTAACTCATGAGCGTTGCCAGACAAAGGTGTACCTTGTGAACCTTTCATTTGTTCTGTCTCCGACCACTCTGTCCAGAAAATGAAACAATATGACTAGAAGACCTGACCTATGGTTTCTGGTGGGACAGCTTCCAAATACACATTCTCCACTGTCTGCAGGCTTCTGCTGTGTTAATCCTAGTGGCACTGGGGATGTATTGCGGTATTGAGTGGGTTGTGTATGGAGAGTATCAAGACTTTTGTCATAACAGTTGTAGTGCTCTGTGCATTTTCCTTTTTTCTCACCTCATCCTGAGCCTGAGTCCTAATAAATGTAAGTAATCCTGGCGTGGAGGCTTAGATAAGAACAAACATACAACCTTGATTGGTAGAAATACTTACCATACTGTTAGCCAAATAGCCTATTAGCAAGACAGGTACAGCCACTGGCAAAATGGTATACACCGTTGACATACTTTGGACTTTCTTGACATAATTTAGCCCGTTCCTGTGATAACGACATATTGGGGTGGGCTGTCTAGTGATGATATCTTAAAGACATGCATCTATGTTTGACAGCACTTGAGAGAAGTCTCAAGGTGATATTTGGGATCCAAATATGTAATCACTAAAATAAAAAGCTGCTATTTTCTGACAGTGTCTTTTTCATTATATTAATACTTTTTTTCTTTGGGGTAATGCATTTATATAAAATCAACAAACTTGTGTTTGATAGTAAAAAGCGAGCATTTCCAGAAATTGAAAAGTGCAAGTAACAGCACTTCAAATATGATTAAAGCGCATATTTAAGAGAAAGTTCATGCAAAACCTGTGATAAATATTACTGATGTTAGTGTCAGATGGCACATGTCGTTGCATTTATTGCTTTAGGAAGACGTATTATCTACTTTAAAAAGCACTTTGCAACATTATCACTTCTCTTGTCTGAGGCCTGAAGCTGAACATGAATGAACACTGAAGTAATTCGACTGTAGTCTGAAGATGTAAAATCTATATAATTTGAGCTATAGTAATGCCAAATGAGCCTGTAAGATCCGTCTTATGTCTGAGATTGTGGGATCTATTTCTTTTAATTGCTACTCCCTGTCCTGCAGATTCTCAGTCACAGCTCATGACTGAAAATCAAATGGAAATGGGCTATGTGTAAAAATGGATAGAAGTGGAATGCATATACAAAACAGGTGTTCACCAGAAAATATTCTCTTTTTTGAAAACACTCTTTATTGATTTTATATTAGCAATCAAATAACACAAACAAACATATGCAAGTGGGAACCGGGTCCTGCACACAATATTGTGTCCATAGTATTGTGAATTCACAACATTACCCTAAGGACTAAAACCTGAACCACATCAGGCAATCTGCTGTCTCAACACAGATCTACCACATTTTATACCCAAAGCAGGTACCACAAGATTTTAGAAATAAATATATGGTTTTAATTTACATTTGTGGACGATTTATAAAAAAAATATATATCCCTGTTATATATTCAACATCCAAATATCGCAGTATTATTAAAAACCCTTAACAATAAATACAAGAATAAAAGTAAAATTCAGACCAACTAAACGATTTTTCAAACAAAAAGAGGGAGAACCATTAAGACACATCAACTAGTCTATTAAAAAAGTCTCAAATCTTCTATTCGTATTTACAGGGATCCATGATCATATTATATCTCATATGAAGCCTCCCGTCATATAATAGATTTTGCTTTTATTCTGTCAACAAGTTTCGGTGGGCATTCTTATTAAAAACCACCTTCTTCAGGGCTACAGAGCAAAGTTTTTTTCTCCCACAATATTCATACAGCATCCCACTTGCGATGTTATCGGGGCACTCAAGCTCTTATTATTCCACCTGTTACAAAGATCAGATTTGACAAAAATCCTATTTTATTAAGCAAGCGAGTGGGAAGCGCAATCCTTCATCCACTTATATCTTAGTCACTGAGTTTTGAGGACTTACTAAATCTGTGAGCTTCAAATCCAGGAGGATACCCAGACCATGCACTCAAAATGTTTTATAAATAGGAGTGCTGTCAACCACCTTCACCTAATAGTCCAGGGCTTGTGTTAATCGCCTCCTAGGTTTTTGTGGTCAGCTCTGCCACAGTTACCAACTTCTCATTGTAGACACCAAAACAAAGTTGATTGGATAACTATAACAGAGTTATGGATTTTAGAAGCAATATGAAATCAGTGCAAAACAGTACTGCAAAACGTTGTCATTGCGGTGAATGTTAAAAAGCACTAGTGACAACCGGTCACTTGCAGGTCGATTTGCGTGGAACCCAAGGAGGGTTATGTGATGCAGGTCCCAGGACCAAGCTACAACAGTCAGTTTGGTTTTAAGTGGGAAGAGAAGCCCAGGTACACCGTTGTTCTGGCTGTTTTTGGTGCTAAAGTGGGAGCGGTGAGGGAGCTGGTTTTATCACTTACACAGTGTTGGTAGTACCTGGGTACAAAAAATCAACAACAAAGCCACTGCTGAAGTCAGATAAAGGTTTTACAGAGTTCCCTCGAGGTGGAGCTTTGAGTAAAGGTGGTGGTTGCCGGAGTGCCGAGCAACAAGCCTTAATAGCGGTGACGTCAGCAGAAAGATATTTCGAAGTCCGGAGGCCAGGGAGAAAACTTGCTGGTAGTATGGGCTATGTTCCCCACAATGCACTGGACCATCTACTTTTGAGCATTCTGTCGGAGGGCCCGATGGCCAGCGTCTCTTTGGTTCCCATACATTCCCATACATTATTTCTACCTGCAGTGTGCAGATGACTAGGGCCACTAGTCCAGGAGAGTCTTGAGTTGCTTTTGCCTCTGAAAGGTGCCCCTCTGCCTTTGGAGACTGAGCTTTGGTCCAGGACAAGTCACAGTCGTGCAATTCCAAGAAGGTTGCCACAGGTTCAGAGTATCACACCTTTTCTTTGTGGCGATCCTGTTGTCACAGACCCAGTTCTCCTCCTTGTCCTTTGTTGCCAGTCACATCAGAACTGAGGTTCTGGTGTCAGGGATAGCCCTTAAATTCTAGATTTAGGGGCATTAGGGGTGTGGGGGCAAGTGGCCAAGGGGCTACTAGCCCCAGTGGCTAATCCGTCACAGAGGTGATCACTTTCGGGGATATGGCTCACATTTTCCTCCCAGAATCCGCTATTCTACCACTTTAAAAAATGGCAGAAGCCTCCCTTAGATATACAGACCAGCTAGCTCACTCTAGAGCTGTAGCTAGCCTTGTGGGGGTGTACACCTCCTGAGTACCTAATTTTACCACCTGCCCAGATGCAAATGTGGACGAGGGCAAGGGGAAAGCTGTTTCCTGCTTTGGGAGGTAGTCTGGTTGCATATCACAGGCGGTGAAGGTTTTGAAGGAACCCTGGGCGTAGTTTGCATAGTAGCGCTACGAGTAGCTACGCGAAGTGAACTTTGCACTACGCACGCTACGCGTAGCTACACGAACTGCGTTGTGCGGTATGGAAAATGCTGTGTGCACTGATTGTACAGTGCCGGATGCTTATTCGCACTATGCAATCATTGCAAGCGGCATCTTGCACAGTACAAGCAGTCATTTTCTGCCGCTCTAGTAGATTTGTACTCTAGCAGCAGCTTTCTCAAAGCGGACTGGTAGTTTCTCATTGCGAGCGGTCGTGAGCATATGTGACCACTCGTAATGAGAAACCTGACCTCATAGCATTGAGAATCGGGCCGGGAGGTTAATTATCCACGCTCGATATCGGCAACTTGATGTTGCTGATCGTGAACGAGGAAAAGTCTCGCCGGGATGTTGATTTTACTCGCTCGCGGTCTCCAACTTGACGTTGAGGACTGCGAGCAAGCAAAAAATGCCCTCTATGCATTTTTGCACTGTGCTACGTGCAATTCGTGTAGTAGCGCAAACTATGCACGCTCCACGAGCGGAGCGTAGTACTACGCCCAAAGTTACTTTGAAGCTCACTGCCTTGATGTGCCACTTCAGGGAGGGAAATGTGATCTCCTTCCAATCCAGGCCTTTGTTTCTAACTCCTGTGAGAGATCATACATCCTGGCAGGGGGCAGATTCCCGTCTTGGCAGCAACAGTTGCAGGCTGGCACCCAGAGCACAGGAAAAGGTGGAGTAACCAGGTGGGCAGCCTCTAAGGTGTTCACCTGGATGCATACCACATCATATTCAGCGCGATATTCATGTCAGCGGTGAGCTGCATGTTGTTTAAAAACAAACATGATATATTTCACTGGTGCAATAATGGAGCTGCCAACCTCCCATGCTGTCAGCCCATGTAAAGCTATGGACCACTTATCACTTATGGTAGCCTTTATTGGTAAAGGCCGCTACAGGGACATATACCTTGCACTTACATGTCCACACCTTAAATGCAATGCACCCTGCCTTCTCAGCTCAGGAGGCCTTCCTTAGGAGTGACTGGCATATATTAAAAGCAGTGCATCGACTTTGCCCCACATGGTGAGGACAAAGTCGGGTTCAAGTAGTTTGCACTGCTCCTGCAGTCTGCAATGGCAGACCCATTGTCAGTAGTTTACTTGGGTCATTCAGTGTGGCACAAACAGTGCTTCGGGCCCAGGTGACTGTGAGAAGCTAGGTTTCTGTTGCAGTAACCCCCACACATTTTGCCAGACTACTGATGCAATTTGACTTGATGTGTCCAGGGTCTCTGCCAATCTGGTTCCCTGAGCCTGCGTTCTTTCCCCCAAACTGTACCTTGTACACCCAATTGGCACTCTCGGACCACAGGTCAGCCCCTGGTAAATGGTACTACAGGTACCCAGGGCACTGTAACCAGGGAAGGCCTCTAAGGGCTGCAGCACTTATTGTGCCACCCTTGGAGGTCCTGTACCTTTACACTCACACACTGCCTTTGCAGGCTGTGTGTCTTGGTGCCGAACAAAGTAAAGAGTTGACATAGCACACATCCATGTGTGCAATGTCTACAACCCTGGAACATTGGAACTGCGGCCTGGGAGCAGTCACCAGTGCACTTTCAGGGTCATAGCCATCAGCATTGTAGAAAAATGTAGGGAGTGGGGGTGACCCTTCAAAAAGGGCACTTTTCTACATATATGTATAAAAATAGGCTTCAAATGCACCTTTTGGCCCAATTTATCGCAAAGGTCCTTGAGGGGAAACCCCCTTACCCCCAAAATCTTCAGGTATCTAGGGCGTAATTGAAATACATTTATTCTTCTTGGTTTGCTCTGTATTTCTGCTTTGTTCTCTGTACTCAAAGTAGGGAAGTGTGAAAATGTTTGCTGTAATTGCCTGTGAGACTTTCATATCTTTAAATTATCCATATTATATATGTGGTATCCAGAGCTGAATAACTCGGATGAGGACTCCTATCATATCCGGACTACCGATAGGCATAGCAATGCCTTACTAAGAGCAATTGTGTGCAATAAAAATGCGAACTAAACATAACAATAATACTACATTGCTGTTTACACTGGCTGACGGTATTGCCCTGAAACTGTGTGGGTTGTTGACTCTGAAGGGATTTTTTCCATGTTAAATGCTTTGTATTTAGCCATCATCAACATATGCAACACACACACATATTATTTAAGAACTTTTATTCACATTATATAGACTGTATCTAATGTGAGCCAGCATGTTAAATTACTATTGTTGGAGGCCATCTTGCTTTATGACATATGAACTTTTATCTCCAGACGAAGCTGAAGTCTTGAAGAAAAATTCAATATCCCTTTGCTTTCTGTGGTTGCATAGTTATGAAGACAGCTGCAGTCTGGTCCACGTATTTCATTTGGGTGCAGATAATGTATTTGGGTGCAGATAATGTACGTTTGAAGGACCCTGAGAAAAGCTGTATTGTGGAAGGTCCTAAGAAGCGAATGAGCATAAGAGTGTATCATTTTACTTAACTTGATTGCATCGTTTCATTGGAATTGTGTTTAGGTGTAGCACGTGTTAGAATTGTGTGATTTAAGCTAGGGCAGAGTAGATTACAGGTTGGAAGTGCTTCGTTGATTTTTCAATGCAGCGTAGAGTAGGAGATTTTGAGTATCTGTGGAGTACCACAAGGATCTTCACTCAGTCCCACCCTCTTCAACGTTTACATGAGTCCACTTGCTTCCATCGCGCGTCAACACAACCTTAACATCATCTCTTACGCCGACGACACCCAGTTAATCCTTTCCCTCACCAATGACCCCAACACCGCCAAAACCAATCTTCACGAAGGCATGAAAGAAGTAGCCGACTGGATGAAACATAGCCGCCTCAAACTCAACTCAGACAAAACGGAGGTGCTCATCCTAGGATCCTCCCCCTCTGCTTGGGACGACTCTTGGTGGCCCTCCGCTCTGGGCACAGCACCCACACCGACAGACCCTGCACGCAACCTTGGCTTCATCCTAGACTCCTCTCTCTCGATGTCCAGACAAGTCAACGCAGTCTCATCCTCTTGCTTCAACATACTTCGCACTCTCAAAAAGATCTTCCGCTGGATTCCCCTAGAGACAATAAAGACTGTCACCCACGCACTGGTCACGAGTCGACTGGACTACGGCAACACACTATACGCAGGAATCACAGCAAAATTACAGAAAAAACTCCAACGCATCCAAAACGCATCAGCGAGACTCATTTTAGACATCCCCCGCCAAGATCACATCACCGGACACCTAAAAGACCTCCACTGGCTTCCCGTCAACAAAAGAATTACTTTCCGCCTTCTCACACACGCACACAAGGACCTCTACAATCTAGGACCCGAATGCCTCAACAATCGCCTGTCCTTCTACAAACCCACCCGCCAACTAAGATCGTCCAATCAAGCCCTCGCCGCGGTCCCCCGCATCCGAAAATCCACCATGGGTGGTAGATCCTTCTCCTTCCTTGCCGCCAAGACCTGGAACTCACTCCCCACTCACCTCCGCCTTACTCAAAACCACACCTCCTTCAGAAAAGATCTTAAAACCTGGATATTCGATAAATAATGAACCCCTTCCCCAAGCGCCTTGAGACCCTCTGGGTGAGCAGTGCGCTATACAAATCCACGAACTTGAACTTGAACTTGAACTATTCTCTTTATGGGAGAACTATATTTCCTTTACCCTTCCCTTTGAGGCAACTCTAAGCTTGTTTGTCATCTTTCTTATATGGATTAGTGGATGTGACCTTCATATCAAATGATGCATTCATATGTTGATTTATGACTACTTGATGATTTTGCTTTCTATGAAGTTTTAACCTTTAATAAACCTTTATGGTTTGAAACTTTAACTATTCTCTGTTTTAATTTAATTTTATATTTTTATTTTTTTATAGAGTTTTATACAGCGCAAACTAGACCCGAACTGGGTATCAGAGCGCTTTACATGTGCACCAATTTCGTTACAGAAGGACACATTAGTTCTTTTTTTTTGGGTTACGCCGTGGAGATTAAGTGATTTGCCCAGAAACACAGGATGTTGAGCATCGTAGCCGAGACTCAAACCCGGTTCCTCTGCTTCTAGGTCAACTGCTCTAGCCGTAAGGCTACATCCTCTCCCCTAAAAGACTTTCATCCCTGTGCTCGCATTTCCAAAACGGATTGTGTTCTTAAAAAAAGAAACATGCAGACACAAGCAGAAACATGCAGTCATCCTCTAGAATATTGTTTGCTCGCTGTGAATGCGCCCAACACAATTCACAAAGGAGAAACTTCAAGGGAGCAGCCAGAGAAGTAAAACAGTCCCCACTTGAAACACACCTCTAATCAGGCGTGCAATGGCCATAGGGCTCAAAGGCCCAACCCTCCCCCCCCTCCATCTGTCCATCCTTTCACCTATCCACCTACTTACCATTTGCTGCCTGCATCCATCATAACACCTATCAATATGTTCACGTATCTGTCTTTTAACCATCCATCCATTAATTCACTGTTCCTCATCTGTCCATTCTATCCTTCCATCCATTCATTCACCAGTCAGTCCTTTCAATCTTCCATCCTGCTGTTCCCCGGTCAATCCTTTCACACCTCCATCAAGTCATTCCTTCATTCTTTCTTTCACCTTTCATACATTTTGCTTTTTCTTGCTCCTGTGGTTCTTTTTTCCCTTTCTATTCGCCCATCTTAGTTCTTTAATCTTTACTTTTTCTCCCATATCATTTTCTCTCTCGTGTTCATTGTTTTCCTGAATATTTATTTCTCTGCGTTTTCCTCCATTTCTTTCTTTCTTTTATTTGGTTCCTTTTCTGTGCATGTCAGGTGAAAGTCCACAACCCTCTCATTGTATTTTCTTGCAGTGTTGTTTATTAGGTGTTTGTCTTCAGACCTGCAGACATAAAATGCCCATTGGGGAGTCTAAGGTTTTTCATATTATTTAAATAGATTGATTTTGTTGAACAGCTTCTGTTTGAATTTCGGTTTATCAGTTAGCACTTGTGAGGACCCTGAACATTTCACAAAGAAACCGGAGGATAATTTAAAACTGAGGCTGGAGGATTAAAAATTTCCCCCTAATCCAAATTCATCACGATTCAATCTGTGTTACTGATCTTTGATGGTTCCATTTGGATTACTGACGGCGTTCTAGCATTCCTGAATTGGTTGCAGAAATTTATGAGTGTAGGGTTATGTGTTTTTGATCGTGAGCTGTTGGGGAGTTGTGGTGTTTTTTTTTTTTTTAAGGAATTGGCATGCTTTAAGTTGTAGTGTCAAGGGCTTTGGGTTGAAATTCAGAATTGAAGTAGTCCGTTTCAAGTTTATTGCTTGTGCATATGGAGATTAATGGGGTTAGACCTCAGAGTTGAAGTTTGTTCATCTGATTCATCATAATCCAAGAAATCGCATTGTTAATTTTGATAGGACCTATTACCTATTTCCCCTAATAGTGATTGCCTATCCTATTTTTAGGTCTCGGCTAGCGTAAGACTGCGCACATGCGCAGTCTCGCTGGCGAGACTTAATGAGCTAGAGGTATTTTCACTTGCGAGGTTAAGCCCCGCCCCTCTTTTCCATTGGCTGGCATCACCGTTCATGTTAAACAGTGGCCAGCCATTGGAAAAGAGGTTGCCGTGAAGTACTTCTTTCTCTTTAAGCTCCGTCCTTTTCAGGCTGGGTTCCTTGACTTCCTTCTGCTGTAAAAGATTTGTTATCTTTATGGGGCCTGCCCCATAAAGATTAGAAACCTTTTACAGCAGAAGGAAGTCAGGGGAAGAGAAAAGTCTCACCCGCTACTCCCACACCCATGTCTTTTGCCACCTCCCACTCCCCCTAGCTGTGTTACTCTCGCTTCCGTGGTCCACAGATCCTCCAGGGCTCTGCCCACCGATACTTTGTATGCCGCTGCACCCATAGCCCTCGCACTTACCCCATCTCCCCCTAAGCTCTTCCGCTTGGCCGCCATCGCTGGGTCGGTGTGCCCTCTTTGCTTTGAGAAAGCTTGCCTGCCATCAGGGATCGGATTGCGAAGTACTGAGCTTTGCCCCTGACACCATCGCGCCTGCGGGTGGTGCAGTTCCAGGCCCCGTGCAGCCGGGAGAGGGAACAAGGTAGCGGAGGACTCTGGTGACTGCGGCGGCTGCAGTGAAGGTGGGCCCCTGTGTACCCGGCGCCAGAAGTGGTGAGTGCGTGTGGCCTAGCACGGGTCCATGGTGGCAGAGACGGGTGCAGGCCGGGTGCGTGCGGCGTCCCGTGATCTGCACAAAGGTGCTGGGGGTATGTTGGTGGCCCGTAAATTCACTGCGTGCGGCAGCAGCTATATACGCATTGAAAATAGACACGCTGCTCTCTGCCCTGAAGGTGTCCCGTCTGCTGGTCCCTCTCTGACAGCGATTGGGACAGATCATGCCCATTTTTTAGTAGGGCGCTCAGTGACAGACTTACTGCCAGTATCTGGCCCTGCAACACGGCTCCCCGTCCACGGGATCGAATCCCGTCTTATATCCCGATACCTGAGGCCTCATGTACTTGGAGCGGCCACAGCGGAAACAGACTCTGTTGAGTGCCACCACGCCCCCCAGCAGCAAAGACCGCCCGCAGCCCCTTTCCAGTATCGACGGTAGATTAATCTGAAGCGGCATGTCCCAGTTGCATCTACGGAGCCTGTATGGAGGGGCGTGCACTGTAACAACACGCGCCTCACCTTCTCCAGCCCGGGACCTTCTCCTGCTCTCGCCTACAGCCCGGTGTGGTGCGATGTAATTAATCTGGGGGTTAAGGAGCGAGACACCCCATGTGACACCACTGATTCACCACTTGACACCTAGTTTGTTGTCTCACCATGAAAGAATGAGTTAACATTGTGAGTATTCCAACTTGTAACCTGCTGGGTTCACAATCTGACACCTACTGGTGGGATCAGGTAGAAGGTGTGCACCTGTCCCCCCTTCTGTGTTCGAACTCCATCCTGTGTGTGACCCCCCCCACGCACCCTCCACAGAATTCACAATGTGGCACCTATTGCTGGTATGAAGTAGGAGATGGGTACATATCCCCCTCCTGTGCGCATGAGCTCCTCCTGCATATGACCCCTCATGCGCATATGAGCACCTCCTGTGCAGATGAGACCTTTTTTGTGCGTGTGACACCCCTCCTGTGCGTGTGACACCCCTCCTGTGAGTATGGCCCTGTCCTGTGCTTGTGAGCCCCGTGTGTATTTCTCTACACTCTACTACACTCTTCTCACTTTACTACTCTACTACTCACTCTCTACTACTCACTCTCTTCTACTCTCTACTGCTCATTACTACTCTCTACTACTCACTCTAATCACTACTACTCTCTACTACTCACTCTCTACTACTCACTCTACTTCTCTCTACTACTCTCTACTACTCACTCTCTCCTACTCTTTACTACTCTCTACTACTCACTCTCTACTACTCACTCTCTACTACTCTCTAATACTAACTCTCTACTACTCTACTACTCACTCTCTACTATTCTCTGCTACTCTACTCATTCTCTGCTACTTTACTCATTCTCTACAACTCACTACTACTCACTCTCTACTACTCTACTTCTCGCTCTACTACTCTCTACTTCTCTCTCTACTACTCTCTACTACTCACTCTCCTGCTCTCTACTCACTCTCTATTACTCACTCTCTACTACTCCCTCTCTTCTACTCTGCTAATCTCTACTCATTCTCTACTACTCACTACTACTCACTCTCTACCACTCTACTATTCTCTACTACTAACTCTCTACTACTCAATCTCTATTAATCACTCTACTACTCACTCTCTACTACTCACTCTCTTTTACCCTACTACTCACTCATTACTACTCACTCTCTACTCTCTACTACTCACTCTCTACCTCTTACCTCTCTACCTCTCGCTCTACCTCTCTCTCTACTACTCTCTACCTCTCTGATCTCTACCCGCACACCAGCCCGCGTGAGTGGCATTGAGAGATAAGGGCTTTGGTCTTGAGCACACAGCAGAATGTACACTGTTATGCACCATACTCTCTACTACTCACTCTCCTGCTCTCTACTCACTCTCTATTACTCACTCTCTACTACTCCCTCTCTTCTACTCTGCTAATCTCTACTCATTCTCTACTACTCACTACTACTCACTCTCTACCACTCTACTATTCTCTACTAACTCTCTACTACTCAATCTCTATTAATCACTCTACTACTCACTCTCTACTACTCACTCTCTTTTACCCTACTACTCACTCTCTACTACTCACTCTCTACTCTCTACTACTCACTCTCTACCTCTTACCTCTCTACCTCTCGCTCTACCTCTCTCTCTACTACTCTCTACCTCTCTGATCTCTACCCGCACACCAGCCCGCATGAGTGGCATTGAGAGATGAGGGCTTTGGTCTTGAGCACACAGCAGAATGTACACTGTTATGCACCATGCATGCTTTGAGGCGAAGGCATTAATACTGCACATTCACAATAATACTCGTCAGTCTTATTTATCTATGACGTCTCAATCCTAACAGGATCCTATACTTTGTTCTTCCTATAACGACCAGATCGTGTGTGGTTCTTTGTGTGTGTGTGGCTCTATATGTGTGGCTGTGTGTGTATTTGTGTGTGGCTCTGTGTGTGTGGCTCCATGTGTGGCTCTGTGTGGGTGTGTCTCTGTGTTTGTTTGGCTCTGTGTGTGTGTGGCTCTGTGTTTGTGTGGCTCTGTGTTTGTGTGGCTCTGTGACCTATTGCATTGTAAATGCTTGTTTTCTTTAGGTAAACAGATTTGTTTTATGTTTGTATTTTAAAAGCGAGAATCGGTTTGTGCTGTGCTGTAAAAGCGAGAATCGGTTTGTGCTGTGCTGTAAATTATGTCAATTGGTGTCGCACTGAGGTTGGCTGTTTAGCTTGTGTTCTTGTATTGGTTATTATTTAATTGGGTGTCGCACTGTGATTGGTTAATCCAGGGGTGACTTGCTAGGACTGAGTGTTTGCCTCATTGAATATTGCATTTTTTGTGGGGGGGGGGGGGGGGTTAAACTTGACCTTTATTGACGCCAAAGAACTAACACAGCTGGATGACTACGTCCAATCGGGCTGGCACAGCATTATATAACATTCCTTGCATAAAGTAGTAGAAATTGCATACACAGCAAGTCGCCTACAACCCAATGGGCCGGCCGCGTCAGATAGGCAATCACCTCAAATAGCAGTCAATTTAGGTCTACTAGAAAGTCACCCAAAAAAAAACCTCCCAACT
Source organism: Lissotriton vulgaris (assembly GCF_964263255.1). Taxonomy (NCBI): domain Eukaryota; kingdom Metazoa; phylum Chordata; class Amphibia; order Caudata; family Salamandridae; genus Lissotriton; species Lissotriton vulgaris. The sequence goes on from NC_141693.1 coordinate 327,510,400, forward strand.
CGAAAAGTTCTGCAAAGATCATCAGTCACAATCAGCTACACATCAGTTCAATATCTTCGTCCAATTGCCACTCACGTCAAAGCTACCAAGGTAGGATCAGGGATTGCTTCCCCCCTGTACTCCATCCTCCCCTCCAAACTCCCTCCCTAGGATCTTATAGGCCTACATCTGGGGATTCACTCACCTCTGCAATCTCCTCCCGGTCTCTCTGTCCATGTCCCCCTCGCACCGGACTCCGGTCTGCCTCCATATCGCCAGTATGTTCCAGAAGATATGCCCTAAGGGAGCCCCAGATACCATTAGGGCGTGAAGAAGGTGTTATAAGGTCAGCATAAATGTCCAGCTGTTCTATCTACAAGATCATTAAGCCACTCTTTAAATGTAGGCACTCGACCGCGCTCCCAGCAACATGCTATGCCCCGTTTAGCCATTAATAGAGCAAGTGAGGTGAACCTCCGGATCTTAGCAGGGATTTGTTCCTTATAGCCCAACAGGACGGTAAGGGGATCATCAGGCACATGTACGGCAGTCATGACATCCAGCGCCTGCAGTACCTCCCTCCAATACTCCCTAACAAGCGGACATTCCCACGCCAAATGCCCAAAGTCCGGGCCTGCCGCCCCACATCTGTCGCAGCAGTCAGTGTCGTGCAAGTGTAGCTAATGTAGCCTAGCATGGGTATAGTATAAGCGATGAATGTATTTGTAGTGTATCAGGCGTAGCCTGCTATAGGCAGAGATGACCCCTGTTAGGCGACAGCAGTAGGCTCATTGCTCCTCTGAAATGGGAGTGGCCAACTCCTCCTCCCAATTCCCTTTAGCTGGAGCAGGGCTCCGTCTCCACTCCTTTTGAGTGGAACTATATAACTGTGACACCACATGTTCAGGAGGGTCCTGTTGCAATAGAGCATGCAAAGGGACCAGGACAGGGGGTTCAAACAGGAAATCCTGGGTTAATGAACGCACAGCTTGCCTAAGTCGAACATAGTAAAAGCGTTCCAAAGGAGTAGGGGTGCAGGAGCCCAAAAACTCCTCACTAGTCTTGAACTTCCCATTGGTGTATAGGTGGCCCCAGGTGGAATAAGACAGTTTCCGCAGCATACGACGAAACCCTCCCTCCGTAGAGAGCAGTATATCCTGCCTCCCCTGCAGGGGCATTAGTGTCGAGTAGAGAAGGGGGCACTGAAGTGTACGCGCTAGGTCGCGCCAAGCGCCAGTCGTGCACTGGACCGTGGTGACCGCCAAGTGTCTAGATACCGTGGCTGTGCTAAGATATGCAGTGCATGTTGTGGGTGTCATATACCCATCCTGGATAGCCAAATGAGGCATATATGAAGGGGCAAGGAACCAGTATGCTTTAAAGTGTGCCTGGGCACAGGTAAAGAACATGTCCATATCCGGGATCTCAAATCCACCATCCTCAAAAGGCCGAGTCATAATGTCCCATGCCAATCAGGGCTGTTTACCTCCCTATATTCGTCGGATCATCTGTGTTTTAATGCAGTTAAATAAAAAAACGGCGTCGGGCATAGGGGATGTTAGTAAAAAGGTAAAGAAGTTTAGGTAAAATTACCATCTTGATCAGCGACACTCTAGCCGCCATGGAAAGAGGCATCGAAATCCACCCAGTCACCCTGTCTGTGATGGAGTCCAGCACACAACCATAGTTGGAGCGCATTAACTCCTCCCGACAGCGAGAAACTCGAATACCCAGATAGGTATTGGTGTCTCCACACCACTTCAGCGGAAAATCAGGCGGAAATTCCTCTGTAGCATCGGTAAGGGGGAAAATGTGATATTTACCCCAATTCACATTAACATCCGAAAGCTGTTCAAAGAGTATGAGCAGGCGGAGTATAGGGTTAAGGCTAACTGCGGGGTCCCGCAAGTATAGTGTTAAATCATCTGCGTATAAGGAGATCAAAATTTGCCTCTCAGGGTATATTAGGGCATGCTCTCGGTAGTGCTGCCAGACCTTCCTCGCTAGGGGCTCGATGGCTATGGCAAAAAGAAGCGGCGATAAGGGCATCCTTGCTGTGTGCCCCCGTATGATAGAGATGGGTGCCGAATGAAGTGCATTTACCACCACCCTGTCTCGCACCCCAGAGTAGAGCAGGTTGATCCACTCCAGAAAAGGGGTCGGAATCCACATGTCCTGAAGGACAAAAGCAATGTAGTCCCACTCTAAGGAATCAAACGCCTTAGTGGCGTCAAGAAATACCTCTGCGGTGTTGGGATCTGGATCAATGTCATGAAGGAGCGCAAGGAGCGTCCGTAAGTTATGGGACGTGCCTCGAGTAGGCACGAAACCTGATTGGGCCGGAAGTACCAGTGCTGTCATAAGGGGACTGATACAATTAGCAATAAGTTTGGCCAGGATTTTTGCATCAACATTAATTAAAGAGAGAGGCCTATATGAGTCGCACAAGTGGGGCGGTTTTCCCAGTTTAGGTATAGAAATGATACGCGCTTCCCTCATAGTGGGGGGTGAAGTATACCACTCTCCCGAGCCTCTTCGAACACGCGTCGCAGCACTGGGATAAGGAGAGGATGGAAGGTCTTATAAAATTCAGCCTGGAGGCCATCCGGCCCGGGCCTTTCCGGATTGTAACTGCATTATTGCCGTAATTATTTCCTCATCTATATGGTGCCGTAAGAGGAACTTCCGCTGCCCATCCCCCAGCCAGGAAATCGCGGTATCCTCAAAAAAGGGGGAAAAATCCACGGTCTGAGTTCTATGGGTTCTATACAGCTGCTTATAGAATCGCTTAAAAATTTCCACAATCTCAGTCGCGACGTTGTGTAGTTGCCCATCCTCTCCTCAATCTCCAACACCGTATACGAGAAGCGTGGAGTCTGAATCAAAGCTGCTCTTTCCAGGCCTATCTCCCTCCCCATACTGTCGTGCCTTATGATGTTTCCCTATGTATTTGCATTCCCTCTCTGCTATCGCCTGATATTCACTAAGAGTACTGCAAAGTTTAGCTTGCAGTTCAGGGTGGGACATTGCTGCAGTTGTTCCTCAAGCTACAGGAATGTACGTGTCACTGAAGTGTGTAGGATGTTGTAGGGTCTCGTGGAGTCCTACAATTGGGCATCCATTTTGTTGGATGTATTGCCCTCACACACACGGATCCGGCGGCGAGGGGTAGGTGACAGAGGAGTCTACATGGGCACAAACAACCACATGTTGGATGATAGAACCCGATGTACAAGCCGCCGGATACTGTTGTTGTCTGCATATTGATCCTATTAGGTGGATGCAGCTCAACACAGGTACTATTCATGGAATACTTTTCCTGTTAGAGAATCCATCGTCATATCTAACATTAGCGATTTAGTTAGATCACACTGACGTAGACAGTTCAAACCTTAGATAAATTCTTTATTTTTAGATCCTGAAGAATCGCCAGTCACTGCACATACGCGAGAAACATGTCAACCAATCATATGCACTAACTGTACCAAGACTCGTAATTGGGAGCATAATTTCCCAGCGAATACCGGTTAGTATTACATTTTTAATTGGAGCAGGGGACCCCCAGAATAAACTTGAGCCAGAATACTCCTAGCTTTATTTTAACCCACATCTACACGTCTACGCTATTCTGGCCCCACCCCCGCACTTCACCTGACAGCAGTTGGATAGATGATCTCCGCCAAAGAGCCCCTCTTTGAGGTGTCGCCCGTTGGGTTTTACACCGCCGACCCAACGAGGAGCAGTCCAGATGATGAAGCATGACACCTGAAAGGGTGTGTGAGGGCATTACATCCAACAAAATGGGTGCCCAATTGTAGGACTCCACAAGACCCTACAACATCCTACACACTTCAGTGACATGTACATTCCTGTAGCTTGAGGAACAGCCCGTCCTTTTTGTTCTCACTCATACTTTAGAGCACTTGCTGTGGCCGGACCTACCACTCATTAGAAGTGGATAGCGCCCGTATTAGAAAGACCTCTCCCTCTTGTTATAAAACATCGCTGCAGTTCACTCTTGATGTGCACAAGTTCTGTTTCCAGGCGACGCAACGTGGAACGGATGTCCCTCAGGACTCCACCACTCTTTGCGATGCATATTCCCCGCACCGTAGCCTTGAAGGCGTCCCATATGGTGGAGTATTGTGCCACCGAGCCCTCATTCCTGGGAAAGACGTCTGCGATCTCCTGCTCTAGCTCCTGCTTGAAAACTGGATCCAGTAAGGAGAGCGGGTTAAGGCGCCAAGTACGAGGCAAATGGGAAGAATGTGTAGCCCAAGGTGCAAGGCCCTTCAAAAGAATCCAGACATCTATCCTTGACCAAGACGCCCGAGCGGTGACATAACAAGTGCCCTCCCGTCTAGCCGGGTGTAACTGTCGCGAAATATCAACCAGATCATAGTCCTCAAGTAATGTCGTAAGGGCAGCCTGTGAACGGGAGTAGTGGTGTGGTTGTGGGTGAGACCGCTCCATACCAGGAGCGATTGTCACATTGAGGTCTCCCCCCCCCATAACAAGTGTGCCGATCCAATCTCTAATATCTTTCCCCAAAGCACCAGGAAAAAGTCTGGGTCATCAGTGTTAGGTCCATAGCAGGACACCAAAGTGAAAGTCTGATTAGCTATCCACCCCCATAGAATGGAATACCTCCCCTGCTTATCAGTGACATTACCCAGCGGGGTATATGGAAGGGACTTTCTCACCAGTATGCATGTGCCTCGGGCATAGGTAGACTAGGAAGAGAAGCATGTGTGGCAGGCCCATCGAGCATCAAAGGTAGGTGGGACAGTGGGGTTGAAATGCGTCTCTTGTAGCATAGCGCAATGTATGATGTGTCTATCCAAATACGATAGTATGTGTCAGCGTTTTACGGGTTTCCCCCATCCCTCTGACATTGTAGGTAAGGAAGCGGTAGGTAGGGTGCTCTAACCGCTCATCCATCACACAACCTAGGGCATCGCATTTTCCTGCTGCGTTTAGTGGCATTGCGGTATTTAACACTCATGGTGCAAGTAGCTCAAAATCAGTGGCCTGTGACTGAGCCTGACATTGATCCTCATTCAAAAATTCAAACAACAGTCCCACACCCCCCTCCCACATCAGGAGCCCAAACCTGCCGTGGCCCAGATCCCTCCCTTCCATCCCCCCTTCCCCACAAAAATACATTCCCAACCGGAGCAAACATCTGTACCATTGCCATAACTATTAGTACAAAACCCACGATCATCTCAATAGGGGTCACCTGCAAAGTGGCATCCAGAGGGCGTCTATAGCGAGGGTCCTTGGGAATTTATCTGACGGTCATCCAGTACTTAGTTACACACTAAAAGGAAAAAAATATTAACTAGAGCATACCGCTTTTGCAGCAGGTACAGGGCGAATTAAGGGCTTCTCTATCTGGGCAAGAGGGCCGGGGGCGGGCATCCCCCCCAAAGAATGTCAATGCAGTCATTTCTGATCATGCCCCTAGGGCATCAGCCAGCATAGCAAAGCTCACAACTGCATCCCCGCTCCCCTATAGGTTGGGACGGACCACCCCCCCTGCTTTACATAATTGCCCCTCTCACCTCTATCATTAAAGTCAGGATCTCGAGGTTGTATGTCCATCCATGTGCGTTAATAAGGGGGTCAGGGTTATTCTACACCCAAGTCGCCTCCACCAGGGTCAGGACGGGGAGACGGCGAAGCCTGCCCCGGCGCCACTTTCGGTAGGGTCTTTAGGAAGTCCTGTGCAAGCTGCAGAGTGTTAAATAATTGCTGCTTACTTTGATAAGTCACTTTAAGTTTTTCGGGGGAAAAGAATTGCATAAGGGATGTTCAGTTGCTGTAGTCTCTTCTTCACCGGGAGGAATTTCCGTCTCTGCTCTTGGACCGCCATGGTAAAGTCAGGGTATATCGAGATGTCCATCCCTTTGTGTCGAAGCTGTCCCTTCTCTCTGGATAGGCGCAGGGCCACGTCCCGGTCCCTGTAATTAAGCAGGCGGGCGATTATCGGGCGAGTCGTCGCATCAGGTACCGGGCGAGCCGCAAGCAACCTATGGGCTCGCTCCACCACTAGCATTGGTGAGAAAGCCTCCCTTCCGAATAGAGCAATGAGAAGGCGCTCCACATAGTCCTCCATCCTCCCAGTCGCAGTCGTTTCCGATACACCCAAAATGCAGAGGTTGTTTCTTCGAGAACGGGATTCAACGTCTTGTTTTTGGCCGCAATCACCCCCAGCACCCTCTCAATTTCCAACATGCGAGTCATAGTCGCGGTAAATGCGTCTGCCAGGTCCGAGATCCGCCGCTCCGACTCCACCAGGCGTTCTTCATGTTTATCAACCTTGTGTGATATACCATTGAGCCGTGCAGACATGGAGTCCTTTTTGGATTCTATAGAAGTCAGACTAGATTGCATGGCCAGGAGCAGTTCCTTTAGGTCAGCAGTCGAAGGCGCTTGAGACTCCGCCCGCCCTTAAGGGTCCGTGTGAGAGCGCGTGCCCTTCCGTGCTTCGAAGTCTAGTTTCGGCTGGCGGACGTCCGGTTTTCCCATGGTATCCAGCTGTCCCACCCTTGATCAGGTGGTATCAACCTTGGCCCTCAACTGAGTCCTGCCCCTCCAACCCACAGTGTTGCACAGCTGGACGCGCTCAGGGGGGACAAGTCAAGACTCCAACTCTCCCCACACCAAGGGTGGGTCCAGCAGGTGGGAGTCCCAAGCGTCGATCCAAGCAGGCCGTCCGCGAGAGTGGGTGTAGCCCCCACAGCGCTGTTGCGGCCCCTCATAGGGATCCAGTCTCAGCAATCAGTAACTACTCCAGCCACACGTTAGTTCCCTCCACTGGGCGGCTAACATACCCAGGATCGCCAGTCCTCTGTGTCTCTCTGCCTTTAATGCAGGCAAGCCTCCCGTATTACTCTGTTTTTAAATTATTTATTTATTTGATTTACTATGTTTTTATTTTTCTTTCTTTTTTTTTTTTTTTTTTAATTGTTCCCGGCTTTTTCCTCCCTTGTCTCCAGGTATCAGACCCCCAGGCAGGCAAATGGCAGATCTTCCTCAGGGACCTCACAGCCAGAGCCCCAATCGGCAGTGAAGCTGCCCCTGTGTCCCGCACTGCGCACTCAGCACTGTTGGCTCCAATCCCAGCGGCAGCCCACAGTGGACCTCCACTCACTGCCTCTTTTCCTCCACGGACGGGGCCAGCTCAGCCTCTCGCGAGGTCCCGCAGCCTCGGCGTTTCCCGCTGCCGCTCACTTTCAAAGCCGCTCAGCATCGCACACCGGCCCACAGTTCACCACTGCGCCAGCCGGGTGGGGGAGCCCCAAGCAGGCAGTCCCAGGCCTCCAACGTCCGCAGTGGGCACGCTCCGTCTACAGTCGCCCGCGGCTATGCAGCGATGTTCAGCGCCGCAGCCACCCAGGGGGAAGCACAGCACCCCACAGAGAATCAGTCCCGGGAGCGGGCCTCCCTCTCAGTTCTTCTGAGGCCTGTCTCCCTCAATGCCCACAGCAAGCCTCTGGCTCTCCCCCTCACCAGCTGGACCGCTGATTCCGCTCGGGGGGGGGGGGGGCGCCTCCACCCACTCCTCCAGTGTCAGGGAGTGCCTCAAGCGACTGGATCCAGCAGCTTTCTTCACCACCAAACGGTACCGGCACCTCAGCTCCACATCGGCCTTCACCACTGCGCTGACAGTCTTCCCGTTTCCGCCATGTCGGAGCCGGTCGCAGCTTGAGATCAGGTAGGCAAATCAACACTCTGCAGCTGTGTTCCCATTTATTGCTCGAGCCCAGGCATTCCTGCATGGTTCCCCCACACAGCATTTATAAATTAAACGCCAACAAAGTCTGGATGGCCAGGATAAATAGCGGAGTTCCCTCCGAGCAGCAAGAGCCTCACGGAAGTGCGGCCATCTTGCTTGGCGCCCTCTAGACCCCCCCCTCCACAGAGTATTGCATTTGTATTTGCTGGGAACTACTAGTCAGTTCATTTTGGATTTTACATGTTTTCTGTTATTTTGTGTGGGTAGCAAAGAGGTAATTCTTAATAAAAAATAAGAGCTATGTTTTGAAATTATGTGAGTCTACCTGTCTGGGAGGCGGCTCCTCCAGAGGTCAAACCTGCATGCAAAATGGATACTAATGTCGGGTTGCACACTTGTGTTTTGATCAAGCACTGGAATAAGATCACAGAGGCCGTCGGATGAAAAAAATATCATCAATAAAGTAGGACCACAAGGAGCAATGACGGTATCAGAGTGAAGAGCGGTCGTCGATCAGCCTCACGCCAGTTGCGTAGGATCGGCTAGGCACCCTGCGATGCGTGAGTGGAAGCGCAGGCAGGCAGCAAGGAGAGACGCGCCTCCGACGAGCAGAACAGGAACTTTAACGCAAGCACATCTTTGGAGACCCCGTGCTGTACCCCGCGATTTCCCAGTCCTGGATGGAAAAGCCTCTTTACTCCGCATGCCTACCTGGATTTTAGCTGTGTTTTCCCTGGCCGTGTTTGCTGTTGTGGAATCCCTGGTGCCCGGCTCGAGACGCACTTTCAGCCCTGAGAGCGGTGTAGGAGCACTGCAGAGGTGCCTCAACAGCTATATGGAAATGAGTGGCAGGGGCGCCAAGAGGGGGAGCAAACTGAAGAATACCATTGAGCCCATGGACAAGGCTCCTTCAGAGAGTAACAGCGGCAGAACCCAACAAGAGGTTAGTGGCACAAGAAAGCAGCTGGGAAAACTCGGGGGGGGGGGGGGCAGGGGCAATTGCCACCAAAGACACTACCAGTAGGAATTCTGTACCTATACTCGCAAAAAAATTTCAAGGGGTCAAAGGGCAGGCCAAAGGACAGAATCATAGCACTAGCACTAATAATACCAATAGCAAATCCTCTCCAACTGCCCCTGAGAACGCCCCCTTGGACTTGGATCTAACCCTGACTCAAATCCCCGTGCCTACACTAGCCCAATAGCATGAGACTGACCCCGCAGGTGTACCCTTGGGAGCCTTACCAGAAATCAACGCCGTGGCTACATCAGAGACGGTAGTTAGAGTGGAGGACTCCGCCCCCCGAGTCGATACTGACCAGGCACACCAGCCAGACCCAATTGCTACATACAACGATGGCTGTTCTGTCGTACACGGGTCAGCGAATCCTGGGGTGCCCTCAAACACACCGGATCTGGCATTATCAACTACATTCAGGGCTTGGAAGCAGTTGCTGGCGCACAAGCACCCTGGACCCCAGACACAACTTCTATTCTGTTTCTCATGGTACTGAGACATCTTCTGAGGAAGGGGGCTTTGGCTCAGGCAAAGGCGACAGTGAAGAATTGGCTAAAGACACTGGCACGGTGCAACGTACCAAGAAGGCAAAAAGCAAGGGGAAAAGACGGAGTCAACTCAAGTAGGATTATTCAGACTCACAGATGTCTTATCCCCTGGATGAAGAAAAGGACACCTAGCTAGCTGACTGGGACAAGATGAAGGGCTTGCCAGCTTCTACTGAGCCCTCGGAGCCCTCATTGGCATCAATCCTAGCCTCAAGCAAAGAATTTCAAGAATACGGGCGGATAACCGCGCAGCAAAGGGTGCAGCCAGAAAAGTGCAAGGAGGCCTCAGACGACTAAACAAAACGTGTACGGACATAAGCGATCGTGTCTCCATGATTGAAGGACGCACGGAATGTCTAGAAACTGAAGTCACTACGGTCAAAAAACAGAGTGAAGCCAACACCGCTTGCCTGGGAGACATCATGGCGAAAATGGAGGAGCAAAAAAATCGCCAGCGCGGGAACAACCTTCACCTGCTTGGCATCCCGGAGGGCAAAGAGGGGGAAGACCCCAGAAGGTTCATCGTGAAGCTCTTACAAGATTCTTTCCCTGAACATTCGAGCTGGGATTGGGACCGAGAGGTGCAAAGGTCCCACCGCTTTCCCTTCAACATTAGGAGACAACGTGATGGCAACAGGGGCATGGAAAGCGGACACCCAAGGGTGTTCCTAGTCTACTTTGGAAACTTCCTTCTGAGACAACTCATTTACGATCAAGCCCGTCCTAACTCTAAAAAAGGGGCTAATGGTATCAGCTTCTTTGCAAAACCAGACTTTTGCCACCAGACTGTTGAGCGAAGAATGCGCTTAAGGCAGCTGATCTCTCCATTTCAGCAGTTGGGAGCAGAAGCCTACCTTATGAATCCTGCTAGGTTCAAAGTTATTTTTAATGGGGGCTCCAAGATATTTCTGTCAGAAATTAAAGCTGGCGAGTACCTAGTGGAGATCAAATCTAAAGGGGGGGCCCAGATAAAGAGACCCAAATGGGTATATGAGTATGAACACAGACACAAACTATTTTTGCTCTGCTAAAACTGTAATATTTTGGTATCAATGTGTTATTTATGTTTTTGCACTTGTTTTTCACTTGTAATCACTCTTGGGCCTCCCACCTAGGTTAACTCAGTTTACCGTAAGGTCCAAACCTCAGAGACGCAGGGGTAAATCTAGCCGTACTAGGTTTTAAGCTTACAAAGGTGTGGTGGGCGGCTGAACTTCACTTATGACAACCATCATTCAGGTAATAGCAGGGGGGCTGCAGGGGGGGCATTCGAAGGGAAGCAGCAGATATCAGGGACATCTTTATTCGCACATTTATTTACTTACTCACACACATACACAAAAAGCAATGTTGGCATCTGCTTAGAGAGGAAAGAGAAAGAGAAGGGAAGGGGAGAGCCAACTGGCCCAAGAGACTTTCCGACACGTCTTCCTTTTAAAATATCTTAATGGCTAAAAAAGGAGTTCTTAGGTTTATCTCGGCCAATGTTTGTGGGCTGAACGACGATGGGAAAAGACAAAAAGTCGCACAAGGACTATGGCCGTTAGGGGGGACATCCTATGTCTCCAAGAAACCCACTTGGAGGGATCACAGAAACAACTCTTGAATACATTAGGTTATAAAATTATAGGAGCCACCACACAGGGAGCAAAAACAAAGGGGGTAGGAATCCTGGCTGAAAGAAGACTCCCCATTAAAAATTCAAAACTTAAATCTGATGCACTTGGTAGATGGGTGATCGAGGAATGTCATATGCCTACAGGCTTCCCTTTCACTATATGTTCACTATATGTTCAATCTACGGTAGCAGCGCTGATGACCCAAGTATTATTAACCTAATCTCCGAGGAGTTAGCCCACTGGCCCACCCCAATAATCTTGTGTGGGGATCTTAACATCAATTTGCCGCACGATCAAGAAATAGGGAGCAAATGGAGTAACAAAGGTAGAAAACCCCTGGTTTATAACACACCAACCAACTTTGCACAGACACATTGGCTTTGCAATGTTTGGGCCAAACTCAACTCCCCACAGCCTGGATACACATACTTTTCATTTCCACACCAAATATTTGCTAGGTTAGATTACTTTGTGATCTCGTCTTCCCTACTAGATAAATGCGCAATAGTCTTAGCTCCACGCTTCATGTCAGACCATAACCCACTCATCCTGACTATTGGGGGGCTTGAGAACTGGAAAGATATCCCTAGGTGGAGCTTCGAGAAAGCACTTCTACAGGACAATTGGTACCGGATCCATATGCAAGCCTGGATCCAGGAATTTCTCAAAATAAACCTGGGATCAGCCTCTAAAACAGTAGTATGGGATTCACTAAAAGCTAGTATTCGGGGGGAAACTTTAGATTTTCAATCAGGAAAAACAAAAAGGAAAAACAACTAATAATTGATTTACAAGCGAAACTAACGAGAGCAGAAACCACGTTAATACAAAGGGTCCAAAGCGGAGTGGAGACGGAGAATATCCAGGCTGAAGTTGCACTTATTAAGGCTGAAATAGGAGCAGTATTTGCAGAAAAAACAGCAGCTAAATGGGCGGCTGCACGTGAAACACTATATGAGTGTAGTGACAGTATTGGGCAGCATCTTGCTGTCAAAACCAGGCAAAAAACAGTGAGCAGTGAAATATGTACAATCCGCGTACCCACAGGGATAGAAACTAGTGATCACAATAGGATCCAAGAGGGCTTCCAAGACTTTTACACAACACTATATTCTGAAGGAAACAATCAGTCAGCTGACTTGGTTGAAATAGAAATCACTAGCTACTTGCAAGACATAGAATACAGGCAGTTCAATCCAGGCGACTGTGCACAGCTGGAGATCACTCCAACTTGGGATGATATTTTAGTGAGTCTAGCCAGTCTGCCTGAAGGTAAAGCTGCTGGCATAGACCGTCTCCCTGTAGAATTGTTTAAAGGTTTATTTCATCCCAAATAAAACACATCTTTCTTGACATAGTCACCGATATATTTAATGGAGGTTCAGCCCCCGCGTCTTGGTCCAACGCAAAAATGTCCATATTTCCTAAAAAAGATAAATCACCCTTAGAAAGGGGCTCATATAGACCTATTATCCTAATAAACTGTGATTCCAAAGTTTACTCCAAAATGCTGGCAATTAGAATATCTACGGTAATAGAATCCCTGGGATCAGAATGGCAACATGGGTTTATTCCAAAAAAGGGCACTACTGAGCATATACGGAGGGCTATCACTCTATTTGATGCTGCACAGGTTTCAGGAGATCCGATGTCCCTGATTTTGTTAGACGCCGAAAAGGCTTTTGACCGTGTCTCCTGGCGGTTTCTGTGGAGTATCATGAAGAGGATGGGCTTTGGTTCAAGATGTACGCAGGCAGTTCAAGCTCTGTATCACCACCCGACGGCTTGTGTAGTAATAAATGGGAGGCTCTCCAAGAACTTTAGTATATCACGGGGTACAAGGCAAGGCTGCTCCTGCTCCCCTTTAATTTTCGCTCTTTACATAGACCCCTTAATTAAGAAAATTTAAAAAAAACAGCAATTTTAGCTATGAGAACACAGGGTCTAAACACCAAGATCTTGGCATACGCAGATGACCTGGCCATTACTACCCCGACCCTGAAAACGCTATGCTAGCATTAGAGTTAGAAGCACAGGTATGCGGAAAAATTTCAGGATACGCACTAAATAGCTCCAAAACACAGATAATAACCAACAGGGAAGTCCAGTGGAACAATAGCCGGGTAGTTACAAAAGCGAAATACCTGGGGGTGACAATAACTGCAACCCTGGATAATATAGTAACAGACAACTTAGTCAATTTGGTTTCTGAAACAAAAAAATCCCTTAAGGCAATTGACAATTTACACCTGACACTTGTGGGAAGATGTAATGTGATTAAGATGACGTATTTTCTAAACTTGCTCTATTACGTTTGCTCTATTCCACTAGAATTTAGCAGGACACAGTTATTAAAATTCCAGCAAATTTTTCCACAGTTTATTTGGGCTTATGCTCTGCCTAGACCGGCTCTAAGACAATTGTCGCTCCCCAAAGAGCGGGGGATGGGCATTGCCAATATAGTACTTTACTATTGGGCATCAGTCTTACAGTATAGTACTGACTTAATTACGGAACACCCTCATACTCCTGCAACCGGTCTGCCATCACCATTTCTGCTACTACTGGGAGAAGAGGCTTGCGGCTGTCTCTTCAGACAGGTATCTTACGGATATTACAAGCGGTCTGTCCGGTTTAAGACACTGATAAACTCCTTTAAGGTGTTTGGTAATATACATAGAATATACGGTCTTGGAAGGTTCAATCACTATACCCCTATTAGCTTAAACTGTAACCAACCTGGTATCTTTGATCGAAGTTACTTAGCAGAATGGTACAAAGCTGGTGTCTCAGAACTAGGGGACTTAATCTAAAACAAGAGAGTAAGCACTTTTGCAGAGCTACAAAACCAATATGGCTCAAAACAGCAAGACGCCTTTCAACACTTAGCGAGTCATAACTTTCTCTCACGGAAGGTTGGGGGACTGGCTGGGTTTTCAGAGGTCACATTTATTAACAGGCTACGAACCCCAGTAGCGCCACGAATAGGATCTATATACGCAGCTTTAAACATCAACACACCAGATGATCTCCCTAGAATAGCTGACAAGTGGCAATCAAAGCTAGAGGCGTCACACGGTTTGTTTTATAAAGCACTCGAACTCTCTCAGAACGATTTATTGTGAGCTAAATTACAGGTGCAGCACTTTAAAACCATTTTCTTCCTGTATTTACCTCCTAGTAGAATTTCCAAGTGGGGTACAGGCAAGGGGACACCTGTCCACCGTGCTCCAAGTTCTGTGCCGACTCTATTCACATGTTTACCACCTGTCAAATATTAGCCCCTATTCTTTATAGAATTCAGGAATTCCTGGGCAGAGTCGTTTCTCAGGACTATACACTAATCCCCTCAACAATCATGCTAGGGACATGCGAAACACTTCTCACCACCTGGCTAGAGCACTCTGATTAATTCTTCTCATTAACTCTTCTCTCTCTAATCTCTCTCTTTCTTTCTCTTTCTTTACTCTGTTTTTCGCTTTCCTTTTGCTCTATTTTCTTTTTCTCTTTTCATCCTTACACTCTCTTAGGTGTTACTTTGTGTACAACTTGATGTCCCTGACGAATTTTTGTAAACTTGTTTTTTCTTTGTATAAAGAGGGGAGGGGGGATACTACGATGTTAAACACCGTATATTCTGCAAATATTTTAAAAAAAGGAATAAGATCACAGAGAAAGATAGGTGCTTGACATTTTTTCCATTTTGCACATTCAATAAGGGAAACATTAAAAATCTGAGACTAGTGATGCACGAGATGAACTTCCAACCAAGGCCTGTACACTTCAAAGTATTAAACTCATGGGAACATGCTGTACATGAGAAGAAAAATGAGAAATATCAAACCTAAATGAAAAATAAAGTCTGTAGTTGGATGGAGTCCTAACGGAATGCAAAACAGCAGGGGTGAAGAGAGAATGTGATAGAGGGCATAAGCATGTATACTGTGATATTAAAGGAAGGGGCAGAAGTGAAGAAATTATGAGAGGGAGTTGGGCACGATAAAAGAGAGAATGAGAGTAACAATGAAACAGATGGCACATTTTTGGGTGATTTGCTAAATTCCCTACCACCTCCGTGAAATGTTGTCCATCATCTTGCAGTGAACCACCAGCCCCAATTGAGGGCTATGGGAGAGGAACAGACTTGGGAGTAAATGTAAGGGCGCCTGCTGACCAAAGTTTACCAGAGGCCAATCCAGGCCTATCATTAGGTGTCATCATTACATCTGTTCTCATTAATGCCACAAGTGTGTCTTTTGGAAACAAGGGGGAGTCAGGTCCTGGGACGTGTAGTCGGCTGGACCATAGGTTATAGTTATATGAAAAAACAATCTGCCAACTACACACTTCTTTGAGTCCTATATTTTGAGGAAAAAAACAAGTGATACTCCTGGGTTAATTGGGTATATTTCACTCGTACCCTTTTGTTTTACTATTTTCAGTTTTTCACTATTTCATGTGTGAAAAGGACACTTGACGTTTTACTTAATTTACACATAAATACAATACATTACTACATCACAAATACACCATTTATATATACACAAATATTTTTTTGATATATACACAAACATTTGTTTTCTTGCAAAGACAAGAGTCACACTTTGGACTCAAAGTTTAAATAAACAACAAGTTAATGCAACCAAAGTTTTTATACAAAATAAACCATAAATTGATTCTGTGGTCTATTAGGCAACTGATGTCTATTCTCTTTGTGTGCCGACGCGTTTCGAACCCGGTGTATTCACTTGTCGGGTTCTCCTCAGGTCTCTGTCTTTTAGGTTTATCTAAAAGTGTATAAAACAAAAAAGTGTTTTAACCTATTTTGTCTATAGCTTGTGTGCTTCCCTCCATCTGGCGCTAATGTCACTGTTATTACCTGTTTTCCAGCTGTCGCCGGTCCCCAAGTATTGTTTAGTATTCGACTGTGTTTCTTTAACTTTGAACCTATAAACAAACAGGGACATGTTGTCATTCTCTATTTAGCCCTGACAGTACGGTGATGGATATACTCTCACTTAACATACCTCAGAATGTCGGTTTTTAGTCTTTTAATAATCTTCTGTTTATGTCCTGTTTTTAATGATGATATTTATCCTTGCCGATTGTTCACAGCCTAGAATCAATAAAACAATCATGTAATTTTCTCTCACAGTAGTTTGAAAGAGACAGCATTCACTACTCTAATCAGCATACCTGGTATGTTTTAACTTTTCCCTTGGGCTGCAGTCGCTCTGCGTGTGCTCTACGTGTTTTAGTCAGGTGGCTATTCTCGTTCTGGGCCAACAGTCGTTCTCCTAAACACATAAAGTTACTTTAAAATCTGGGCATTAAGTATGGTACAAAAGTAGCTATTCCAGTATTCCGCATTGAATCTACTTGTTTTCGCGGCGATCCAGTGACTTCCTAGTCAGTCTGTGGATGCGGCTGCCATCTTTGGATGGTGATTTTAAATCTAGACGTGCGTGGTTGTGACCCGCGCGTTCTGTGGCGGCCATCTTTTAGTGTTTTTTTTTTAAACAGTATGTTCTTATTATCAATTTTCGAAGCCTTAATATTATAGCAAGGAAAAATGATTTGTGTTTAATACAAAGAGAAGGTGAATTGCAGTTTTATATTCATTGCAAAAGGGGACCTTTACAATATTACACCATGCTTGCTTTCTAGCTAGTGAAACCGTGTCCCGTGGTCAATGTTTATTCTCCAAGTATGGAGTGCAGGTGACTCCCGATTATTACAACCTTGATACTTCAGATAATGAATTTAGACCAGTAAGTGCGCTATTGAATTTTAGTATCAAGTACGCCTCTTTTTGTAACAAGATTTTGTCAGGGTCCATAGGTCTTGATTGTTGCAAAACATACAAGATTGACCACTTAAAGTCATTTATGTATGATTGTTTTCTACAAAATGTTCGACCATGGGAGCGGTTAAAACTTTATTTTTTAACCGTGATTTATGTTGGGTTATACGTATATTGGCTTGTTGTGTTGTCTTGCCAATATAGATTTTGGAGCATGGGCAAACAATTACATACACGACATTGCGTGTTTTGCAATTGGAAAAACACAGATGTTTCCACCTCACACTTTCATTTTGGAATTCCTTCCCTTCCATTGAGTTCCCACATGCCGCACAAGAGCCACATTTGTGATGTCCCTCTATGGGTCTCATCCCCCACTGAGACAATAGGTCGCTTTTAGGTTTGGGTAAAGCAATGTCTGCCCGTACTATTTGTTGCCCAATGCTTTTGTTTTTCCGGTACGCAAAAAGCGGACGCGGAAAAGGGCAGTCCAGATTTTCTAGTAGGTGCCAGTTTTTTAGGACCACCTGTCTCAATTTATTAGTGTCTGGCCCAAATGTGGTAACACAGACTAGTCTGTCTAATTCAGATTTTGCTCTAGTCTGCAAAAGACATTCTCGAGGCGTACAACGCGCCCTCTTGAATGAATGCTTTAACAGTTTGTTGGGATACCCTCTGTCTTTTAATTCCTCGCAGAATGTGTCAGCATGCCTTTCATAATCAGACAGCTCCGTACAATTTCTTCTAATCCGGAGCAATTGGCCATATGGTAAGTTGGCCTTCAGGTTTCTTGGGTGGGCACTTTGGTGATGCAACATTGTCTTTTTATCAGTCTTTTTTCTATGAAGTGAAGAAATTAGCCGTCCTTCTGTACATGTGATTTCCACATCAAGGAACGTCATTTTCGTATCACTATGCTCAATAGAGAATTTTATATCTTGGTGTTTAGCATTAAGCCATGCATGGAACTCCATCAACTCGGTGTGGCTCCCCTGCCACAGGAGCCACACGTCGTCGATATAGCGTAACCACTGCTTAATGTGTCCACTGTATGGGTTGTCATTGTCAATAAACTTTCTTTCATATTCAGCCATGTACAGTATAGCCATCTCTGGAGCATAAGGGCATCCCATAGCAGTACCTTTCGTCTGCATGATAAATTGCTCATTAAATCGAAAGTAATTCTTCCTCAAGGCTATTTCCCCTAGCTTTAAAATAAAGCTGGTGGGAACTCGGTGTGGTCTTTCACGAGCTTCTATTACCTCCAGTGCCTCGTCCTGGGGGATCTGGGTATAAAGGGACGTGACATCCATCGTCACTAAAAGTTGTGACGTCGGATTAAATTCAGTTCCCTCCACTTTCACCAAAAAATCCATTGTGTCTTTTAGGTATGATTTGACTGTGCTCACATAGGGTTTCAGGAAAAAATCTACGTAAGAAAGAAAGAAGTGTGTAGTTGGCATATTGTTTTTTCATATAACAAGTGTGTCTTTTGTCACAACAACCACCAGTATAACTGCCATTTTTACTACTCCTAATTAGGAAGGATGACCCGTACAGAAGAGGTTTCCCCCCAAAATACATCTGTTGTTGCCACTGTTGCAAAGGCAGAATCACAACCACAGACAGAAGGCACTCCCCTTTAAGAAATCAATGTGTACAATTAAAAACAGAATTTGAAGCACTTGTAAGGTGGACTCTTGGATCAGACTTTATATACATGTGCAATAAAACTTAACTTAGGTTCTTCAGAAGGGAAACTGCAATGTATGCCTATAATGTGTCTGAAAGATTGAAAGAGCAAGCTGGCAAATTTGGGGAGTTTTATAAGGTACATGACTGAGGAGGTATTACAAAAAGTGAGATATACTAAGAGTCTTCTCAGTCTTTAATCATATACTGAAGAAAAATGTGCTCTAGTCCAATACATTGGCAAAATACTGGTGACGTCAATACCACAAGAAGCTTGCAAGCAAGACACAGTTGTTTTGTGGAGTTACTTGGCAGAGAACAGACACAAGGTGCCCCCCACAAAATGGCACTACTGTCAGAGAAAGGTTGTCTATGTGGGGCACATTGTGAAAGGAGCTAAGAAGGTGTCTCAAGAACTTATCTCTATAATTCTGAGCATACTCCTCCCTATGACACAGAGTGAAGTTAGGCTGTTTTGGGAATGGTGGGTTACTGTTATCAGTGGATTCCTACCTTTTTCCTAGTGACCAAGCTTCTACAGACACTTACATATAGTGATGTGACCGATCCACTACCCTGACAACAAATGAATGGGTGCCTTCCTGGAGCCCAGAGATAAACTCTGCTGTGTACCAGAACCAGAATGCACAATTATGACAAAAGATTTTGTATCGGACTGCCACAAGCATGAAAGGTGCGCCTTGACTGAGTTGCCACAGACCCACATGGAAGTGAAATGGCCAGTAACTTATTTCTCTGCCACTCTTGATCCAGTGCCTGTGCACTTCCTGGATACTTTCAAGCAAAAACTGCAGTGGATGTTAGCATCCAACAGTGCGAAGGCATAGTTAAAGACTACTCGCTTATTGTGATGGTTCCACATTTAGTTGAGATCTATTGGCTTGCACTCGATGTCAGCACATGATGAACTGCAGACTCACTAAATATGAAGAAGTGACTTTGGCACCAGAAAATGTATTGTTTAAAAGATGTAATGTTTCAAACCATGCTATTCTCTTACCCCTTCCGTAGAGTGACTCAGATGTTTATGGGGTTGACCATGATTGCATAGATGTTACGGAATTATGCACCAAGCCAAGACCTGGAATTCAGGATGTCTCCTTGGAAGACTCTGATTATACCTTATTAGTAGACGGAAGTGTTGCAACTGCCTAGAGGGGTTTCAGTTGTAAAATATGTAGTGCACAGGAGTAGATGGGATTTTGTGACTGCTAGAAACCGCTAGGCAGATGATATGGCAAGATATTGTGATCTTGTCTCCCATACATTTAATCAAGGGCACCAAGTGAATCTGACAATGACTCTGTTTCAAACATGTGATTGAGTATAATAAATACTTGGGAAGAAATAAAGGAATTGCAGGAATAAGCTCCAAAGGCAAAGAAGGAAAAGTGGATGAGGTCTGAATATGTTAAGAATCCAAGTGAGGTTTGGGTTTGAAGGGATGGGAAACCTATTATACCTGCAGTTATGGTTTCAACTATGGCCAGGCATTTCCATGGTTCTACCGATATATGAAGAGATGCCATGATTCACACATTCAAGATCTTCTGGTGTAATCCCCATTTCAGTGCCATTGCTGAGCTTTAGTGTCACTGGTGTGTTACTTGCCAGTAGTTAAATGCTGACAGGAGGACAGTTGTGGTTATGAGTCACACAGGGATGTCCGATGGTCCCTTTTGCTGCATGTAGTTGTACTTTGTAGAGATGCACAAATGCAATGAAATCTGCAATATCCTCGTGGAAGTCTGTTTTTTCTCTCATTAACCCCTTCCATGCTGGTGACGAACCCCAGCCGTCACGCTCTGCGGCGCTCGTGTGCTGATGACGGCTGGGGTTCGTCACGGCCCCGCCCTGTTCTTTTGTTTACCGCACAGCGGCGGAAACGGCCCAGCATGGAAGGGGTTAAGTTGAACCATACCCATGAACTGTAAGCAAGTGTAAGCACTTTGGCCGTATGGTGCAGAGGCAAGAAAGGTGACTGAATAGAGGGAGAGACTGAGAGCAGTTGTGTCAGAAAAACACATTCAAGAAATAATCACAGATGAAAAAGAGCCAATTGAACAGAGTGCTAGTAACAGTGAACGACCAATGGGTAGAAGAAAAAAGAGACAAAGAGTGGGAAATAGAAAGTATTTGACTCCTGAGTGGATCTACTTTGCTGAAAGTGAGCTTGATCTGAGAGCTCATGAAACTGAGAATCATCAAAATGTTTTTGGAAAAGCCCCATGAACAGTACTACCACAATTAAAGATTGAAAAATATTATTTATTGATGAATTCAAGTGACATACATTGAAATATCCTGGTTTGTACCTAGGGATCCAGTTGAAGATCTTACGTGCCCATAGGTTCCAGTGGAAGAGTAGAATTTTCCCTTTATGTATCCATTAAAGAGACCAGGTTCCTAATCCTAAAAGGTAACCAAACTAACAGATTTACAGATTACAGTAAAATTGACTAATGTTTTGCTGATTTGCAGAATCAACAAGTAGGTTTCTGATTTTCTCGTTTCCTCTGACCTGGCATGTGAGAAACCATGGTGTCAAGCACATCCAAAAGTTGTACATTTTTTATAGTAGTTGTGGTATTTTCCATAGTTATAATAATGATTGGCTTACTAGTGAGTCTTAACTCTTCTTTCGAGCATGCTTCAACCAAAACTAAAATTGATCAAGCCTATGAAGATGATCAACGTAGGTTTAACATGAAAATATTACATATGGTTGGCTCTGAAGGACATTTTTCTGCCAATGTTTATTTTAGATAGCTGCATGAGTACTAAGAACTACTGTGCCTGTACATATTTACCTACTTCTACTACAGCGGGTGTAGCTTAACACCACTTGCCCCAATCTACTTTTTAACTTGCAGTCTAATTTTGAATCAGTTCTATCGTCAAGAGTGCATTGAATATTAATCTTTTTTTTTTTTGGGAACCTTTATTAGTATCACAAGCAGTTACAAGTATGGGCCTACAACCTTCCCGGCCGGCCGCTGAGCAGGATTACAGCAAGCAATGTGAGAAGTTATAGCAGCTCGAAAACCAGGGTCACAGAAATGTCAATACAGAACTTGTATTAAGACGTGCAGGTTTGAAGTCAGAATTTGAAAGGTTCATTTTCAAAAAGAAAACTGAAAAAGGTGCCGTACAGTCATATATGGTCCTACAATACTGCGCGCGAATCAGGATATCCACTAATAGTACAGATACGAATGAAGCATCTGGGGTAAGATACACAAATCAGGAGAAATGCAGGCACAAACCCGGTACATAGCAAGTCCAAACCCCACCCCTCGAGACAAAACATACTGCAGGAATCATGAATGATGACGACACTTAAAAGAGAAAAAAGACTAAAGGGCCATAGAAACAAATATCGAACAAACACCATCCCCCCACCCCTCACCCTGCACACTTGCAGAAGGCCATGGCCTACCCCCCCCAGCCGCGTGCCTGTCGCCCTATAAGAGACCCGAAATATAGAAAAGAGAGCGAGAGAAAAAGAAAAAGTATAAGCGGAGGAGAGCCCTTGGTGTCGCCGCCCGACCCCGCCCTTCACCCCTACACACAGGAAAATCTCAAAAGCAAGGTAGAATATCAATGGAGAACATCAAGCATCGGCCACAACAGCAATGGAATCCCGGTCAAATATACCCAGTGCACCGTCAGTCAACAATATGGCCACTAGACTCTGGACTATATCATCCCTGGCCTTGTCTAGCAATGGAACCTCCAAATGTCCACTTGTCAATCAGTTTACAGCGCAATTTGGGGGGTCCAAACGATCCGGGCGGGTCAAGCCGGAGTGTAGTCTCAGAAAAGTACAGCATCCCAAACCCAACCGAGTATACGCAGCGGAAATCCGGTAGTGTCGATGGTGACCCCGGGAGCTTCCCGAAGTCCACACACAATAGCACCATCCAAGAAAGGAGAGTCACACAGTCCGGCAAACGCCACGACTTTGCCGGGGCATACCAATAAGAAAAACGATGTTGTGTCCTCAGCCGCCAACTGAACATGTGCCCCGAAGAAACACTCATGTGTACAACCATGTCGGCCAGAGTAGTCACAGGCACCGGGTCTTTCGGCTGCTCCCGGTAACCAGGCGGAGTTGGGACTCTCCCCGTGGGCATAGGTGAGGGCACATCGGCACTCCGTTGGGATCGATCCGTGGCCACTAGAGACGGCGAGACAACAATGGCGGCCATTCTTATACCCAGGTCCCGGGCATTACCGATCAGGGTCTTGTGCAAAATCGTTAGGGCAGCCAATACGTCCTTGGATGTGGGCTCCTGTGTACGCCGCCAGCATCCCGACCCAATCCGTGTGGGTGCCGTCCAACCTGAACATGATCCGTAGAGGAGGGCGCCAGCCGCCATCTTAGTCAGGGCGGCCCCTTCCCACTTCACCTCGCCTCGGGGACCAGGCCCCAATCCAGGGCGCTACAGGATGCACAACCGGGACTCAAAACTGTGAGGCGGGCTTCCTGGGGGAGAGTCACCAGAGGGCTAAACAAATCCTTGCCGCTCCCGGGGAGCCGCCCGCCTATTTCGGGGGCAATCCTTGGTTATGCCCGGGCAGAAAGATTGGGGAGGGGGCCAGGAGTCATGCGCCCCCATCGACCCTGCTTCGCCGCGCAGCCCCTCAAGGCTCACCGCCAAGTGGACCGGGCCATCACTGCCATCTGCGGCCCCACAAGTCAACAGCACGCTCCGACCGACTCCTCACCGCCGTCAGCTGCCGTTGTTGTCGCAGTCGCGGCCGGCTGCACGTCTAAGGCAACGCCCCGGTCTCATCACCACAGAGGCCGCAAAGCAATCGGGGACAGTTCTCCGGGTCCACCGCACGTTGGAGCCCCAGAAGCAGACGGTAAGTGATCGTTCTCCTTCTTCTGTTGAAATACGCCTTCGTAGCTCAGGATAAGTGTCAGGATGTATGTGTGGGGCGAAAGGGCTAGCGGAGCCGAGCGACTATGCGGCCATTTCGGATGCCCGCTTGGCTCCTCCCCATTATATTAATTTTTGGCCTGCTTTTAAATTATGTGCTTATGTTTAAAACTTTAAATCTGAATGCTGGAGGCTTGTCATACCAATCAATGTAACTAAATGAATTTACTCAAAGCTTACTGTAAGCTTAATGTAAATTGAGTAGGATTGAGAAGGCCTTTATAGAAGAATTGAATAAAAGAAAGGCGGAGACAGTGAAGAGGGTGAAGAAAGGAGAAATGGTTGTTTTGGAGAAAGAGGAAGAAATAATGAGTCAGGAATACACCCAAAACTTAGTATGGATTTACAGCAGAAGGGAAAAGGTTGTGTGGTGAGACAGAAAGAGCAGGTGCAAAGACCACAGAGGTGAGTTGGTGTGATTGGGTACAAAGTTATGCGTGATCAAATATTTTTGGAGGAAAGGAAAAATGCTTATTTTCAGCTTCCAACGAACCGTGTAGGTAGTTGATACTTGGCTTTAATGTTTGCTAACTTGCGTGATATCAATGACCTAGATGGTAAAAGAATAGTGAAAGGGCTAAGCATAGTGCCTCACAAGTAGTAGGCAATATATTTTGTGCTATGATACCCTCTGTAGGTATAATCTGAAATGATTTTAAGATCAGAAAGTTTTCTACTTTGTCAGATCGTTTGACTTTCTAACATGGCTGGTGCTTTAACCATAATTAATACTGAGATTCTGGCAATAGGGTCAGTGGTTTTGCAGAAGAAGCTTAGCAGGCGAAAGAGGGTGGGGTTTGCAGTATGTTCACATTCAGCAATGTAAAAGCCCTTAATGCCCGCCCCAAGCTAGTATGAATAAAATGTGAGTTAAGGCACCATAATCCCAACTTTGCTTGTATTCAAGAGACTAGAATCTGATATGCAGCCATCAGTCTACTTGCACAGTCCTATTACCAGTTCCACAGATATCTGTCAACAGTTATTGTACAAACTAATTGAATCCTATCTGTTAATTTCAGTTGCATTCTTTGCCCTGAAAAGGAGGCATAGTTGTATGGTCCAATTCATCAAGCAATCATTGCCCTGAGAGAGGGGTTGGGTCTTTTTGACCTTGGGAGATGCAGATAGCCAAATAGAAGAGCTTAAACTATTTATCTCTGTATGTCTTCACTTCTCCAGAATAGATTACTTTCAAGTGAGTAAATAACTAGTGGGAATGGTTTAGGTACATTCATTTTAATCCTGTTTTGGTATCAGGCCTTGCTCCCCTTACTCTACACTGAAGAATTCCCAGGCCCCAGAATACATACTTATCCTTGACCTTTTCAACCATCATTATGAAACATTCCTCCCCATATCGAGCATATGGGGAAGATCATTCACAGATTGTGTTGAAAATAATCCTCACTCAGCCTCGTGTCTCAATGTGTGGGATATTTTAAAAGCACTTGCCCACAGTCGTACTTTAAAGTCTACCATCTGGCAACTGAAGTGGCACAAGAAAGAGAAGTATAAACTGAGTGTGCTTCATAGTCATACAGAGTAGAGACATGCCAGTTTAGTACAGACTTGTGGTCCACTTGCAACAATGTGTGATCGTCCATAAACTCCATATGAACTCAGATCACCATCATTCTAATAAAACGTATTTCACAGCAATTTTAATCATTTAAATTTCAAACGTTTGATGCCAGCAATAATTGTGACTCAGCCTTAGCAATGCTGACTACTTAAAAATAACACCCTCTCACCAACACATTCTATACATTTTGGATAGATCCAGAAATAAATGCACATCTCCCCCTGAGATCACTATGCACATTGGACGGTAAAGCAGGATCATGTTTGTCTGATAGAACATTATTTAGACTCTTATCTTACCTTCAATATCTTCTGGGCAAAACAAAGAACTAGTAGTCAAGGTTATATTTTAGGAGTCATATCCTTTGCTTCCTTTTCCAAGGTTGCCATGACCGATAATTTCCCAAGGAAATTCTAAATTACCTTAAAAAAGACTTTAATGCCCCCTGCACAAATAGTGGTATTTTCTGAAAAACGTTTTTAAAAGGTTAAGCTTTATTCTGCACTGGTGCCCTTTTAGGCCATATCACTGCTAGGTGCAGATAGGATGTCTATGCCAGGTTATTAGATAATCGATTAGGGAAGGACCTGAAAGATTTACTCGCTACATGGCAACATGGATTTATCCCCAGAAAGTGATGCTACTGGTGTATGTGATATTGATGAAAACCTAACATGAAATAAATGGTTTTTAAAGCTTTATTTTGTGGAACCCCTGTTGAAATGTTTTTATTTTTGAATGACTTCGAATAGGGTGACAACAAAATCCTACTGAAATTTATTCTTGAGCAAACTTGTTTTTTCATGTTTGTTTGTTTTTTTTGTGGCTTACTCGCCTACGTCCCCCACACCATCATGTATACCCACCCCTTTTTCTCATCATACCTCCTTATCCTGGTGACTATTAAAATATTTGTTTACTGTTTCCACAGAAACATTGCATTTTCATGGAAAACGTATCTTGTCATTCTAACTTTTCTCTAAAATTAAGTTTTGCCAGCCTGTTTTCTTCAGACTGACTTTATTCATTTTAGAAATTTGCAGGAATGTTGGATTATCAATACAACAGGCCATACCAATTTTGCAGTCGCCTTAATAGGTTGGGCTCAAATAACTCAACATCCCATGGCTCTGATTGCTTTGGATGCTAAACAGGCTATTGATCGGGTGGAGTGGGCATTCCTCTGGGCCTTAATTAAATGATTGAGCTCTCTAATGTCTTTACAGAAGGCTTTCAACATATCTTCAACAGAATTATTTAACGGGACTTCGAAAGCATTGGCATTTGTTGATTATGTTCTGGTCACAATTGTGTATTTTTTTAAATGTCTCCCTTCATCCAATCCCAAGCCATCATTTTTGTTCTTTATCAGTATATAAGCATAATCGCCCCAAACAAAATCAGTCACCCCAATGGTTTCAGTGATATTTTGGGACCACTCATTGTACCTTTACTTAAATACTTAGGGGCCGATTTCGATGTTGGACGGGCCTGAGTCCGTCCAACATCGATCTGCAACTGGGATCGACCGACCTCCTGTCGGCGATCCCAAACCAGCAATTCAGTGCGACCGAACACTGTTTGGTCGCAATCGTATTTGGAATGCATGCTCTCATTGTAAAGTACTGAGGTGCAGTTCATCCCTGCACCCGGTGGCAGGCACCTCAATGCAAAGGCGTCTTAAACAGAAACGCTCAGGTCCCGCTGCCAGATGCACGCCATTTCACTGTTCAGCAAAGAGCATGATCTCTGGCTGAAGTGAACAATGACAACCTACTCGGAATCTGTGTAATGGAGCAGTTTAATTGCTGGTCTTTATCTGCGTATTCAGATGCCAAAGGGGTTCCAGCTGTTTCTATACAACTAGAAATGATTATCATTGAAAGTACTGGAATAAACTACTTGACAAATCTATGCCCGATTAAGAACCCCCACTGAAAGCAAGATTTCAAACACTTTGGTCTTTCTATGTTCTATAGTTTGGTAAGTAATTAAAACATCACAGGATACATTTCAAATACTGACCTCATCAGACTGTCAAAAGTGATTTTCACCAGGACAGGAGAAGCTGGCTCCCCTGTATATTAATTATTTTCAGCAAGTGTGCTTCCATGAAGGCTATAAAGAAAAGAAGCACTATAGCATTGTTTGATAACAAAACAAAATAATTGATAACAAAACAAAATAATAAAATGGGAAGTATGAGAAGACAGAAAGTGGAGCCAATTCTACAACTGCTTCTTGTGTTACAAGTGGGCGTGGACTCTCAAGTGAAACTGGCTCAGCCCTATTGCATGTTTTTGCCAGGCACAAGTGACTGGGTTTGCGGAAACAATTGTCTGTGCGGTCCAATGCTCTGCAGCATGCCTCCCTAAATAACAAGGAGAAAAGAAGACCATTAGAAGTAACAAACAAGAATAACAAGCATTTGCAATGCAGTAGGTCTTGCATTTGCGAGAGTTTAACCTATTGACATTGTAAATGACTATGCCTTTTATGTATCTGTTTTGATAATTAACACATAAATAAAATGTATTGTCATTTATAATGTCAATAGCTCAAACTCTTGTAAATGCGAGACCTAGAATGAAAACCTGCATGTCGCACTGAATGTTGCAGGAAAGCATGTCGTGCCTGCAGTAGGAGAAACTCATTAACAAAAATAGTGCTTACAGACGAAATAGGACGTACCAAGTAACAACCGAAGTAAACGGGCCAGTCCTCATGGGAGGTTACAAATTTAGACAAGGCGGTACTAAGGAGGGACTAACAAGCCTATAAATGAATCAGAAGACAACATTTACGAAGGACAATGATACAAGCAGGGGCGTAACACAGTCCCCTGCAGCCCCTGTGGTGCGGGGGCCCAACCTCCAGGGGGCCACCTCAGCACTGCATTTCGGCTGGAGAGCTCCAGATTGAGTCCGGAGGGGGCCCCTCTACGTACCCTGCAGGAGGGCCCCCTCAAGTTTTGTTACTCCACTGGACACAAGCCAATGACAAATATGGGCAGAGAGTGGGCGGGGCTTTAATTCCACACTCGACTACAGCATGCCTCGCAGCTCATGCACTGCTCAGGCTCGATCTTAAAAGACATTTTGTTTAAAAGGCTGGGGTGAAGGAAACTGCAAATAAACAAAGGAAGAGTGTCCGTCAGACAAGCGTGCAAAAATGATTATAGCACGTGAGAAGGAGGCCAGTTGGAAGTGGTCGTATGGCAAGACCAATTTCAAGAAAAAATACAGTATTTTTTCAGGAAACCCTCACTCACCCTAGTGGTGACATGCTTCATCATTGGGTCCACCGGGAGAGATCGAATATCTCCCCGGTGTGCTGCGAAGCCAGGCGACTGCTGAGCTGGTTTTTTGTGAGGGAAGGGGGTGAAAAAAGTGGTGAATTAAAAATGTCAAAGGTTGTACCAAAAAATCATTTATTGGCTGGTCAACCTGACATAATAAAAACTATGTGTGGGGAAAACTAACCAAATAAAGTATACTGGTGTTTCCCTTTTTAAAGGAAGGTCAACATGTTTCTGCCCGTGGTATGTGTGAGTTTACAGGGCTTTCTTCAGGACCAGTTAGCGAGTGCTACCTTGACAGGTCTGGGCGCGCTAAGGCCCACCCTGCCAAAGATAGTGAAAGTTAAAATTGCACTATGTGTAAAAAAGGTGCATTAAAAATACAAATTTGTCAGTCTGGGGTTTTTACCTCTATTACGAGGAACCGAGAAGTCTGTGAACAAAATGGTGAGACAAACAGACGAGTAAACAGACAAAGAAACAAGAAATCAATTGATATTATTCAGTTCTAATGACAATTGATGCAACTTGGTGGCGTGACACGTGCTGGCATACCTATCAAAGGCCGTGGCCGTGATGAATGGGATGCGGAGGAGAAGTTGTGCCACAAACCTGGGTGGTGGGCCTCAACTAGCGCTGAGAAGTGTGATCCAGCGTGTTCTGTTGCAAGATTTAAGGCAACAGACTGATAAAAATGGAGACTTACAGTGTTAAGTCCAACCGTGCGGGATGCCAAGAGTGGCTACCCGTTGTTACATGGCTACCTATGGTCGGGAGACACGAGTTGGTCCCCGAAGTGGTGAGCGTGAGGACAAAGAAGCCGGGTTAATACCGGTAACTCTGCTGGCCGTGGCTTGTACCTTAGATCAAGCACACATATGCATGGACGTGAAAAGGAAGATTATCCTCACTTGTACACAAAATGAACCACGCCCCATAGAACTCAGGAGGGGGGTGGGAGCGAAAATGGCACACCCTGTTTGGGAAGGAAAAACACAAACAGAGAGGATTTTAGAGATCTGGCAGAATCTCGTTAAATAAACTTATCTTAGTGGAAGATGTCAGGAAAAGGTTCCTTACGCCCGCAACGCTCTGCACCCTCTCGGTACCTAGCTGTTCCCTCACTGGATCTCGTGGATCCAGAGTGAAGGGCGAGCCCGGTGTTATGAGGGAGGTGACAGGGTTTGGGCCAATTAGAGCCGGTATTCAAAGTGAGGCTTGGAAGGCAAGTCTCTTAATCCCGCGATAGGTTAGGTCAAGACGGCGATTGGAATCGGAATGAACACGAGGCTTGGCAAGCCAACAAAGTGCGGCCTTGTGATAGGCCAGAGCAGGGCTGGCATTGTATGGTATTCTGGTTAGTGTTCTGTGGGTGATAGGTTTTAACGTTTCAGGATACTCGTCCATGGAATTTGGTCATTGAGTCCATGGATGTGGGTACTGAGTCTATACACCCAGCGCTGTTCTTTCTCAAACAGAATGCTGTCTCTATTTCTTGGATTGTTGGCCTGCTCGATGACTGTCCAGGTCAAATCATTTGGGGTGTGATGTGCCTGCAGATAATGTTCGCTTAGTTTGGTGGTAACTTTTTTGCAGCGAATGTTGCTGCGATGTTCGCCAATGCGTGTCTTTACCTTACGGGTAGTCATTCCTACATAGCGTTTTGCACATGGGCACATAATCAGATAGACTACGTTAGCAGAGTTACAGTTGGTATGGGATTTTTGAATCCAAGTTTTTCCGGGTTCCAGATTGAGTTGTTTAGTATGGGTGGTAAGGTGGCAAACACTACAGTCAGTGCAAGGAAAATGGCCAGTAATGGGAGGGAGGTGCCAGGGTTCTGTGACAGACCTCGTTAATGTAGCCGATGTGGAGCTTGGTGCGGGCCTTGTGTGTACCAAGGCATCTTTGAGGCTTCTGCCCTTTTTGAAAGAGAAAAGGGGTTTCTCCCAGTCTTTCATGGTACTGGTGATTATTCTCCAATTTTTATTGATGGATTTCTTGATGTTGTCTGAGAGAGTGCTGTAGGTTGTCACACAAGTGAGCGGCATCTCTGTGTTTGTTTCCACATTCTCCTCAAGAAGGGCGTCACGCGGTTGGTTGCGTGCCCGGGTCTGACCTTTGTTAAGGATTCCTTGCGGATATCCTCTTTGCTTCAATTTTACGGTCAGTTCTTTAGCCTGGACCTTGTAGTCAGTGATGGTACTGCAATTCCTTCTCAGGCGGAGGAATTGTCCATAGGGCAGATTTTCTCGTAGAGGTCTTGGGTAGAAACTGCTGAACTCCAAAAGATTACTTTTTGCTGTAGGTTTATGATGGGTCACCGTGGTGAGAGATGTTTCCTCTATCCTTATCACTACGTCAAGAAAGACAATCGATTCTTTGCTGTAGTTGTGGGTGAATCTTAGGTATGGGTCAAGGGTATTGACCCAGCTCAGGAACTGTATGAGGCTGTCTTCATTCCCTGTCCACAGGAGGAGAATGTCATCGATGTACCTCCTCCATAATCCTATGGAGGAGGCATAGGGGTTTGTAGTAGGTAAAATATGCTTAGTTTCAAAGTCATATACGTACAGCCCTGCTATGCTGGGGGCAAAAGTACTCCCCATTGAGGTACCCGTGCACTGGAGGTACAGTTGTCCTTTATTTTCGAAATAATTCTCTCTGAGTGCCATTCTCGCACATTGTAAAATGAATTCCTTTGGGGTGGTGTACTCCCAATTGACTGTATCTAGTGCTTCCGCCAGTACCCGCAGTGTTTCTTCCTGGGGGATACTGGTGTAAAGACTCTCTATGTCCATGGTGACCAGTATGACAGAGTCCTTTGGAAAAGAGATATCTTGGAGTAGTCTGAGTAGACTCTTTGTGTCCTTCAGGTAGGTACTTGAGTTCTGCACTAACGGTTTCAGGTAGTGATCACAGAAAGTGGATAGTGGTTCCAACACTGAACCGATTCCAGAAACGATCGGCCGACCCGGTGGTGGTAAGACATTTTTGTGGGTTTTCGGCAACGTGTAAAAATAGGGAATCGTTGGGCCTCCTGCCATTAGGTATGCAGCTTCATGTGGGGAGATATGCTCGTTGGTCTCCGCCTCTCGTACAAGAGATTCTATGCGTGTTTTCATTTCTGCGGTGGGGTCTGTAGAAAGGGGCATTTTTTGAGTCCAAAGAGCAATCCACAACAAATGAGCAGGAGTTCGATACCAATTTTAGATTGAAATCTAGCTTCATGCCACCACCACACACAATACCTGCAGCAATTACTGCTTTTGAACAAGCTGTTGTGAAAGATCCGGAAACCACTGAAAACCCTAAACGGTTTAACAACTTCACGGCTGCAGAACATAAAGCCCTGGAGAGTCTAAAGAATGATAAGGAAATTACCATCAAACCTGCCGATAAGGGCGGCGGGATTGTGATCCAGGATACTTCCGAATACGATAAAGTGTGCATGGCACTCCTGAATGATAGGACAAATTATTTGCCCCTTTCTACAGACCCCACCGCAGAAATGAAAACACGCATAGAATCTCTTGTACGAGAGGCGGAGACCAACGAGCATATCTCCCCACATGAAGCTGCATACCTAATGGCAGGAGGCCCAACGATTCCCTATTTTTACACGTTGCCGAAAACCCACAAAAATGTCTTACCACCACCGGGTCGGCCGATCGTTTCTGGAATCGGTTCAGTGTTGGAACCACTATCCACTTTCTGTGATCACTACCTGAAACCGTTAGTGCAGAACTCAAGTACCTACCTGAAGGACACAAAGAGTCTACTCAGACTACTCCAAGATATCTCTTTTCCAAAGGACTCTGTCATACTGGTCACCATGGACATAGAGAGTCTTTACACCAGTATCCCCCAGGAAGAAACACTGCGGGTACTGGCGGAAGCACTAGATACAGTCAATTGGGAGTACACCACCCCAAAGGAATTCATTTTACAATGTGCGAGAATGGCACTCAGAGAGAATTATTTCGAAAATAAAGGACAACTGTACCTCCAGTGCACGGGTACCTCAATGGGGAGTACTTTTGCCCCCAGCATAGCAGGGCTGTACGTATATGACTTTGAAACTAAGCATATTTTACCTACTACAAACCCCTATGCCTCCTCCATAGGATTATGGAGGAGGTACATCGATGACATTCTCCTCCTGTGGACAGGGAATGAAGACAGCCTCATACAGTTCCTGAGCTGGGTCAATACCCTTGACCCATACCTAAGATTCACCCACAACTACAGCAAAGAATCGATTGTCTTTCTTGACGTAGTGATAAGGATAGAGGAAACATCTCTCACCACGGTGACCCATCATAAACCTACAGCAAAAAGTAATCTTTTGGAGTTCAGCAGTTTCTACCCAAGACCTCTACGAGAAAATCTGCCCTATGGACAATTCCTCCGCCTGAGAAGGAATTGCAGTACCATCACTGACTACAAGGTCCAGGCTAAAGAACTGACCGTAAAATTGAAGCAAAGAGGATATCCGCAAGGAATCCTTAACAAAGGTCAGACCCGGGCACGCAACCAACCGCGTGACGCCCTTCTTGAGGAGAATGTGGAAACAAACACAGAGATGCCGCTCACTTGTGTGACAACCTACAGCACTCTCTCAGACAACATCAAGAAATCCATCAATAAAAATTGGAGAATAATCACCAGTACCATGAAAGACTGGGAGAAACCCCTTTTCTCTTTCAAAAAGGGCAGAAGCCTCAAAGATGCCTTGGTACACACAAGGCCCGCACCAAGCTCCACATCGGCTACATTAACGAGGTCTGTCACAGAACCCTGGCACCTCCCTCCCATTACTGGCCATTTTCCTTGCACTGACTGTAGTGTTTGCCACCTTACCACCCATACTAAACAACTCAATCTGGAACCCGGAAAAACTTGGATTCAAAAATCCCATACCAACTGTAACTCTGCTAACGTAGTCTATCTGATTATGTGCCCATGTGCAAAACGCTATGTAGGAATGACTACCCGTAAGGTAAAGACACGCATTGGCGAACATCGCAGCAACATTCGCTGCAAAAAAGTTACCACCAAACTAAGCGAACATTATCTGCAGGCACATCACACCCCAAATGATTTGACCTGGACAGTCATAGAGCAGGCCAACAATCCAAGAAATAGAGACAGCATTCTGTTTGAGAAAGAACAGCGCTGGGTGTATAGACTCAGTACCCACATCCATGGACTCAATGACCAAATTCCATGGACGAGTATCCTGAAACGTTAAAACCTATCACCCACAGAACACTAACCAGAATACCATACAATGCCAGCCCTGCTCTGGCCTATCACAAGGCCGCACTTTGTTGGCTTGCCAAGCCTCGTGTTCATTCCGATTCCAATCGCCGTCTTGACCTAACCTATCGCGGGATTAAGAGACTTGCCTTCCAAGCCTCACTTTGAATACCGGCTCTAATTGGCCCAAACCCTGTCACCTCCCTCATAACACCGGGCTCGCCCTTCACTCTGGATCCACGAGATCCAGTGAGGGAACAGCTAGGTACCGAGAGGGTGCAGAGCGTTGCGGGCGTAAAGAACCTTTTCCTGACATCTTCCACTAAGATAAGTTTATTTAACGAGATTCTGCCAGATCTCTAAAATCCTCTCTGTTTGTGTTTTTCCTTCCCAAACAGGGTGTGCCATTTTCGCTCCCACCCCCATCCTGAGTTCTATGGGGCGTGGTTCATTTTGTGTACAAGTGAGGATAATCTTCCTTTTCACGTCCATGCATACGTGTGCTTGATCTAAGGTACAAGCCACGGCCAGCAGAGTTACCGGTATTCACCCGGCTTCTTTGCCCTCACGCTCACCACTTCGGGGACCAACTCGTGTCTCCCGACCATAGGTAGCCATGTAACAACGGGTAGCCACTCTTGGCATCCCGCACGGTTGGACTTAACACTGTAAGTCTCCATTTTTATCAGTCTGTTGCCTTAAATCTTGCAACAGAACGCGCTGGATCACACTTCTCAGCGCTATTTGAGGCCCACCACCCAGGTTTGTGGCACAACTTCTCCTCCGCATCCCATTCATCACGGCCACGGCCTTTGATAGGTATGCCAGCACGTGTCACGCCACCAAGTTGCATCAATTGTCATTAGAACTGAATAATATCAATTGATTTCTTGTTTCTTTGTCTGTTTACTCGTCTGTTTGTCTCACCATTTTGTTCACAGACTTCTCGGTTCCTCGTAATAGAGGTAAAAACCCCAGACTGACAAGTTTGTATTTTTAATGCACCTTTTTTACACATAGTGCAATTTTAACTTTCACTACCTTTGGCAGGGTGGGCCTTAGCGCGCCCAGACCTGTCAAGGTAACACTCGCTAACTGGTCCTGAAGAAAGACCTGTAAACTCACACATACCACGGGCAGAAACATGTTGACCTTCCTTTAAAAAGGGAAACACCTGTATACTTTATTTGGTTAGTTTTCCCCACACATAGTTTTTATTATGTCAGGTTGACCAGCCAATAAATGATTTTTTGGTACAACCTTTGACATTTTTAATTCACCACTTTTTTCACCCCCTACCCTCACAAAAAACCAGCTCCGCAGTCGCCTGGCGTCGCAGTACACCGGGGAGATATTCGATCTCTCCCGGTGGACCCAATGATGAAGCATGTCACCACTAGGGTGAGTGAGGGTTTCCTGAAAAAATACTGTATTTTTTCTTGAAATTGGTCTTGCCATACGACCACTTCCAACTGGCCTCCTTCTCACGTGCTATAATCATTTTTGTACGCTTGTCTGACGGACAGTCTTCCTTTGTTTATTTGCTATTGACTGGGGACCGAGAGTGCCCGAATCCCTTTCTCTCCTTTTGTTGATTGATGAAGGAAACTGCCTCATCTTTCAAGAGGGGCTGAAATAATGCTTCCAGAACTGCAGATAAATCTTCCGGGTTTCAAGTGGCAACCATAGCGTTCTTTGTCCACCCTTGTTATTTAATACCTAGAAGTGAAAGCCAAATGTAACCAACCCATCAGGACCATTTTCAGATGTACACACGTAACACCTGGTTTTACCCCCGCCTGGGGACCAAGTCAATATTAACTAGGTCATGGACAACAGATACTGATTGAGTAAATTGTGATCTGCAACAATATGTATATTTTGCTCCTGAATAAGACAAAAGCCAAACTGGTCTTGGATATGTTCACATAAGGAGGGCCTTAGTTAGTTTGGTAGACATGATAGTCTGTCAGCCATATTACAAGTGTCACAGATTGTAATCACTGTAATGCGGCAGGCAGGATATCCGCCATGTGTGTGTGATTGGGAATGCTGTCATCTAAACTTTAAATAATGCTTGTAATCTTTTACTGAAGCATAAAACCTCCCCAAAAATAAATGCAGTCAAGGGCAGCATCGTTCACCTATACAAGCCCCAAAATGTCCTACCAGTTTTCTAAAGCAAATACCAAGCTAACCACAACAAAACTTTCTTCCCGCCTGAATGCCCGCTGATCAGTATGCTGCTGCTGATACAGAATGAAGCTTGTCCATTATTTTCCTCTGTGGAACGTCTGTTATCACCTCTGTAGGGAGATTATTTAAGGCATGGGCCCAAGCTTCCGACTTCCACTCCAGTCATCCACGGAAGAAACAATGTCCCTCATATGCAATGCAGATCCACTATTCTGGCCTGGATGAACAATCTACCTGTGGAAAGGTCTTACTTTGCGTTAGAGCAAACCGGATGCTCAGGTGAGTGTTGGCAGTAGTCTACGTTTAGGAGGGCACCTATAGGGCTCCTGGATTTCTACACCTCATCCAACCCTGTAAGCCACCCACTAGCATGCAGCCCACTGGGCACTGGCGCAGTACCAGAATGAATAGTTCACCACTCTAGGCCTGATATGGTATGATATAAGCATTTTATAGCACACAACTGCCATTAGCATGAGCTGTTGGAACTTTTCTAGAAAGGAATGGTTGCTTTAATTATCACAGGCTGCAACATGCAATGCATGGTTGCAAGAATGTTGGGTTGATTGACAACTTTACAGTGCAGAGTGATTAACGGCCGCACTGCCCCATTCCCAGAACTGTACCATACCCGTGTACCTGCATAACTACTCACAGCCAACAGACATTGTTTTTGTGGTGGTTGTTGGCCGCACTTTTATTACTCATGACATATGCCATACTTGTACAACTCCCCTGGGTACCTTCTCAGGCCGGGGTCATAAATCATTATCATACATTATCATAATTGGTTATCGCTCAGTGTCATTCGGATGCCATAAATCGTGGGTCATAAATCATCGGGTATCATAAATCATTTGGTCACAAATCTGTCATCATTTTGTTATCACAAATCATTCTGCATGGGCATCATAAATCATCAGCCATAAATCATCGGCTGACCATAAATCACTGCTTTGTCCTTTGCTCATTGGCATATCATAGGGTCGTAAATCACCCTGACAGCTTGTAGATTGTTCTTTGTTGTTTTCCACGACCCTTTGCGTGTGGGGGGTAGCCTTTTCCCGGAGCCAGGCCCAACTCGCTACCTTGCGAGTCTCTCCTGCGCCCTGCCGTCTGCCGGGGCTGGGCTGCGAGTGCCGTCACCGCTTGCTACCCCGATTTTTCGTCAGGCGTACTCGCCCAGCCGTGAGGCATCCGAGAGTGAGTGGCCCTCCTTCTCCACACCGCCCTGTCAGTGTGTCTCCATAACCATTGTGGCATGCTTATGTCCTGCTCAGAGTCTTACGGCATCGTCCCCTCTTGCCATGGGTCATCCATGCAATCAAAACAAAATTGGGAGATAGTCAGATACCAATCGTGGAGGCGTGGTACAACATACATTGTTTAATTACTCCTTCTACTTCGTCCCTGTTCCTGGCAGCCTCCCCCAGTAAGTACCGGTCTGTTCCTGTCTGGGGGCCACTTGTTTAGCCCGCCCGCCTGCTTGTAAGCCTACTACGCTGCTCTTTTTAATTTATTTATATATATATATATTAACGCTCCAAAATCCTTCCCACTCCTATACATATATATTATTTTCACGAGTCCCGGTGAATCTGGAGCGCTGTCAATGGGTGGTCCGAGCCAGGGCACCGGGGGTCCCCAATAATACACTCCAACGTCCGCTCACTACGAACAGACTGCTCGGACGCTTTCTTGTGCATTTCAATAAAGATTTACTGGGAACAACAACGCGTTTCGACGATTAAGCCTTGATCACGCTAACCTTCTCGCCATAAACATGCCATTTAAATCCACAAACAAATGTAAACATAAACAAAGGACTACTTAGCAGGTCACCACGGAATGCCAGTAAATGCATCCGCCATTATTGCATGTCATTAATGGCAGTGTGGAAAGTCGCCGCAGTATTTAAACAAATAGCGAGGCATCAGATGAACATCGTATTCCTCTGAAATACCGCGAACATTGTACCACAACTGATTTTCAGTCATTTTAATCTTTTCTTCCTTGCAGGTACTTAGGAATGTTTGACCAGACTATGTTTTCATTTTGAAGCACCCCATTGTGTAATCACTTGGACAATCTTCACTGTCACGCCCACTGGGGCCAGGAGAACTTTGTTATTTATACTATATGACTTTCATTGGCACGCCCACTAGGGCATTGAGAACTTTAACTATTGTTGTTATTATCAAAACGCCCACTTGGGCGTAATCGGGTGGCTATGCACGTTTGGTGTTTTTCACAATAACATAATACTGTGGTACAATGTTCGTAATGAGTTAGGAACGCCTCTTTATTCAAGTAAGTTCCGCCCCAGTGGGAGTAGAGGTTTCGCCGAGTCGGCGTGTGCACTGTTGCATCATGGTCTTTGTTGTTCCGCTCATTAGAAACCAATTGGGTGCCGCTGGACGCCTCTCATCAAGTCAATGGCTGGGTTCATATTGGCAGAATCGCAAGTGGCCTCTTCATCTTTCGTGCCCACTGGGGTTAATATTACAAGTGAACTTTTCAATTTGGATAGCGGTACCCAACCGGGTTTTAGATGGAACTATGTCTAAGTAGCCACGGGCAGTACTACAAAGACCAGCATGCCCTGCTTTGCTGACGCCCACATGGGCGGGACTTTGCATTTGAATAAATAATGTTTTCCGCCTCAAACCTGCTTTCCTTGCTTGATTGAAGAGAGCCAGTGAACAAGAGCATCCATTGCTTGAAACGCGTTTGGCGGTCACACTACGAGATTTGGGAGGGATTACCTGCCGGTTCTGCTGCGGTGGTCTGTGTGCAGTACCCCTTCACGAGTGACATCCTCTCTAGGGCAACCTGTGTTATATATATATATATATATATATATATCTCCTACTGGTATATATATATATATATATATATATATATATATATATATATATATATATCTCCTACTGGCGGTCGCCAGTAGGTATATATAGTTAGGATATTTTCTCTATGGGATTTTTGAAAATTCTATGTCTAATAACTTTGGCGTTTGTGGACGGAATTGGCTGAAATTTTCAGGAAAATGGAACATTTTGTTTCTGAGCAGCCCCTGACAATTTGGGGGGGTTTCATCAAGGGGGGGCCGAGAAAAAAGGGGGGTCCCAAAACGCGTTTTTCCCATGTTAATTTCCATAGGGCGGTTGGCCTCACTTTTAGCTCGAACGGCTGAATGGATTTGCACGAAACTTGGCAAAATTGTAGGGACTGTTAGCCCGATGTGCCTTTGCTAGGTCTCAATATATGTGCTCCAGTGGATTTTGAGTAATTTAGGTTCAAAAAAAGATATATATCTGGGCGGAGCCTAACCACACATCTGATCTGATTGGCTGTCAGCACTTCATCCAAGAAGTGTTGGCAGCCATCTTGGGACCAATATACATGATAGCACCTCATTAAAAAGCATTGTAGTTAATAGAGGGTTTTAGGGACTTTAGTTACATTATAAATCATTTGTTGATGGTACCATACTCGTTTTAGGAATTGTGGTGGGTTCTAAGGTGATTTTACCATGTGAAAAAACCTTCTGCTGTGATATCATGAATATTGTTTGAAAGAAAACTAATATCTCATGATTTTCCCACAGTGGTTTGGAAGGGGATCTATAAGCTAAACTGAAAGCATATTTTCTGTAAATTCACATTATCTTTCTCAGTCATGTGAAAATGAAGTCTGACATTCTCAGTAAAACATGTACATCCAACAAGGACAGAGACTGTCAGTTGATTCCTTTGTGTTCTACTCCAGCCTCCTAGAGTGTTCTAAAGAACAACTAGAGCGCTAACAGTCCTACTTATTACAAAGGTATGGCACACCTGAAGCCATCTTGATTGGAATAAAGTGGTAACTCTTAAAACATTTAATTTAAAAAGAAACAACATGAGGGGGTATATTTTGCCATAGAAAGTATGATTAGTGCTGCAGAATGAAAAATTAGGGCACATTTTGAGTGACTTCTCAAATCCTTTTCTATTTCATTAAAACATTCTGACATGCAGTCTCCCAAAATGGCCACCAGAGACAAAAGAGCCCAAATGTAGCCCAAATATCACCCAGATGTAGCCCAAGTATAGCCCAATGACAGAATGTCCCAGAGTGTTCTAAAGAACAACTAGAGCGCTAACAGTCCTACTTATTACAAAGGTATGGCACACCTGAAGCCATCTTGATTGGAATAAAGTGGTAACTCTTGAAACATTTAATTTAAAAAGAAACAACATGAGGGGGTATATTTTGCCATAGAAAGTATGATTAGTGCTGCAGAATGAAAAATTAGGGCACATTTTGAGTGACTTCTCAAATCCTTTTCTATTTCATTAAAACATTCTGACATGCAGTCTCCCAAAATGGCCACCAGAGACAAAAGAGCCCAAATGTAGCCCAAATATCACCCAGATGTAGCCCAAGTATAGCCCAATGACAGAATGTCCCAGAGTGTTCTAAAGAACAACTAGAGCGCTAACAGTCCTACTTATTACAAAGGTATAGCACACCTGGAGCCATCGTGATGGGAATAAAGTGGTAACTCTTAAAACATTTAATTTAAAAAGGAACAAAATGAGGGGTATATTATGCAATAGAAGGTATTATTAGTGCTGCAGAAAGAAAAAATAGGGCACATTTTGAGTGACTTTTCAAATCCTCTTCTATTTCATTAAAAAATTCTGACATGCAGTCTCCCAAAATGGCCACCAGAGACAAAAGAGCCCAAATGTAGCCCAAATATCACCCAGATGTAGCCCAAGTATAGCCCAATGACAGAATGTCCCAGAGTGTTCTAAAGAACAACTAGAGCGCTAACAGTCCTACTTATTACAAAGGTATGGCACACCTGAAGCCATCTTGATTGGAATAAAGTGGTAACTCTTAAAACATTTAATTTAAAAAGGAACAAAATGAGGGGGTATATTTTGCCATATGAATTATGATTAGTGCTGCAGAAAGAAAAATTAGGGCACATTTTGAGTGACTTCTCAAACCCTCTTCAATTTCATTAAAAAATTCTGACATACAGTCTCCCAAGATGGCCACCAGAGACAAAAGAGCCTAAATGTAGCCCAAATATCACCCAGATGTACCCCAAGTATAGCCCAATGACAGAATGTCCCAGAGTGTTCTAAAGAACAACTAGAGCGCTAACAGTCTTACTTATGACAAAAGTATGGCACACCAGAAGCCATCTTGATTGGAATGAAGTGATAAGTCTGAAAACACTCAATTTAAAAAGGAACAACATGAGGGGGTTAATTTTGCCATAGAAAGTATGATTAGTGCTTCAGAAAGAAAAATTAGGGATCATTTTGAGTGACTTCTCAAATCCTCTTCTATTTCATTAAAAAAATTCTGACATGCAGACTGAAACATGCACTTTGAATACCAGCAGCAGACGTCCCTGGTGAGCAGTAGCTTTACTACAGTGATCTAATGTGCAACTAGAGTGCTAACATTCAGAATTGATGGCAAATGTGTGACACATCTGAATGCCTTCTTGATGGAACCAAAGTAAACAAGCATTGAAAATGCAATAGATCTCGCCCTCGTTTAAGTTAAAGCCATTCTGTTTGTAATGAGGTGGCTTTTTAGCTTTGCTTTTATTAGTGTTTTTTCAACTTTCATGTAAATAACATGCATCTGTATGCATATAAGTATATGTATGCATGCATTTATGTTTGTATTTATATAGATATACAGATGATATATGTTTATATATGTATGTATATATATACATTCACTGAAAAAACCAAAGGTTATAGACCATATATAGTTAGGAATTAGCATTTACAAAACCTTGAAAATTCACTGAAAAAACCATAGGTTATAGGCCATATATAGTTAGGAATTAGCATTTACAAAACCTTGAAAATTCACTGAAAAAACCATAGGTTATAGACCATATATAGTTAGGAATTCGCATTTACAAAACCTTATTTTACTCACACAAAACCATTGAAATTCCATATATAGTTAGTTGCACTAACTATATATCGCGCACCCGCAATCCACTGCTGATGATGTCACATATTACATCATTCATGACATGGTCAGTGACATCACTGATGACATCACTGATGACATCTCAAATGACATCACTGATGACATCACTGATGACAACATCCAGTGACTGTATGTTTCTGTAAAGTTAAAATATGTCTTACATATTGAAGAATGAGTGGATGTATAAGTGTCTGGATGAAGGATTTAGTAGGTGCATGACTGACTGTATGAGTGAGTGATTAAATGTGTCTCACTGAGTGCATGGGTTAGTGACTAAACTGTCTTAATTTGTGCATCATTATGTCTGTTGTTCTGTAAACTGTTGCATGTGTTGATAAGTAGCTATATGAGTAACTATATGGGTTATTGATTGGTTGCCCAAGTATTTGTATGGGAGACTGAGTGTGTGTGTGGGTGGCTGGGAGGTGTATGGAAAGGGGCGACCATTCGGTCCCCCCGAACGTATGGTGGAGTACCACGATCCCCCCGGGAAGCCATCTTGGGCGGGAGGCGAGTCTCAGCTGGTATGCCCGAAGCGGCGTAGCCGGGGCGCGCCTTTTCCCGCCCTGGAGTGGGTTGTCCTAGACACTGACGCGACCGGCCACGCCCTCGGAGGCAGGCGGGGGCGGGTTTACGCCTGCCCTGAAGACGAATAAAAGGAGCAACAAGCCAAGAAAGCATCCTCTTGTTCCTGTGCTCGGAAGCTGCACCTCCCCGCTGCACGTGAGCTCGAGACGGAACGAAGAGCAATTTTCAGCGTTGTAATCTTTCTTTTGTCTTACAGAGATTCCGTCTGAGAATGCCCAAGAAAGTCGGAAAGCGGGTCAGCACTGATCAGATGCTCCGCATGCTCATGAAGGAAGTAGCCGATTTGAAGAAGTAGATGGCGGCTAAGGACGGGGAGGGAGGACCGAAACGGCCTTTGCCGGGAGCAGTCCCGGATGGGAGAGGCAAGAGGTCCAGAAGAGGGGCACTCGGGTGGGGGTCCCCGGTCCCCGAGAGCCCACTTGAGGAGCCAACCCCGGTGCCGAGAGAGGGGAATCCGATCCCCGTGGTGGTCACCCCCGTGAGCGGGGAAGATATGCCGCCCGAGTTAGCGGCACAATTGGCAGCGTGGTTGGGAAAAGATAACGAGGGCACCACGGCTGACGACGCCAGGGCAGTGATGAGGAAAATGCGGGAAGCTAGGGAGGCTGCGAAGGCATCGTCTCCTGTTACCCCGCCGGTTCCATCGGGGGAAAATGCGTCTGGTTCAGGTAAGCGGCCACTGCCGATCGCGGGGGAGGGGTCTGTACCTTCGCGGAGGGAAAAGGTGGCGCAGCATGTCCCAATGGAAATTAAGGAAAAGATTTGGGCGAATAAGTATGTGAACATTTTTTCCTTGCTTACCGATCATTATGAGATGGAGCATGTTAAGAGCCAAAAGGAGCTCATGCATCCGAGTGTTTGGCGCGCAAAAATGGCCGCCTTTAAGGTTGACGAAAACATTGGTACTTGGGGCAGGGCGTGGGGCATTTTTACCTCCATTATGGGCGAGCGCAGGCCCGAGTTGCTGACCGAGTTGCCTATTTATCAATCACGTATCATGGAGTATTCCGTAGCATATGGGGGCAATCAGTGGTTTTGCTATGACAACCTTTTCAGGAAAGCTAAAGAACACGACCCAATTTTGACTTGGGATTGTTATGACTCCGTGTCTTGGCAGAAGATGGAGAGTACAGGAATGTTGAAAGTGCCATTGTTAGGGAGTAACGGGGGTGAATCTTCCCGCCAATACTCGGGGACGCCCTTTCGGACGGGTACAGGTAACGAGTACCACTCGAAGCCGAGTGGCAACACAGGTAAAAGGGGGATTTGTTGGAATTTCAACAGAGGGAAATGTACGAGGCCCCAGGGGTCATGCAAATTCAGACTCATGTCTGATGTGTGGGGGGTGTGGGCAGCCATCCCATCCTGAGTCCATGTGCAGAGCCAAAACGGGTGATAACGGTGGTAAGGGAGGCGCCAAACAGGTCTGATATAGTCCGAGGGGCGCCTTTACCTACCCCGATTGATACCATGGCAATGATTCCTTGGCTCAACGAATACCCGGATCATGCTTCCGCTGGGGTG
This sequence comes from Lissotriton vulgaris, assembly GCF_964263255.1. Taxonomy (NCBI): domain Eukaryota; kingdom Metazoa; phylum Chordata; class Amphibia; order Caudata; family Salamandridae; genus Lissotriton; species Lissotriton vulgaris. The sequence goes on from NC_141693.1 coordinate 327,554,241, forward strand.
TTGCGGAACGGGTTTTCATATGGTTTCCGCATCCCAGTGGGGGATTTTCAGGGTGTAGCAAACTGTAAGAATCAACTGTCGGTCTTGCAGCATACGGCGGTGGTACAGGTGAAGATTGGGAAAGAGGTGACTCGAGGTCGTGTCGCCGGCCCATTTGATTTGCCACCGGTTGCTAACTTTGTTTGTTCCCCTTTAGGGGTGGTCCCCAAGAAGGACCCGGGTGAGTTTCGGCTGATACATAACTTGTCAGCCCCACGTGGTCTTTCCGTGAATGATGCGATAGACCCGGAAGTGTGTTCGGTGCGGTACGCATCTTTCGATGAGGCCGTCGCCATGTTGAATCGCCTGGGGCCCGGGGCGCTGATGGCAAAATCAGACATCGAGTCAGCGTTCCGGTTGCTCCCGGTACACCCAGACGATCAGCGTCTCCTTGGTTTCATGTTTCAGGGTCGCTATTACATGGATAGATGTATGCCAATGGGATGCTCTGTATCTTGTGCCTATTTTGAAAGGTTCAGTTGTTTTTTGCAATGGGTCTTCACAAGGAAGACGGGTTTTCAACATGTTATGCATTATCTCGATGACTTTCTGTTCCTGGGGACAGCCGGGGATCCAGAATGTGGACAGGCCTTAAATGAATTTTGTATCTTAATGAACCATTTTGGTGTGCCATTGGCGCCAGGTAAGACTGTGGGTCCCTCGACTTGCCTCGAGTTTCTGGGGATCGAGCTCGACTCGGAGGAAGGTTGTTTTCGAATACCGAGAGAAAAAGTGTTAAAATTCAGGGCATCCCTCGAAACGTGTATTAATGAGACTAAGGTAAAACTGCATCAATTGCAGCAAATGGTGGGCCAGTTGAATTTTGCCCTGAGAGTAATACCGATGGCCCGCCCCTTTTCCCGCTCGATTGCTCAAGCCATGGTCGGCCTGAAGGAGGGTCATCACCGCACGAGGCTCTCGGCTGAGGTTCGCCAGGACATGCGCATTTGGTTGGCATTTCTGGCGGATTTCAATGGTCGAATTGTCTGGAACAAACCAGCGGTGTCCTCCGATGAGCTGGGGCTGTGGACCGATTCGGCAGGGAGCATTGGTTTTGGGGCCATATTTGGCACACAATGGTCGGCCCAAAGATGGCCGTCATGGTGGCACGAGGACGGGGTGACGAGTAACATTGCTTTTCTCGAACTTTTCCCTATTCTGGTGGCCCTGAAAACTTGGCCTGAGGGGTTTCGGGATCACTCTGTGGTGTTCTGGTCCGATAACATGACCGTGGTTGAGTGTATCAATAGTCAAGCAGCACGATGCAAATGGATTCTGAGACTGCTCAAAGAAATTGTGTTATTGTGTATGCAATTGAATGTGCTATTTAAGGCAAGACATGTGCCGGGGGTAATGAACCAAGCGGCTGATGCGCTTTCTCGTTTCCGTATGCAGGCCTTCTGGGGTTTTCTGCCCACAGCGGACCCGGTGGCAGCACCCTTTCCCGAAGCTCTCTGGTCTCGCGGTGCCCCGAACTACAAAACCTCGTGGGAGAGAGTTTAGCACCCAGGACGAGGAAGGCATATGAAGGGGCGTTCCGTTCCTATTGGGCCTTTTTGGGGGCTGCCAGGGGGGAGCTTTGGGGCCAGGAAGAGTTTGTAGTAAAATTTCTGCTGTCTTTACATCAGGCAGGCAAATCAGTAGCTACGGCCCAGAGGCATCGGGCCGCCATTTCCTTTATGGCAAGGGCTCATGGGATCCAGGACCCAACAGCGTCATTCGTGGTGCAAAAAGCACTGCGTGGGTGGCAACGCCTTGAGGGTCGCAGAACAGATGTGAGGCACCCGATAGGTCTAGATAGGTTGGCCCTGTTATTATCCGTACTCCCTGCAACATGTTCATCCCAGTATGAAACAGTGTTATTCCGAGCCGCTTTTGCGCTAGCATTCCATGGGGCTATGCGGGTAAGCGAACTAGTGGCGAAGAACAAGCAGGATACGATGGGGGGACTGTGCCGAGAGCACATTCAGGTCAAAGAGGAGACGATATCTGTCTCGTTTGTCAGGTCCAAAACCGATCAGGGTGCGATTGGGGACTGCATAATCATACGGAGGATTCCCGGGTCTTCCATGTGCCCGGTTCTTTGCGTGGAGGAATATTTAGCACTGAGGGTGGCATCATGGGGGGGGACCTTGTTGAGACACGCTGATACCACCCCACTGACGAAGTTTCAGTTCCAGCGGGTGCTTGCGATGTCGATTTCGGCCGCAGGCTTGAACCCCGGCGAGTTTGGGACCCATTCCTTTCGGATAGGGGCTGCCACAGAGGCTACAGCCAGGGGTCTGAGTGTAGAAGAGGTAAAACGTGTGGGGCGTTGGTCCTCGAACTGTTATAAAAGGTATGTGCGGTTGCACATGTTGTGAAGCTGTAATGATGTACTCACGCTTCTTGTTTTTGTTTGGTTTTCAGTTGCGCAAGCCTACGAGGCGGGGCGGACTGTGCAGTCGACCCGACACCTGGGGACCAGCGGTCAGACATCACCGGCTGTGAAAAAGGAGGTGTGGGTCGTGGGCCACTCATACGTGAGGCGTGCCGCGGACGTATTCAAAGCAGGTGACATGATTCACGTGGCTGGGGAATACGGGTACAGTGTGTCCTTCTACGGAAAGGGCGGGCTCTGTATTGACCAGTTTCAATCCTTCTTCGAGGGTTTGTTAGGGCGGACAAGGTCACCGCCGTCTATAATCATAGTCCATCTTGGGGGCAACGATTTGGTGGCCACTGGTAGACGACTTCTTCTTGAGGCAATGCTTTCCACAGTAAGTTGGTTGGCAAGAAGAGTTCCAGGGTGCACAATTGCATGGTCCCATATGATCCCACGAAAAGTGTGGCGGGGGGCTATTTCGGTTTCTGCTCTGAATCATTCAGTAAGGAAAATAAATAACAAAGTGAGTAGATTGTTTCGTTCAAGTACACTGCATTCTGTTTCGCATGGTTGTATCAAAGGGGACAGTATGTATTTGGGGGATGGTGTTCATTTGTCCCGGGTGGGGAATGAGTTACTCATAGGAGACCTCATAGCTTGGTTAAAGAGTTTGAAACATGACCTTTAGGCAGGAGTTGTTGTGGGGGGTCCGGATAGCCGGTCAACTATCCGGCCTGTGGCGGTAAGGTCATGATCGGTGAGCAGTAATTGGAAGATCCCTATGGGGGGGGCGTCACCCATTACGGATGGGAGCGCTCGGGGGAGGTGGCCATTGGCCCCTCAACGGGGAGGCGGTCCCGTCTAAGGATAGGCCGCCGGAAGGAAAGGAAAGGTGGTCAAGGCCCCTTCCTGGATAGGAGGGGCTACGGGCCCTCCTGGGGAATTTCCTGGGGCCAGGACATCTGCGACGGCAGATGGGTAAGTTGTGTGGGGTTCGGGAGGGGGTTTACGCTACCTTTTAGACACCTCACACGAGTCCTCGGACGACCGTTAAATGGCGTCGAGTTCATTGGGGCCCCCGTCAAGTCAAAGGGAAATTGGTAGATGCACTTGAGGTACGCCTCTGTGCGGTTGGTCCCCTCACAAGTGAGGGTGGCATTTCTGGTTTAGGGATCTGACACCGGTTACGACCTTGCCGTTGGCCCTTAACGTTAGGATGTACAATTTCAAGTCAAATGTTTTCTAGGATGTTAGTTCGGCTAGGAGAACCTTTGTATTAGAGATCTGTTAAGGTTAGCCAAACATCGTAATGTGGAAATGAAATTGTACATAATATGAAACTGTTATTTTAATGTTTTGATTTTGTTTCATATTTTAATAAATACGGCCGGGAGGGTCACTCCCTCCCGCCTTCCAAAAGTTCAGAACCGTTTCCGGTTTCCCATCCTTGGGGATTGTGTTGAGAGGGGGTGGCGGGTATCTCAGCCATATGACTCTGTGCATAGATGTGTGAGCAGTTGATTCACTAGATGTATGGTTTCAAAAGTGCATGTGGAAACAGCTGTATGGGCGGTTGACTGTGTGCATGAGTGTATTAGTGAGTGAATGGATATCTCAGTGCTACATGTCAAAGTAAGTACATATGTAAAACACAGTACATGTGAGAGTTGACATATATAAATAACTGTGCATAAGAGCCAGTGAATGTGTGAGTGGCTGTATGGATCATTGTGAACTTGTATCAGGGATTGTATAAGAGAGTAAATATGTGTTAGTATATGTTTGAATAAGTAAAGTTTGTATAACTGTATAGTTGAGGAAATGGAGGTGTGATTGATTCTTTGCATGACTGACTAGGTGTGTGAGTAACTCCATGGATGAGTGACAGTCTGTGAGTGTCTGTTTACACTGATTGTATCTAAGGTTATATTAGAGTCTGAAGAGGTTCATCGTATTATCACATGAATGATATCATCAGTGATGTGATCAGTAATGTCAAATGAGATGTCATCAGTGATGTCATCAGTGATGTCATTTGAGATGTCATCAGTGATGTCATTTGAGATGTCATCAGTGATGTCATCAGTGATGTCACTGACCAAGTCATGAATGATGTAATATGTGACATCATCAGCAGTGGATTGCGGGTGCGCGATATATAGTTAGTGCAACTAACTATATATGGAATTTCAATGGTTTTGTGTGAGTAAAATCAGGTTTTGTAAATGCGAATTCCTAACTATATATGGTCTATAACCTATGGTTTTTTCAGTGAATATATATATATATATATATATATATATATATTTTAAGTATCACTTCCATTCTCTCCTGCGCATTGGAAGTTGTCGCTAGCGCTGGTCCCTCTGTTAACCAGGACGCCCCAGGGGGCGTTCTCAGCCCTTGTCCCGGGAAACCGGCCCCGGGAAACTGACTTTTTCCTCCCCTCTTGTAATACAGGACCCACCGGGGACGCTAGCGCTGCATAACAGATGTTTATTGTTACCCATTCAATGTACTGATTCTGGAAGTACCCTACCCCCAGGGGGGGGCTGGTGCTGCATAGCAGATAGCTATTGTTACCCCACTAACACCAGTATATTGTCTTTCTCATGCTCTGCTGATGAGACTGCAGGCGTTTTCCCCAGTCTACCCCTTTTTAGGTCGAGCTGGAGTTGCATCCGAAGGATGCTCCAGTTCGACAACTTTAGTCAGCCTCTCGGGGGAATTAGGGACAAGAGGGTGCCACGCGCTTCTCTTGTTCTTTTTTGTAGTTTTATTTCGCGGGAGATCATTGAAACGCGAAGTTCATCCTTTTGTCTTAATAAATAGTTGCTGTTTGGTGTCACCCCTCGGGTAACTGGGGTAGGCATATTGCCCCTGCTAAGAGCACATGCACATCATGTAATACTGCTGTTCCGTCCTTATTATGAGGCCGGGCTCGAACCTATGCATCTAGTGCATGTTGCCTTGGCAAAACGTTTGCTTAAACTTTGTATATACCTACTCCAGTGTCGTATTGTACGAATATTTTTCTTTTAACCCTTTTGAAATAGCAATTGCTCCTTCTAGTGTACTATACACATAATTGATCACACATTTCATTGTGGTACTTCCACATAGGACCTTTTCCCTTACTTGCCACCCCACTCAACAACTGTACTTATTTCTGACTTGGCAGGATGGAATCACAGGTTGGCCCCACGGGGTAGCCAGAAACCTAACAGTCATATTTTTGAAGCGCATGCTCCCCCAGGATATACTTGCGCTGTGTAACAGATGTTTATTGTTACCCCCCTCTCTGGTACTGATTCTATGGACCTTGAGTACCTGCCTAGGCTCATGGCTTCGTACCAAGAACTACCTACAATTACCATAGACATACTGACTGCATTTATCGTCGGTTAGCTTAGGCACCAAGATAGTTATGATGGGGGCAGACAACGCTGGGGGCGGCCTTTTAGTCTATAATCCTTTCTCTTACTTCACATTCTTCCTGGACTGGCATTTGCCATCCCCCCAGTCGGGTAATTTGTGGAGAACCATTGACCATGCTGAGGGCAGGAGAGCACCGTGCTTGTGCTCACAACGTCTGGTGTTCCGAGGGAGTCTCCCATCCCAGTCCTAACCCGGCCTGGCCCTGCTTAGCTTATGTGATCAGTCCCTTTGGGGGTGGCACAGCCCTCACCTGTAAAGTTATTAAATTACTCTATGCTAGATACTTATGAAGGCTGGCTTTCAGTAATGCGCGGCCACCACGTAAGAGTGGCCCCCAGCTCCAAAGTTATTTGGCAGGCAGGCCGCCGGATATTGTGCGAATTCGGGGTGGTAAGGCTCTAGGCTGTACAGCTCATGCCTTACTTGATTTGGCATCTATAGGCACAGAGCCCTGTGCTTTACTGCGCTACGTGGTTGCTGGTACCTTCCTTCAATGACTGCATCGGTCTGTATACAGGATGAGGCCTGTTCTGGTGCTATATGCTGGACCCCATTGCTGCCGAAGTGTTTACTTTCCCCATACTGTGTTGCTGCTGAGGCACCCGCAATTCGAACGGTATTGTACCGCGCGCTGACCCCTCGTGGGAAAATCTGTGCTATATCAAAATGCCCCAATAAAGAGCAGCTCAACTTCAGTTGAGCTCGTGGTTCGGGTTTGTATATCGCAAACGCCGAGCGCATCACCTGGGCGCCAGTCACCTTACACAAGACAGCTTCCTTTTCAAAATTAATTCTATATATACATCTTTTTAACCCAGACTTGTTTATGCCTGGGGAGTACCTGGGCATCTACATTGTGTAGTGAAACTTTTATTACCTTTAGACACGATCCCATTTCAAATTAAATACTGTATTTATATATTTCAAACCCAAAATCGTTATTGCATGGAAATTACCTGAGCATCTTCATCTGCTATTGAGGCGCAGCCTTTCTAACGCTAAAGTACTGCGACTAAACTTGCTAAGCTGCGACTCGACGCTGCGTGCCTGACTGCCTCATAGCTCTCCTTCTTTCCGACCGAGCTAGCTATCGAGAATGCCTTTTCTTTACGGTATTTGCACCTTATCCCGCACGTGTGTTTTGCGTGGGTGGAGACGCTCTCCTTTAATAGCCCATACTGTAAGAGTTTATTAAAAATCTTACAATCCCCTTCTTCTCCCGCCGCCAGACTCGTACTCGGTATCCCTCCACACGAACATATCAGTCAACACCTTCACAAGCTCCACTAGCTCCCAGTCATGAAAAGGATCACCTTCAAGATACTCCCCCACGCCTACAGAGCATACACAACACCGGACCCCAATAATGATAGTCACTCTCCACGTACCCAAGAGAAACCTGTGTTCCGCCAACCTCTTCCTCGCAGAAACCCCACGCATCTGCAGAGCCAGAGCAGGGGGAAGATCCTTCTTCTACATTGCGGCCAAGATCTGGAAGGAGCTCCCAACCGACATCAGACGTGACACTTCCCTGAGCTCCTTCATGAAGGCTCTGAAGACCTGGCTTTTCGACTGAACGAACTGCTGGCCCCTTTCCCCCCAGCTCCTGAGACCCTCACGACTGAGTAGCGCACTTACAATTCCCCAGTTTAATTGACTGAAGTAGTTCTTCTGCTGTCCGATCAAGGGCTTCTCCGATTCTTCCAGGATATGGCAGCAAATTTGTGAATCTATGTCACAAATTAAGCAAATATTTACAGATCCATGATTAGAGCAGCCAGATGTTTGGTTGATTTTATATGAATCTCCAATCCTTAAAAATTCAAAATATTATCATGCATTCTCCAATAATCTAGATGACTAGATTGTTTGGTGGGTCCTTAAATGGTTGGATTGGTTAAATGTGGAAATTACTCATGACCTGCCTTCGAGTATGCTGCCTACTGGGTGCACATGTTTGCTACTTGCCCAGTATTAAATCCATACAAAGCAGTTGCTTTGCAGAAAATTGTCATTGCTTTGCATTTCCTGATTAACTGCGGCCCAACTGAGTCTAATGGGAGTCCCTGATGATGAGAACCGTGATTTCATACATTTGGTAGTGATAACGACATGCTTACAATTTGCATGCCAATGGTGAGGGATCCATTACCCTAATATATATAGAAATGGATACGGAAGTTCTAGAATTCTACCACTTTGAAGATTTATAAGAATATCCAACACCGTTTCATGCAGATCTGGAGGAACCTCAAAATAGCCCATTTCTTAAACCAGTGTCTGAATATATAGTTAGAGAGGGTAGGAAGACTTATTTATAGCTACGGTTCATCTTTACCGTCTCCCCTAGGGCATAGATGTTATGATGGTGTGTGATGCAAGGATAATGGGCACAATTAAAATACATTGATTACTTTGGAAGTAGAAGAAAAGTTCTACAAATGCAATCAGGTGTAATATTTTCAGGTAAGGTTCAATGATGTACTTTGGAACATTCATAAAATCAAATAAGTGTAGTGATACAATTACATAAATTACTTAAAAATACTGTAGTTGGCATCAGGGCCCACTATACATTTACTACACAGAAATATATTAATGACTAGGGAAAACAGTTAATTAAACCTACTCCATTGGATTCTAGCTCTCAGGTCCCATGCATTCCAGATGCAATTTGCAATTGCATACTGGATTAAAATAATTAAACATTCTCTTTGTGCAGATTAAGACCCTCTCTCCGACTCAGGATCGCATATTTTAGAAGTGTAGGTTTAACCCAATAAGTTCTTAACCTTTTCCTTAGTATACCCAAAGGTGGTTAAAATGTGCATCACCCCTCTCTACCCCCTTACGTTACATTCATGAAGGTTCCAATTCCCCTTGTACCATCTGGAGGTTAGATTTTTATGGGTGGGATGCCCAATGTAAACTTAAAATAAAGATTATGCAAATTGTATATCCAAATTGGGAGATGTTTAGATCTCGAATCATATCAATTCCTACACTGAACTAAGCGTAAAATACAATTTACACAATTGCTAGTTTTTTCACTTTTTGAAATTACAACATGCACTAGACAAACATAAGAACAGGCTGAATCCCATACTAGAATTTAACTCTAAAGAATCTGAAATGACCTTAGTTCTGGCCTCAGATCTGCAGTAAACTGCAGAAAGTGATTGGCATCCCTGAGGAGCAAAGTCTCAATGTTAATATTTAATGGATAGAAGCTAATTGGGATGTGAATATGGGTGATACGTTCCTACTCGCAATTGGATACTTAGTAGGAAAAAGAGGCACAGCCTGCCGCTGAGGCCCCTACGATGACAGAATGGCACAGGGGCATAGATCAATGGTCTGTAGCAGAAGAATCAGTCTCCAAGAAGCAGGGCTGCCCTGCAAAATCTAAAAGTATATGGGGGGAAGTGGTAGAATCCCTTCAGTTTATTGTGCTTACCTTGTGATATTTTGCACAGTTCTTATAGATTATGCTGAACTTGAAACTACCAAAGCTCTGGGTCACATCTCGATTGTTATCATACTGTGTTTACTGATGACTGCTGTCTTTGTACTATGCTGTTGTTTGTGTATAAAAACAAAAGTTTAAAAAAGTGTCCAAAAATAAGCAAATATGCAGGATTGATGTAATCCATGCATGCGTCTCGCCATACTATGTTGTTATAAAGAGACTGAAAGGAACCCAGAGATGAACTTTGAACATTGTTCTAAACCTCAATGTCTACCCGTTCTCTAAACGTCCTGATTTAAGGGTGGACAAAGGAATCCGTTGTGGTTAAGGCCACAAATTGTGGTAGCGAAGCTTGTCAAGTTATGTAATATTGTTTAAAAACATTGTTGTCTACCAGCCTCTCCCAACCTCAAGATATCGCATTCAGTATCTTGATAGCCCTTGGCAGCTTGTTTGGACCAGGGCTGTATCAATGGGAAATAGGTTTAAAACCACAGAACTTGCTATTTACTGGACCACTAATTACTTTTTCAGAGCTGTTGTTAGTTGGAGTTGGCAGATTACAGAGGCTTCACAGAAAATAACGGTCTCATGTTTGTTTGTACTTCAGATCCTTCTGTACAGAGTTTCTTGAGGACTTGGTGATGTGGTTGGCGTTATCGGATTCTGTACTTCCGGCCATGGAGGCATTTGCTAGTGGATTGGGAGGAGAGGGTACTGACACCTTCACCAAGATGCTACTTGAAGAGTCAGCCATGAAAGTGAACCCTGCCCTCATCACTCAGGTACTTCGCTCTCTGACCCCTTCCTGAGAATCACAGAGGATCTCTGTCGGGTGTGGCGTATGAAACTTGATTGAGCTAAAGTATATAAGACAGTCTTGGTTTAACTTTGATGTTTTACACAGTGAGATGACACAAAAGGAGCACCCTACCCAACGGTCTATTCCAGAAGTCCAGACTGATTTCACGAACTGTTTTCCTATAGTAGTATTCTGGAATGGCCTTAGTTATTGTGTAGTTTGTGTGTCCATCCTGCCTTTGGTTTGGGCAGACTGGGCAACTGAAGGTTGTTGCGCTGTCGCTGCCAGAGCAAGCCTGAGAGCTTGTGGAAATAGCAGATCACGCACACAAAGCGTGAAGCAGCTAACATAATTCAAACCTAGTAGGGCGCTAATGCAGCATTTCAACATAGCCATGCATTGAACACTACAATTTTTAATGCTTATATTGCAAAAGTAAAAAAGCATGTTTACAAATAAATAGCCGAGTATATTAATCAAGACATGTGAAAGCAGAGGCTGAAGAGGGCTGCCACTCCAAATATCATGAAGATCTAACTGCAAAAGAGCTAGATCAGACGTGTACACCAGATACGCCAACTCCCAAAATGATCTCTCTAGCCAGTGTTTACTCCTTTATAGAGGCTGGACTGTATGTTGAATGTTGGTTGATTTATTTGCTGCTGACCAAACTAGAAGGGATCACCAAACATTGCTTGATGCTTATGTTAGATGAAAGATTGCGCCCAGATGTTGCAGACCAACAGTTTCTCATCCTATTGCTGGATTGTTGTTTTTTTTGAAAATCTGTTTATTAGCATAGTATGGGAAGCAGTTACACACATTTCAGGTTCAGTACATCAAGGTAAACCATGCATATGTCTGCTTAAAACAAATATGTTGCTTTGTCATTTCGATTTTACATTTTGTGGCGATCAGAACTGTCGCAGTTAAACAAACCCCTGTTTTCATAAACCCTCCCACCACCCTCGAACAACCCTCCCGACACTCTCTTTGCAGCTCTCTAATGAAGTGAATAGAACGAACATTTATCTGGGTCACCCTTAGTATTATAACATGTAGCCTCTTCTTCAGTACACTTAGACGGTGCGGGGCAGCAAGCCAGTGATTGGATGTTCCTCAACCCATAATCATGCATCACAGCCGGTGACAGTGTATGAGATGAAATTCCGGCTCCGGACATTTTCATTCCGCATTCGGTGCGTCACTGTTATCCCCTTCTTCCCCACCATCTCCCGTTTCAAACTCCCCCAACGTGACAAACCAGTCCAGTGAGATCGGCCTTTTCCGTAGTCCTCTGTATTCTTCGCGCTGCAGTGCTACTCCCTCTGCCCTGCCCCAGCGCACTACCTCTGCCTTCCATAATTCAGGGTTGGGTGGTTTAGGTGACTTCCACCTCATCGTGATAGCTCGTTTCGCTAATAAGAGGACCAGATCTGCAAAGCGTGACGCCACTGTCCTGCTGCGCTGGGAGGGCCCCAGCCCCAACAACGTGCCTTCTAATGTAGGAGATCGGGACAGGGCCCCAGCGCTCTCAAGTGATGCATGGACCGAGGTCCAGTAGTACCCTAACTTGGGGCATTGCCACATCATGTGTATCAGTGATGCATCTTCAGTGTCACAGCGGGGGCAATTGCTTTTCGCATCAGGAAACATCGTATGTATGCGGTGCGGGGTCAGGTAGGCCCTATGTAACAGCATTAATTGAATGAATTTGAACTTGGGGTTCCTGGCTACCTTTCTGGGAAATTGCAGTATTCGGTCCCACTCTTTGCCTCTCAGGGGCCTACCAATATCCTCCTCCCATGTCTCCCTGAGAAACGAGAGAGGGAATGTCCTCCCTTCTCTGATGCCAGCAGTAAGCCATCTCGTCAGATGTGCACCCGATCCCATTAGATAGTGCATCCTAGTGAGGGGGTTTGTGTCAGGTTCCTGTCCCTCAGGTGACCATGTATGTGTGATATAATTGCGAAGACCGGCGTACAGGAGGAATGAGCCCCCAGGTATGCCTTGTGTGGTTCTGAAGTCTTCAAAGGACAACAAGTGGCCGTCTGCAAACAGGTCGCCCACATGCGATACTCCCGCGTTATGCCATGTGGTTAGTGCGGTCGTCGTGAGAGCTCCTGTGCCCAATGGAATGCCCAGAAGTGGGATAGTGGGGGCATAGGATGACTTAGGCGAAGCGTATTTCAGAGCCTTCCTCCAGTAAAGGACCGCTAGTCTAAGAAGTGGTGGGGCATCTCTCGGCATGTCCGAATTGGGCAGGAGTAGTGTGTGTAATCTCCCCCTACCGTAGTCCTCCTCCGACATGCCGATCTCCTGGAGATTGCGGCCAGCCACCCAGTAAGCCAGCCATTGAAGCTGACACGCATAGTTGTAAGCTCTAAAATCCGGCAGGCCCATACCACCGGCGCCAGAGGGGAGTTGTAACTTAGACAGACTTATACGTCTGCGGCCGTGCCCCCATACGAGCTCTGTAAGTAGAGTGTCAAGGGTCTTAAATGTCGCTGCTGGGATCAGGTATGGTAAGTTGGTGAAATGATAGAGAAGACGGGGAAGCATCACCATCTTTGATATCGCTACTCTGCCGGGTATGGAAAGTGGAAGTGTCAACCAGAATTGAATCTGTGATTTCAGTGCTCTGACGGCCCTCCCAAGGTTTCCGTCAATCATCAGGTCAGACTCCCTATAGATTTGCATCCCCAAGTATCTAAAAGTGGTTTCCGCCATCTGGAATGCATGAGGGGCGAAGAGTAAGGGAGTAGTCAAGCCTGTTGCCGCAAACGTGTAGCCATAGGACTTGGATTCGCTTATGGTCAGACCAGAGATCGCCCTAAAGTCCTCGAAGACCTGGGAAACAGAGCTCAGGTCTCCCCTCAGGTCTCGGAGATACAATATAATATCATCTGCGTAAGCAGATACAATATGTGCAGTCCCGTGTCTACGTATTCCATAGTGGGGAGCCATCGACCGAAGCCGACAGAGCATAGGCTCAAGGGCAAGGACAAAAAGGAGGGGGGATAGCGGGCAGCCCTGCCTGGTGCCCCTTGCTATGGCTATAGGAGCCGATATAAGTCCAGAGGTGCGTACTCTAGCCGTGGGGACGGTATACAGCAATCTGACCCAGGCAAGGAATTCAGAGGGTATCCCGAATTTGGACAGGGTGGCGAACATAAAGTCCCACCTAAGGGAGTCAAACGCTTGTTTCAAGTCCAGAGATATGCAGCCCTCTGAGTGCACGTCCCCTCCGCCTCCGAGCATCAGTTGTGCTAAACGCCTAAGGTTCATGGCCGTGTTACGACCCGGAATAAAACCACATTGATCCGGGTGGATCAGTTGCGGTACGTATTGCACAAGCCTCGCTGCCAGCACCTTGCTCAATATCTTGGAGTCAGTATTGAGGAGGGAAAGTGGCCTATAATCTGCCATTTGCAGCCCTTCCTTGGCAGGCTTTAATAGGGATGTGATCAAAGCCTGCATTGATGACTGTGGAAGGGACGACGTCCGTAAGGCCTCAATATAAATAGTGTGCAAGCGCGGTGCCAGGAGGTCTATGAAGGTCGCATAAAAGTCGGCCGGTAGGCCATCCGTACCAGGGGTTTTGCCCTTGGGGAGAGCTCTTATCGCCTGCCTAATTTCAGCGATCGTAATGGTGCGCTTCAGGTCTTTGGCCTGTCTCTCAGTGAGTTGAGGTAGAGTCAGGTCCCTCATGAAGGTCTCGAATGCATCCTCGGAGAGGGGCTGCGGGGGACTGTAAAGTGTTATGTAGTAGTCCCTGAACGCCGTATTAATCCCGAGTTGGGTGTTAGTTGGGTTGCCCGCCTGATCCATAATATTCAGGATGGGATGATGAATTGGGGAGTCACGTAGAATGCGGGCTAGCAGGGGGCCGGCCCTATCCGCCTGTGTATGCTGCCTGTTCGTGTACTCTTTGTAGTCTAGGAGCCTCAGGTCTTCCAGTAGTTCCGCATGTCTAATGTGAGCCTCCTGCAGTGGTGTGAAGGGTGCATTGGTGCCAGCTGCCTCATTCTCTAAGGGCGCAAGTGAGTTCTCCACTTCCTTCAATTGGGCAATTACCTCACGTTTCCTACCCGTCCCAGCAGCCATTGCCGCCCCCCTCAGGCAAACTTTAAAGGCGTCCCACTCTACTAGCCGGGAGCTGGCTGTGTTAGTATTTGTGGAAAAGTATGTAACTATAGTGTCAGACAGGGAGGCCCGAAATACAGAGTCCTCAAGTAGATCTGGAGATAGTCTCCAAGTTGGAATGGGGGTCAGACGTCTACCCCACTGCCAGGTGAGTTCTACAGGACTGTGATCAGACAGAGTTTTCCCCATGTGTTGGGTCTGGACTATGGAAGCCGCTAGGGAACGGGAACAGAAAATGTGGTCGATTCTGGTGTGGAGCTGGTGGGGCGGTGAAAAAAAGGTATATTCCCTGTCTCGTGGATGTGCGCTACGCCACACATCTGCTAGATCCCAGCCCTCGGACCATCTCGCCAGAGCCTCCGCCTGTTTTTTACTCTCAGCTGCCTGCAAAGGGGGATGTGACCTATCCAAAGCAACATCAAGTACAGCATTAAAATCCCCCCCAATCAACAAGTGATGATCCGCCCAGTCTGCAAGTACCCCGTTCACTGTCAACAAGAACTCCGCCTGATTCGAGTTCGGCGAGTACACACACCCAATTACAAGAGCCTCCCCGTCCAGCAGTCCCCGTACAAATACATATCGCCCCTCTTTATCGATTCTGTGTTCCAGCATCTGGAAGGGAACAGAGCCGCGGAACCAGATCGCCGCCCCCCTGGAGAACGCAGAATAGGAGGTAGCAAAGAGCTGTCCCCTCCATTTCTTGCGGAGTTTCATATTCTCAGCAGCGTTCAAATGCGTCTCTTGTAGGCAAGCAATCTGTGTCCCCCTGCGGTTAAGTTGGGCTAATATCCTATGGCGTTTATGAACTGCCCCCATGCCACGCACGTTCCAAGTGCACATTTGGTATTTATTAAGCGGCCCCATTTCCATCTATGAGATGCAGCCAGGTGAAAAACCCGGGTACCCATGGTAGTCCGATTCCACGAAAGGATGAGAGTGTCTTGCAACCCTGAATTCCCTGAACAAAAGGGTCCCCAGGCAAACGTGCCCGAGATCCAAACCATGGTGCCCAACGTGGGCACAAGTCAGTTAAGTTTGTATGCATTCCGGGGGCGACAGGCCTCTGTCAGTAGTCTCTCTCTACGGCCTGCATTAGTTCAATAGCCCACCCTTGAATAGGCCCCCCATGCAACCCACCGCTTACCATACAAGTGGGGGGAGACAATCATACGTTACCACCCGGAGGGGAGCATACTTGCAGCAGTTCAGAACTCCTCCGCCATCTGGGCTGTGACCTTCGGGAAGAGCGGCAAGCTGTCAACCGATCCAGACACCTCAGTATGGGTGTCAGTGGTAATAGTGTGCCTGTCTTCAGCTGCTTCCGCGTCATGTGCGGCCAGGGCCTCCTCCGTTAGCCGTTGCCGCCGTGATGAAGATGGGTGTCCGTCCGTGAGGGCACTAGAAGGGTGCGGCTGCGCTGGTACACCAAGGGAAGAGTGTTGTCCCGGGCTGGGGTCTTTGTCCTGTTGAGCCGGAGGGTTCCCGTGGTTTCCGCCCTGGCGATCTTCAAACGGGTCCTGTGAGGCCGGCGGTGTTAGGGTGACTTCCATCCATTCTTCTGCCTCTTCTGGCGAATCAAAGAAGTGGGATCTGTTGTCGTGTAGAATTTTGAGCCGTGCAGGGAACAGGAGTGCATATTTCATGTTTCTGTCTCTTAGTTTGCGTTTTACACTCATGAAGGTGGACCTGGCACGCTGCACAGTAGGAGTGAAATCAGGGTAGACCGAGATGTTCTTGTCCTCAAAACGTATCGGAGCCTTCTCCCTGGCTGCCCGCAGGACAGTGTCACGATCCTTGTAGTGAAGGAGGCGTGCGATCAGAGGACGAGGGGGTGCCCCAGGTTTGGGGGGCCGTGGCGGCATCCTGTGTGCCCGCTCCACACTATAGAGGGCAGTGAGGTCTTCCTGGCCCACTAACTGCCGTAGCCAGTCCTCCACAAACTGGGTAGGGTTCCTCCCCTCGCTTCTTTCCGGAATGCCTAGGATGCGGACGTTGTTGCGACGGGCCCGCCCTTCAGCATCGTCCACTCTAGCCCACAGTTGTTTAAGTTGTTTCTCCACACCCTCCAACTTCGTGGAATGTTCCGTCTGTTGTGGCACAAGGTCATTCAGTGTGATCTTTTGTTCCGCTACCCGTTCTGCCAGCTTGTTATGGTCAGCCCTCAATAGTGATAGTCCCGTCGCCATATTGTCTATTCGTGATTCCAGGGCTTCACGCGTCGCGCGTATCTCATTTAGGATGAGGTCCAACTTTGCATCCTGGGAGCCCCTTCCGGTCGGTGGGATGATGTCCACATTGGAGGAGGCCAGTGGGTCCTCAGAGCCCGTGGACTGCGTGTCCATTGCGGCTCCCTGGTCATGGGTCCTGCCCCTGTGCTTGCCCATGGATCTCGTGTGCAGGGTGGCGCTGTAATGGGCACCTCCGGGCGCCGTTGCTTACTCCAGAGACCAACCAAAACGTAGTCCGCGGCCACCGGGGATACAGGGTGTAGTGGTCAAAGAGGGCAGAGCTTATATAGGGTCTATGCGCGCTGCACTGCAGTTGGGGAACCTGTATGTCCACTGGGGCCAGCAGGCAGTCGTGACCCCTGCTTCCAGGGAGTAGATGAATAGAGACCGTGTGGCCCCAGGTGTTGTCAGTCGCGACGTGGAATCCTGATCAGGAGCGCGATGGGCCTCTATGCTGGGAGTATACGGCCAGGCGGCAACGCACACGTCGTACTTCTGCTCAATGGGCCGGTGTAGTTCCTCGGGCTCTCGGGGGTATGTCCCACACTGCAGAATGTTCGGTCTGAGGGAAGCAACACCTCGATCTAAGGCCCCGTTTCACATTCAGGGCGCCGCAGTCCCGGATCCGAGGGCACTGCCCGGCTGTGCTGGCAAAATGGCGCCGGTGAGAGACAATACACCACAGCTCCGGTGTACTCAGAAAAGTTCGGTCGGAGTCGGGCTCTCCGGTCCGATGATTTAGTGAGCGGCAGCACTGTACCTGTAGTCCCAACCAGTGCTGCCGGGGGCAGACGCCGCAATGCAGAAGGGTGAGCAGGCAATCCGCTCCGGAAAGGTTCCAGCGTGTCTCGCGGGTCTCACAGCAGGGCAGCCGGAGAGGGCGCAGTGTTGGAAGGCAGTCAGCAGGGCCACGGACATGCAAGAGTGGTTGTACGCGCTCCGGTGCCTCCGCTGGAGACCACAAATACTTCTGTTCGGGGGCCCCGTTTGGACCGCGCTGATGGTGCAGTGCGAGCCGGGCAGGCCACCTAATCGCGCCCGGGGCTTCACTTCGTCCCGAAGGCCGCTGCAAGGTCCGGTGACGTAGCGCTCATGTGCTGTTGGCCGAGTGGAAAGACACCGTTCCGCTGCTTCCAGCACCCCCCCGGGGGCTTCCGGTGTAGAAATCAGGTGGGTTGCTGTATGGGGCTGCAGGATATATTGCTAGTGTTTTCGGGCTATGGACGGAGCTCTAGAACTACGCGTCCACCATCTTCGGCTCCAGGCCACGCCCCCCTGGATTGTTGTTTGTACCCTCAGGCAGGTATTTACAGTCTGGATACATTTTAGAAGCAGAGTGTTCTTCAGCTGAGTGATCAATGGTCTGACCATGCCTTTACGGCAATGATGCTGCTGATGGAGCACAGGACAACATAGCTTCTTTGGTAGCCTCTTCTTAAGCTTGATTCCTAAACCCACCATCCAATTGGCATTAATTTGACAGTTATTTAATTTCTGTACCATGAGGATAATCAACATGAATAAACTATCCTTCTGTTCATGTCTAATGGGTTTAGTTAATTAGAGGTCAGATGTGGACCACGCCCCAGCGGTGGGGTCCTTAGTCTCCAGCCTGTGGCTAAATCTTTCATGGCGGTAGGTCCTGATTGTCTGTAGCAGGGTAGAGCTGGGACTCTTGGTTTTAATGCAGACGCCAGTCACATCTACCATCACTGATGAGAAATATGGTTTGAAGTTGACATTGTTTTCTGAAATACTTGAATGTAAGATATTAGGAGACGTAGGCCTTGACTGACCATAATGGATACTGCTTCCTTACCATCTGCTGAACCATATCCATGGTCTCTCGCTTTATAGTAGTAAACTCTCACATTGGTCACTTTACACTCCATTGTATCTGTGGGTCTTTTCATTCTGAATCTGTAATTTATGGATCTGTATTCTGCCTACAATTATTGATTTTTCTTTTCTCTTTCAGGATCTTGTCACCTTTTCGCTGCGAGATGGTGAGTCAGTCTTTCATTTTGTCTAGGATTTCTGTCCTGTGCGACTATTTCTATCCCGATTTCCCTTTATATGTCACAATGTAGCACATTTGTAATAATCTACAGTATTAAAATCACTTAATGTAACTTCACATATCAACAAGTCTTAACGTTCTTTCTCTGGGCTCTGACGATGCATGGGTGCCTTCTTCTGGTGCCAACAGTAGCAGCAGGGTGCTAAGATTCAGGTACTCCTCGCTGGTGGCATGTATGCATGTAAAATGTATGTACAGGGGATTAATGTATCTCATACTATAATGTAATAGATTGTTGTATGATGATGGGATAGACGATAGCAACACAAAATAAATGGGTAATGGTTGGAGACTCAAGCAGAGTGGCGAGAAAGACTGTTGCCTGGGATCCCACATCTGAGTGGAATAAGTTGGACAGGTGTTGCTTGAAATGGGGGATCTTCAGTTCTTTCCTAAAGAGCAGGAGTGAGGGAGCTTGACAGATCTGAGTGTGGGTGGTGTCACAGATCCACAGACCGTATCACAAAAACACAGGCATGTTATATTCTTCAACTTGTATTTTTTATCTCAAGTATGATAAGCTGCTGCTACAAATGTTACATAGCTCACGGAAAGTTCTTATTCTTGTATACCTGTTATGGTGGGGTGCATGTGTACTGCTTTGTAGCTGATGCAACAGACTTAAAGGCTATTAGTGGTGCGTCCCAGTGGATTACTTTGAAGGCGGGTCGAATTCTGTCAAATTTCCTGAGATTCTTTATAGGTCTGTCAGTGGCATAAAGGGTACACTTCAGGGGTCTGATATAATTCTGTGACGATAGTGAGGTTGGGTGCTGCTCTGTCGAGGATCACAGATTCAACTGCAATTCTGAAGTCCTCTTCAGGGAGAGAAGCTTTCACTTTCCGGAACATGCTTCATTGGTGCCTGTCGGTTTGTGTCATTTTATTATATGTCCTTTTGTGAGATGGAAGTGGTGTTGATGTTACATCTTTGTACACTGGCACAGTGGACCGGTTGTGCTAGTGGTGATGATTTTCACAAATTCTGTCAACAGAGGATTGAGCATTAACTGCACTTGAGACTTCTTGGTTTGGATTGTGGCCAGACAGTTGTTAAGAAGTTGATGTTCTTTCCAGATATTATTTGTTTAATGGAGTTTGGAAGTATCCACATACAGTTGCATCTTAATATTTTTTTAGCTAGGACTGACAGGGGTTTGGGGTAGAGGTTGGATGGATTCTTTGGGACCCTGCAGGTCACATAGATCCAGTCTGATCTCGAGGTGCTCATCTGGAGGAGAAGGGATCTCTTCTTCAAGTAGGTTGTGAACCACTTAGGAAAAGTGTAGTTGAAGCCCATTTTTTTTTATAACACTGTTGATTTTCTTAATGTATTATTCCCAGATACCAGTGTCGAAAATAGGAAGATTAAAACTACAACATCGAACAACTCCTCTAAATTAAATTTGGCATTCATGTATGGTTTACAATAATTACCTAAGTGTCATTAAATTGCATTTACATGGTAACTAATCCAGTTTCCCCAGACTTTTTTTATGTTTCCCCAGGCATCCCCTTGACTTGTACACAAACAGCTCTCCCTTGGCGCAGTAATACATCACCCGAGACCACTCAGCCAAAGATGGTGCTCGTGCTGGTCTCCAGGGTCATGCGAAGGCTCTTTTGGCGATGATCAAGCCATAACTACCGATTAGTCTGAAGTGTCTTCTGCATCTACATTCATTCATCAAGCCCAGCAATCCCAGTTTAGGCCCTGGCACAATCTGTTTACCCACGACCAGGCATAAAATATCAGATATTTTGTTTGAATATTTCTACTCTATTGGGCAACCCATATCATATGAAAGAAAGTTCTCATTTCTGACTTATATCTCAATTAATGTGGGTCCGAACCTTGCTTCTTTCTGCTTAGTCTTGTGGGGCTATGGACTACCCTGTGTGGATATATGAGCTATTAAAATCAAAAGTCTCTATACCTTAATATACAAGAGGACAAATACCTCACCCTGAGGTATTTGTCCTCTTGTGTATTAAGGTATAAGGACTTTTGTTTTTTTGGCTTATATGTATACCCCATACCTTAGTTAGGCGTAGGGGTATCTCCCTCTCTTTTAAACAGATATATGAGCTGTATCAGCCTCAGTCTCATTGAGACCACCAGTACTCAATGGCCCATTATGGCAGCCCATTCGTGAAGAAAAGTTGATGAGTAGAATTCTGAGGTCAGTAGCATCTCAGATTGTAGAGAGATCCAGCTGGGCGAGAAGAGAAAGAGCACAAAGATTGGGAGTTTGATATAGCTAGCTGTTGGAGTACGTTAAGCTGATTCAGGAGGGAGGGATTTTTGTGATCATTAAAGAGCCGGAGAAGAAAGTAGCCTGGGATAAAAGATGATGATAAGAAATGATTTATAGGTGCAGCCTGATATGACCTTCACTATTTGTACTGGGGCGATTTTGCCTTCTTCTGATTTTAATGAGTTGAGAATGCTTAAGCTGTCCTCCGTGGATGGTGGAACAAAGTAATCCCACTTCAGTCTGTTCTGAAGTGGTACTGTTGAACAGATGGTTGAGACTTCTGAGCAATCAATGAACTGTATAATTTGTTTGATATTCTCTTAGAAGAAATTATTGATGGTGATGCCTTTCTGCTTTGAATAATTGATGGAAGGGTCAGCATTGCAACTCATACAGTGCTTCATTGCTTTGAAGCTTTCTCTGCTTTATTTTGGCTTTTGCAATGATGTTTGTAGCCTAGTTTGCATCCTTGGTTTCTGGGAAGGGCTTCCTGTAAAATGCACATAGGTTCTTCAAGATTTCGAAGCTTTCCACAAGCTGAAATCGATCCTATTTCTTCATGTGCTTTCTGATTGTATATTTGTTCTATGTGAGTTCTTGTGTATACCAGGATAGAGATTTATTGGCTTTAAATTAGCACATGTTTACTGTAACCTGTTTTTGAACTGTGATTCAAAAGGTGCATTGCAGGGAGAGCAGGGGTTTGTCAGTCGCATCCGAATAGGAGGTATTGACCAGGGTGATAAAGTTGCCTTGTAGTGTGTAGATGGAAGGTGACAGTGTAGGTTTGAACAAGCTCGTGGATGGTTGTCATAAAGGTTTCCTGTTCCAAGTTGATCTGAAAATGACTGTGGTGGGGAAAGTGATGTTAAGGTTGAGATTGTGTGGGTTGTTTGAGCATGGGTTGCAGAGGTGGGTGTGAATTAGTTGAGATGTTTGAGCTGGACTGTGGAGGTATAGTTTTGAGGCACATGTTGGGTGATGTTGAGTACCTGAGAGGTATGGCATGTTTGAGGTAGAATTTTTGCCCTTACCAGGTCATAACAGGACCAAAGTCGACTTGACCCCCTCTGTGAATTGCTTCCAGTGAGTAGTGCTGTCTTGGAGTTTTTTTTTAATTTTTTATTCCTGCTGTAGGTTTGGCTTCCTTTTGCTTCCTGATTGGCTGCTTTTAGTGAGTGCTTTGGCTTGGCTCTTTTTTTTTCTTTACATGTGGTTGGAACAGGAAGTCCCGCTCAAAGAGGTTTTGGACAAAGGTTCTGGTTCAGTTTCATATGAAGCTTCTTTGCAGCAGGGACCGCTTTAGTGTTGTCCACTGCGACAAAAAGTATTTTTTCGCTCCCTCCCCATGAACTCCTTTTCTACAGATTCCTTCACGTCCATCCTCCAATATTGTCTCTCATGTTTTCATAGCTACTCGCGCACATGCATTTCATTTGTTTTATACCTCTACAAATACCTGTTTAAGGTGTTAGAGCACTTTAGATCACACAAATTATATATAAACAGACAATCATACGTGTGTAAATTTGCCTATAGGAAATGTTGCATAAAACAATTTGGATTACAACATGTAGAAATCACGTCATCCATACTAGTACGCAGTATATTTTAAGATTGTTTGTTTTGGGGAAACACAAACAGAGGATTTTAACACCTTAGCTGCTTCGCAAATATCCCTCCCCAGTTCTGCGCTGTCCATTGGAACTAGTGCTGAGTCCAATGGTCGTGCGCAGCACTGGGGAGGTAGCGCTCGTGACGACCGTTGGCCGTCAGCAGCGCTTAAGAGGTTAAACGTATTACAGTGGTATGGTATGGCTTTACTAATAAGCATGTATTCTACCCAAACAAACGCTTTTTAGCCGATTTGTATGCAGAAAGACTGTGAAAAAAACACAACATTCTAGCTATACCATGCAGGCAGCATGCAGCTCCTTGATGACAGTTCATAGGGCACTGTGCTGTATTTGGATTGTAATTCATGAACTGTAAGTAATTCAAGTATTTCTGTGACAAAAGGAGTAACCCACTGAGCTATCCACATAAAATACAGTTCTGTGATCACAGGGCACACATTTTTTGCAGCAGGCATTTTAACTCTCTCTGCTACTTTATGATGAGTGAAAAGTGCCACTAGACAAAACTCTCTCTCCAGCAGGATCATTAATCTCTAGTTATCTTGACATTTTTATTGTCGTTGAAAACTGTTAAAAACACGATGAACTCTGCCGCAGGTGCTTTTAAATCCTTACATATTTCTACCCCCCCCCCACCCCCACCCCCATCCCCACCCCAACCTCCTTGAGCTCAGTGCCGGGTGTGACCGCACCCATTGCACTAGCCTAAAGCTGACCCTGTTTTGCAATATAATCTCTGCTCTTCTCATATGGCACCTTTTCCTCCTTCCTATTGCAGGGTACTATGATGCCCGTGCCCGGGTGTTGATCACTCACATCACAAGGCTGCTGTGTGTTTCTGAGGATGCTTTGGAGGTCTTTGAAGAATCGTTGTCAGAGAGCCTGAAGGAGAGCAAGGAGCAACCATCAGAGTAAGATCTACAATGGAGGAGGATCTCTCCTTCTTAAGTTATGGCTGTATACTTTTCATTAGAATACCCACCACAATAATTCTTTAATTGGTAAGAGTCTCCTACCCCATTCCTTTTGGGTCACATTGCCTGACCCTTCTTTCCCATTGCTTTCTCTTTTTCTACCTTTTTCTCCTACATCTGGTGGAATGTCTAAGGACGAACAAAACTAAGTGCAAAGTTTGAATCTTACACTCTGACATTGTACTTCCCTCATAAACCTATGTTTTTTGGAAATGTTGGGGCGTTGCCAAGGTGCGCCCTCTGCCTCAGGGGGTTAAACATTACTATTGAGACAAGCTCTCCATCAACTGACAAATAGTTCTTTAGATGCACTGCATTATTTGCTACATTCAGCTATTAATTCTTAATGAAAATAAACAAATGTAGGCCAAAAAAGTTTAATTGAATCATGCTTTTTTTGTAATCTGTAATGTTGGTTTTCACATACCTAATTTCATGTCTTTCATTTTCATGATCCAGTAAGCTATCATGCAGGATCGGTAACTATATTCATTGAACACATCTTCTCCACCGGTCTATATGCCAGGATTTATCTGTGTATATTCTGTTCACTGCCTCCATAACCAGTTCTCCTTCTTTCATGTACATTTCATATGCTAATTTTCCTCTCTTTAATCTGATTATCAGTCACAATGCAAGGGACACCTCTCTACATCTGTTATAAGGCTCTCTATGCCGTGTTAAACTTCCCTTGTCTGTGTTGCCCTTTCTATGCCCAGGTAAATGTCTCCATGCATATGTTGCCCCGCTGTGTTAGATAAATAGCTTTCCTGCCATAGTGTCCAGGTCACTTCCCATATACCCATAGTTCCCAACTTCCAGGCCACCACATCAGTGCCCTGGTGAGATGGGAGGGGTCCTTCTCTTTCTGCAGCTCTTTTTTGTGCTGAGAAATGTGTTTCAAGTTTGCATGCAAATTTCTACAGCTGTACAGGATGGAAACTGAATATTTATGTCCCTGGTCAGCTGGCCCCACAGAATCTAAAACTATTTATAAAAGTTATTCATTGTTAAATTGATTTTGAAGAGGCTGGTTTAAGTGGCGACTGAAGGTTGGGACTACAGGGTAAGGTGATAGCTGTGAAGTCCTTAATATTTTGGATATTGTAATATGCCTGTTGCTTCTTCTTTTCCTTTGGACAGGCACTAATCCCTGTCCACACAGCAGGATTTGCAAATTGCTCGCTGATTGAACTGTGAACTGGAATACGATTGGCAGTGCAACTTCTGTGCACAGGCATTTTATTGCAATTTGTCCAAGATTGCAAAACGACATGCCTGAGTATCTCTTATTGAGTATATATTATATACTCCATTCTTATGTTATATTATTATTTATTGTAATATATTACATTTTTGCCAAGTATATTACTGTATTAAATATTAATTAGTATTTTTTATTATTTAAGATCCCCTGTTATTTTCTGTAAATGCATGGATGGTGGCCTGCGAGGGACAGCAGGCCTCTCTGTCCCTGCATTTGCTTTTCCAAACAGCCTTTTTTTAAAGCAGCTCATGTCCACTAAAGAGACAGATGCTTCTTTAAAAATATGTTTCGTATTTGGAAACACATCAGGTTAAACAACCAGTGGTTCCCTCGACCATCGTACCTTCCCTTTAGTGAATCAATTATCACCCCAACTCGGTTGTTGGTATTTCATTAGTGGTTTGCGTCTGCAAATTCAGTCACAGACTATTGATACATGTCATTGCGAATTTCAAGTTGAGAGGGAATGCCTCTTATATACTCTGTCGTGGCCAGCATAGCTTGCAGGTGGGGGCTGTCGCGCGGGGACGGGGGTTTGTGGGAGAGGTCATGCGGGGATTAACAAAAAAAAATATATATAATAATAATTGGCCGGGTCCCGCATCTTCTCTGCTTCTGCTCTCCTGCCTTCGACAAGATCAGGAAGCAGGCACCCAGGCTCCCTCCCTTGAGTTAATCACAACGCTGCAAGCAGCGTTGTGATTGGTCGGGACGGTGCCCAGCCAGGGGCTTATTGAGTGGGCATGTTCTCCATGCATGGTGCATAGCAGCCTGCATGGAGAAGGGAAAAGTGTGCATGGCTGGCCAGAGACAGGACCAAACTGTCATAGCGCACTCAGGAGTGGGCACACCACTCCTCCTCTGCTCTGCTCTTAAGTGAAAAGCTGACCCCTCCCCCTTTTGCCAATCTTTGCAGACTCCCCAAATGGTTTAGTACATTTCAAAACACATTTTCGTGACCACTAACCCCGTAACTCTGCAAACACAGGGTTTGCGACTACAAAAGTGTTTTATACATCAAGGTCTAAATCCCTGTGATGCTCATTTCTCATGCACATTTAACATAATCCTTTCTGTTGTGGGATGTCATGCACTTGTAATTAGGAGTGCTTTGAAACTAACATTTGATGTGGAAGGTCGACTATAACTCAGGAATGAAAAGTATCCACTGCTTATTCTGGATATGGTCATTAATGCTGGGATCTGAGGCCTGTCCCTGCATACTTACAAACCGTCCCTATGTAATCTTCTTAAGACACCTTGATATTACCAGTCTTCATCAATTCATCTCCTCTTCCTGAAGATCCGCATGTACTGCACTTTACTGCCTTAGTTCGCTCTGTAGAAATAACATACCTTGGACATACATACACACATCCATATATACATGCATACAGTTAGGTTCCCTCTATAAAACGACAGTAAATACTGCTACAAAGATGTCTGTAGTGATCTTAGCCTGGGATTCTACTGTCCTGTGTGGCCGACAAGACGGCTTGGTGAGTGTGACGCTCGCCTCTAACTCTTTTGATGATCTGCCGTCACAAGTTTGAATTCCGGCAAAACTTTTCAGACACAGCGTCCTTGCAGTCAGTAAATTGAGTAGAATCACATTGATACCTGTTCTTTACCAACAGTACATACGAATGGAAGACGTGCACTATGAGTGGCAATCTAAAAACAAATATAATATCATGATAATTGTTATTTGGCTCAGGTGGGTCAATGATGCTTACTCCAATTGGTGCAGAAATCAGAGAGGGGATAGTCGACAAATCATCCTAGCTTGACAACGTTTAGGCAGATTTGAGATTTATGGCTCAAAGGGTTTTTATTAAATACTATTTAATTGGCCAGAAGGTTTCGAAAAATGGAGGGGAGCATGCAGTGTGAAATCTGTGCCTTTCCTTGCAAAGCTTACAATTCATTTCACTATTTCCAATTTGTTTTTAAATCTGCTTCTTCTCAAAATGGAGGGTCACCTTCATATTTTGGTCAAGGATTGTACTTGGGCCTTACGAAGTATATATATGCTAGTTTGGTTGGCAATAGGGAACTACACATTTAATTTAGTTTGTATTGGCATTATTCTGCAAGGTTATTTATTTTTATTTCCCGGACTCTATTTTCCATCCCAATGTACACAGATCGCTTTTGACACTGGTCCCAGTTCAAATGACCCTAAGGCTGGCTGTGACATACATGACATGGATGAATATATGAATGAATTATAAGATGACGATTATTAAGCATGCGATTGCTCTAATCTTATCAGGCGCTGGACAGAGGGCACTTTGT
This sequence comes from Lissotriton vulgaris, assembly GCF_964263255.1. Classification (NCBI taxonomy): domain Eukaryota; kingdom Metazoa; phylum Chordata; class Amphibia; order Caudata; family Salamandridae; genus Lissotriton; species Lissotriton vulgaris. The sequence continues at coordinate 327,581,245 of NC_141693.1, forward strand.
AGAAGAAAAAGGGACTGCGTGCACAGGAAATTGATTTTGAAACTATGATTAAACCTCATGTAAGCGGTGACCAGCGTAGCCACATCGTCTGACAAAATCCAGTAAATTCTTCCAGAACTGGCTCTGCAGTCTGAAAAAACATACATATATGATTAAGGAAACCCATCTGTCCTCTTCCTGATTTTTCCCATGATTTACATGACTGATGCATTACTTTGTCACTGGAGAACAAACAATGTGATTGGCACATCTATTTATTGACTAGGTTTTCTCCTCCCTGATTGTCTGTGAGGAGATCTCATAGTGCAGGAGGCGCGGTGATAGTGATGGTTCATAATTTGCTTGGTGTGTGAAGAAGTGTCTCTGAGGAAAGAATATTTAGGTGGAATGCTTGAGATAATATCAGCTACTGATAATTACTTTTGTGCTGCCGCCTACTGCATCGTATTTTTTGGTTATTGTGCTACATCAGACACGTATCGTTCATATGCAAATTAGTCTTGTAATTGTCTCAAAAGGGACTGTTCAACCGGAACTACTTGGCATTGTTTCCTAAGTGCAACAACACAAGTAACCTCAGACATGCCTCCTCCAAGTTCAGCCTCGGTAGTAAGGTGCAGTTTGAGTCCTGTGACGTGGTTTCCTTTAAGCTCTGATTTATGAAGTGGGTTCCCTTTTGTTCTGTCATGTCATAGCGCCTTTGTTGCCTAATGTGTTTTTACTAGTCCAGTTTAAGAGACATGTATCATTCATATGTGGCCTGGACAGCTGTCCGAACCTCTGAGCTGCATGTTCTACAAAAGACTAGACGTGGAACCGTGATGAAAAGGTATTAAAGGCTGCGTGTGCACTATTGGCAGCAAACATTTCTCCGGTGAGCAGGAAAACTACCAGAAAAACCTTAGTGCCCACACCGCCATACGCTCCCCCCGCTTGTACAATACACACTTACAATTCCCACCCAAAGGAAACTCAGGAGACATATTTGTGGGAAAGAACTGCTGCAGGTTTATTTCATACAACACAGGTATGACGTTATGGTGGGTCATCTTACGGGCGATCCAAAGCAGGCAGCCCCTCGCTGTCCGGCATGCCTAAGGAGCCATCTTGCACGGCGAGTCGATGCTCTGACGGTGCAGCACATTACCATTTCATTATACTCCCGCCCCACCTGTCAGGGCGGAGCGGTGTGGCACACCCCCGGTCGGTTCAGGCCCCCCGACCGCCCGAAGGACTTACGGGGCGCCGTCGCGGTTTCCCGGAACCTCCTTCGGCTCCTGGTCCTTGGCTCAGGCACCCTTACTGTGCCAGGCAGAGGTACCCGTACTGTACCCTTCTGCCTCAGAGGTACCCTTACTGTCCCCGTCTGCTTCCAGATCGCCCTGTAACTCCGCCTGCAACACAAAACCAGACCATTACAACATTCTAAAACTTCGCACTGCCGCTCTAGCTGCTGGGTCAGGGTTCAAGGTGGGAACAGAGCAGAGCCGCGGGAGAATCCAGAAAGGAGAGAGGCCGAGCTATGGCTGCTGCGGTATAGGTAGCGGGGCGCCCCTCCACCCCCAGGTGAGCCCTCCCCTTTGACCCGTGAGAGGTGGACGCAGGGAGGGGCGCCGATAGGTAGGCTCGCTAGCCGGGTGGGACTAAAGCGCTGCCCCGCCCATGTTCCCCTGCGGGTCACGCGGTCAGCGGCATAGTGCCCACACCGCCATACGCTCCCCCGCTTGTACAATACACACTTACAATTCCCACCCAAAGGAAACTCAGGAGACATATTTGTTGGAAAGAACTGCTGCAGGTTTATTTCATACAATACAGGTATGACGTTATGGTGGGTCATCCTACGGGCGATCCAAAGCAGGCAGCCCCTCGCTGTCCCGCATGCCTAAGGAGCCATCTTGCACAGCGAGTCGATGCTCTGACGGTGCAGCACATTACCATTTCGTTATACTCCCGCCCCCCTGTCAGGGCGGAACGGTGTGGCACACATCCGGTCGGTTCAGGTCCCCCGACCGCCCGAAGGACTAACGGGGCGCCGTCGCGGTTTCCCGGAACCTCCTTCGGCTCCTGGTCCTTGGCTCAGGCACCCTTACTGTGCCAGGCAGAGGTACCCTTACTGTACCCTTCTGCTTCCAGATCGCCCTGTACTCCGCCATAGCTCGGCATTGTTTCCTAAGTGCAACAACACAAGTAACCTCAGACATGCCTCCTCCAAGTTCAGCCTCATTAGTAAGGTGCAGTTTGAGTCCTGTGACGTGGTTTCCTTTAACCTCTGATTTATGAAGTGGGTTCCCTTTTGTTCTGTCATGTCATAGCGCCTTTGTTGCCTAATGTGTTTTTACTAGTCCAGTTTAAGAGACATGTATCATTCCTATGTGGCCTGGACAGCTGTCAGAACCTCTGAGCTTCAAGTTCTACAAAAGACTAGACGTGGAACCGTGATGAAAAGGTATTAAAGGCTGCGTTTGCACTATTGGCAGCAAATATTTTTCCGGTGAGCAGGAAAACTACCAGAAAAAACTTTTCATAATACCTGAATGTGTAACGAGAGCCTGCCCCAACCTGAAACGAGATGGCCCCAATTAAGGCAGAAAAGTTTTAAATAGATGTCTCCAATGGTTTTTAAATCTGTGACTTTTGTCAACAGGTCATCTTTGAGCAGGCTGTTTAAAGAGATACAGGAGGATTGCTTTACTCGCTGAGTTTTGTTAACGTTTTTTCCTGGGAGAGAGCAACAAAGAGGCTTTTGGGGCCATTTAGACATGGTGATGGTCTCCTGGGGGCGAAGGTCATAATCTCCATCACCATGGCAGAGGACAGATTGCCTTAGTTATAGACGCGCCGCTATGGCTCCCTTTACTGTATTGAAGGGTTTGCCAAGCTGGCGCCATGTTTAAAGTACCACTCATCAACTTTTTTTGTTCAGTAAAAACAAACTCCATAAAGTGAAAGCTTCTTTTCTCTAAACAAAAATTCCCGGACGTGCAGGCAGTTTTCTCCCTGCATGGTAAACACAGGCAGGGAAAATGAGCAGGGTCGTCCTGTCCTCAATAGACTGGGCCTATGACACAATGGTCTTGTGGCAGAAGGACCACTGGGTCAAGGGTTACCATCAATGGAGAGAACAAAGGGACCTCTGTTTACGTCCCAGCAGTTCACTCTACTCTAAAGAGAGCAGGGGATCTTCAATTTTGGTAAGATGAGAGAACTGCCATTTTACAGCATTCCTTCAGCTGTGCCAACCTCCTTATTTAACTAAGTGACATACGTAACTAACTATGTAGACTTTTGAAAGAATGTATCCTGGGGCTTTCCCTCCATAGTTACCACCAAGGAACAGTGGAACTTGATCTGCAGTGATTTTAGACTTCTAAGCTGGTTGCCTGTCTGCCTCTTCCTGCCTTTCTTGACCACACTCGAGAAGGGCCAAAAAGAAGCCATTGCCACAATGCCAAACATGAGCAGACATTTGGCAGAAAAGGCTAGTCCTGTATTAACCTTACCAGAGGCCACTTTCCTGCAGATTTTGAACTTCTCCCAAACTTTTGGGGAACAACCGGCAGAAATATTGTTTCTAGTGGTATTTCTTGCAACCTTCCTGGCAGCACAATGCTTCCAGAGAGAACAGTGTTCCGGCTGGAATTGCGTAAGAAGTGAGTGATATTACTGGACATGTTTGAAGTTATGCAGAATGGATAACATGAGCTAAAACCACCAGAGTACCAGTCAATTTTCGCTTCATCATCTTCATGTTTGGCATGCAGGCATACAGCTGAGGACAGATGTATCACAGCTATCTCAATAACCCGTAAAGCCTTACTCTGCCTCCTTCACTGACTATTCTATACAACCTTAGGAGTTTGCAAAATGACTACTCTATATACAGCCGTGTGAGTTTGCAAAATCCACTGAGGATTCCCAAACCTTTCTCCGTACAATAGCAGTGGCCATGGAGCCAAAAATTATTTGTTTAGTAGCACTTTACTGAGTGCTGTATGGTTATTTCCTGTACCCTTGATGTTACCAGCTGCTCCTTGTTAGGTTTCGCCTGCACAGTGCTTTGTGCTTGAGAAATCTGTTGTTTTTAATATAAACTTAAATGGGTCTTACATCCTGCCTCCTCTCTTTCCTGGTTTCTCATTGGTTCCTTTGCGTGCCACTTACATTTCCTCCGTTTCTATTGGCTGTAGCATATTATCCTGTATTTACCAATGCTCACTTCTCTTATCAGTTTCCCGCTGCTGAAATACTGTTAACATCTGCTTTGGTGGAACTATATTTTCATAAAGTTTTGCCTTTTACTATTGCAGCATTTCTATATAACAGTTTATCACCCGGAGTTTTTAAGTGATTTGCATAGAATGACAGTATGTTGCACGGCACCACGGAGACTCAAACCGGGATTCCCAGCTATCGAATCAGCAGCTCTGCCCGCTGCATCAAATCCTCTCCCCTCCTTCTCCCGGACTATGATTAATGAAAACAGCTATTTATTAATTATGTAGGTGAAACCGATCTATTAACAAAGCTTGTTTTTCGGTATGTTATCTGCCTTGCTTTCCATGTGTAAAAATTCGACCCATCCATATCATTTATATAACTGCGGCTGGATGTTGATTTTCTTTGGTGTAGTAGCTCAATTCAAACAGCAATCCGAGGTCCAAACAATGACCACGTCCTAGAGCAAACATAGACTGTTTGCCTGTGCTGCGCTTTGTCGAGTCAAGTGCACAAATCAAGTACTTTTTCTATTGAGTTTGAGTGCCGAAGTACCTGTGGCCTTGAAGATCAGTGCTAAATAACAGTATCCATCAAAGACACTGGGCAAAAACCAGTGATGCCCAGGTCTCGGAAAAAAAGTCTTCACAGGTGATCTCATGTGTAGTCTTCACAGTGCACCTGACCTCCTAAGAAAATAACTCCTCCTAACAGTTCATTTAAACCTATATGAAAAGGGGAGGAGCAATCTCAAACTGGGACCCTATCCTGTGTTCAGTATTAGCAGGCTCTGTTCAGACAGGGAATAGTTCACACATAGTAAGCAGTTGTAATGTCCAAAACCTCTTCACTGCAACCTTTAAGTGTTCATGCACCCTGAAAAGATAACCCTGTATCTATGATTGCTTCCAGCTGCCACTGTTTGAAGGGAATTGCTGGGAACTTACACATATGTATAACAGAAGTAACGACATTCAGGGTTGGACTGGGACATTAAGTAGGCTTGGGCACCAAAATAAAAGCGGACCCCATTAGCAATAGCTAAAAAGTGTTAATATCTGGGAAATCGACTGTAAAAAACGCCTTACCTTGCCATAAAACGGGCCCACAACTTCTAAAAAAAAAAAACTGGCCCAATCGCCAGACCTGTCAGACAAACCCATCAGGCACTGCCTAAATTGCCGTATAGGCCAGTCCGACACTGACAACGTTCTGCTTCATCCCCATGATTTCACCTTAGAACGGAGTGCTGCTGTGCAACAAAGAGGTACTGTTGCGCAAGAGCTGGCAAACCGCTACCCCAGCCTTTTTCCTGACACTCATAGTTCAAATCTTGTCAGGCACACATAGTCAAATGTGGGCTGAACAGAGACAAAAGAGCAAGGAGTAGGATAGATGGATAAGTGGCATGATGGAAAGGTACTAATACAGAAAGAAGAGGTGGAAGAGATCTTGAAAAATATCCATTGGCAAAGCCAAAAGGTCTCGCCTTTGAAAGGCATTAGCCAATATATTTGGTTTGGCAATGCTCATTACCAGTGCTGAAGCGTGTTGGCAAAAAGTAAAACAAGCATTGGAAATGCAATAGGTCTCGCATTAGGAAAGTTTGAGCTATTTGTCTTGTAAATATCATTTTTTTTTTGTGTTGGTTTTGAAAATAGCTAAATTATTAGCTTTGTCATTTACAATGCCAATAGTTATAACTTTCGCAAATGTGACACCGATAGCATTTGTAATGCAATGTGTTGTATTTACGTGACTTACATGTATTGATATTACAAATAACAATGTCTTTTAATGTTTTTAATTAATTAATACTTAAATAAAAGTTATTGTAATTTTTAATGGCAAAAGCTTAAACTTTTGTAAATAACTTTTGTTAAGATTATGTTCAGCTAGCCCTAGGACACTCCCGCGCCGCACGGCCACCAGCTGCTGCGTGTGCCTCCCCCTCCAGTGTGCCTCGCTGCCCGACTGCCGCTTCGTGACCACGCCCCCTCCTTCGAGCGGCGTGGTCCGTGCTTAGCGCTCTTCCCCCTGTGCCCCTGGTGCTGTTTGTACTGTTGCTAGTTGTTATTGTGGAATTGTAATTGTATGTAATTGTGTATGCCATAACTGTTGTTTTCCGCCGTATTGCCCGTTTTTACCCGCCCTCCGTCTTCCCTCCCCGCTCCCCGCTTCCCGCCATCTCCGCTGACCCGCCCCTTTTTTCCTTCTGTTCCCTCCCCGCTCCCGCCTCCCAGCTGCTCCGCCCACGCACGCACTTCGCCATATATGGCGACCGTGCGAACGCGCAGCGGTCACGCGCAGCGGGTGCGCCGATTGTGCGCCGAAGGCGCGCCAAAGGTAAGCCCGTCTACGCCCGTCCGCGCCTGGACCGCGCCCAGTGCCAGGACCCCTGGCCCACAAGGACCCCGACCGACCGGCCTGACGTACAACGCCGCCTCCCTCATCGCACTCGACACCGGCCGAGCCCCGGGATGCTGCAGAGCCACCCCACGACGCGTCCACGGACCCTTCAGCTGCTACGCCT